>NC_072006.2:52242500-52861666 GCF_028885655.2 Pongo abelii | reverse complement strand
CAATTCCGGCTTGAAAGGACCACAGAATCTCATCATAACCCAGGTGTTTGAATCCCAAATGTAGACTGTCCAAATGTCCAAAGCTATCCTCAAGATTTCTGCAGCATGAAGCTGACATTTTTTCCTGCTCCTCCCAGCTCTCATTTCTGGCCTCTGCTGAGATCTTACTCTCCACATTGTTTCTTGTAGTTGCCCTTCTTGTTTCTGCAGGAGTCCATTCATCTTAGAAAACAAATAGCCCAGAGAAATCTGAGCTATGTTAGGTATGCAGAATGTATCAGGTCCAGGGAGACATGAGTATGAAACTTCAGTCACCCCTCTGGCCCCATGCCCAGGAGCAATAGTTTAAAGGCATTTTAGTCATGACTAGCTGCCTCACCTATTATCCTGATGTTCCTGGAGTTTGTGATACAAAGAACAACGTGTAGCCAGTCAATGGTTTATGTTATTTTAATGCAAATTCTTGGTGAACAATTTAGAAAGTGTCTCTTCTTTTTTCCTTAAAAACCCACTTGTAACTCTGGTTAATTATGGTGCATGTTCAGGGCAAATTGGATCTATGCTTCCGGGTGGTCATCCTCAAGCTTTGAGCTCAAACAAACACTATAGTTATAATTTCTGAATCTCATTATTTAAGGTTGACACATCCAAGCATGGCGTGGGCTCCTCCTTGTATTTTTTTGTTTTTGTTTCCTTAGAGTCAGAGTCTTGCTGTCACCCAGGCTGGAGTGCAGTGGTGCAATCATAGCTCACTGCAGCCTCGAACTACTGGGCTCAAGTGATCCTCCTGCTTCAGCCTCCTGAGTAGCTGAGACTACAGGTGTGTGCCACCATGCCCTGCTAATTTTTAAAAAAATTTTTTTGTAGAGACATTCTCACTATGTTGCCCAGACTGGTGTAAACCAAAAAATAAAATTCTGAGGCCCTCAACCAAGTGAATGGATCCCTCCTCTCAGCAAAGGGCTTTCCAAAGTCAACCTGGAACAAGAGTGCAGGGCACGATGGGAATGGGTTATACCTTCCTCTTGTTGGAATTGAGGCACAGCTGACCAGCATTAACATTAAAGCAGAGACCTAAAGGCTGACAAACGACTCTTTGTAGCAATGTGACACATCACAAAATGACAGCAGGCTCTGAAAGAAATCCAAGTATTTTACCCTAAAATATATTTATTGGACCTATTTTGAAATGGCCCTGCAAAGCTGTCTCTTGTGGGAAAAATCTACATTCTGTACAGAATCTCTTTCCCTTTCCAGGCCTAGTTCATGACCCAGGAGATAATTAACTAAGAGTCTAAAAAAGAGACCTTTTTAGGCCTGATTAGAGCTCTGAAGGCTGCTAGCTGGAGGCTTCATCTGTATGATAAAACCTTGGTCTCCCCAACGCCTTATCTTAACCCAGACACTCCCTTCTATTGATTCCAGGACTTTAGGTAATAAGTTAGCACTTTCGACCAATTGCCAATCAGAAAATCTTTGAATCCACCTATGACCTGGAAGCCCCACCCCTCACCCCCTTCAAGTTGTCCCGCCTTTCCTGACCAAACCAATATATATCTCACCTGTATTGATTGATGTCTTATGTCTCCCTTAAACATATAAAACCAAGCCATAGCCCAACACCTTGGGCACATGTTCTAGGATCTCTTCGGGCTGTGTCATGAGCCCCTAATATGGTCACTCATATTTGGCTCAGAATAAATTTCTTCAAATATTTTACAGAGTTTCAATCTTTTTGTTGGCACTAGTCTTGAACTCCTGGCCTCAAGCAGTCATCCCACCTTGGCCTCTTGAAGCTCTATAGGCATGAGCCACCATTCCTGGCCTTTCCTTCTTATTAGTCTTCTCAAATTCCATGTCCCTGGCAGCTGTGACAGATTTTACTGGTGACGTTGGAGCAACACAGGTGGATAATTTTACCTGTGCCCTGGTCCCTTGGCCACTTCTGCCACCTCCAGCATCCGGATGTGTTGCTTAGCAACCCCATCCCTTTCTACCTCCTGCCTTTGACCTCAACTCCACATCCCCACTCAAGTCTGAATAGTTCTTCTCTGGGCAACTCTCACCTCAGCTGGTGATAAATGGATTTTCTTACCTCCTGCCCTGGTAATACTCAAGGTGGCCACTTACTGGCTGTCCACCTTGTGGCAGGCACAGACCTATGCCTTGCACACAGTATCTCATCAGTCTGCACAAGAGCCTCATGTGGGGCCTGTTGTCCCGTTTTACAGATGAGGGAGCCTAGGATCCTCCACGAGAAGGGACTCAATGGTCTATAGGGGAGTTGGGGTTCACCTTGTGCTGTCTCACCCTGGGATCCAACCTCCTCACCAGAGCTCCCTATTTACTCAATTTATATCATTCACCTGCCACTGTCTCCACTTTCCCCAGGATGATCCTTTGCTCCTGGGGTGGCCAAACATTTTCTGGTAAGGGCCAGAGAGTGAATATTTTGGGCTTTGTGGGGGCACATGGCCTCTGTTGCAAGTGCCCCGCTTTGCTGTCATAATGCCAGGCAGCCATAGCCAGAGACGATTTATACACAGATCAGCACTGTGGTGTCCCAGGAAAACTTGATTTACAAAAACAGGCAGTTGGCCTCAGGGCTGTAGTTTGCTGATCTCTGATAGCTGTCTTTAAATAAACCCATTTTTTTTTTTTCACCAGGCAACTTTTATTTGAAAGAAACACTTATATCATCCAGAGTAAATGTGAAACCAGCATCTCTTGCTGGGAAGGAAGGTAACTGTATAAATAAAAACAATAAACTTAAGCAGAGGTGCCACATTCTGCAGTAAGCCTGGGGGCTTCTCTTTCTTTGTTGGAAAGGATGAAAAGCTGGGCTTGGAGAGGTGGGAGAGGCACATCAGCACCAAATCAAGATGTTTTCTTTGAGGTAATTGGAAGAACCAAGAGAGACTGTATAGGATGTAATGTTACCGAGTGCCATGTTTGGTTTGTGCAAAGATTTCACACTCTGGGATTTGTGAAGCTCTGAGTAGGAGAAGAGAGCAGGGAGCGGTGTTGGAATGTATTGCGCTCAGCCTGGAGTGGGGATTTGGGGGCATATGTGCAGGCAGTGAGGATGTAGGATTCACAGGACAAAGGATGGGCAATGCAGCCTTGGCCCTGGCTCCCTGACAGCTCCAAGGGGCTGCTGTGGTTCCTGCAAAGCCTGGGACCTGGAAGTGTGAGGTAGGAGGCGGGACTCAACTCCAGAGGTGGGGCTCAGACACTGGACCAAAATCCGTGCTTGCTAAAACAGAGCTTGGGTGGAAGCAGCTTTCCATCAGACATGCCCACCAGTGTGCCATGTCAGTTTACCGTTGCCATGGCAACACCCAGGAGTTACTACCCCTTTTCATGGCAACGATGTGAATACCCAAAAGTTATTCTCCTTTCCCTAGAAATTTCTGCATGAAACAGTCTTTAATCTGAATGTTTTTAAAAGTAGGTATAAGGCTGGGCATGGTGGCTCACACCTGTAATCACCGCCGTTTGGGAGGCCGAGGCGGGTGGATCACTTGAGGCCAGGACTCCAAGACCAGCCTGGCCAACATGGCAAAACCCCATCTCTACTAAAAATATAAAAATTAGCTGAGTGTGGTGGTGCACACCTGTAATCCCAGCTACTCAGGTGGCTGAGGCAGGAGAATCACTTGAACCCAGGAGGCAGAGGTTGCAGTGAGCTGAGATGGCCCACTGAACTGCTGCCTGGGCAACAGAGCGAGACTCTGTCTCAAACAAAAACAAAAACACAATAAAAGTGGGTATAAATACAACTGCAAAACTGCCCTGAGCTGCTCCTCTCTGCCTATGCGATAGCCCTGCCCTGCAGGAGCAATCACAGAGCAGTAATACTGGCTCTCTAATAAAGCTGTTTTCTTCTACCTCCGGTTTGCCCTTGAATTCTTTCTTGCACAAAGCCAAGAACCCTCCTGAACTAAGCCCCACCGTGGGGCTTACCTGCCCTGCATCAGGTAAGTATCAGCTATGGCTCAAAAGGCAGGTCAAAGGTGGCTTTTCAAGTATATTTGTGTCACAGAAACTCCCACTGTAACATCAAAAAATGAATGATTTTTTCAATTCCCTTTATTAGAGTTTCTTTCCCTGCCCCTCTCATTTCTCCACTTCTTTATTCCTCTTCTCTCCGTATCTATATAGTTATACTCCCCCCTCACACACACTCATTTTGTGTATGTTCAAAAATATTTTGGTTATCTTTTATTTCTGGCAACTGCTTCTTCATCCTCCTGCGTGAGCAGCCAGGAAAAGAATTAATTTAGACTTTCTGCAATGTCAGGGCCTCTCTCATTCAATTACTCTCCTTGTCTCTCGGAAGCTCTGGTAACTTAGTTTAATGATCTCTCACACCTTACATCCTTAAAAAATGCCCCATGTGTCTCCTGGCTCGGGCAATCTTAATTATGTTGGCAGCTTTAGGTTTCCTTATCATTACCCACACTCCAGGACCTCATCCCCACCCCGTCCCCATCCTCATCTTCACCCAGAGCTTCCCATCTCCCCACCTCCCTTATCTCCCATTTCTGTCTGCACTTTATCCACAACATTCCCATGTTTTCTGCTCTTAATAGAAACCTTATTTTACCCAGCACTGCATTTTTAAACTGAAAGAAGATGGTGATTGTTATGCCCTTATCAAAATCCGTTACTTGAAAAGCTGGAGGTGAGGTTTGGGGAGGACTGTGGACTTCCATGCAGTTGGAGCAACAGATATGCAGCCGTTTAATTCCCTAAGACAGGCGCGGAGGGAAGGGACGTTATCTCCTTAGTATGGGCACTCAATTAACTGTGACGGTGATAAGAATTACACACATCCCCACAGCAGGCTGGTAAATAAAATTGAAGGAAGGGGTTTAAATCCCTTCACATCAAGCTGGAAGAAGCTCTGCATGAACAATTCCATGTGATTAAGCCTTGGGAATGTTGCCTCTGCAAATCCCCAAGGGCTCTTTCTTATGTACATTTCCATTTTGTTTCTATAAGACTTTGGCTCCTAGGTGTCTGGGACTGCAGGGAAGTTAACCAGCAACAGCATTGGGGCTGGGGAAGGTCAAAGCTCTTGGAGACCTTGAGAGTGAAGCTTGGAAGTCCCCACCTTCAGTCGAGCCTCTGGCTCAGGCTGGGAGAGAAGATGGAGTCGGTCCTGGAAGGTTCAGTGGTGAAAGAGGATGACAGGACATTTCCAAATCGTCATAGGAAGGTGGTAAGTGCTCTACCATGTCTCAGCGTGCTGTGTGCCAGGGTTACACCCCAAGGAACAGGAGTGCTCACGGAGGGGTGGATGTTATTCTTTCATCCAAAAAGTATCTCTTGAGCCCCTACCATGAGCCAAAAATTGGGATGCAACAGGGAAGAAATCAGACAACATCCCTGCCCTCAGGGAGCTTATACTCCTGGGGAAGAGGTAGACAAAAAGCACAATTCATAATATATTTTTTTGATTTGGAAATGCACCATTTGTTGTCACATTTTAATATTTAAAATTGGAGTGCATCTTATTAGTGTCATTGTGTTGCAGTTTGTCAGTGTTTTTCCTTTCTCAGCAGTGTGTAAAATAATGGTGCGTCTTATAGTTGTTGGCATCTTAGATTTGATGACATTCTCTAGTACTTCAGGTCATAATAATGACTATGAAAGGAAACAAATAGCCAGGTGTACCTGTCAGAGAACAAATGGCAGGACACAAATGGCTCAATCACCAAGGTGTGGTCGAAGAGTTTATTTATTTGTGTAAATCGAAGGGGCAGGAGTATGATTTTGTTATGTGGATACGCCACATAGTGCTGAATCTTGGGCTTTTAGTGTCATCATCGCTCCACTAATGTACATTGTACCCATTAAGGAATTTCTCATCCCTCACCCTGCTGTAGCCCTCCCACCCTTTGGAGTCTCCAATGTCTATTATTCCACACTCTATATCCACATGCACACATAATTTAGGTCCCACTTATAAGTGAGAACATGCAGTTTTGACTTTCTGTTTCTGAGTTATTTAACTTAAGGTAAACGGCCTCTAGTTCCATCCATATTGCTGCAAAAGACATAATTTCTTTTTTTTTTTTTTTTTTTTTTTTTGAGACGGAGTCTCGCCCTGTCACCCAAGCTGGAGTGTAATGGTGCTATCTCAGCTTACTGCAACCTCTGCTTCCCGGGTTCAAGTGATTCTGCTGCCTCAGCCTCCTGAGTAACTGGGATTACAGGTGTGTGCCACCACGCCTGGCTAATTTTTTGTATCTTTAGTAGAGACAGGGTTTCACCATGTTGGCCAGGCTGGTCTCGAACTCCTGACCTTGTGATCTGCCCACCTCGGCCTCCCAAAGTGCTGGGATTACAGGCGTCAGCCACTGCACCTGGCCAATTTCTTTCTTTTTTATGGACGAATGGTATTCCTATTCTATTGAATGCTATTCCTATTCATAGAATGTAGTATTCCTACCCTGTATTCTATTCTATGAATATATATATGTATATTTTTCACATTTAGGAATACTATGGCAGAAAGTATATATACCACATTTTCTTTATCCAATCATCTGTTGATGGATGTTTGGGTTAATTTCATATCATTGCTATTGTGAATAGTGCTGAGGTAAGCATACAAGTACAGGTATCCTTGACACGGTGATTTCTTTTCCTGTGGGTAGACATCCAGCAGTGGGATAGCTGGATTAAATACATCTCCATACTGTTTTTCATGGAGGTTGCAGTAATTTACATTCCCACCAACAGTGGAGAAGTGTTCCCTGTTCTCCACATCCTCACCAACATCTGTTATTTCCTGATTTTTTAGTAGCCATTCTGACTGGTGTAACATGGTATCTCGCTGTGGTTTGAATTTGCATTTCTCTGATGATTAGTGATGTTGAGCATTGTTTCATATGCTTACTGCCTTTTGTATGTCTTCTTTTGAAACTGTGAAGACAGTTTAAGGAAGAGATGGCTGACAGGGGTGGGACAGGGTTACAAGAACCCACGGGGGTGGCGCTGCACCCAGGAGCAAGCCCTGGCTGCCTGAGGCCTGAAGGGTGGGAGGGTGGGGCAGCATTCTTAAAAAGGGGTTGAGCTGAAACCTTAGAAAAAGGACACCCAAGCGCAGCCGTGGGTATCGGGTGATGTGGCCACTGCAGGAACTGCTGTCCAGCAGTGTGGGAGCACGGCAAGTCGACATCTTGCCCTAACTACTTCTTGCTCTCTCCTGTTAGCCAAATTCCCGGTGAGGCCAGAGGCCAGGGAGCCTGGCTGAGGCAGTCCCTTGAGGTCAGCCCTCAGGGGCACAAGGCAGGGTTGAGGGGGCTGGGTGTGGACCTGCAAACAGAAGTAAGCAGCACACAGCTTAGTGAATCGACCAGGCGGTGACCAATAGTTCTGTTCTGGTTTGCACAGGACTGAGGGCTTTCCTGGAATGCAAGCTTTGCTGCTGAAACTGGGAAAGTCCTGGGTAAACTGGGGTGACTCTCACCCTAGTAGACAGTTGCAGGAGAAGTCAGGAGAGGCCACTCTGCAAAGTCTCAGCTGAGCTAAGATGTGGGCCATGGGGACATCTAGGGGAGAGTGTTCCAAAGAGGGCAGGACCTGAGTGGGCTGAGCATGGAGTGCAGGAAAGTCACTGAGGAGCCTGTGGGCCTGGGTGGAGTGGGCAGAGGGAAGCAAGGCCGGGGATGAGCTCCAAGAGTTAGGAAGATTCTGGACCATGTGCAAGGCCTCGTGCCATGGTGAGGAGTGTTGATTTGACTCAAGCATGATGGAGCTGCTGGGGGATTTTGAGCAGAGGAAGGATGTGATCCAATGGGTTTAACAGGAGCCCTGTGGCTGTCATGGAAGAAATGACCCCATAGAGGGTGAGAAGGATGCGGGGGCAGTGAGGAGGCTCCGGAATATTCCAGGCAAGAGATGAGGGCGGCCTGGTGGTCTGGGTTGGGGTGGTGGAGGTGGGGAGAAGTGGTGGGAGTCAGAACTGATTTTGAAAGTAGAGCTGGCAGGATCTTCTGATCAGTTGGAAATTATGTGAGGGAGAAAGGAGTCAAGAGCAAATCCAAGGTCACTTTGCACCGTTCCTATGGAGATGCTCCAAACGTGGGACTTATGAGCTGTGATGAATTTAAGAGTATGTTGGCGGATGCCGCAAGCTTCCAGGCCTTCTCTAGAATGTTCTCACGGTGGAGAACAAAGCTTGAGCGAGACCCATACTCATGATGTTCACCCTGCAACCCATGAAATGCGTGCTGCAATAGCCCACATATACCAGTGGAGTCATCCCGTGGTTGTGTACGTGCTGGGAGGTGATCAAGCTGTTTGCTACAAACCCAAAGACATCGATGTCAAGAGAAATAGAAGTTCAGACAGAAAGATGGGGCCTATGGGGCCAAATGAGCCCAAGCAGGGTGTCTGGCACCCTGTCTAGAGAGGGAGGAGACTTGTGGTCCCCCAGTCCCCAGCTGGGTGAGGTGACCCACCCAGACCCTGCTGTGGTGGGTCAGGTCAGGAGGAGGCAGGGCCGCAGGTGAGCCTGCCCAGGGTAGCAGGTGCCATGCAGCCCATAGAAGAAAGGTCAGGGAGGTCTCCCAGGAGGCGCTGACATGTGAGCCAGGCTGGGCAGAGAAGGTGGGAGAGTGAGGAATGGGGTCCCAGGAGGAGAGAGGAAGACCAGGACATGCAAACGTGCAGCCGACAAGGCCAGAGGGACATGATCTGGGACACGATAAAGGATGATGGGACCATCTAGATCCATTTATATCCATTAGGGCCCTTTGGCTGCAAGAGGCAGCTGTATAATTCAATCCAAACAGGAATGTAGTGGCTGCCTCTGTGTGGAGTTCTCAGACACAGGAGGGGCTGGGGACCAGGAGTAAAGAGGACAAGTCCAGGGTCTTACCAGGAGGTCTCAGTAGCAGGAACTGGGAGGCATCTTATGTAGGTCCCACCCTGGTATCCATGACCCGACTGATCTTTGCCTTTGAGGGAGAGGAACCCACATAGCCATGGCAGCCTCATGATGTTGCACATGAGGAGCTGGAGTCCAAGGTCGTGCAGCATGTCCACTGTCACACAGCCAGCAGGTACAGAGGGAGGGTGCCTATCCCAGCCCACAGGCTCCCAGCCTCAGATTTTCCTACTACAACGGAGCTCTCAACCCCAGACATTCCCGAGCTACCTTCATGACTTTTGTCATTTGCATATGCTGCCTCCAATATTATGAAAACATTTTTTTAAAAAATCAGTTTACTTATCAATTCATCTTAGGCAATAGTGTCAGTGAAATCATGTATTTGACGAGCTACTTTTTTGTTTTCTAATACCAAATTGTTTTATACAATTAAAACAGACAATGGGACAATGGTCATCTATGAAG
Source organism: Pongo abelii (assembly GCF_028885655.2). Classification (NCBI taxonomy): domain Eukaryota; kingdom Metazoa; phylum Chordata; class Mammalia; order Primates; family Hominidae; genus Pongo; species Pongo abelii. The sequence goes on along the minus strand of NC_072006.2, from coordinate 52,852,293 downwards.
AGCCCTGATCATCTTTGTGGGGACCTTTCCACAGTTTGGGAAACTGTGTAATATAACTTAGCAGCTTTTCTGTTGGAGGATGAGGCAGATGGGTTATGTTCAAACATTGTTTTAGCCCCCAAACTCTCACTGTTAAGGAGAATCTCATATTGAGCTCTCATTTGCAAAACGAAGAAAAGGGGAGCTTTCGGGCTTGGAATGGAAGTTGGGGGGAAAGGAATCCAGCCCACCCGTCTTTCCCCTGGCCACGTGGAAGATTTCAAAGTGCCTCCTTGGAATCTAAGAAAGATCCTGGTTTGAAGGTGTTGGTGCTGATTACAGTACATACTCTAGTGGCTGTAGGGCCAGGAAGGGGCATGACTGAGTTGGGCCTGTGCTGAGGAAAACAGACTCCAGCCCAAGGTATACGTGTGTGCTGAGCACGGTGGGTGGGCACCTCCATTTCACAGGCTCCCTGGGCTGCAGAGGTGGGAAAGCTAAAACCTGCCTTTCCCAGGCTCCTCTGGGCATGGAGTAGGGTGAGGTCATCTGCTGCTGCTGATGCAGAGACTCTGACTGATGCATGTGCTAACAGTTGGGGCATTAGCATGACGGAAGGTTCTGAAAGCGTGTCCTAGATTTCTGGCAGCCTTGAAATGCACTCTCATCCCAGATCCCAGGATTGCAGGGCGAGTGCTACCAAGATGTTCCCAGCAAACTGCTGAAACCAGAGTTGTTTTATGTCAGTAACACCTAAGTGTGACCACGACTGAGGAGCGGGGACTGGCTGGCTTCCTTTCCTCCTCCGGGCTGAGGGGGTAAGTCTTAAGTGAGTTAGCAAATTTCAGGGTCAGGACAACTTGAACCCTGCAGATGGCGGGACAGGGTGTCGGTGACCCATTTCTCTCCTCAGGAAGGACCTCTGGGGGCAAGGATGTCCCCTTTGTACCTTTCCCAGGGTGCCTGGGTGGATTAACTGGGCAGTGAGCTCACAGAGCAACCAGGCCACAAATTGCTCCAACGAGGAGGCAGGACTTTTCCTCCCTGCCCTTTTCAAACTTGCTGTGGTGGATTCCTTTTTTTAGTTCGCGGAAGATTGATGATTTCATTATTTGTGGCACTCAGCAACAAATCTCAGAGTTGCAGCTAAAGTGAGCTGTTTCCCCACGCTGCATCTTCCGCTCTGTTATTCTTCATGTTTAATCATTCGCTTACTTCGGACCGCCGCAGGCATTGGGAGGGCAGCGTATCATGGACTTGGGACAGTTTTTATTCTTTAAAGGCTTGGGGAGGGAACCTTGTAGGAAGGGACAGGGCTGGGGTGAGACTGTCTCAGAGTCATGGCTGGAGATGGGCTGGAGCACGTGAAGCATCAACAAAAGCCACAGAATGACCAATAAAGGGAAGTGACAGCAAAACCCTCCTGGGACCTCAAAGCCTGACCCTGTTTGCCAAGCAAATCTCTCATGGAAAAGGAGAGACTTAACGCCAAAAAGAAAAGAAACAGCTGAAGGGTTCTCTGCCAAAGGAATGTCAAAGACTTTAATTCGAGATGAAATGTGCTCTTGTTTGTGTACAATTAATTTTCCTCCCAAATGAAGGGTTTTGTCTGTTACTTGAGTATTTCAATAGCAGCCGTGTGATTACGGTAGCATGTGCCTCTTCAGTTTGCAAAGCGGCTGTTTGTGTTGACGTGTTGGAAAAGCACACATTGCTTGGGTTACTTCCTAGGTCTAAGAAGGAAAAAACAAAGAGTCAATGAAAACACCTCCAAATAGAGACTTGGCTCCCGCGAGGATGATGTCATCTGGAAAATGTGAGCAGGACCGTTCCCCAAGAAGGAAGGGGCTGCAGGAATTCTGCTCTGGCTATGGGGAGCTGTGGTTAGGAGGATGGAGACTACACCTACAAACTGTGGGCAGCAGGGTCCTAACTCAAATACCTCGAGAGGCCAGTTGGGACGTGTATGAGGGAAGCCTGTTGAGTGTATTTTTTTCAACACAAATGTATTTGTTTGCATAGTAAATACCCGGGGAATTCATTTTCACGAAGAAATATATGCTCCTACATTTCTTGAAACACATGGCTTTCCATCTATTTATTTTTACAATAGAGAGGTGGGTAGAAAGATTTGTTTTCATGACAGAAATAAAGGCCAGCAGCCTGAGAGGTAATAAGTAGTGATGACTCTCGCCTTCTCTGTTGAGGGACAGCAGGTGGTGAGTACTGTGGCAAGTCTAGGCTCACTGGCCGGTTCAATGAGGCGGCTGTGACATCCTCAGGCCATGAGTCACCCAGTAAAAAGGGCATCCAGTTTGCTGTGTCTTTCATTTTTCAGAGGAAGATGGAAATCTATATTTTAATATAAAATATTCTTTTTTTTTTTTTTGAGACAAGTTCTCACTCTGTCACCCAGGCTGGAGTGCAGTGACACGATCACTGCTCACTGCAGCCTTGACCTTCTGGGCTCAAGCGATCCTCCCATCTCAGCATCCCGAGTAGCAGCTGGGACGACAGAAACACGCCACGATTCCAAGATCATTTTTAATTTTTTTTTTTTTGTAGAGACAGGATCTCACCATGTTTCCCAGGCTGGTCTCAAACTCCTGGGTTCAAGTGTTCCTCCTGCCTTGGCCTCCCAAAGTATTGAGATTATGGCATGAGCCACTGCACCTGGCCTCATTTTTAAATGTTGAAAACAAACTGTACAGACCCGAGTGCTGTGGGCTGATCACATCCTCTAGCCAGATGTGGCCTGTGGTCCTTCACTTTGTGTTTGGGATAGACCATTAATATGCAACTTGTAGGAAACATGCTTCTAATTTTGGTGAGTAATTCATTCCATCTGTTTAGGACTCATTTTTTCCACCCACAAAATCAGCTCCTTCTATTTCTGGCCCAGTTTATGTTTAACGGCTCTAAAACCTGCATATTTATCGTCAATTGAGTTTGATTGTGTAGAAAATACCCAGAGAAACCCAATCTCCACAGACCAGATCAGAATATCCATAGGTCATCACTTGGTGTCTCTGGGCTCTGGATCCATTGGGATTTAGCTTTGGCTGCTGTGGTAGAGACAGTGGCTTATACAAGCTGGAAGTGCATTTCTCACTCATGTCAACAGCTGAGCTGGTGTGCCAGTTCCAGTTTGTGAAGTTTTGAGGGACCCCATTTCCCTCTTTTTGCTCTGTTATCCCTAGGCCATTGGCTTCCTTCACTTGGTCCAGATGCCCCACCCCTTTCTGCATTTCAGTCAGTGAGAAGAGAGAAAAGAGCTGGGCACACCCTTTCCTCCTTGGGCACAACCTGGTAGGAGCACCACTCGGGTACTCACATTCCACTGGGCAGCACTTACTGACCTGACCACACATTGCTGCAAGGAAGGCTGGAAACGGCCTTCCTTCTTCTGGGCTGCCATGCACCAGCTAAACTGCTAATGAACAGGGGTTCTATTACTAAAGGAAAGCTGTACAGATAATGGGGGACACCCAGTCGTTGTAAGCACATAAGGTGGACAATTCCAAGTAAAGCACACAAACAAAATTCCAAGATCTCAACTGGGATTCTCAATTAGCTTTCAGTTTCACTCCTGACAGATAAAACAATTTTTTAACCTCTTTAACCAGTTTTGAAGTAAAATGGCTTTTTCAACTAATGCCACAATATCAAGTTACAAACCTCAGCAACTTCTGTTTTTCTTTTGTAAAGACAGGGTCTCACCATGTTGCCCAGGCTGGTCTCGAACTCCCAGGCTCAAGCGATCCTCTCACCTTGGCTATGGAGGGAGGATCTTTTGGCTAAATTTGTGCATCAATTGAACTATGGTTTGCTTCATATTTTGTTCTAAATCATTCCAGTGTTTTGTCCAAATGAATTTATTTTAAAAGTGAATTTTGCCAAATGATAAGATACAACATCAAAATTTGGGGGCCGCAGCTAAAGCGGTGCAGAGGGAAAAAATTATAGCTTTAAATGTAATGTAATGTAATATAACGAAAAAGAAAAGTAAAAAATCAGTGACCTAAGATTCTACCTCAAGACACTAGAAAAAAATCAAAGTAAACCAGAAGTATGTAGAATTAATACGTCAATATGTAGATATGTAGAATTAATATGTCGATATGTAGATATGTGGAATTAATACGTCGATATGTAGATATGTAGAATTAATACGTCGATATGTAGATATGTAGAATTAATACGTCGATACATATCTATGAAATATGTAGGTAAAGAGAAGAGCAGAAGTAAATGAAATAGTATGTGAAAGGCAATAGATAACATTAACAAAGATAAAAGTTAGTTCCTTAAAGAGATCACCAGAATTGACAGACCCATAACTAACATTTTTCTACATCTTGATTTTATCACTTAACTCCTTGTTCATATACCTTCAAGACATCTTATATGGCTCTAAATTAAAGTTGTTCTTTACAATAGCTGTGGAAATTCCATTGGGTGGCTATACATGCAAAATGCTCAGCCATTCTTCTCATAATGGGAATGTGTTTTGTTTCTAGTTCTGGGAAGCTATAAACAACACTTGCAGTAAACATCTGTGCATTTTAGGATAAGGTATGGGTACTTTTATTTTTACAGTGTGCATTTCTAGCAGTTCAAGAGCAAAGATATGCTTTTCTGTGAATTACCTCTTTATAGCTATCACCTCTTTTTCTTGTCAATTTGTAAGAATTTGTATATTACAGAAATTAGCTCATTGTCTAGTTCACTTACAAATACTTACACAGGTTTATATAGCTTGTTTATGTAATCATTTTATGTACAAAATTTTCAAATTTTTGTATTTTCAGTTTTTTAAATATCAAGATTATCCATCTTGGTTTGTAAAGTCTTATCAACCTCCCTAGATTATAATTGTAATATCTTAGATTTTCTTGCAAATTTTTTTTTTATATAAGGGATAAAGCTATAGAGAGCCCTCCTGTCCGTGGTCATGACCTTTCCAGGACAGCTCGCTCCTGGTGGCTGGGGAAGTCAGGGAATAAAAGCCTGGAAATTTGGGCCCAACATGGGTTGACTCCTACAAGCAGTATTTGTTTCAGAACCTCTGCAAGTTTGCCGAGGTGATGTCAGGCCTGCCTTGCAGATCAGCTTCTCCCCTGCCCAGCCTGCCTTTCCCCACCAAGTACCTTTCACAAGTGTTGGTCCTTAGAAATATTTTGAACTGAAAACTCCATCTCAGTCTCTGCTTCTGGAGACCCCAACCCAGGGCAAGAGCAATGGGTTGGTGTGGGGGCTACGGTGGGGGATCCATGTAGTCCAGCTCCAACAGCACAAGTCCCCATCTGGTTTCTAGTTGGCATCACAAGTCTATGTATTCCACAGATGGAGGGGTTCCAAGATTGAAAAAAGTATCATGTGACATATTTTGGGGATTTTGACCGGATTTGACTTTTATTTTTAAATGTTTACTTCTCTGTCCAGCCCAGACCTTTAGCTGATGTCCAGGTTAATGCATTCAGCTGTGGTTGGGCTCTCTCCAACTCAAATAGTCATGGGTTTTCCTCTCCACCTCCTCAGTTCACCCCCCACCTCCCTGATGGTGGCTATTCCTGCCCAGGTGCTCAGGCTGACATGGCCGGCTCCTCTCCTCTCCTGGCACCCACCCTCTGACCGCTCAGCACCTCCATCCCTCTGCTGTCCACATGGACCGATTCCTGCACTCCGCCTGCCTGCCTGCTCCTGTCTGGTTGCTCTCGGAGGATGATCACACCATGGGCCTCCCTGGTCTCCCTGCCTAGCCTCCACCGCAGTCTATTCTATTCAACGATTCAGGTTAGCCACGCCCTGCACCCAGCCCAGGTCTCCAGCCTCACTCTGCAGCCACAGCCTTTCCCCAGTCGACAGGGCCCTGAGCCTCTGGTGCCTTCCACCTGCTGGTCTCTTTCCTGCGTCTCTCCCATGTCCCCTCGCTCTGGTCACATGGCCTCTTGGTCTTCCTAGGACAGGCCAGGAGCTCCCCACCTCAGGATCTTACCCTCAGTCCTGGCTGCCCTGGTATGCTCCTCTCCGGGACATCCACCTGCTGAGCCCTTACCACCTGGGCAGCTGCTGCAAGGCCCCCTTCTTGGGGGGCTCCTCTGATGTCCATGAGCAATCACAGCCCCCCACCGCCACCCGCTCCCTTCCCAGCTTTGTCTTTCTCCAGTGCACTTCCCACCATATGACATAGTTTGCGTGTCACACATGGCCTTCGGTTGGATTCTTCTGGAAGCCGACTCTGAGACTGGGCGTGACTCAGTTCATCTGGAGAAGTCCCCAGGAAGCTCGGGCAAGATGGTGGGGAGGGAGACAGGAAGGAAAAAATGCCCATTCTGGTAGGATAAGTAGCAGGTACCCACCGTGGGCTGCTGGTACTCAGCTGCACTGGAGACCTCATGGAGACGCTGAGGAGCAGCGTCAGAGGACTGCACTGGAGAGGTGGGGAAGCCAGGTCTGCTCCCCACCAGCTTCCGTTCACCCAGGGCAGCTTCCCAGGACTCCACTCCCAGGCCACACAGGCTCCTGCAGCCTGAGGAGGACCCGCAGGAGAGCAGGGGCAGCAAGAAGCCATCGCAGGGCAAAGACTGTGAGGCCTGCGGGACCCAGGTGGCACCACCAGCTTCTGCTTTGCGCACTCTCTTGGGCTGTCACCTGCTTGTCCTCTGTCTCTCTCTGTGGGTTGTGAACTCCCTGAAGCCAGGGGTCTTTGTCTGTTTTGTTCTTTGCTGTGGCCAGAGACTACAACCGTGCCTGGTGCACAGTCGGCCCTGCTTAAATATGCACTGAGTGAGTGACGCCTCCTGGGTCCGCCTCTGCAGGCTTCTGAAGTGAATATTTGGCATCTCTAAGTCACCCCTGATTTGGCTGATGCAGACTCCACCTCCTGCTGCTTCTGGGCTGACTCTGAAGCCTGTTGCTACTGTTTGCAGCCAAGTTGGCTTTTCCAACAGCAGCAGCAATGGAGAGGGGCTCAGACCGCTGATAAAAGCTCCCTTTACACCGGGGGCTTTTCCAATGCTTCTACAGCTGCCCTTTGATGTTGCAGTCATGAATCCTGATGGCAGAGTGACGATAATGGTCCCTATTTCGTCCGATGTCTCACTTGATAGGATGACCAAGAGTCCACAAATCGTTCCTGAGTGCACCTGTAACAACAGATTTTTTTCTAAACGGTTCCACTTGGTTTGATCAGGAGAAGAAACAACAGATATGTGTATTTTCGTTTCTTCCTTTAGTGGAGGAATCACAGTTGTTTTGGAAGCTGTCCAACTGCCCGAGACCCCGGACACAGATTCCTGAGCATCCTTCCCATCCTTGAAGGCAAATCATCCATCTCTGTATCTCCAACTCCAGCACAGGTCCGGACAGGGGGCAGAGCTCAAAGCAAGGAGTGTCTGTGGACCACCCAGGTGAAGTGAGACAAGAGCCCATGTTGCTGGCCTGCAGAAGGGCCACAGTCTGCCCAAGTCTGCTGCTTCCCTGGGGAGGTGCAGGCTGAACGCCGTGGCCAGGATTGCTACAGAGGGAGGCTCTGCCCAGCTCATTACAGCCGGAGCGAGGCTTGAGATGTCTGTTCACTGCTCATGTTGAGCTTGAGCACTTGGTTAAAGTGCGGCCATCAGATTTCTTTATTGCAAAGGATCATTTTTCCCTTGTGTAATTGCCAAGCAACATATGTGGTGATGCTTTGGGACCTTATGGATATCCTGTTCTTCAAAATCTGTCCCCCAATGGTTTTGGCATCTACAGATGGTCCTCACATGAGTCAATTGTAACATTTTCAAATTCCGTCATTCTTCATATATATATCAGCTGCTATTATTCTGTAAAGAATTCTTCCTGGCTCCAATCAGCTTTTTTTAGTATCACTATGAACTCATAGATCCTTTTTTAAAAAATTCAGTGTGTTCATTCTTGCTCTCATATATTTTTGAAGCTCAAATACTTCTACATTTGTCCATTGAAAGTCCTCTGACTATAGCTTCTGTTTCCTTTTGACCAATTTCCGTCATCTTTTGAGCACTTCTTGGCTTTTGGTACAATACAACTGGCTGGAATCTTCAAAAAAGTCAACATCCCAAGAGATGAAATGATGGACTTGCTGTTCTACATTGCAGGGAATGAAAGAATCCTGGCAAGCCATGCAGTGTGGTCCTAGATTGGATGCTGAATTGAAAATAAAAGCTCTCACTTTGGACTGTATTTTAGATTATATTACGCATCAACATTAAATGTTTTGAGTGTGAAAATAGCATTGAGATTATGTAAGAAATTATCTTTTTCTTTAGGAGATATATACTGAAGTGTTTAGGGGTGAAATATCATGATCCCTGCACCTTACTTTCAAATAGTTTTGCCAGAAAAGGAAAAATACATGCACAATAGTGCGCACACATGCATACACACACACACACATAGTCACATGCACACACACAATTTTCTTTAGTGCTCGTGGAGATAGGTGACCCGCACACGGTGTTATCAGTTGATGAAGCTATGTGAAGGGTATGTGATCACTGTACTACTCTGTATATTTCTGAATAGTTGACATTTTTTAAAGTTAAGAAGTTGGAAAAAAATGAAAAAAAAAATCAGAAGGGACAGGTATTGTGGTCAGGACTGTGGGCAGCTGGGCTTAGCCTGCCCTGAGAAAGCTCATTCTTTTACTGCAATTAATGCTATTGTTACAAGATGGAAAGTCCTGACTGTGAGTTGTCCAGGTTCTTGGCACACTGAACAAAGAATTGAACAAAATGCACAGACAAAGCGACAGAAAAACGAAGCAATGAAAGAAATAAAAAAAGTGCAGATTTATTGATGTGAAAGTACACTCCACAGAGTGGGAGTGGGCTCAAGCAGGTTGCTCAAGAGCCCCAATTACAATGTTCTTTAGGGGTTTTTATTAAGCTAAAAGAATTTGGTAACACCTCTAGGTGCTCTTTTAGAGGCCTCTGATTGGATACACCCTATGAAGGATTGGCCCATGACCAATCAGAGGCTGAAGTGGAACCTTCTGTCTCATTATTGTAGAAGTGAGGGTGTGGACTGTGTGCTGCCTAATCTTGCCTAAAATTGGCTGCACCTGCTGTTCTTTATGTCTTAACCCTTGGTTACCCCAATTCCCTAGTCTCCTGCCTCGCTATGACATGGGTAACTGGCCAATGTTTTTGAACTTCCAAAGGATAAAATCTAGACAACTTTGAAGAAAAGTTGTCTCTTTTATACTACAGAAAGAGACAATGCAGAAAACAGGGAGAGAGGAGGACAGACTGGAGGCAGGTAGCTGCTGATAGAATGTCTGAGCCAGGCACTGTGCTAGGTACTTCCTGCTACATTGTCGATCTATTTCCAATGGTGACCTTTAAGAGACAAGGAAGGCAAGGCTCATTGAAGTCACAAACCTGTCCCAGTAAAAAATTGCTCATCTCAGATAATGACTTCCAGTAAAGAAATATGATTAAGCCAATTCACCAAAGATCGGCCAAAAGCTACCTGAATGTAAAGATTTTAGAAGTCCTGGCCAGGGTTTATCTGCTTGTAAAAGGAAGCTTTGTAGCAGGAAGGGTTTTATCCCCTGAGCTGAAACATGGGTAGGGATAGCCTGGCCCTCTCACCTAAGCTGAACCTTGGCCCATTGGGCAGGCCTTGGAAAGCAGGTGCTGTCTCCTTTGCTTACACAGTTTGTGGGACATGACCCTGGCAGGGCCATTCCCCATCAGGGTGCTCCACTCCTTGCTTCACAGTGAGTACTGGAGACCCCTGGGGGACGTGGGGTGAGCCCTGAGTGGAGGGTGGGGCACAGCCTCCTCACCCCTGGCCAGCCCTTTACAGGGTTCAGAGCTCCACAGGCATAAACTCAGGGGCTTCCTCCGCAATTTGAAGATGCTCCTGAGGAAGAATCTTAGGCACGAGAATGTTTTGCCCAGTGCTCTGTTACAATGGAGTCAGTGGCTGGGTGTGGAAATTAGGATGAGTGGGTGGGAATATATTGCCCTTTCCCCAGGTCCAGCTGCCCAGGACACCTGTGGCTGTGGAAGGGAAGGACACTTTTGCAAACTTTAACAGCACCTACAAGGACTCTTTCTGATTGCTCTCCAGTGAGACTTGAGTAAATTAGCTAATTAAGGCAGCTCCACTGAATACATTCTACATGCAGGCAATTTGCTGTTTACTTCCCACACGGACAAAGAAACGAAAATAGGAACTAAATCAACATCTCAGAAAGAAAAAATACCCTTGAATAAATTACAATTAAATATTTCTTGATTATTGAAAGTGTGTGAAATGGTTCTCACCCCAAGGTCAAAAAGTTAATAGCCCCTGTCCAAACCAAAGTGTTCATCATTCATTCAAGAAAGTATTTGTTTAGTGCCTGCAACGTGCCAAGCCTGTGGCTGGGCCTGATGATGAAATAGTGGGGAAGGCAGAGCAAAGGAGGATATTAATCAAATAGTCAAACAGATGAGACAGATCAGAGCCCCTCTGTCCACATTTCCTGGGGTCTGGCATCTCTTGAGATTCTGATAACAACAAGCCAGGAAGGAGGCAGACGCTGTTTGTGCAAAGAAGACAGAGTCGGTAGATGGGACTTGCTGGCAGTTGAAGCCTCACAAGGCGATGCCTCCAATGTGTTTTAGATGCTCTTTTTCTGAGGCCAGGTCATCCTGGAGGGTCCTGTCCTCCCCCTGCTCTCTCACCCTCATGGACAGTTCTGGACTAGGGAGGAATGGCTGACTGTCACACCACAGTGGGGGCAGAAGAGGTAAGGTCTGGGGCGGAGTGGACAGTCCAGGGAGTTGAGGAGTGTCAGTGGAGGAGGGGAGAAAGTGAGGGGGTGAATGGGGAAGAGGGTGGGGCCAGGTTCCTGCAGGCTGAGGGGGGTTTTGTGGTTCTCCCTGACAGCTTGGGACCGAGGTGCATTCCCATGGATGAGCTTGGGAGGCAAGTGGCCAGAGAACTCCTCTCCCACCCTGTTCCTGTGTCACAGGGAGGATACCACATGGGTTGGGATGTGTTGCTTGAATCTCGGTGAAGTACTGACTGTTCACTGTTGCTTCTTTGTGTGTGTCCCTGGATGGCAAAAGAGAGGCCTATTTTATTGCAAACTGTTGCACTTCTTTCCTTCTCCGATAAGTGCATTCAGCCAGAGTCAAATGTCTGAGATTCCTGGACTAGGCAGCCTCTGATTGCTCCTGATGAAATCATTTCAGCACCTAGGACAGCTCAGTGCCCAGTGCACATTTATGTAACTGCTGAATCCCTGTCTTAGAACAAAGGCCAGTGTGCTGTTAGTGAATGGTGCTGATGCCTAGAAGTAGTTTCAGTACAATGGTTTTGAGGCTCACAACCCAAAGTGGGTGAAGAGAGAAAGAGAAAGCTGGGGTCTTGGACATGGCAGCCACTGGGAAGGGACCCCAAGTAGGATAACGGTGGTTTCCATCCAAAAGTCAGGGCTGTGCGTGAGGTATAACTTCAGTGCTGGGCCGATAAACCAGCCCTTTAGGGTCAAGAAAAGCCCAGTTTTCCTGGTGTAAATACTCCCAACATGGTTGATTTCAAACTACCAGAGGTTTAACAACCAATTAGCAAAATTTCTGAACATTTCACAGCTGGTTCTCAGAGCTGGCTGCCTGCACTCCACTGGGTGTGAATGACTGGTCTGGTCCCTACTAGGGGTTTCACAGCAGATGTGCGGTGGGTTCACCATGAGGCTGTGGGTGAGCCTGTATATCCCACCATGCAATAGGAAGCATTCCTTGTGTCACCCACAGAGTCCAACAGTGAGGACCTGGAACATGTAGACTGATGAACACTGAAGAAGTGGAACCAGCAGGGATGAGGATCTCCTCAAATCCAGCAGAATCTCCCAAAGGGAATAGAGACAATGCCAGGAGGAAGAGAGGCCCCTGTGGAGGCTCTGGAGCCCCTGGGGGTTTTTGAAAATGACTCCTTTGATCAGGTTGCAAAACTCAAACCTGGGGGGAAAGAGGTTGACTGTGGCTACAGTTTTATCAGAAAAAAATATGCAAAAAAATTAGTACTTGATTCATTCTTTGATTACTTAAGAATTGCGGTACATCTGCCACTGTAACCCAAATGTTAGACAGTAAATAAAAACTTACTTTCATCACTTTAGCTTTACTTTTCTAGAGAAAACCCTCATTAGACCTTTTTTGATTGTTTGTTTTGTTTTGTTTTGTTTTCTAGAAGAAGTGGCAAGTACATGGCTGAGAGCAGGGGGCCTGGTGCAGGGTGACCTAATCTAGTCCTGATGATGCCGATTTCTACACAAGCAACCACCTTTCTGTGCCTCTGTGTTTTCATCTGCAAAATGGGGACGGTGATGTAGTAGTACCTATGTTTTGGAGAGTACATGATTTAATACACATGGAGTATGGGAAACAGCGCCTGGCCTAAAGTGAATCCAAGGTAAATGTTTGTTAACTAAATCACAAAGCATTTGTTGTGAAACTTTGGTACTCAATTTAGTTGAATTTACCTTGAATGGGCTTTTTAGTCGTATGGGTTGTCCTCAGATTACAATGGCCTTGTTTCATTATATGTGGTCCTGGCTGGGAAGAAAAGACACCACAGTGTGATAAGAGGGTTCTTGGAGGACCTGACCTGGGCCCTGGGCCTGGGCGAGGAGGTGATGAGGACACAGGAGAATCTCCCCAAGGAGGTGACATTCATCTGAGACCTAACAGGTGACGAGGTTCCTGGAGGTAACTGGGTGAGGATCAGGGTGGGGGTGGGGAACATACCAGGAGGAGGGGCCAGCATGTGCCAACGCTCTGAGGTTCCTGGAAGCCTGGTCTGTCCAAGGCCAGTGGAGAGACCAGTGTGGCCATAACCGAGTGGACACAGGAGTGAGTGGTGGGAGGTGGGACTGGAGGGGGCAGGGACCTGTGGGGGTTTGGATGCCATCCTGAGGTCCAAGGGCAGCCTCTGTGGTTTGATGGGTCCGATCTTTCTCTTTGGACGTCCCCATGGGAGGGCCTCCTTGTCTAGGGCTGATCCTTTCCTCCCCGTTCCCACCATGGCCTGTTTCACAGGTAAGAATCTGGGTGGGAGGGGAGACTGTTTCAGGGCCTTGGCCACATCTCAGAAGAAAATCTGAGAAGACCGATTTTCAGGAAATGCTTGGCCGGGAAGTCTGCCATGGGAAGCGGGGGTCTGAGAGCCAGTTCAGGACCCTCCTGATTCATGCGGGCCTATGCAGCGACCCGCCAAGGGGTCAGAATGAAGGCGTCTGGCTTCGGGAGCATCCAGTGGGAAGCAGCCCAGGCTGGGAAGTGCAAATGTTACCGGAGCTGTAGGTTTTCTTGAGGAACCTGGGGGTCACTCAGGCATCTCCCTGCAAACAGCTGCCTGCCCATGGTGAACATCTGGGGGCCGGGTCCCAGGGCTTCTCCTGGCTTCCCTGCCTCCGGTTCAGTCCCAAGAACAAGATGGTGTCACTGACCTTGCTCTCAGACACCCGCTTCCCATGGCAGAGTTCCCGGCCTGCCTGCAAAGTGCTAACCACAGTGTTGGAATTCCTCAGGGGTGAGCACGAGCCTCTCCGTTTCGTCTGTGCCTATCGTGGACGCATTAACTATTTCATGAAGTAACACAAGTAACATTTGGAGTAAAAAAATTAACTAAAAATAGGTGAAACAGTGAAATTCAGTGACAAGGATGCTGATGAATAATTAAGAGGCCGACACAGGACCACGTTTTAAGGAGATTCTCACCCCTAAGCCTGTCGCTTTTCCCTGCACGGCACAGGCAAGACCTGATTTCCCAGCAGGAAGATTGTCTTAATTAAATCTTATTTGTCAAGAAGGCAAGATGTATTTGTGTTTCCTCAGGCTCCCATTGTTATAAACTTCGCAATGTTTTCTCTGAGAAATGCTCCTTTTCTGCTCAGAAGAGCTGATTGTTGCCGTTTTTCTCTCTTCCACTGTGAGGAGGAAATGCTACAGGTTCTTTGTCAGGTAATCAATTATCTTCCTTAAAGGATCCCTGAAGTTGTCATTTGAAAATTATGGCTCCTGAAAAATAATAAAATGCCCACTTTAACATATTTTTGCATGTCAGAGTGAGTTTCTCTCCCCTGCAGAGTCATAGAGCCTGTAAATTGCCCATGGTAATGACCTCTGGCTCCAAATGCAGTCACTGGTCTCTGCACAGATAGACACTGTCTGTCACTTCTGGGGTTTCACTGTTGACGCTGTGTCTCTTTTAGCTTCTAGGAAGCCCTGTAATGATGCTGCAATTAGCAATGCATCCTTCCTTCTCTCCCAACTCCAATTGCTCTAATTTATGTCCCTTGACAATACTCACACCAAGCACGACATCTGTACCGTTGTGTGGGGAAAGAGGTTCTCGGGTTCAAGGTCTCTGGCAGATAAACACAATTTCAAGTTCACAGACATCCTCAGCAATCAACATCAACTACCACACCAAGAAAGCAAGACCTTGATATTGTTGGTGAGTAGCAGATAATTGATGAGCTTGTCAGCATGATCCATGGTCCCCGATCTATATCAATATGAAATAAACCATTTAAGAGGTGTGAGGAAAACATGTCAGGCCCCCACCTCCTCCTCCTACCGTTTGACATTGACTCATTCACGTATGAAATTGAGTCTTTGTGATGGTGAAGTGTTAAAGACCCTGTGTAGTCAAATTACTGTCATGGAACCAGTGAGTGGAAACAGGTTGTTAAATGTCCCTGGTTCCTCCTCATTCAAACACGTAGAAGAAAACAAACAGAAAGCTTAGATGCAAATGTGCATTCATGTCCAGGTGTTCGTGAGAACCAGTATACACCAAGAAAGGAGAAGCTGGATGGTGCCCCAGATAATTCAGGTTAAAAAGACTTTTATCAGAAGATCAAAGACATCCAGGCCCAGCTTGAAGATGCAGCCATAGTCCATTCATCATGTCTTCTTGTGAATGAGCCTCAAGTTTCTTGCCAACACAAGGACACGTTTAATGTCCCTGTGACATTTGATGGGAATGCTGAAGCATCACTGAAATTCCTCGGGCCGAGGTGCACCTGTTCAGGTCCCAAGACCTTTTCTGAGAGCTGGGCAGACCATCTTCCCTTTCTGGGCCTCAGTTACCTCATTTGTAAATGGCACAATCTTTTTAACATGCCTTGAAGTTGCCCAGTGCAAGATAAGGGAGACAGAAGTATAAGAATCTGCTTTTGCAGATGTTCTCAGAAGGGCACTTTGATGGGCATCCCAAGTGTATGCTGGGGAGAATGGATCCTTGATGTTATGAATGAATCGTGTAGGAATCATAGCCTCTAATGAAAAGTTAAACTTTCAGACGTGTCAAAAATTCCAAAAAGAGGGCTCTGAAGTGTATATGGAATATTTATATGTCTTTTTGCAAGTACATTATTCATTCATTCACAAGGCATTTGGCCATTCCACTGTAATTCACAGTTAGTTGATTAATTGCTGGTGTAGACCCCAACATTCAGATATCCTACTTCCTTGCAAACAGAGCCCTGATTTTTCTCATATGTTGGGAAGCAATGTGCTCTCTGGCACCAGGGAATGGATTACCATTGGTCTGTGACAGAAGCCCTGCACTGAGGGAACAGGGCTGCGTCTACCCCACCTGTGGACAGAGAGCTCCGGAGGGGTGGCTTTTCCAAAGGGGTCTTGGGACCCAGAAGAAGCAGCAGGTGCTGGGCAGGTAAACCAGGGGTGTCCTCCAACTCATGTCCGTCTCTCCTCTGGCTCATGGGGCATGGCCTGTGGCACCCCCTCTGTCCTGGAGAACTCAGCTCTGGACCTCCCTGCTCACTGGGGACCACATGGCTGGAGCACAAGACACTCATTTCCTGAGAATATTTTTTTCCCAACACTCCCATTGCTTCATTTTTAGACACCACGCTTAATTCATGTATAAATCTGAAATCACAGTGAACGAGAACGTGAGTTTTCCGAGTTCACGGAAATGGACCTGGGTTAGCAGCAGTGGCGAGGGGGCCTGGCCTTGCAGGAGTGAAGGCGAAGGTGACTGTGAACTCAGCTTCCTTCCTGCAGTGTCTGCTGCATTTTCCGGCACCGACAGTTGAAGAAGAGCAATAAACAACCAAATATCCTTAGAAAGGCATTTGACAACATTTAAACTCCATCAGGCAGCCTAGGGAACATTGTGAATAAAAAATTCATCTTGAGCTAAAGTTTCTGCCTTATTAAATTCATCTTTTTTGTAGTGGGTAGTTGTCCCTGCTACAGATAATTGTGACCCTGGATGGCAGGATCTGTGTTCACTGTGAACCAACTTTTCTTCTGAGGGCCCCAAAAACCCTGGGTGTGAATCGCCCAAGTGGTTGGGGTCACTCACCTGTGAGTCCTCCCACCAGGGGCCCGGTCCTTCCACCCACCTTCCCCTGGGCCTGTTTCCCTTGAGGTCTGAGCTGGGATACCCAGTGATGGGTCATCCCTGCTGTGAGATAAAGCCGAGGAGGGAGCCCCCACCATGCAGGGCCCTAGAGGCTGTGCGAGGCTTCAACCATCTGATCAAGGATGGATTCGACTCCCTGCTCAGGGCAGCAGCTCGTGGTTCATTCAGCCCCAGCGGCGTCTCGATGGGGTAACGTAAGGGACACAGAAAACCGAGGTTTGGGTCTGAAGGGATTAAACCCCCAACTGGTGTCCTTGTGTCTTCTCTTTCCTGACACCAGACACCAAGAAGAAACAGCCCTGAGCACACCTGTCAGTGAATTCCGAAGGGTGAGCTGGGGGCCAGGCGACCTTTGAAGGCTCCACATGGGTTTTGAGCTTTTGCTTTTTGTAGCAGCAAATCTGCTCTGGGCTGGGAATTGGTGTTTGCTAAATGCACAGGTGGTCTGGAGTGATGTTTTCCTTCTTTAGCAAAGTAACACATGCTCCTTACAGAGAGTTAGACATGCAAAGAGGCGGGCATGTTTTTTAAGGATAAGTTAAACATTCAACAGGTTCACGGGGCCTGAGTGAAAGGTGTCCCCGCAGGTCAGCCCCTCAGCCTCCCAGTTTCTTCTTGGAGAAGCCAGTGCAGGGCCCCGTGGTGGGGGCCGGTGGGTAGGAGGCTATCTCGACACCAGGAGGCGATTAGAGGGTCTCAGTCTGTTTTGATACCTGTACTCGGGAGTCGCTGTCTTGGACTGAACTCCTGGCAGCACCCAGTGAGAAAGGGACAAACCAGACTGTGACTCTGGCTGTTTTCTCCTCTGTGATTATGATTCCTTTGCTGTACCCCCTCTTTCTGGCCTGTCCACAGAGCACAGACCTGTCCTTGCTGGCTGACATTTCTCTGCTCTCTGAGGCCAGCTGTGCCCCCTGGGGGTGCTCAGAGAGTATCCCTGGATTGATTTCAGGGCCATCACTTCTCAAAGGAGATGCCATTCCCTGCAGAGCTCCATTCACCTGCTCTGAGCACACCTCGTCCTGCCCAAGGACGTGCTCTCTGGTTTGGCTGGAAAGAATGACCCCACCATGCCAACTCTGGGATTCAGGCAAATCAGAGCTGCTGGTCCCAGGCTGCATTGTCCAGCTGGCCCTGGTGTTTGTACTGAAACACAGCTGTGTCCCCACTGGTTGGTGCAGAGTTGCTGTCTCTATCCCTATGGAGACCCTGTGCTGGCACCCCAAGACACAGCAGCACAAGGAGCACAATTGCTGGCCCAGCAGGAACCTGGGGACCCTACACTCGAGCTACCGTCAGTGTCCACGATGACTGGCCAGCCGCCAAGTGAACAAGAACCGGGGAGGGGGCAGACGTGCTGTGGCCTCTCAGTGCTGGGTGTGTGAGTGGCCGGAGAGGGCGTCTGAGATGCCCCAGGTGTCTTCACACCCAGACCTGGGTCTGCCAGACCCTGATGGCCCCGAGAGTCCTCACCAGACCCCCGAAGGCCAACCCAACATGCTGGGAATGACCATCGGTGCCAAGCGGGCCCTGGGCAGCTGGGGAAGGGCCGTCACCTCAAATGTCCCACTACCTGGCTCCTCCTCTTTCCTCAGGGACCTGAATCTGCCCATTGGGCTCAGGTCCTCACACACAGCATGGTCCAGGAAAAACAGGACCACATTGCCAGGTGGTCTGTCCTTCCCCTCCCCACAATCTGTGCTCTAATTACAGAAATGACAGGCTCATGGCCAGAGATGCCAAGCAACAGAGAAAGAGAATAAAGTCGAAAATAGGAATAATTCCCCATCCTACAACTACACAGGGCTGTGTTTTAAATAAATAAGCTCCTTGATTGTGTCTGTATGGAGGCCTGAGGTCCTGTAACTGAGGCTGTTTTCTCTTTTTTTTTTTTTTTTTTGAGACAGAGTGTCACTTTGTCACCCAGGCTGGAGTGCAGTGGTGTGATATCGGCTCACTGCAACCTCTGCCTCCGGGGTTCAAGTGATTCTTGTGCCTCACACTCAGCTGATTTGTGCATTTTTAGAAGAGACGAGGGTTTCTCCATGTGGGCCAGGCTGGTCTTGAACTCCTGACCTCAGGTGATCTGCCCACCTCGGCCTCCCAAAGTGCTGGGATTACAGGAGTGAGCCACTGTGCCCAGTCTTGTCTGTTTTTTCTTAACAAGTGCACAATGTCAATGGGAGAAGCAGCCCTGGCCTGAGCCCCTAAGTCAAACATCTGGGTGCACCTGGGGACAGTCAACATGGACCCGGTTACTGTGGCCCTGATGGTAGATTGTGGTCCTGGTTGGCACAGGTGGGTCATCACGGTCTTACCTGTAGCTGGTTTATGGAAGGTCTGAGCTAGATACGAGCAGGAAATGGCTTCATTTTTCTCCAGCCGCTGCCTTCGAGCAGCTTCTGTGAGGCAGGGCTGGGTTAGGGTGAGTAAGTGGGGCCAAATCATGCAAATGCAGGGTTGGATTGTATCTTAGTTGAAAATTTGATAACTTTTCCCACTAGGGTTTTTTTTTTATTTTTTGCATTAAATTTGATTTTGTTTTAAACCTGCATTAAAATACTATTTCTTTTGATCAGTGAATTGTTTTTTTTGTTTGTTTGTTTGTTTTTGAGGTGGAGTCTTGCTCTGTCGTCCAGGCTGGAGTGCAGTGGTGCGATCTTGGCTCACTGGAGCCTCTGCTTCCCAGGTTCAAGCGATTCTCCTGCCTCAGCCTCTTGAGTAGCTGGGATTACAGGCGCACACCACCGTGCCCGGCTAATTTTTTGTATTTTTAATAGAGATGGGGTTTCAACATGTTAGCCAGGATGGTCTTGATCTCCTGACCTCATAATCTGCCTGCCTCAGCCTCCCAAAGTGCTGGGATTACAGGCGTGAGCCACCATGCCTGGCCTGATCAGTAATTTTTTTGGTGACCCCTTAAACTTTATGCCTCCCTTGCTGGACCCCGATAATCCAGAGATGAGCACCTCCCTCCCCTGCCTCGCCCTAGTCCCATTCTGCTGATAGGTCTCTGGTCTCTGCTTCTTGATGACAACTGGGGAAGTTTCCCTGGGATTTTGGTCACTTTGATTTATCATAACAGACTTGTTAATAATGAATGGAATATGGCAGGGCCTGGTGGCTCATGCCTGTAATCCCAGCACTTTGGGAGGCTGAGGTGGGCAGATTACTTGAGGTCAGGAGTTCGAGACCAGCCTGGTCAACATAGAGAAACCCCGTCTCTACTGAAAATAGAAAAATTACCTGGGCGTGGTGACATGCGCCTATAATCCCAGCTACTCAGGAGGCTGAGGCAGGAGAATCACTTGAACCTGGGAAGCGGAGGTTGCAGTGAGCTGAGATCACACCACTGCACTCCAGTCTAGGAGACAGAGCAAGACTCTGTCTCAAAACAAAAACAAAAACAAAAATGAATGGAATAACTCGTGTTTAGGTGTTACAAAATCCAGGCCAGACAAATCTAAACTTTTATCTCACACCCAGTTCCTAGATTAGTCCTTTCTCCAGCTCAAGTTCAGCCTAAGCCTCGAGGGTCCTTAGTTGCGGGGGGAACCACCTGCTCTTTTCCCCACCTTTGTTCTTGTTTTTTCTCTGCTAGCTCCTGTGGGGTTGGGTGCATTCAGAGGTAGGGACAGGTAAAGGTCTTTGGCTTTTTGGTTCTGTTGATGGGTGAGTTCCAAATACTAGCTTTCTCTTGTAGGATATTTCATTTATTTATTTGTTAAAAATATTTATTTAGAACACACCATTCATGTGCAGGAGACTGTTCCAGCCACTGGGGATAGGGTGATAAATGAGATAAACAAAAGTACCTGCCCACATTAAGCTCCTATTCTAGGGAAGAGAAAAAATAAAGAAAATACACATGTACTTAGCACATTAGAACGTTCCAGGTACTGTAAAGAAAAATAAAGCAGGCTGGACTCAGTGACTCATGTCTGTAATCTCTGCCCTTTGGGAGGTCGAGGTGGTCAGATTGCTTGAGCTCAGGAGCTCGAGACCAGCCTGGGCAACACGGCAAAATCCTGTGTCTACAAAAAAAAAAAAAAAAAAAAAAAAAAAAAATTTAGCTGGGTGTGATGGCATGCGCCTGTGGTCTCAGCCATTGGGGAGGCTGAGGTGGGAGGACTGCTTGAGCCTGGGAGGTGGAGGTTGGAGTAAGCCAAGATCACAACATTGCACTCCAGCCTGGGTGACAGAGTCAGACCCTGTCTCAAGAAAAAAAAAAAAAAAGGAAAAAAAAGCAGAGATGGGGCAAGCGGGGGAGGGAGGGGCTTGGGGATGGGAGCCTCCCTGAGCTCCCACAGTTCTTCCTGCCCCTCTCCTGTCTCACTGGGCACGGGCCAGCTGGGGCTTGTGGTTGTTTTGCGCCAACCTAATATCTTGTTCTTGCCAACAGCTGGAGGCCAATTGAGGCTTCTCTGTCTTCCACAAGGAGCAGCATTGGCCTAAACCTGCAGGCACCATTGCAAAGGGGAGTCAGCTCAGGTAGACCCGCTGGTGAAGCATGATTCCATTGTGGGGACACAGAGGCTGACATATCTTGCTGTAGGTGATTTAATGTTGGGCCTCAATATTTCACTCCCCCTGTAAGAGTATGACACATCCACATCCTTACCAGGGCCTGAGGGAGGGTGGATAGACATATCCATCCCATAGGTATTGCTCGTGGCTAGGTGACTTGCTTATGCCAACGAGATTTTCATAGACACGGCACAGGCAGAAGCCTGGAATGTGTCGGCACTGCCAGGCCTGCCCTCTAATGCTCTTGATTTTTCCCATGAGATGAGCGTGCCCCAGGGAACTTCGGCTCCGGCTGCAGGATGAGAGGCATGTGGAGCGCACAGGGCTCCAACCCTCAGCCTGAGTCAAGCCCAGACTAGATCAGCCTAAGCCCAGCCAAGCCATGGGTGCAGGAGTGAAAAGCAAATGCTAACTGTCCATGACATTGACTTTCAAAGGGGTGTGTCATGTTATGTGGCTCATCCCAGCAACAATGAAGATATTTCTCTATCAGTCAGTTGGTAAATAATTATTGACAATGTGCAAGGAAGGTGGAGTGATTGGAGTAGATTTGGTCCCTATTCTCATGGAGCTTACTTTCTAGAGGGGAAGACAGATGATGGGTGAATAAACATCAATTATTCTATTAGGTTGGTGCAGCAGTAATCCCGGTTTTTGCCATTAAAGGTAATGGCAATCAAAAGCAGGAAGGAGCTGGCGCTGCAATTCTTTAAAAGTAATGGCAAAAACTGCGATAACTTTTGCACCAACCTAATAGAATAATTACGAGTGTGCAAAACGCTGTAATGGGAAACTTCAAAGTGCCAGGATAGCATCTAGCTTCCTGGAGTCAGGAGATGGGGGTTTTCAACCTAAGCAAGGTTAAGCCCAAGTGGTGGGGCAGGTGGGGGGCGATATTTCAGCGGAGACTCCAAGGATGAATGGAAATTAGAAAAGTGAACGCAGATGGTGAGGCGGGAAGTGTTTCAGGCACAGAGAACAGCATGTGCAAAGGCCTATGGGGGGAGGACATTGTGTGTTCATGGACCTGAGGGGCGGCCAGCAGGCTGGAGCTGAGCGGGTTGAGAGGAGGATGGGGAGCCGGGGAAAGGCACTCCACGCAGAGGGCACAGCAGGGGCAAAGGCCCGGAGTCAGGCCTGAGCCTGTGTGGTTTGAGGAAGCAACAGAGGCCTGTCTGGGAGGAAAGTAACAGCAGAGGGGAGACCATAAGGTCAGGGCAGAAGGCAGGGCCGTGCTGGGCACTGTGAGCCGTGGATGGAAACTGGCATTTATGCTCGGGTGAGGGGAACGTGTTAGAACATTTTAAGGAGGGCAGGAACATTTGGGGATAATGTGAACTCTAGGAATCTCAACCAAGTAAATTCATAGTTTGAATGTTCACAAGACTTCTGCACAGGCAAAGTGAAAGATCGTTTCTAGAGCTGTGAGATAAGACCATAGTAAAAAAAGAATTACTAAGTTTTTAAAGGTCATTTCAAATGGTGGATTTCCATCTTACAATTCAATGCAAGTAGGTTGCAAGCTTGATGGAAAGTAGAAAAGTTTCCTGACTTGCGTGAACAGAAAAGAAACATCAATTTGAAAGGAAAACATTTATTTATTTACTTCCTCTACAGTTTTCCTGACTGCTACATTTCATAAGAAGGGATTGTTTGTGAGGGACAAGGAGCTGGAGGCCTGGGGAGGAGCTGGTGTTTTTGTTCAAGTTTGAGGGTCCTGGAGCTGGAGCCCAGGGGAGGAGCGGCTGCTGCCACTGATGTCTTAGGGTCGTGGAGCTGAAGATCCCAGAGGAGCCGGTGCTGCTCTTCTAGCTTGAGTTTCGTGGAGCTGGAGATCCAGGGAGAAGATGGTGCTGCTGTTCTAATTTAAGGATCGTGAAACAGAAGACCCAGAAAGGAGCTGGTGCTGCCGCTGCTCAGATCTGAGGGTGCTGGAGCTGGAGCCTGGGGGTGGAGCCAGTGCTGCCTTTGAAGTCTGAAAGTCATTGAGCTGGAAGTCCAGGAAGCAGCTGTTCTAGTTTGAGGGTCGTGGAGCTGCAGACCCAGGCAGGAGCAACGTTGCTGTACTTCGAGGGTCAGACAGCTGGCGACCCAGGGAGGAGACATCTTGTTCTAGTTTCAGGGTCGTGGAGCTGCTGACCCAGGCAGGAGCATTGTTGTTTTAGTTCGAGGGTCAGGAAGCTGGCGACCCAGGGAGAAGCAGTCTTGTTCTAGTCTGAGGGTCGTGGAGCTGCTGACCCAGGGAGGAGCAATGTTGTTATTTGAGGGGCTGGAAGCTGCACACCTAGGGAGGAGACGTCTTGTTTTAGCTTGAGGGTCGTGGAGCTGCCGACCCAGGGAGGAGCAATGCTGTCATAGTTAGAGGGTGCGGAAGCTGACGACACACGGAGGAGAGAATTTGATCTGGTTTGAGGGTCGTGGAACTCCCGACCCAGGGAGGAGCAATGTTGTTTTAGTTCAAGGGTGCGGAAGCTGCCAACACAGGGAGGAGAGATCTTGATCTGGTTTGAGTGTCGTGGAGCTGCCGACCGAGGGAGGAGCATTGTTGTTTTAGTTCGAGGGTCCGGAAGCTGGCGACACAGGGAGGAGAGATCTTGTTCTAGTCTGAGGGTCGTGGAGCTGCAGACCCATGGAGGAGCAATGTTGTCATAGTTCGAGGGTCTGGAAGCTGGTGACACAGGGAGGAGAGATCCTGTTCTTGTCTGAGGGTCGTGGAGCTGCCGACCCAGGGAGGAGCAATGTTGTTTTAGTTCGAGGGTCAGGAAGCTGGTGACACAGGGAGGAGAGATCCTGTTCTTGTCTGAGGGTCGTGGAGCTGCCGACCCAGGGAGGAGCAATGTTGTTTTAGTTCGAGGGTCAGGAAGCTGGCGACACAGGGAGGAGAGATCTTGTTCTTGTCTGAGGGTCGTGGAGCTGCAGATCCAGGGAGGAGCAATGTTGTTATTTGAGGGACTGGAAGCTGCAGACCCAGGGAGGAGCAATGTTGTTCTAGTCTGAGGGTCGTGGAGCTGCCAACCCAGGGAGGAGCAATGTTGTCATAGTTCGAGGATCGGGAAGCTGGCGACACAGGGAGGAGTGGTCTTGTTCTAGTCTGAGGGTCGCGGAGCTGCAGACCCACGGAGGAGCAATGTTGTCATATATCGAGGGTCTGGAAGCTGGCGACACAGGGAGGAGATATCTTGTTCTAGTCTGAGGGTCGTGGAGATGCACAACCAGGGAGGAGCAATGTTGTTTTAGTTCGAGGGTCAGGAAGCTGGCGACAGAGGGAGGAGAGATCCTGTTCTTGTCTGAGGGTCATGGAGCTGCAGATCCAGGGAGGAGCAGTGTTGTTATTTGAGGGACTGGAAGCTGCAGACCTGGGGAGGAGAGGTCTTGTTTTAGTTTGAGGGTCGTGGAGCTGCCGACCCAGGGAGGAGCAATGTTGTCATAGTTCGAGGGTCGGGAAGCTGGCGACACAGGGAGGACAGGACTTGTTCTAGTCTGAGGGTCGCGGAGCTGCAGACCCACGGAGGAGCAATGTTGTCCATAGTTTGAGCGTCCGGAAGCTGGCGACACAGGGAGGAGAGGTCTTGTTCTAGTCTGTGGTTTGTGGAGATGCACAACCAGGGAGGAGCAATGTTGTTTTAGTTCGAGGGTCAGGAAGCTGGCGACACAGAGAGGAGAGATCCTGTTCTTGTCCGAGGGTCGTGGAGCTGCTGACCCAGGGAGGAGCAACGTTCTTTTAGTTCGAGGATCAGGAAGCTGGCGACACAGGGAGGAGAGATCTTGCTCTAGTCTGAGGGTCGTGGAGCTGCAGATCTAGGGAGGAGCAGTGTTGTTATTTGAGGGACTGGAAGCTGCAGACCTAGGGAGGAGAGGTCTTGTTTTAGTTTGAGGGTCGTGGAGCTGCCGACCCAGGGAGGAGCAATGTTTTCATAGTTCGAGTGTCGGGAAGCTGGCGACACAGGGAGGACAGGTCTTGTTCTAGTCTGAGGGTCGTGGAGCTGCAGATCCAGGGAGGAGCAATGTTGTTATTTGAGGGGCTGGAAGCTGCAGACCTAGGGAGGAGACGTCTTGTTTTAGCTTGAGGGTCGTGGAGCTGCCGACCCAGGGAGGAGCAATGCTGTCATAGTTCGAGGGTGCGGAAGCTGACGACACAGAGAGGAGAGATCTTGATCTGGTTTGAGGGTTGTGGAGCTCCCGACCCAGGGAGGAGCAATGTTGTTTTAGTTTGAGGGTCCGGAAGCTGGCGACACAGGGAGGAGAGATCTTGCTCTAGTCTGAGGGTCGTGGAGCTGCAGACCCACGGAGGAGCAATGTTGTCATAGTTCGAGGGTCGGGAAGCTGGCGACCCAGGGAGGAGAGATCTTGTTCTAGTCTGAGGGTCCTGGAGATGCACAACCAGGGAGGAGCAATGTTGTTTTAGTTCGAGGGTCAGGAAGCTGGCGACACAGGCAGGAGAGATCTTGTTCTAGTCTGAGGGTCGTGGAGCTGCAGATCCAGGGAGGAGCAATGTTGTTATTTCAGGGACTGGAAGCTGCAGACCTAGGGAGGAGAGGTCTTGTTTTAGATTGAGGGTCATGGAGCTGCTGACCCAGGGAGGAGCACTGTTGTTATTTGAGGGGCTGGAAGCTGCAGACCTAGGGAGGAGAGGTCTTGTTTTAGTTTGAGGGTCTTGGAGCTGCGGACCCAGGGAGGAGCAATGTTTTCAATAGTTCGAGGGTCAGGAAGCTGGCGACACAGGGAGGAGAGGTCTTGTTCTAGTCTGAGGGTCGTGGAGCTGCAGACCCATGGAGGAGCAATGTTTTCATAGTTGCAGGGTCTGGAAGCTGGCGACACAGAGAGGAGAGTTCTTGTTGTAGTCTGAGGTTCGTGGAGCTGCAGACCCACGGAGGAGCAATGTTGTCATAGTTCGAGGGTCTGGAAGCTGGCGACACTGGGAGGAGAGATCTTGTTCTAGTCTGAGGGTCGTGGAGCTGCAGATCCAGGGAGGAGCAATGTTGTTATTTCAGGGACTGGAAGCTGCAGACCTAGGGAGGAGAGGTCTTGTTTTAGTTTGAGGGTCGTGGAGCTGCCGACTCAGGGAGGAGCAATGCTGACATAGTTCGAGGGTCGGGAAGCTGACGACACACGGAGGAGTGATCTTGATCTGGTTTGAGGGTCGTGGAGCTCCTGACCCAGGGAGGAGCAATGTTATTTTAGTTCGAGGGTCCGGAAGCTGCCAACACAGGGAGGAGAGATCTTGATCTGGTTTGAGGCTCGTGGAGCTGCCGACCGAGGGAGGAACAATGTTGTTTTAGTTCGAGGGTCTGGAAGCTGGCGACACAGGGAGGAGAAGTCTTGTTCTAGTCTGAGGGTTGTGGAGCTGCAGACCCACGGAGGAGCAATGTTTTCATAGTTGCAGGGTCTGGAAGCTGGCGACACAGGGAGGAGAGTTCTTGTTCTAGTCTGAGGGTCGTGGAGCTGCAGATCCAGGGAGGAGCAATGTTGTTATTTGAGGGACTGGAAGCTGCAGACCTAGGGAGGAGAGGTCTTGTTTTAGTTTGAGGGTCGTGGAGCTGCCAACCCAGGGAGGAGCAATGTTGTCATAGTTCGAGGATCGGGAAGCTGGCGACACAGGGAGGAGTGGTCTTGTTCTAGTCTGAGGGTCGCGGAGCTGCAGACCCACGGAGGAGCAATGTTGTCATATATCGAGGGTCTGGAAGCTGGCGACACAGGGAGGAGATATCTTGTTCTAGTCTGAGGGTTGTGGAGATGCACAACCAGGCAGGAGCAATGTTGTTTTAGTTCGAGGGTCAGGAAGCTGGCGACACAGGGAGGAGAGATCCTGTTCTAGTCTGAGGGTCGTGGAGCTGCAGATCCAGGGAGGAGCAATGTTGTTATTTTAGGAACTGGAAGCTGCAGACCTAGGGAGGAGAGGTCTTGTTTTAGTTTGAGGGTCGTGGAGCTGCCGACCCAGGGAGGAGCAATGTTGTCATAGTTCGAGGGTGTGGAAGCTCACGACACACGGAGGAGAGATCTTGATCTGGTTTGAGGGTCGTGGAGCTCCCGACCCAGGGAGGAGCAATGTTGTTTTAGTTCGAGGGTCCGGAAGCTGCCAACACAGGGAGGAGAGATCTTGATCTGGTTTGAGGTTCGTGGAGCTGCCGAACGAGGGAGGAGCAATGTTGTTTTTGTTCAAGGGTCCGGAAACTGGCGACACAGGGAGGAGAGATCTTGTTCTAGTCTTAGGGTCGTGGAGCTGCAGACCCACGGAGGAGCAATGTTGTCATAGTTCGAGGGTCGGGAAGCTGGCGACACAGGGTAGAGAGATCTTGTTCTAGTCTGAGGGTTGTGGAGATGCACAACCAGGGAGGAGCAATGTTGTTTTAGTTCGAGGGTCAGGAAGCTGGGGACAGAGGGAGGAGAGATCCTGTTCTTGTCTGAGGGTCCTGGAGCTGCAGATCCAGGGAGGAGCAGTGTTGTTATTTGAGGGACTGGAAGCTGCAGACCTAGGGAGGAGAGGTCTTGTTTTAGTTTGAGGGTCGTGGAGCTGCCGACCCAGGGAGGAGCAATGATGTCATAGTTCGAGGGTCAGGAAGCTGGTGACACAGGGAGGAGAGATCTTGTTCTAGTCTGAGGGTCATGGAGCTGCAGATGCAGGGAGGAGCAATGTTGTTATTTGAGGGACTGGAAGCTGCAGACCTAGGGAGGAGAGGTCTGGTTTTAGTTTGAGGGTCTTGGAGCTGCGGACCCAGGGAGGAGCAACGTTTTCATAGTTCGAGGGTCAGGAAGCTGGTGACACAGGGAAGAGAGGTCTTGCTCTAGTCTGAGGTTCATGGAGCTGCAGACCCAGGGAGGAGCAATGTTGTCATAGTTGCAGGGTCAGGAAGCTGGCGACACTGGGAGGAGAGGTCTTGTTCTAGTCTGAGGGTCGTGGAGCCGCAGACCCACGGAGGAGCAATGTTTTCATAGTTCGAGGGTCTGGAAGCTGGCGACACAGGGAGGAGAGATCTTGTTCTTGTCTGAGGGTCATGGAGCTGCAGATCCAGGGAGGAGCAATGTTGTTATTTGAGGGGCTGGAAGCTGCAGACCTAGGGAGGAGACGTCTTGTTTTAGCTTGAGGGTCGTGGAGCTGCCGACCCTGGGAGGAGCAATGCTGTCATAGTTCGAGGTTGCGGAAGCTGACGACACAGGGAGGAGAGATCTTGATCTGCTGTGAGGGTCGTGGAGCTGCCGACCGAGG
Organism: Pongo abelii; assembly: GCF_028885655.2. NCBI lineage: Eukaryota > Metazoa > Chordata > Mammalia > Primates > Hominidae > Pongo > Pongo abelii. Next base: position 52,824,164 of record NC_072006.2, on the reverse strand, counting down.
GAGGAGCAATGTTGTTTTAGCTCGAGGGTCTGGAACCTGGCAACACAGGGAGGAGAGATCTTGTTCTATTCTGAGGGTCGTGGAGCTGCAGACCCACGGAGGAGCAATGTTGTCATAGTTCGAGGGTCTGGAAGCTGGCGACCCAGGGAGGAGAGATCTTGTTCTAGTCTGAGGGTTGTGGAGATGCACAACCTGGGAGCAGCAATGTTGTTTTAGTTCGAGGGTCAGGAAGCTGGCGACACAGGGAGGAGAGATCTTGTTCTAGTCTGAGGGTCATGGAGCTGCAGATCCAGGGAGGAGCAATGTTGTTATTTGAGGGACTGGAAGCTGCAGACCTAGGGAGGAGAGGTCTTGTTTTAGTTTGAGGGTCGTGGAGCTGCCGTCCCAGAGAGGAGCAATGTTGTTTTAGTTTGAGGGTCCGGAAGCTGACGACACAGTGAGGAGAGGTCTTGTTCTAGTCTGAGGGTCATGGAGCTGCAGACCCAGGGAGGAGCAATATTTTCATAATTGCAGGTTCCGGAAGCTGGCGACACAGGAAGGAGAGGTCTTGTTCTAATCTGAGGGTGGTGGAGCTGGAGATCCTTGAATGAGCTGGTGCTGCAGTTTAAATCTGTGGTTCCTGGAGCTGGAACCCTAGGCAGTAGCTGGTGTTGTTGTTGTTTATATATGAGGGTCATGGGGCTTGACCTACAGGGAGGAGATGCTGCTGGTGTTCAAGTCTGAGGGTCGTGTAGCTGGAGAGTGGGGAGGAGGTAGTCTTGGTGTCTAGTGTGAGGGTGGTAGAGCTGTAGACCTGGGGAGGAGCTGGTGCTGCTGTGTAGTTTGAGGGTCATGGAACTGGAGACCTTGGGAGGAGCCAGTGCTACTGAGGGTCATGGATCTGGAGCTTTGGGGAACAGCCCATGCTGCTGTTTAACTGTGGGGAGGATCTGCTGTGTTAGTTGAAGTTTGAGGGTTTGGGAGCTGGAGACTAAGGGAGGAGCCAGTGATGCCATTCTATTCTGAGGGTCGTGGATCTGGAGACCTGGGGAGAGGCTGGTACTGCTGTTGTAGTTTGAGGCTCAAGGAACTGGAGATGGGGAGGAGCTGGTGCTGCTGCTGTTCATGTCTGAGGGTTGTAGAGCTGGAGACCCAGGGAGAAGCCCATACTATAGCTTTTTAAGTCTGAGGGTCATGGAGCCTGAGACCTGGGGAGGGGCCAGTGCTGCTGTTTAAATGGCTCCTCCCGGGGTCTCCAGCTCCATGACCTTCAAACTGGGACAGCAGCAGCAGCTCCTCCCCGGGTCTTCCAGCTCCGTGACCCTCACACTAGAACAGCAGCACCGGCTCCACCCTGGGTCTCCAGATCCACAACCCTCAAACTGGAACAGCAGCACTGATTCCTCCCTGGGTCTCCAGCTCTACAACCCTCAGACTTGAGGAGCTGGAGACTCGGGGAGGAGCCAGGGCTGCTTTTCTACTTTGAGGGTTGTGGATCTGGAGACCTGGGGAGAGGCCGGTACTGCTGTTGTAGTTTGAGGTTCGTGGAACTGGAGACAGGGGGAGGAGACGGTGCTGCTGCTGTTCATGTCTGAGGGTTGTAGAGCTGGAGACCCAGGGAGAAGCCAGTACTATGGCTTTTTAAGTCTGAGGGTCGTGGAGCCTGAGACCTGGGGAGGGGCCAGTGGTGCTGTTCAAATGGCTCCTCCCCGGGTCTCTAGCTCCATGACCTTCAAACTAGCACAGCAGCACTGGCTTGGAGCCAGAAACTTTCTGAGGAGCTGGTGCTGCCTTTCAAGTCTGAGAGTTGTTGAGCTGGAGACCCAGGGAGGAACCTGTGTTGCTGTTCATGTCTGAGGATTGTGGAGCTGGAGACCCAGAGAGGAGCCGGTGCTGCTGATCTAGTTTGAAGGCCGTGGAGCTGGAGATCCAAGGAAGAGCTGGTGCTGCCGTTTCAATCTGTGGGTCTTGGAGTTGGAGCCCTGGGGGAACCCAGTTGTTTCATTCAAGTCTTAGGGTCGTGGAGCTGGAAACCCAGGGAGGCGGCGGTGTTGCTGTTCTACTTTAAGGATCGTGAAGCTGGAGACCTGGACAGGAGCTGGTGCTACCGCTGTTCAAATCTGAGGGTCGTGGAGCTGGAGCCTTGGGGAGGTGCCGGTGCTGCCTCTCAAGTCTGAGGGTTGTTGAGCTGGAGATTCAAGGAGGAGCCAGTGTTGCTGTTGTTGTTGGAGGATTGTGGAGCTGGAAGCCGAAGAGGAGCTGGTGTTGCAGTTCAAGTTTGACGGTCGTGTAGCTGGAGACTTAGGGAGGTGCTGGTGCTACCACCGTGTAAGTTGAGGGTCGTGGAGCTGGTGGCCCCGGGGAAGAGCCAGTGCTATAGTTGAAGTTTGAGGGAACTGGAGACCCAGGGAGTAGCCGGTGTTGCTGTTCTAGCTTGAGGGTTATGGAGCTGGAGGCTTGGTGGGGGCTGGTGCTGCCTCCCAAGTCTGAGAGTCGTTGAGCTGGAGATCCACAGGGGAGCTGGTTCTGCTGTTGTAGTTTGAGGATTGTGGAGCTGGAGACCGGGAGCAGAGCTGGTGTTGGAGTTGGAGTTTGAGGGTCAGGGAGCTGGAGATCTCGGCAGGAGCCAGTGCTACTGTTTAAGTCTGAGGGTCGTGGAGCTAAACATGGAACCAAAGTTGGGGAAGTAGAGAGAGAGAGTTACAGGATGACCCTGGAAATGGTAGATGTAGCTGTACCCCAAGCAAGCTAAGCTTGGGAACTTCTCAGTGCTAGTGATGAGTGCATTCTTTTTCCTCTTACACAGTTTGGATTTGTTTTCTGCCTCACAAGAGAGAAAGATCCTGATTAATACCCTTAGGAATTGAAAAGCTTAAAAAAACTAAATGTTGTTGGTAATAAAAATAATAGGTATTAAACCATGATTATCCTGGCTGACAGAGACAAAATCACACACACACAATATATATCTTTCAATCAGTTAGTAAAATAAAACATAAATTGAAAAATAGACCCAAGCAAACTATTAAAAAGTTGTTTCATGGAGAAGCGATGGAGGACAGAGATTAATCTGAGAGTTGCTATTAATGGAAAAACTTCAAACTTACCATTTTTCCCGTGAGGTTTTGGTGTAGAATGATGTGTGAGTTCTGGCAGCTGAGTCACTTCACACAGCCTGGTGATGCAGTAGGTGTCACAGAAGGACCCTCTCCCAGTTGGTCCTGCCTCTCTGCTACGATGAGTGTGGCCTCTGATCCCCAACAGCTGACTGTGTCTTGAGACCACGCCCATGAGCACAAGGGTTTCCACGGTGAAGGTTCCTGGATGGAACACCGTGGATGTTCCTAATGTTCCTTCCTGATGTTCATCTGCCATCTTGCTATTTAATGCAATGTCTTCTAAATATTGAATAGAAAAAAGTATTTGTACAATATGGGCAAGGTATAAAGAATATCCACACACCGGACGCACAGACAGGGAGGGGCACCCACAGCAAACTCCTTTCGCCTGGGAGCAGGTGTGGTCCTTGAGTCCTATGTCGCCTGTTTCTTCCTCCGCCTTGGCCTACAGGCCGGATGTGATCTGACCTCTGCCTGCTTCTCCGACTCCATCTCCCCCCTCCCGCTCCTGTTCTTTCTAACAATTAAGTTACAGCCTCAGTGAATGTGAGAAGGACCCTGAATCATGGTGGCTTTACTAAGACAGAGGTTCATTCCTTTCACATGAAAGTTCAAGCCAGTTGGGTGATTCTTCTCTGTGCATTTTTCAGGGTCTTAGGCTACTTCTATCTTGCTGCTCTGACTTCCTTAGAGTGTAGCTTCCCCCACAGTGTCCATCCTATCTACTGCCAGCCAGCAGAGAGGGGAGAAGAGAACAACAGGACACTAATCTTCCTTCCTCTAAAGGCAGTTGCTGTGCACTGGCCTCATGTGCATTGATCACTGCCTGGTCACGTGGCCACTGCTTGCTGCAAGAGATGCTGGGACGTTTTCATCCTGGATGCCAGTGCCCACCTGGGTGACTCCTGAGATCAAGGGGAGAGAGGACATGAAAGAGAGCCACTGGCTCTTCCCATCGTCATGCATGTTGCTCCAGTCTAGGGTGACCCACTGCCTCAGCTTGCTCAGGACTGACGGGGGTCATGGGGCATAGACCTTTCAGTTTTATAACAGGGGCAGTTCCAGGCAAATCATCCCAGCTTGGCTGAGACTCAGAAGTTTCCTGGGACATGGGATTTCTAGTGTTAAAACTGGGAAAGTTCTGGGCAAACCTGGACAAGTTGGTGCCTGCCATGGGGCCTTTGCATCTACTGTTACCCCTGTCCAAGATTCCCTTTCTGCAGCTCTGTGCCGTGCTCACTCCTCTTCTGTTGAGGAAAGGCTGCTCTCTGGGTGTCCCCGGGTGCCTGGTCTGCTGTACTCAGCACTACATGCTCTGTGAAAATCCCTCCATGCTCTTCATAGAATGAGATCTGTTCTTTCCACCCTTCCCTGCCCACTTCAGTTTCAAAGTCTCTGAGGATTATTAATTTTTATTCTCTTCAGCGCTGAAAGATACATCTCTTTCCCTAAGGCTGTGGCTGGGTTCACGCATAGTTAGATAAATCTGATATTAATAATAACCTGAATGAAGAACATGTATTAAGTCCCAAGATTATGATGTAGGAAGCAGGGATTCTGAAGAGATGTGTAAGCCTAATAAAGGCCAAAGGGTGTGGGATTAAAAGGCAATGTGGGGTGGAGAAACATCTCAAAAAATAGAACCCCACCTCTTGGGTGAGTTCATTGTTACAAGCTTTCTACAGGGCAATTTGGCAACTGGCCAATGAAAGTGCATTACTTTTGGGCTCGAATTTCATTTATAGGCATTTGTGCCTAGGTAACAGTCAGAAAAATATGCAAAGATGAATATAAAGGATTTTTATAAGAAGAAAGAAGTAGGAAGCATAAATGCCCGCTGGTGGTCCCGCACCCTGGCACCAGTGCTCCCCTCTCCTAGTGGGTGGGCACATGTTACATTTTCCCAGGCTTCCTTGCAGTGAGTTGTGGCCATGTGACCAGGTTCTGGCCAATGGGAGGTAATAAAAGTGTTGGGTGGTATTTTTGGAAACCCCCTTCTGTAACTTCTGTCTTGATATGGTTTGGATGTTGGTCCCCTCCAAATCTCATGTTGAAATGTGATCCCTGATGTTGGAGGTGGGGCCTGGTAGGAGGTGTTTTGGTGATGTGGGCAGATCCCTCTCACAATGGCTTGGTACCGTCCCAATGGCAATGACAGTTCTTGCTCTGAGTTTATGGGAGATCTGGTTGTTTAAAGGGTCTGGCACATCCTCCTCCCTCTCTTGCTCTTTCTCTCGCCATGTGATGTACCTGCTTCCCTTTCACCTTCCGCCATGATTGGAAACTTCCTGAGGCCTCCGCAGGAGCAGATGCTGGTGCCATACCTGTACAGCCTGCAGAACTGTAAGCCACTTAAACCTCTCTTCTATAAATAACCAGCCTCAGGTATTCCTTTATAGCAACGCAGATGGACTAACACATGTCTTTAGTGTCATTTCTTAGTTGTTCCATCCTTTGACCTGCTTCCTAGAATAAGCACATGATGGTTGGAGCTATTCTTGTCACCTTGAACCTTGAGGATTAGGCTTCTACCCTGCGGATAGCAGAATGTCCTCTGGAAGGAAATGAAAGTCCCTTACGCCACCCTAGACTGACAACCTGCAGTTTTGTTTTTACTTTTGTTTTTTGAGACAGAGTCTTGCTCTGTTGCCCAGGGTGGAGTGCAATGGTGTGATCTCAGCTCATTGCAACCTCCACCTCCTGGGTTCAAGTGATTCTCATGCCTCAGCCTCCCGAGTAGATGGGATTACAGGTGTGTGCCACCATGTTCCACTAATTTTTTTATTTTTAGTAGAGACAGGGTTTCACCATGTTGACCAGGCTGGTCTCGAACTCATGACCTTAAGTGATCCACTCGCCTCAGCCTCTCAAAGTGCTGGGATTACAGGCATGAGCCACTGCGCCTGGCCCAGTTTTGCTTTTTGTGAGATAAACTTCTGTCTTGGCTGAAGTTACATCACTGATAGGTGATATAACCGTAACTGGATAAAAAGTAGGAAATTCATGTAATACTTATATCTACATATGCCTATACCAAAAATGATAGTGATCTGTTGTTATCTATGTGTAAATATGGACACAAAATATTGTTTAGTGTAAACAAAGCTTTTTTTTTTTTTTTTTTTTTTTTAGACAGTCTCACTCTGTTGCCCAGGCTGGAGTGCAATGGTGAGATCTTGGCCCACTGCAACCTCCACCTCCTGGGTTCAAACAATTCTCCTGCCTCAGCCTCCCAAGTAGCTGAGATTACAGGTGCATGCACCACACCCAGCTAATTTTTGTATTTTTAGTTGAGATGGGGTTTCACCATGTTGGCCAAGCTGATCTCAAACTTCCAACCTTCAGTGATCCACCCATATCGGACTCCCAAAGTGCCAGCATTACAGGCATGAGCCACTGCGCCTGGCCCATAAAGCTTTATTCTATTTTAATGAAGAAAAAAATGCGTAAGTGTGTAAGTTTGATAATATGTGTGTGTATGTCTAACAGGAGCACTGCATAGCAAAATGTGAATGCTGCTTATCTTTGGTGTTGGAATCATGCATGATTTAAAAGCTTGTTTTCTTCTATTTTTAAAAACCTTTGAAATGAGTTATGACTTTGATTATTAGAAAAAAATAGTATAATAGTTGAGAGGAAAGAAAACCCCACCTCTTGTTGAAACCGACTGGAGCTGGGAGAAATGAGAGATTCCTTTGCAGCTGTCACTTCCCTGCCAGAAAAGTGGCCTTGCAGACCGTCCCACAAGCCAGACATGCCTCTTTCCCCTGGTCCCTGTACCTGGTGTGAGGTTGCACAGAGAGTGAGTGTCCTTCACAGAGTCTGACCTGCCAAGGTGGGGGGGAAGTGGGGGCCTAGTGACATTCAGAACCCGGGGGAGCCGAACAGGTGTGACTGTGCGTTTGCAGGGTGACCTCTCTCCTCAAAGAGCAAGAAATAACTCTAGTGCAATTTCCAAACATTTACAAGAGAGGATTTTTAACTTCTCACTCCTTTATTCCATTTAGCACATTTGAAAGGATAAAATACACAAAGAAGTCCTGCTATTTACAATCACTTTCTCCAAGCCAGCATTATATTCAAAAACAGCAGATAAAGCTCATGGCTTTGATGAAAGGGGCACTTTTTTCATTGGAAACAATTAACATTTCTCCCCATTCTGGGAATAATTTAAAGAAAATAATTTTGAAGGACATTTGGTTTGGTATGAAGCAAACAAATGATTTCAGATCACAAATGTAATCATTTGATCTTGCTTTAAAACCAAACCTTTCAGAACTCTGAATTCTGGGTGAGTCTGAATTCCCAAGGCAGGACTGAGGATAGAAAAGATTTGATGGCAGAACCCTGGTACTGTGGTTATCACGTGGGTTAAAGACGTAGGCTTGGTTAACCCACTGAACCCGCTTATGTATGAGGCTCACCTGAGAAGGTGATATTGACAAGCCCATCTTATGGGTCTGAGGACTTTTCACCAGGAATGGAGCAAGGAGGATGGCCCCAGTGTCCCCGTCTCTGAACACGTTTAGTGGGAGGGCTGTAGAGCCTGGACAGATCACCACTGGCTCCATGGGGAACTTTCAGCAGCACTCATTGCCTGTGTCTGTTCTGTGCCAGGCACTGAGCTCAGGGCGGGGATTTGGGATTCACCAGGGTATGAGGCAATGTGCCTCTGTCCTCACGGAGCCTAAGTGCTGGTGGAGACGGACAGTGCAGATGCCAACCGCAAATGACGAGGCACTTGCAGGTAGGGGTCAGCGCCAAGAGGGAAATGAAGGGTGCATGTCACTGACTGTGACTCTGGTGGGGGCTACTTAAATAGGTCCATGGGGGAGGTCCTCTCTGAGGAGGTGACATTTGAGCTGAGGCCTCACCAATCAGAAGGAAAAAGCTGTAAAGGCTCTGGGATTAACTCAACCTGGGGACTTTTAAAGTAATGTAAGGTGTTACAGCTCTTCAGAATTTGTCTAGCACGTTTTCCAGTCTTCAATCCCAGGTGGGCTCGGGAAGAGGCATCTGTGCCCAGCTCGTGGCCTGTTCTTTGCACTTGGTAGGGGGGTTCCCATCTCCCACAACCATCCCCCTGGGGCCTGCTCTCAGGTGGGGTCAGGTTTTCACCAGAAAGCCCTCCATGCAAAAAAAAAAAAAAAAAAAAAAAAAAAAAAAAAAAATTAATTTGAACTAGTTGCCAACATTTGCATTTTAATTATAAAAATCTGTATTTTCGACTTCGTTGGAAAGTCAGACTATCTGGCCAGGCCGGGCTGGGATCTGGTGGATTTCGGTATTTGTTTCTGGTTAGGGAGGATATTTGGGGTTTGCCCCTCCAGCATCTGTTCCAGTGTGGAGTGGGGGTGGAGGCCCAGGCTCAGTGGGGAGAACTGCAGTGGCCAAGGGCCTCGGCTGTCTCCAGATGGCCGGATGGACCCTGCCACCTCCGGCTTGGGGTGGGCTGGGGTTCTTTGCTGCCCCTCCTCCCAGCCCACAGCCTCTTGAACTCCACTGAGACCACCCGCAGGTGAGGCTGGGAAGGGAAACCTGCCTTTGTAAGTGACATCAGGTGAAACCGCGCTGTGAATGTGTCAGAAACTAAAAGGCCCTGTCACACCCGCGGCCAGGAAGACTGTCACCACGGTGGCATGCAAATGACAGAGATGCATGGGACAGCGTCTACCAAGAGACGAGCCAGGTGAGGGCAGGTAGTCATGAAGGAGGGAGGAGGGGTCCTCCCACAGCAGCAGCGCCATCCCGCAGAGAAACAGCCTCTGGGAAGGGACGCGTTCCAAGGAGGCCCCGTGCTGTGCGGAGTGGGTGGCTCGAGGCCTGAATGCCGGGCACTCGGAGCGGTCAGTGTCCCCGTGGGAACAGGGATGCTCTCAGCCAGGTGATTGGGGTCCTTGGATGGTCAGCCCCTGTGTGTGTGCGAGGGGGTGGCCCTCTGCTCTGTCCCTTCTGAAGGCAGCCGTAAGGGAGGGAGGTCAAAGAGCTCAGCGTCAGACCAGCCTGGGTGCAGGTCCCACTTCCTGCCAGGCCAGTGCCTCTGAGCCTCAGTTTCCTCATCTGTATGGTGGGGTTAATCCCAACCATGTATACTGCCTGCCTGCCATGTGCCAGGCCCTTCTTACACATCTTTGATTGCTTGGGGGCAGGGACTTTATTATCCTCCTTTAGAGTTGAGAAAGAAGAGGCACAGAAAGGTTAAACCACTTACCGGGGGTCACATAGCTGCTATTGCAGAGTAAAGACTACAGACTCAAATGGAGCACTAAGCCCCGCCCTGGGCGCCAACAGGTGCTCCAGGAATGTCCGGTGCCATTTATCACCCTCATCACCTGCTGCGAGCGTCGTCCCATCATGCAAACCCCGTGAGCGTGAAGTGAGGGGACACGTGCAGGATCGAGTGTACTGGCAGGTGACGTAAGTAAAGTAATAACCACAGGATGATATTCACAACCCATATTAGTGCTACCAACAGCCGCATCTGCCTGCTTTGGGCCCAGGATTGTCTGCAAACTCCCAGGAGCTGGTCCTAGGTGGGTCAGAAGAAGGGTCTGATGTTATGGGAAGGAGCAGCTTGCCCAGCTCATGGCCTCTTCTGTGCATTGGGAGTCCCTGTTCCCCACAGCTGTCCCCCAGGGCCTCCTCCCAGGTGGGCTCAAGAGGCCACAGGCCTAAGCGGCTTCAGGCCAGGGTTCTGCAAGTGCCGTGTGTCTGTGGGAGTGACACCCCCACCCCCAACCCTCCCGCCCTGCCAGCTGCTGGACACACAGCAGCTACAGGGCACGAACTCTGAGACCAGGACCTCTGCGGGTCCCATGGCACAGAGCCCCCTCCTCCCTGCCCGACTGAGAAGGAGGAGGCGCGCCTCAGGGTGAATCCTGCCCCCGCTCACTGCAGGATAAATGGCCTCTGGGTCGAACACCTCACAACGGGATGTGTCTTAGCATGGAGTTTATCAAATCACAGGCTGTGATGCATTAGTGGGTCTTGAAATCAATTTAGAGGGTCAAGCCCGGGGTTGAAAATCTGCAATAGACCAGAATAGACTAGGTCAGGAGGCATCAGAGCGCATTGTGTGCAGCGAGGGTGAGTGTCGTTTGGGGAAACATATTGCGTTTCTGTATAAATGGATGTGCGTGTGTGTGCTGGGTGGCAGTTTGCAATGTGTTTCTTACGGTGGGTTGCACTAAAAACATTAGAGAATCTCTGTCTCACCGCCTTATGGTAACACAAAAGGGAATCACCTGGTAGTGATCATTTTCCTCAGAACCTTAAATTTCCCTGATTTGAGACCCGTTTATAAGACTGTGAAAGAGGTCTAAGCTGGTGCCAAGAGTTTTGGTTACGTCAGGGATAAGGCTGTGGCTCTTTCATCCCACAGTCCATGCTGAGGGGTGGAGGGGAAATGAACTGCAGGACAAAGAAGTGATGAATGTGCAAGAAATGAGACTGGGAAAGGGAGAGGCTTGGAAGGCAAACAGAGATGGGGAGAGGAAGGGACGTGGGGAGGGGTCTGTACTGGGAGGGAGAGAAAGCGGGAGTCATTCCTGGAACTCCAGGAGCTGCTTTCCTGCATTGCTGAGTCAGTGCCACCTGGACTCAGAAACACTCATTGTCCACTCAGTGACCTTTTCGAGCTTAAGAGCTCTGTTAGGATCCGAAATGTGTCCAGTAGATCTTTAGAGCCATTCAATTTTCATCCCATGTGGGACCTGGACACCTGTGCATGCAAAATAACATGCTTACACATATGCACACACAGATACACATGCCCACACACACTCATGCATCCATGTGCTCATCATACATATACACACATGCACATGTGTACAAACACATGCCCACACACACATGCACACATACATACACAGACACACTCATGCACACACTAACACATATAGACATATGTAGACTCTCACACATGCTCACTCCTACATGCACTCCCCCACACCCACACACTCCCACGCACTCACAGACACAGTGAGTCAGGTGTATTTAATATGCAGTTCGTGCCTGTGCCTCCCCCAGATCCCCATGTGACCTGTTCATCAGAGGAGGCCCGGAGTCCTGGGGGGAGCCCTGGTGTCCCTCCACCTGATCTCCATAACAACCCAGCCCAACACCGGTTTGTAAGTGTGAAAGCTTCAGGGCCTACACGACCTCCCACGTTAGTTCATGCAGATCAGCTGTTCACTACTCAATGCTCCCATGTTATGTGAGGCAGCGAGGCACAAAATTGGCGTCTCTTGTGGTGTGTGTGTGTGTGTGTGTGTGTGTGTGTGTGTATATGTTGTGAGCTTGGCACAGGTAGGATGAGGTTTGGAACAAAAGAGCGTGAAAGATACAGCCAATAGCAATTGGATTACAGTTGTTGATTGCTTTCAAAAGGCTTAACATAGAATATTCATCCCAAAGATATATTACATCTGGTGAATTCTAGAGCATCTCACAGATAGAATGGGGGTAAAAGGAGAAACAACACACTTGCAAATTTGATGAAATTTCCCACACGGTCCTGAAATTGCTGGTGGAATGGGGCATTGCAGTCCGGGTATGAGGCATTCGAGAGAATCTGAATGTGTCCTCCAAAGTGCTCCCCAGAGACTAGCACTGATTAGGCCGTGGAAAGCCCAAGGCCCCACACGACAGGTTCTGGGCTCTGCCTTCCCTGAATATGGCAGGTGGAGGGTCTGGGGAGAGAGGCAGAGGCTGAGAATGGCTGGAGACAAATGGTCGGATTCGGTTCTTTTATCTGTAGCAGGGACTCAAACCCAGGGTGTCCTGGCTGCTGGAAGGTTGAGCAATGCTGAGCCGTATTTCCACACATGGCTTCACTGGCTGAAGCAGGGCTGTCCTGTGGCCGAGACCCCCTCTTCCAGCCCTGCATGGGTCCCCTGACCCCCAGGCCTGCGGGCATTCACATACCCCCCTGCAAAGCCCCCAACCCTCCTTGGGCAAGGACAGGCATAGTTTCAGGACATCGTCCTCCTGCCCTATGTGGGCAGAGTTGATCCCCCAGAGCTGAGAGGGAGGCTCCCCAATACCCATCTCCCCAATAATGGCCAATGCTCCTCAAAGGGTCACTTCCAAAGAATGCCAGGTGGCAGGCACCAGGTTTTGGCATCTGATATGCTCCCATCCGCTCCCTGGGTCCAAAGCATTCATCCTTTGTAATCTCTAACGGGGAACAACTGGCCGCTGTCCTTTAATTAGCAGGGGACACGCTAAGCTATGGTCTCCTGCAGGCTCCGTAAACGTCCGTGAAATCAGCCTGGTGACTCTAAGCTCGGTGCAGACTGCGGGGACCCATAGTGGCCAAGGGGAGCCCCCGCCCCTGGTCTGGCTCTCAGAACAGCCTCCAGGAGAAAATGCCAAGCCATCCGGACTCGTGGCAGCTGCTCAACCTGGCAAGTTCTTTCTTGCAAATTGAGATCCAGGCTGCGATCTGGGCTGGCTCTGCACATTCTAGGCACCCGTTATCTGCTGGTTGGAGCTGCCTGGACGCCTCTGAGGGCAGCTTGTGCGTGGGTGGGGGCTGCTTTTGAACACATGGCGGCCCCATCAGCCTCGCCTTCTCCACTTCTTCTGGCCTTATTAAATGATGGTTATTGCAGGGAGGATGCAGCGCCAAGCATCCTCTTATGCAGCGCCGTGAGATGCGGGGTGTCCAGTGTCCTAGGAGAAATTCAAGCCTCATTTCCCTCTGAGACACTGGGATGAGGCCACGTGCAGTCTCAGTGCCCGGATCCCAGGTGTGTTGTTTGAGTCTGTGCATGAGGTGCCAAGGCCTGGCCCTGGGCTGTGTGGGATGAGATTGAAGTGTGTCTGATGGGAGGGCCCAGGTCACACCCACCAGGGGCCAAGAGTGCACAGATGTAGATGCCAGTGCCTGCCCAAGTCACACAAAACAGAGAAAAGGAGGCGCTGGGAAGCCCTCGGGCCAGAGGCTGATGATGTGGAATCTTCAAGGGGACTGCCTGCTGCTCAGGGCAGCCGGGGACATCCTGATGTGGCACCCGTGACAGCCCCCCACCGTTCCTGCCCCTCAGACTCACTGTCCGTGGAGACCTGCAGAAGGAACCCCCGCTGACGAGAAGGTGTCTCTGTCATGGTCACTGCAAACACATGCTCACAGCCCTCGGGTGACAAGCCTCTGTTTCTGCCCGCTTCTGATGCCCCTGCTCCATGGGTGTGGTCACTGCTCCTGGCTTGCAGTGTCTGTGCAGCTATGACAGCCCAGGTTCCTCTCAGGGCGGGTGTCTCTCCTGCAGAAAGCTCACCCTGTCTCCTGGGCCCCGGCCCTGCTCCTGAACAGAGGAGGGAAGGACTGGGGTGGTGGTTGATGGATTCTCATGTCACTTCTTTCCCATATTCCCCTGGGCTCTTCCTTCAGAGCCTCCACCCTGCACCCTGATGACTCACTGCGTCTCATGTAGGAAGCCCCCGGTGACATCTCATGCCCCATACACAGGTCCCTGCAGCCTGGGCCCCTCCCCAGCTCTGCTGCCTCTGGCGGAAACCCCACTTTCACCCCTCCCTCCTTACATCTGGCGGGGAGTGCAGGGGGCTTGTTGGAGGGAAGCCACATGTGAGACCCGCATGACGCACCAACCCCCACTGTGCAGACCCCACCCATCTATTTTCTTCCATCCCTTCTGCGGTCAACACAGCCCTGGCTCTGCATTCGGCCTTCTCTTCACGGGGCTGTGTCTGGGCAGATGGGCTGGGATGTGTTGTGGATGTCACAGCCCGGCCTGTGCAACAGGAGGCTCCAGGATCCCTTTAGGGGTAGGGTAGGAGGCGGGAGAGTGCAGGTTAAATGGGATGGGCGAGGGCAGGCAGGCAACAGGGGTGACTGATTTTTCTCGAAGCGTTGCCAGGCTACCTTTCAATTCCTTGTCTGTGGCCCAGGCCAAAGAAAGCGAATGTTCTGCTGCCAACCTGGCTTGTCTTTTAATCACACCCTTTGCTTGTCAGTTTAGACACCCTGGTATACTCTCATTGCTTTTTAGCAATCTTTGCAACTTGCTGGACTTTCCACCCAAATAGGAACAGCAGATCATGTGTACTGTGTGCCAGGCACTGTGCTAAATGCATTAGCTATTTCAATCCTCACAATAGCCCTATGAGATGGGCACTGTCATTATCCTTATTCTGTAGATGTGGAAATTGGCACAGAGAGGTTAATTAACTAGCCCAGAGTCACTCAGCTAGTGGGTGGCAGAGCTGAGATTTGAACCTAGGCAGCCTGGCTTCAGGGTCTATGCTCTTAATCTCTCACTTTAGGGGCTCTTAAGTGAGTCCCTAGCTTCCATGGCTTCAGTTGAAGGGACTTCCCTGTGGAGGCAGGGCTAGGAGGAAGTTTATCCATTAGGTCCTACAGCAGCCATCTAGAAGGATGGGATTGGCTGTGACTCAGACTCTACCCTTGTTGCTGCCTCTGCCGGGAGCTCTGTCCCCTGGCTCATCCCAGTATCTGCTCCTCCTCCCTTCTCAGGACTCAGGTGCAGCATTGCAGAGGATGTTTGCAGAGCACCTGCTATATGTCAGGCACTGTGCTAGGTGTAGGGGATCTCGCAACAAACAAAATTCCTGCTTTTATGAAGCAGACATTCAGTAAGTGGAGAGGGATAAACAAATCAGTGAAAAGTACGCATGTCAGCTGCTAATCCATGCTACAGGGAGACATTCAGCAGGCTTGGGGATAGGAAGCCCCAGGTATGTGGGAGGGTGTGTTAGCTTCCTGTTGGTTGCAAATCACCACCAACTTGATAGCTTCAAACAACACAGATGGACTCTCTCCTAGCTCTGGAGGTCAGGAGTCTGCTGTCAATTTCACTGGGCTAAGTCAAGGTGTCAGTAGGGCTGGCTCCTGCTAGAAGCGCTGAGGGTAGGATTCTTTGCGTTTTCAATGTCTGTCTTTTCTTTTCTCTCTCTCCCTTTCTTTCTTTCTTTCCTTCCTTCCTTCTTTCTTTCTTTTTTCCTTTCCTTTCCTTTCCCTTCTTTCCCTTACTTCTGTCCTTCCTTCCTTCCTTCCTTCTTCTCTCTCTCTCTCCCCAACACCCCGCCCTGCCCTCTTTCTTTGTCTCTTTCTTTTTTTTAGAGGCGGAATCTCACTCTGTTGCCCAGGCTGGAGTGCAGTGGTGCAATCTTGGCTCACTGCAGCCTCTGCCTCCTGGGTTCAAGAGATTCTCCTGCCTCAACTTCCCAAGTAGCTGGGACTACATGTGTGCGCCACCATGTCCGGCTAATTTTTTTTGTATTAGTAGAGATGGGGTTTCACCATGTTGGCCTGGCTGGTCTCGAACTCCTGACCTCAAGTGATCCACCTGCCTCTGCCTCCCAAAATGCTGGTCTGGCCTGTATTTTCTTTTAAGCCCCTCATATTCCTGGGCTTGTGGCCCCTTCCTCCATACTCAAGTACATGATTCCAGTCTCTGCCCTGTCACTACAGCTCCTGTGACTCAGACTCTCCTGCCTCCCTCTTATAAGGACCCCTGTGATTACACTGGGCCCAGCCAGGTCATCTAGAGTCATCTTTCTATCTCAAGATCCTTTACTTAATTACATCAGCAAAGCCCCTTTGCAATGGACATGCACACAGGTCCCAGGGGTTTGAATGTGGACACATACGGGGGGCCCTTCTTCAGCCCCCTGTGGGGGGTGGTTGTTGATTTTCAGTAGGATGGTCAGGGAGGACCCCGCTGAGAAGCCACCATTTGAGCCAAGACTGGAGGAGCTGAGGCTGTGGGCCAGGATGACATCGAGGGTGGAGCCTTCCAGGCAAAAGAACAGTGAGCACAAAGCCGGCAACAGGTGTGCTGGCATGTTCCAGGAAAACCGGGGAGGGAGCCACAGCTGCGGCTGAGTGAGGAGAGGAGCAGCGGGAGGTGAGGTCAGAGAAGCCTTGGGGGCAGAAGCTGCGGGCCTCATGGTTATCATGAAGCTCAGGGTTTTACTCTGAGTACGTGGGAGCCATGGAGGGTTCTGAGCAGAGGAAGCACAGGACCTGACCTGGGTTTCACAGGCTTCCTCTGGCTGCTGTGTGGAAAATAGGGAAAGCAAGAGTGGAAGAAGGGAGGCCTGTCAGGAAGCTTTTGCACAATGGCCTTGGTGAGAAAGACTCATGGCTGGGACCAGATGCTGGGATGTGTCCCCCACATCCCCTTTCAGGAGCAGGCATGCATGCCCCCCTGCCCAGGGGGTTGCCTGCTGAGAGCTCACAGCTGAGACCCTCCCCAGAAAATGCCCCTGGCCAACAGGAGCTGCTTTGCCCAGTCACCCTTCCTGGGGTCCATCCATCTCCAAAGACTGGTAGTAAACACAGGGGTCTAAAGGTCCAGCCCCTTGACTCAATTCATCGCAGCTCTGAAGGGCCGTCTTCACTGCAGTCTTCCTTGAAGAATGGATTGCAAAGTCATGTGTAGAGCGTGCAGGGCTCAGGTGACTATCTATATGTCTCTCTATATTTTAGGATCCCTGTCTACATGAGCAATTTGTTAAAACATATATTTCAAAATTCCTGAGCCCACATGAAATCTAGTGATTTATCCACGAAGGTATAGAATAACGGATAGAGAAGGGGTACTTATGTGGCTTATTGTCCAACAGATTGTGTGAAAGCTTTTTGTCATGTCCAAGCAGCACCTCCTTCTGGTCAGGCCCATGTTATATACGAGAACAATGGAACAAGTCGAAGACAAAGCAACACGTCCCCCTGTAAAAACTGTCAGCGTAACCGTCCACTTCCGTATCTGTCCAGTCACTTGACAAATATTGACGGAGCACCTTTAAACACAGGCCACTGTGCTGGTGTCTGGGACACAGCGGTGAGTAAGAGCCATCTGATCTCATGACACTCTCAGGAAGTTCCAGTCTATGAGGATGGATAGCATGCAGGTCAACACATAAACATCATTCAGATTGTGAAATATACAATAAAGGACACAGATTGGGAGATGGGATAAAGAGTCACGAGGGTGGAGCTACTTTTTCATTTTGGGTGGTCTGGGAAGGCCTCTCTGAGGAGGTGACATGTGGGCTGTCTTGAAGGATAAGAAGGGGCTGCCATGGGTGATTTGAGGGAACAGCATGCTAGGTGGAGGGAACAGCAAGTGCAAAGGCCAGAGATCAGGAGGATCAGAGATGGGGCCAGAGTATCTAAGAAGTTGGGAGAGTGGTAAGAGATGGGGATGCAGAGACACTGTGAGGTGAGATAGAAAGAGAAGGGAGCCAGGTGTGGTGGCTGACACCTGTAATCCACCAGTCTGGGCAATGTGGCGAGACCTCATGTCTAAAAAAAAAAAAAAAGCCAGATGTGGTGGCACACGCCTGTGGTCCCAGCTACTGAAGAGGCAGGAGGATCATCTAAGCCTGGAAGGTTGAGGCTGCAGTAAGTCAAGATCATGCCCCTGTAATCCAGCCTGGGTGGGTGACAGAACAAGAACCTGTGTCCACAAAAAAAAAAAAAAAAAAAAGGAAAAAAAGAAAAGGGAAGAGAATTGTCACATTGCAATGACAGTGTTTTGTTTCATTTAAACAATTTTCTCTCCCCTTTGAGTCCAGCCTGACACTCAGGAGATGGTGAGAGCCTTCCTCTCATTCGGCCTCACGAGGAGCTCAAACCTGCTCCCTTAAATCTCCATCAGCTCCAGCAAGCCCTTGGGCTCTGCTGGCTGTAACGCTGCTCCCTGTTTACCAGAGGCTTTTGCTGGCACATTAAATGTATCACTCATACCCTGAACTAGATCAAGCCACAGAAAGCTTTGATTCATGGAGCTGCTGGTCCCCATTACCACAAGATATGCATTCTTTCTCTTTGTTAAGGAATTAAGCTACCATATTGAAACTTCAATCTTTAAATACAGGTAAATAAAACATGATTACAGAAATCATTTTCAGTAAGAAATTCACCATGAGCTAAAGTTTCTGCCTTACTGAATTCATCTTTTGGGAGTGGGTGGTTGTGCCTGCTGCAGATAATTGTGACCCTGAATAGCTGGACCTGTGTTCACTGTGAACCAACGTTTCTTTCGAGGGCCCCAAAGACCCCAAGTGTGAATTGCCTGAGTGGGTGGGATCTCTTACCCTGTGAGTCCTCCCACCAGGGGCCCCATCCTTCCACCCATCTTCCCTCCAGCCTGCTTCCCTTGAGGTCTGAGCTGGGGTGCCCAGTGAGGGGTCATCCCTGCTGTGAGATAAAACCAACGGGTGATTCCCCACCCCCTTGCAGGGCCCTAGAGGGTGTGCGCGGCTTCAACCATCTGATCAAGGGTAGATTCAACTCCCTGCTCAGGGCAGCAGCTCGTGGTTCATTCAGCTCCAGTGGCGTCTAGATGGGACACAGAGAACCGAGGTTTGGGTCTGATGGGATTAAGCCCCCAACTGTCTTCTCTTTCCTGACACCAGACACCAAAAAAGAAACAGCTCCAGACACACCAGTTAGTGAATTCTGAGGGTGAGCTTGGAGCCAGGTGGCCTTTGAAGGCTCCATGTGGGTTTTGAGCTTTTGTTTCTTTTTGCGGCAGCAGCAAACCCACTGGTCTGGGCTGGGAATTGGTGTTTACTAAATGCACAGGTGGTTTGGAGTGATGTTTTCCTTCTTTAGCAAAGTAACACATGCTCCTTATGACAGTTAGACATGCAAAGAGGCAGGCATGTTTTTTAAGCATAAGTTAAACATTCAACAGGCCCACAGGGACTGAGTAAAAGAAATCCCCGCAGGTCAGCCCCTCAGCCTCCCAGTTTCTTCTTGGTGAAGCCAGTGCAGGGGCCCACGGTGGGGGCCGGTGGGTGGGAGGCTATCTCAAGACACCAGGAAGCAATTGAAGGGTCCCAGTCCATTTTGACCCCTATGCACGGGTGTCGCTGGCTTGGACCAGCCTTCTGCAGGCCCCCAGTGAGAAGGGGACAAACCAGGCTGTGACCCTGGCCATTTTCTCCTATGTGATTACCATTCCCTCGCTGCACACCCTCTTTCTGGCCCATCCACAGAGCACAGACCTGTCCTTGTAAGCTGGCAGTTCTTGCTCCCTGGGGCTGATCTGGAAGAAACCTGACCATGTTGACGGATGGTCTGTACTTTCCCCTCCAAATGGAACCCTAGCGACTGCTGCTCTTTTATTACAGAAATGACAGGCTCATGGCCAGAGACGACACAACAGAGAAAGTGAATAAAGATGAAAACAAGAATAAGAATCATTCCCTTTCCTGGCCGGGGGCAGTGGCTCACTTTGGGAGACTGAGGTGGGTGGATCACGAGGTCAGGAGGTCGAGACCATCCCGGCTAACACGGCGAAACCCCGTCTCTACTAGCCGGGTGTGGTGGCAGGTGCCTGTAGTCCCAGCTACTCGGGAGGCTGAGGCAGGAGAATGGTGTGAACCTGGGAGGCGGATCTTGCAGTGAGCAGAGCTCACACCACTGCACTCCAGCCTGGGTGACAGAGCAAGACTCCGTCTCACAAAAAAAAAAAAAAAAAAAAAAAAAAAATCATTCCCCTTCCTACCCCCACACGGAGCTGCATTTTAAATAAATAAACTCCTTGATTGCATCCCTTGGGAACATCTGACTTCCTATAACTGAGACTTACTTCTCTTAACAAGTTCTCGATGTCAGTGAGAGAAGCAACCCCGGCCTGAGCCTGTAAGTCAAAGTGTCTGAGTGCAGCTGGGAACAGGCAGCACGGGCCCGGTTATCGCGGTCCTGATGGTAGATTTCAGCCCTGTTTGGCACAGGTGGGTCATCACTGTCTCACCTGTAGCTGGTTTACGGAAGGTCTGAACTGAATACAAGCAGGAAACAGCTTCACTTTTCTCCAGCAGCTGCCTTCCAGTAGCTTCTGTGAGGCAGGGCTGGGTTAGGGTGAGCAAGTGAGGCCAAATTGTGCAAGTGCTACATTGAATCCTGTCTCCTTTCCTCCTCCTCCTCTTCCTCCGTCTTTCTTCTCCTTCCTCCTCCTCCTCCTTCTTCCTCACAAAGGATCCTGTCTTTAAATTTTTAATATTTTGTTAATCACAGGTTTTTTTGCATGAAGTTTGAGTTTTAAAAAGTACTGTGTTATTACGTTATTTATCATGATTATTGAATTTTTGGGGCCCATTTAGATTTTATGCCTGGGGTGAGTGTCTCCCTTGCCTCACACTAATCCCTGCCCTATTATTAGGTCTCAGGCCCCTGCTTCTGGATGACATTTTGGGAAGATCCCTTGGGTTTTTGTTCACTTTTTTTTTTTTTTTTTTTGAGACGGAGTCTCTGTTGCCCAGGCTGGAGTGCAGTGGCGTTGAGAGGTGACACCGTGCTGGCAGTCCTCACAGCCCTCGCTCGCTCTCGGCGCCTCCTCTGCCTGGGCTACCATTTTGGCGGCACTTGAGGAGGCCTTCAGCCCACCGCTGCACTGTGGGAGCCCCTTTCTGGGCTGGCCAAGGCCGGAGCCCACTCCCTCAGCTTGCAGGGAGGTGTGGAGGGAGAGGCGCGAGCGGGAACCGGGGTTGTGTGCGGCGCTTGCGGGCCAGCTGGAGTTCCGGGTGGGTGTGAGCTTGGCGGGCCCGCACTTGAAGCAGCCGGCCGGCCCTGCCGGCCCCGGGCAATGAGGGACTTAGCACCCGGGCCAGCGGCTGTGGAGGGTATACTGGGTCCCCCAGCAGTGCCAGCCCACCGGCGCTGCGCTCGATTTCTCGCCGGGCCTTAGCTGCCTTCCCGCGGGGCAGGCCTCGGGACTGCAGCCTGCCATGCCTGAGCCTTCCCCCGCCTCCGTGGGTTCCTGTGCAGCCTGAGCCTCCCCGATGAGCGCCGCCCCCTGCTCCATGGCGCCCAGTCCCATTGACCACCCAAAGGCTGAGGAGTGTGAGCACACGGCGCGGGACTGGCAGGCAGCTCCACCTGCAGCCCCGGTGCGGGATCCACTAGGTGAAGCCAGCTGGGCTCCTGAGTGTGGCCAGGACGTGGAGAGTCTTTATATCTAGCTCAGGGATTGTAAACACACCAATCGGCACTCTGTATCTAGCTTAAGGTTTGTAAACACACCGATCAGCACCCTGTGTTTAGCTCAAGGTTTGTGAGTGCACCAGTCACACTCTGTAGCTAGCTGCTCCGGTGGGGCCTTGGAGAACATTTATGTCTAGCTCAGGGATTGTAAATACACCAATCGGCACTCTGTATCTAGCTCAAGGTTTGTAAACACACCAATCAGCACCCTGTGTTTAGCGTAAGGTTTGTGAGCGCACTAATCGATACTCTGTATCTAGCTGCTCCGGTGGGGCCTTGGAGAACCTGTGTGTGGAAGCTCTGTATCTAACTAACCTGATGGGGACATGGAGAACTTTTGTATCTAGCTCAGGGATTGTAAACGCACCAATCAGCGCCCTGTCAAAACAGGCCACTTGGCTCCACCAATCAGCAGGATGTGGGTGGGGCCAGATAAGAGAATAAAAGCAGGCTGTCCCAACCGGTACTGACAGACCCGCTCAGTCCCGTTCCACACTGTGAAAGCTTTGTTCTTTCGTTCTTTGCAATAAATCTTGCTACTGCTCACTCTTTGGGTCCACGCTGCTTTTATGAGCTGTAACACTCACGGTAAAAATCTGCAGCTTCACTCCTGAAGCCAGTGAGACCACGAGCCCACTGGGAGGAACAAACAACTCCAGATGCACTGCTTTAAGAGCTGTAACACTCCCCGCGAAGCTCTGCAGCTTCACTCCTGAGCCAGCGAGACTATGAACACATCTGAACATCAGAAGGAACAAACTCCAGACGCGCCACCTTAAGAGCTGTAACACTCACCGCGAGGGTCTGTGGCTTCATTCTTGAAGTCAGTGAGACCAAGAACCCACCAATTTCGGACACAGCGTGATCTCGGCTCACTGCAAGCTCCGCCTCCTGGGTTCATGGCATTCTCCTGCCTCAGCCTCCCGAGTAGCTGAGACTACAGGCACCCGCCACCATGCCCAGCTAATTTTTTTCTATTTTTTTTTTTGGTAGAGACAGGGTTTCACTGTGTTAGCCAGGATGGTGTCGATCTCCTGACCTCCTGATCCGCCTGCCTCGGCCTCCCAAAGTGCTGGGATTACAGGCGTAAGCCACCGCGAATGGCCCACTTCTATTTGTAAGAACGAGCTCATCAATCATCACTCTCATCCAGGTAGTAAAATCCTAGCCTGCTCCAAATCTAAATTTTAGTCTCACATTTAATTCCAAGTTTTTCCTCTCCTCCTACTCACTTCTAACTAAGATTTGGGGTCCCCTTCTCCACCGTTCCTTCTGGTGGTTCCAGGGCTGGTACAGGTACAGGGATGGATGTCATACAGGAGAAAGGGTCTTTTCCTTTTGGATGCCATGAATGACTGATGTGTAGCAGGTGAACAGATGCTGGTGCTCTTGTGTGGTGCGTTTCTTTCCTTCATGGATCATCTAGTCTTGTTCCCCCATTCCCATCCCCCAGGATAGGGAGGCAGCTGGAGGCTTCTCTGTCCTCCACAGGGACTGTCATTTTACTAAACCTGCAGCTAGCATGGCAAGGGAAATTCCACCCAGGTAAAGTGGCTTAATATACAAGGACAGAATGATTCCAGCACAGGGCACAAAGGCCTAAATGCTGTGCAAATCCACCAGTCATTCATTTAATCTTTGTTAACAGACAACCTGCTGGCGTGAGTGCATGACTTTCATTCTCTGCTCTCATGGAGTTTCCAGACCAGACGGGAAGCCAACTATTCAAAGACTCAATGAAAATACCATCCAGTAACTGAATGTGCAAAATGCTGCAAAGGAAACATTTGGGGGATCATACAGTTTGATCCTGGGTCAGGGGATAGGAGCTTGGGGCATAGTGTTTGGGAATGGAGGGAAAGTCTACCAAAGGGAAGCAGGAATTAGCCAGGTAACTGCAGGTGGTGGGAAGGGAAGAATGTTTCAGCAAAGGGAACAGCGTGTGCAAAGGACTGGGGATGAGGAGGATGCCGTGCCTTCTTGGAACTAAGGAACATCCCACAGGCTGGAGCTGAGTGGGGCAAGAACTGGATGGGAGCTCTGCGAAGCACAGCAAGTGCCAAGGTGCTGGGGTGGGCTGAGCCTGTTCGGTTTGAGGAACTGTGATAAGGCCAGGGGTAGCAGAGAGGGCAAGGCGGCCAGATGCTGCTGGGAATGTAAGCTGGTGAGGAATCAGGACATCCTAGAGCAAAGGGATGATATTAAAGGACTTTAGGGAGGGGAGTAATGTTTGGGGATTATGCATATCTTGGGAATCTCAGTAAAGTGAACTCATCGCTTCAATGTTAATAAGTCATTTGCATGTGCGGAGACAAATGGGACTGTTTCTATTGCTGTGATCAAATCATGTAAAAGCACTCAATACTGATTTTCACAAAGGTTATTCAAATGATAGATTTATTTCAGAAATTTGTGGTAATTAAGCACTTTAAGGTTGGCAGGGAGCAGATAGGTTACTGAAGTCACATGAAGGTGTTAGAGGTAGCAATTTAAAACGAAACGACCAATTTTTACACTTTCCAAAGTAATTTGACTGCTCTGTATCTTTCTCAAACATGAATACAAGATCATAATGAATACTTTGAATGTTTCTTTCCTTATTTTACATCAGAATTTTTATTGAAAATTTGAACATATCAGTTATTAAAGGACCTGTATATTTTATGAAGGATCCTATAGTTTGCAGAAATTGCTAGAGAATATTGTGGTTTTCACCTGGTAGCAACTGGCAACTTTAGTTTTTTCCTTCTGATTTTCAAAGACCTGATCATTCTTGAAAATTTGGAAACATACCAACAACTATGAAAAAGAAAATGAAAACCATCTATAATGTTACCACCGACGTGTGTTACTACTGTTGGTACCTTGATCTGTCTCTTATTTAACTATTTCCTCTGAATATGGGTGCGTGTGTGATAAGAGTGTAAAATCCACGTTTTTGTATCCGTTTTTTTCACTTCACATGAAATCACAAGCACTTTCCACACTACTGAAAATTTCAGGTAAGCATGTGATCAAATCATCCTCCAATATTTCCCTGTCTGGAAAACCCGTGCACTCTTCTCCATTCCTATATTGTTGGACATTTGTACTGCTTCCAACTTTTGCTGTTGCAGTATATGTGGCAATGATCATATTACTACATAATCTTGGTTTGCGTTTATAAACAGCTCCTTAAGATAATATCTTATGTGTGTGATAACTGCATCAGGGATTAAGTGCTTTTTAAATTTAAGCTCTTGATACATCCCGCAAATTGCTTTTGGAGACATTGGGCCTGGTGGCCCCCCACTGATGGGCATCCTGTGCTCATGTTTCTGTTGCCTCACAGGCACTGTTGAAAAGTGTTTGTGTTAATCCTATTTGATATGCTTTGTTATTCTTCTAATTTTCAGAGAATTCATGGCTGGGACCAGCTAGTCCTTGGTTCCACCTTCTTGGGAGCAGATTAAATATGCCTTTAAGCCAGTGAGGTGATTTGAGTCCCAGCAGCCTCATCTGCCAAGTCAACCCCAGCACTGCATTGAGAAAGGTCAGAGATTCGGAGTGAAGACAAGAGCTGTCCCACGCCAGAGCCCAAACTTGTCCCCTGGTTGGGAAGCTGAGGAGTGATTCTTTGGTTCTCAGATGCTCCGAGGGTGCCTCAGGTGGCATGCGGTCAGTGCACACATCCCAGGTATGTTAGCTGCATCCTGATCAGCCTCCCGAGTTTGGGGTGCTGCTGACACAGGATGCATCTACTGCGTGTCGTGATAGGCCTCCCCAAGTACCCTGTCCTGCTGGTGCCCTGTCTTCTGACCCCCCATCAGATCTTGGCGCCAAGACCTGACAACCACTTCATTCTGGAGGCCGTTCCCAGAGCCTATTTCACGGCTCATTCAGAAGGAAGATGAGGGGGCCTTTTCCATTTCCAGTATTAAATGATTTAATTCACAAGGGACTTGGTCAACACAATTATCCCAACAGAGCCCAGGCCCTGTATCATTTGCAGTTTACCATTCTGATTAAAACCAACCCAACCCCATCAAGCTCTGCATGGGGTGAACCAGCTGAAACTGCACCACAGGCCCCAGCAGGACATCCGGCCCAGGGAACTGAGGCCGGGGAGGGGAGGGGGAGCTGGGAGTGCCTCTGCCTCATTTCAGGAAACTGATACGAATGGTAGGAAATCCGGTCCCCCCTTAAGATGGATGTTTCTGTAGAAATACATCTGATAAATGTTTAATTACATTTTAAGAGGGACCATTATTCATGGAGCAGTTATTAGCCCCAGAGGACTTCAAGCCCCTCACCTGGTTAAGAGCCACGTTCATATGCAGATCAGCCCCCACTTCCAACACTCCCTGCTCCAGGAGGAGAGCAGCTGGGAGAGCCTAGTGAGCTCTCCATCAAAACACGGTGACACAGGGCAGCAGTGGGGTGGCCAGCGGCTTGGCTGTGGGTGGGAGATTTCAGAGAGGTCGACATAAGCCAGGAACCTGAATCAAGGGGCCGAGACCTCAGCCCCACCCCGACCCACCTGTTCTAAGGGTCCCTGCAGGGCTCCGTAATCCCCACCTGTAAAGGACTCCCCTCCTGAAGCTCTTGATGCTTCCCAGACGCCCCCCTGCCCGAAGTCCTGTGGTTCCTTGGAGATGCTGTTGGCCCACAAGGTGCCAGGAAGGACCTTCTTGGGATGGAAGACTTGGGTGAAACTGTCCTGGGTGACAGGCAGTGGGTGTGTCGCTCACGGTTCTGAGGTGGCAGGTGACAGAATCCACGTAACGTCCTGAAGCAAGGAAAAGCGAAACCGACCAGAAGGTCCCAGGAACAGGAGTCCCAGGTCTTTGAGGGGCAGGAACTAGGGCATCCTGGGGCTCTGGGTGGCAGGGGCAAGTGAGAAGACCTTGCTGAGGGCGGCTCAGTATAAGCCCAGGTGACATAAGTCCCAGAAAAAAAAAACCGATGGGCCCTTACCCATAGAAGGCAGCAGAGCCAGGCCATTCCCGTGAACTCCAAGAGGCGCAGGCACCATTTTGCCTCTCAGCCCTGCCAGGGAACTTCTCCCTTCCTCCTTCCCCTCTCCCTCCTCTACCAGGCGGAACTAATTAGCAAAAAAACACAAACACAAAAACAAACTCTCAATGCCTAAATAGCATTGTTTATTTGTCACCGACTTCACCTTGTATTTGCCTGTCTTTGTGCCTCAGTCTCTAAAATGAACATGAAATCAACATTCAAGGGAGATAAGTGTGCACTGGCCTGGGGAGTGGGGGGAGACAGCTTCAATCTGTCAAACAGCCTATTCCATATGAGAAATGTCAGCAGGTAGAAATGGATTAAGTCTGCCACTGAGTTGGTTACAATCCAGAGGTGAGGGTCTTTGGAGTGACCTTTATTTAAGAAATATCACAGCAAAGGCTGTTGGAAAGACGCTCTGGTGAATGATGGAGACTGATGCACGGTGTGTTCACTGGGCTCTCCGGAAAAAGAGCCAGCAGGAGGTGTCCATATCCTACATACAGAGAAAGAGATTGAGTTTAAGGAATTGGCTAATGTGATCCTGAAGGCTAGCAAGTCCAAAATCTGCAGGCTGTGCAGGTTCAAGACCCAGGGAGGAGCCAGTGCTGCCGTTCAAGTCTGAAGGTCATGGAGCTGGAGATCCGGGGAGGAGCTGGTGCTGCCATTTAAGTCTGAAGGTCATGGAGCTGGAGATCCGGGGAGGAACTGGTGCTGCCGTTCAAGTCTGAAGGTCATGGAGCTGGAGACCCGGGGAGGAGCTGGTGCTGCTGTTAAAGTCTGAAGGTCATGGAGCTGGAGACCCGGGGAAAAGTCAGTGCTGCCATTCAAGTCTGAAGGTCGTGGAGCTGGTGACCCAGAAAGGAACCGGTGCTGCTGTTCTAGTTTGAGGGTTATAGAGCTGGAGACCAGGAGAGGAGCCGGGTTGCTGTTGAAGTCTGAGGTTTGTGGAGCTGGTGACCCAGAAAGGAACCGGTGCTGCTGTTCTGGTTTGAGGGTCATGGAGCTGGAGACCTGGGGAGAAGCTGGTGCTGCCGTTCAAGTCTGAAGATAGTGGAGGTGGAGACCCAGAAAGGAGCTGGTGCTACTGTTCAAGTCTGAGGGTCATGGAACTGGAGACCCAGAAAGGAAATGGTGCTACTCTTCAAGTTTGAGGGTCATGAAGCTAGAGACTGGGGGAGGAGCTACCGTTCAAGTGGCGCCTCCCTGGGTCTCCAGCTCCAAGATGCTCAAACTTGAACAGAGGTAGCACCAGCTCCTCCGCGGGTCTCCAGTTCCATGACCCTCAGACTTGAAGAGTAGCACCATTGCCTTTCTGGGTCTCCAGCTCTATGATCCTTAGACTTGAGGAGTTGGAGACCCAGGGAGGAGCTGGTGCTGCTGTTCCTGTTTGAGGGTCATGCAGCTGGAGACCTGGGGAGAAGCTGGTGCTGCTGTTCAAGTCTGAAGATAGTGGAGCTGGAGACCCACAAAGGAAATGGTGCTACTCTTCAAGTTTGATGGTCATGGAGCTGGAGATATGGGGAGGAGACAGTGCTGCTCTTCTAGTTTGAGGGTCTGGGATCTGGTGACCCTGGGAAGAGCCAGTGCTGTAGTTCAGGTTTGAGGATCATGGAGGTGCTGACCCAGGGAGGAGCTGGTGCTGCTTTTTAAATTTGAGGGTCGTGGAGCTGGGGATCTGGGGAAAAGCCAGTGCTGCTGTTTTATTTTCAGGGTCATGGAATTAAAGACCCGGGAAGGAGCAGGTACTGCAGTTCAAGTTTGAGGTTCGTGGAGCTGTATATCTGGGCAGGAGTCAGTGCTCCTGTTCTAGTTTGAGGGTCTGTAGCTGGGGACCTCGGGAGGAGCCAGTGCTGCTGTTTTAGTTTAAAGTGTGTGGAGCTAGAGACCTGGGCGGAGTTTTTGCTGCACTTCAAGTTTGAGGGTCATGGAGCTGGAGACCTGGCGAGAAGTCAGTGCTGCTGTTATAGTTTGAGAGTCTTGGAGCTGGTGACCTGGGTAGGAGCCAGTCTGCTGTTCTAGTTTTAGGGTCTTGGAGTTGGTGACCCGGGGAGGAGCGGGTGTTGCTGTAATAGTTAGGGTCGTGAAACTGAAGACCTGGGGAGGAGCCAGTGCTGCTGTTCACATTTGAGGGTCGTGGGAGCTGGAGACTTTGTGGCAAGCTAGTGCTGCCATTCAAGTTTGATGATGGTGGAGCTGGAGACCTGGGTTGGAGCCAGTTCTGCTTTTTAAATTTGAAGGTCGTGAGGCTGGAGACCTGGGCAGGAGTTGGTGCTGCTGTTCAAGTATAAGGGTCATGGAGCTGGAGACTTGGGGAAGATCAAGTGCTGTAGTTCAAGTTTAAGCGTCGTGGAGCTGGAGACCTGGGGAGGAATGGGCGCTGCAGTTCAAGTTTGAGGGTGATGAAGCTGGAGACACAGGGAGGAGCAACAGTTTGAGGGATGAGTAGCTGGAGACCTGGAAAGGAGCCAGTGTTGCAATTCAAGTTTGAGTTTCATGGAGCTGGAAACCTGGGCAGGAGTCAGTGCGGCTATTCTAGTTTGAGAGTCTTGGAGCTGGTGACCTGGGCAGGAGTCAGTGCTGCTGTTCTGGTTTGAGGGTCTTGGAGCTGGTGACCCAGGGAGGAGCTGGTGCTGCTGTTGTAGTTAGCGTCGGGGAGCTGGAGACTTTGGGTTGAGCCGCTGTTGTAATTCAAGTTTGATGTTCCTGGAGGTGGAGGTTGGTGGCGGCGGGGGGTGGAAGGGAGTCAGCATTTCTTTTCTAGTTTCAGGGTCATGAAGCTGGAGAACCAGAGAGGAGATGGTGCTGCTGTTCTAGTTTGAGGGCCTGTAGCTGGGGACCTGCAGAGGAGCTGGTGCTGCTGTTTTAGTTTAAGGTCCCTGGAGCTGGAGACCTGGGCAGAGCTGTTGCTGTAGTTCAAGTATGAGGGTCGTGGAGCTGGAGACCTGGCAAGAAATCAGTGCTGCTGTTCTAGTTTAAGAGTCTTGGAGCTGGTGTCCTGGGTAGGAGCCAGTTTGCTGTTCTAGTTTTAGGGTCTTGGAGCTGGCGACCCGGGGAGGAGCGGGTGTTGCTGTAATAGGGTCGTGAAGCTGAAGACCTGGGGAGGAGCCAGTGCTGCTGTTCACGTTTTAGGGTCGTGGAGCTGGAGACTTTGGGAGCAGCTAGTGCTGCCATTCAAGTTTGATGATGGTGGAGCTGGAGACCTGGGTTTAGAGCCAGTGCTGCTTTTTAAATATGAGGTTCGTGGAGCTGGAGACCTAGAGAGGAGCCGGTGCTGCTGTTTTATTTTCAGGGTCATGGATCATGAGACCCAGGAAGGAGCCGGTGCTGGAGTTCAAGTTGGAGGCGTGGAGATGGAGACTTTGGTTGGAGCCGGTGCTGCTGTTCTAGTTTGAGGGTTGTGAAGCTGGAGAACCAGGGAGGAGGTGGTGCTGCAGTTCAAGTTTGAGGTTCATGGAGCTGGAAACCTGGGCAGGAGTCAGTGCTGCTGTACTAGTTTGGGAGTCTTGGAGCTGGTGACCTGCAGAGGAGCTGGTGTTGCTATTACAGTTAGCATCCTGGAGCTGGAGAATTTGGGTGGAGCCAGTGTTGCAACTCAAGTTTGATGCTCATGGAGATGGAGACCTGGGATGGGGGAGCCAGTGTTGCTATTGTAGTTTGAGGGTCGTGGAGCTGGAGATGCAGGAAGGAGGTGGTACTGCAGTTTAATTTTGAGGTTCGTGGAGCTAGATATGTGGGCAGGAGTCAGTGCTCCTGTTTAGTTTGAGGGTCTGTAGCTGGGGACCTCAGGAGGAGCTGGTGCTGCTGTTTTAGTTTAAAGTCCGTAAAGCTGGAGACCTGGAGAGGAGGAGGTGCTGCAGTTCAAGTTTAAGGGTCGTGGAGTTGGAGATTTGGCGAGAAGTTAAGGCTGCTGTTCTAGTTTGAGAGTCTCAGAGCTGGTGACCTGGGTAGAAGCTGGTCTGCTGTTCTAGTTTTAGGGTCTTGGAGCTGTTGACCCCGGAGGAGCAGGTGGTGCTGTTATAGTTAGGGTCGTGAAGCTGAAGACCAGGGGAGGAGCCAGTGCTGCTGTTTGAGAGTGGCAGATATTGAGACTCAGGGAGGAGCGGGTGCTGGAGTTCTAGTTTGAGGTGGGGAGCTGGAGACTTTGGGTGGAGCTGGTGCTGCTGTTGTAGTTTAAGGGTCTGTAGCTGGAGACCTCGGGAGGAGCTGGTGCTGCTGTTTTAGTTTAAGGTCTGTGGAGCTGGAGACCCAGAGAGGAGATGGTGCTGCTGTTCTAGTTTGAGGGTCAGGGGGCTGGAGACTTCGGCCAGTGCTGAAGTTCAGGTTTGAGGTTTGTGGAGCTGTAAACCTGGTCAGGAGTCAGGGCTGCTGTTGTAGTTTGAGGGTCTTGGAGCTGTTGTCCCAAGGAGGAGCTGGTGCTGCTGTTCCAGTTTTAGGGTCATGGAGCTGGAGACCCAGAGAGGAGATGGTGCTGCTGTTGCAGTTTGAGGGTCTGCAGCTGGGGACCTGGGGAGGAGCAGGTGCTGCTGTTTTAGTTTAAGGTCTGTGGAGCTGGAGACCCAGGGAGAAGCAGGTGCTGCTGTTCAAGTTTGAGGTTCATGGAGCTGGAGACCCGGGGAGGAGCGGGTGCTGCTGTTCAAGTTTGAGGTTCATGGAGCTGGAGACCTGGTGAGAAGTCAGTGCTGCTGTTCTTGTTTGAGAGTCTT
Source organism: Pongo abelii (assembly GCF_028885655.2). Lineage (NCBI taxonomy): Eukaryota > Metazoa > Chordata > Mammalia > Primates > Hominidae > Pongo > Pongo abelii. Next base: position 52,793,379 of record NC_072006.2, on the reverse strand, counting down.
GGAGCTGGTGTTTTAGGTAGAAGCTGGTCTGCTGTTCTAGTTTTAGCGTCTTGGAGCTTTTGACCCCGGAGGAGCGGGTGGTGCTGTTATAGTTAAGGTCGTGAAGCTGAAGACCAGGGGAGGAGCCCGTGCTGCTGTTTTATTTTGAGGATCGTGGATATTGAGACTCGGGGAGGAGCGGGTGCTGAAGTTCTAGTTTGAGGTGTGGAGCTGGAGACTTTAGGTGGAGCTGGTGCTGCTGTTCTAGTTTGAGGGTCTGTAGCTGGGGACCTGGGGAGGAGCCAGTGCTGCTGTTTTAGTTTAAGGTCCGTGGAGCCGGAGACCCAGGGAGGAGCTGGTGCTGTAGTTCAAGTTTGAGGTGTGGAGCTGGAGACTGGGTGGAGCCAGTGCTGCAGTTCTAATTTGAGGGTTGTGGAGCTGGAGACCCAGGGAGGAGCTGGTGCTGCTGTTGTTTAAGTCTGAGGGTTGTGTAGCTGGAGACCCGGGAGGAGCCTGTTGTGCTGTTTAAGTCTGAGTTTTGTGATGCTAAACATGGTGCCAGTGTTGGGGAAGGAGAGAGAGAAGAGAGAGAGAAAATGAATCACAGGATGCCACTTGAAACCATAGGTGTAACTGTTTCTCAAGCAGGTTAAGCCTGGGAACTTGTGAGTCCTGGTGATCAATGCATTCATTTTTCTCTTACACAGTTTGGATTTCTCTTCTATCTCACGAGACAGAAAGACCCTGATTAATGCCCTTAGGATTTGAGAAGCTTAAGAAAACTAAATGATGATTGAAATAATAATAATAGGAATGATCCATAATTATCCTTACTGAGAGAGACAAAAATCACACGTACACAATATGTCTTTTCCATCAGTTAGTAAAATAAAAAATAAATGGATAAATGAACCCAAGCAAAGCTATAAAACGTTGTTTTGTGGAGAAGGGATGGAGGACACAGATTAGTCTGAGAATTGCTACTAATAGAGAAACTTCAAACTTACCATTTTTCCCTTGAGGTTTTGGTGCAGAATGATATTGTGTGAGTTCTGGCAGCTGAGTCACTACACAGAGCCCGGTGATGCAGTAGGTGTCACAGAAGGACCCTCTCCCAGCTGGTCCTGCCTCTCTGCTACGATGAGTGTGGCCTCTGATCCCCAACAGCTGACTGTGTCTTGAGACCACACCCATGAGCACAAGGGTTTCCATGGTGAAGGTTCCTGGATGGAACATCGTGGATGTTCCTAATGTTCCTTCCTGATGTTCATCTGCCATCTTGCTATTTAATGCTTCTTGTGTATAACTGTCTTCTAAATATTAAATAGAAAAAAGCATTTGTATAATATGGGTAAGGTATAAAGAACGTCGACACACGGACACACAGGACCTCCACCAAGTTTAGGGAAGAGAATCTGAAAAGACATAACTGTGGATGCTCCCTGGAGGCCCCTCCTGAATCCCAGTCCCTTCCCTTCTGCAGAGAGGGAGTCACTTTCTGCTTTAGTCTTTATTAACCCCGCACTTTTCTTCATAGTACGTTTCTTTTACCACGTATGTGTACATCCCTAAACAATATGCCATTTAGTTTTTGAACTTTCTGTTGTCTTTTTGAGACAAGGTCTTGCTTTGTTGCCTCGGTTCATCCTGGTGGATTCAAACCCATCTTTGTTACACAGTCACCAAATGAATGTGCATAAACCATAAACAGCCCTCTTGAAAAAGAGAAAGGCAGGCCCGGCTCAGTGGCTCATGCCTGTAATCCCAGCACTTTGGGAGGCCGAGGAAGGTGGATCACCTGAGCTCAGGAGTCTGAGACCAGCCTGGCCAACATGGTAGAACCCCTTCTCTACTAAAACCATGAGAATTAGCTGGGCATTGGTGGCATGCACCTGTAGTTTTGAACTACAGGTTCAAAACCTCGGCTGTAGTTTTGAACTTTGATGTGAAGAAATTTTCCTGTGTGGCTGCTCCTATGCTGCATTGGGTCTGAGCATTTGCATTTGCTCAATGTCTATTTTTGTCCTCCATTCTCTTCCTGAGACCCATCCACATTGACATGGTTCATTTTCATTGCTGCGTGATCTCCCATGGTATGAGGGGAACATGAGAAATGTCTTCATTTTCCTGTGGATGAGGGTTTGGCCAGGTTGGGCCCTTAGGACTGTGTTGCTAGAACGTTCTTGGGCATTTCTTTTGTACACAAGTGGAAGTTTCTTCTGGTCAGTAGCTTTCAATTTTAAAAATTTCATCCCAGTTAAGAAATGTAATTTTCCTCATAACCCACACACACAGCCTTTCATATGCAAGCGTAACAACAACAAAAGTTCACAACCTTTCTTAGCAGTGGCTGAGTGTTCTTGTTGCTCTCCACTCTCCCCAACCCTTGCATTTCTTGGGTTGTGGGATTTTTGCCAGTCTGGTGGGTGTCACGTGATACCTCATCCTGTTAGGCTGAGACCCTCTCCATGTGTTTATTGGCCATCCCTTCCCATTCCCCCTTCTGTGAAGGGCTGGTTCAACTCTTTTGTCCAGTTTCTGTTTAGCTGTTTGAATTTTTGCCTTTTTCTTTTTTCTTTTCTTTTTTTTTTTTTTTTTTTTTTTTTTTGAGATAGAGTCTTGCTGTCACCCAGGCTGGAGCGTAGTGGTGTGATCTCGGCTCACTGCAGGCTCCGCCCCCCAGGTTCACACCATTCTCCTGCCTCAGCCTCCCAAGTAGCTGGGACTACAGGCGCCCGCCACCTTGCCCGGCTAATTGTATTTTTAGTAGAGACGGGGTTTCGCCACGTTAGCCAGGATGGTCTCGATCTCCTGACCTTATGATCTGCCTGCCTTGGCCTCTCAAAGTGCTGGGATTACAGGTGTGAGCCACTGCACCCAGCCATAATTTTTGCCTTTTTCTTTTTAAATTATTATTATTTTTTGAGACAGAGTCTTGCTCTGTCACCCAGGTTGAGTGAAGTGGTATGATCTCGGCTCCTTCAGCCTCCACCTTCCGTGTTCAAGCGATTCTCCTGCCTCAGCCTCCAGAGTAGCTGGGACTACAGGTGCATGCCACCAATGCCCAGCTAATTTTCATGGTTTTAGTAGAGAAGGGGTTCTACCATGTCGGCCAGGCTGGTCTCAGACTCCTGAGCTCAGGTGATCCACCCTCCTCGGCCTCCCAAAGTGCTGGGATTACAGGCATGAGCCACTGAGCCCGGCCTGCGTTTCTTTTTTCAAGAGGGCTGTTTATGGTTTATGCACATTCATTTGGTGACTGTGTAACAAAGATGGGTTTGAATCCACCAGGATGAACCTGCAGGATCCCCTCTCTGTGGTGGGAGAGGAGACAGAGAGGGGTAGAGGGGCACAGAGAATCTGAGCTGAGAGGAGGCCAAGTCAGGTGGGGCTTGCAGGCTGCTGTGAGGACTTGGCTCCTCCTCTGAGCCAGGTGGAATTAGCAGGGGATTTAACCAGAGGAGCCATCATCTCCCTTATGTATTTCTGCCACGGTTGGCTCAGTTGAACTCACCTGTTGAATAAGACTTGGCCTTGGCCACCCAGAGGCCCATGGCTGAGGGCTTAACTCCTGGCGTGGCCACTAACGCATCCATGTTTGGCACACACGTGGCTGGGCAGCCCTGAGACCTGCTCTGCCTGGGGCTCTCATTGGTGGCATTTCTCGTGTTTGTCCCCTCTCAAGTCTGGCCTATTTATGAGCCTCATTACACCTCGGCATGAAGAAGGAGGTTTGGCAAATGACTCATAAAGCATCTTTTTAAAAGTTAATGGTCACTGTTGGGGGGAGAAAGGGCCACTGAACATGGATGCTCTCTTTGCTGGTGTGGCTTTTTCAATTAAGTGAAAATAAAGAGTCATGCCTCTTTGCACATACCTGGTCTGATTACCAAGCAGCCAAGGAGGCCTTCAGGGTGTCTTGGAAGCTGGAACCATCAGCCCTGCGTGAACTACATGTGTTGTTACATAAGTTACTCCCAGGTGAGGGCAAGTTACTCCCAGGTCAGGCAATCCCAAGCTCCGCTTCCTGCTTGGCATGAGTGAGCTGTGTTGTGTGAAGAGGTGGTTATGGAGGAATCCCATGGTCTGAGCAGACCAGACAGTCCCCTGCAGGAGGGCAGGGATGATGCTGTTCTCGCATTCATCATCCACAGTGCCTGGCACCTGCTCCAGGCCATGCAGGTGTACAGGTCTCCAACTGATCTTAGATAATGTGGGCCCTGCTCAGCGGCCCTGGGGATAGAAGGGAAGTCAGCTTGAGAGCTTTCCTGGTTCATGCCTCACCTAACTTACATGGCGTTTCCAGGAGAGAGGGCTACCAGCGGTGTCTGTGTATCAGTCAGGATGAGTAACAGCAGCTGCTACAACCACAGCTCCCAATGCTCAGAGGGGATGCGCACAAGGGTTCTTTCCTGCTCTAGTCACAGTCTTACTGTTGGGGCAGCTCACCTGAAAGGACCCTTAGGAGACAAGTACCTGTGACTGATGTGCATCTTGCAAAGTCCTAAGGGAAGTGGGTAAAATTCGCTTATTCCAGCAGACAGGGAGGGGCACCCAGGGCAAACTCCCTTTGCCTGGGAGCAGGTGTGGTCCTTGAGTCCTGGGTCACCTGTTTCTTCCTATGCCTTGGCCTACAGGCCTGATGTGACCTGACCTCTGCCTGCCTCTTTGATTCCATCTCCCCTCCCCTTCCTTTCTTTCTACCAACTAGATTACAGCCTCGGTGAATGTGACCAAGGACCCTGAATCACAGTGGTTTAGCTAAAGGTGGAGGTTCATTCCTGTTTCACAAGAAAGCCGAAGCCAGTCAGGTAATTCTTCTCTGCAGTTTTCAGAGTCTCAGCCTCCTTCTGTCTTGTTGGTTTGACTTCCTTAGAGTGTGGCTTCCCCTGCCCAGTGTCCATCCTGTCTCCTGCCAGCCAGCAGGGAGGGGAGAAGAGAACAAGAGGGCACAAACCTTCCTTCCTCCAAAGGCAGCCACTGTGCACAGGCCTCACCTCCCAATGACCACAGCCTGGTCACATGACCTCTGTTTGCTGCAAGGGATGCTGGGAAATGTCTTCATCCTGGATGTCGGTGCCCAGATTTGTCACTCCTGAGGCTAAGGGGAGAGAGGACATGGGAGAGAGTCACTTGTTCTGCCCACCCTTGCGCACATTTTTCCAGCATAGGGTGGCCCACTGCCTCAGCTTGCTCAGGACTGAGGGGGTTTGTGGGACACAGACCTTTCCATTTTAAAACAGGGGCAGTTCTGGACAAATCATCCCAGCTTGGCTGAGACTCAGAAGTTTCCTGGGACATAAGATTTCTAGTGTTAAAACCAAGAGAGTTCTGGGCAAACCTGGACAAGTTGGTCTCCTCTGCTCCAGACACACTGGCTTCCTTTCTGCTCCTCCAGCGGCCAAGCCAGGGCCTGCTGTGGGGCCTTTGTGTCTATAGTTACCCCTGTCTGGGATTCCCTTTCTGCAACTCTGTGCAGTGCTCACTCCTCTTTTGTTGAGAAAAGGCTGCTCTCTGGGTGTCCCCGGGTGCCTGGTCTGCTGTACTCAGCACTACATGCTCTGTGAAAATCCCTCCATGCTCTTCACAGAATGAGATCTGTTCTTTCCACCCTTCCCTGCCCACTTCAGTTTCAAAGTCTCTGAGGACTTTTGATTTTTATTCTCTTCACCACTGAAAGATACATCTCTTTCCCTCAGGCTGTGGCTGGGCTCACGCACAGCCAGATAAATCTGATATTAATAATAACCTGAACGAAAAACATGTATTAAATCCCAAGATTACGATGTAGGAAGCAGGGATTCTGAAGAGATGTGTAAGCCTAATAAAGGCCAAAGGGTGTGGATTAAAAGGAAATGTGGGGTGGAGAAACATTTCATGAAATAGAACCCCACCTCTTGGGTGAGTTCATTGTTACAACCTTTCTAGAGGGCAATTGTCAATTGGCCAATGAAAGTGCCGCATATATTTTAGTCCTGAATTCCATTTATAGGCATTTATCCCTAGGAAATAGAAAAATATGCAAAGATGAATCTCTAAGGATGTTTATAAGAAGAAAGTAGGAAGCCTAAATGCTTGCTGGTGGCCCCCTGCCCTTCCTCTGATGCTCCTCTCTCCCCAGTGGCTGGACACTTGCTACATTTTCCCAGCCTCCCTTGAAGCAAGCTGTGACCATGTGACCAGGTTCTGACCAATGAAAAGTAATGAAAGTGTTGTGTGGCATTTTTTGAAACCTTACATCTATCTTCTGCCTCATTTCTTATTTTTTTGTTTCCTCTCTCCTCCTTGGCCTATGGATGTGATGATTGGTGCTCTTTCCATCAATTTGTTCTGTGAAGGTGAGATTCACATCCTAGGAAGTGCAGAACAGTTCACTGGAAAAAACCAGGTTCCCTCAAATTTTGTATAAACACTAGACTGTCAAGCTCCAGCTTTGGTTTCTGTGAAAAATACACTTTTGTCTTAGTTGAAGTTAGAGCTCTGCTAGATGCAGCTGAATCACATCCTAACTTGATTAAAACACAAAATTCATTAAATACATTGTGGTACATCCATAAATGCCAGTGCTAAAAAACAATAGTGTTGATATGCAGAGTTCTCATTGTCAAAATAAGTCCATAAAATATTGTTGAGTGTACATGAGGCGGGTTGACATCTGTATGTACTAAAACCACTATTCCGTTTTCATAAGACAAAAAGCACGTGTGTGTCTTGTGTGATATGTTTTTATTAGGTTGCTCTATCTAACCATCCATCCATCCACCTATCCATCCATCCATCCATCCATCCATCTAACCATCCATCCATCCAACCATCCATCCACCCATCCATCCATCCTTCCATTTGGCCATCCATCAATCCATTCATCCACCCATCTATCCATCCATCCAGGTAAGCCGTACACCAAAATAATGTTGCTCATCTTTAGTTGATTGTGTCAGTGGTGATGTTAAAATTTTTTCTTCAAGTTTTACTTTATATTTGAACCTCTAAGATACCCCCCAAAGTCTCCCTCTCCTGGTATTCATGCCTGTGTGCGACCCCTTCCCCTTGAGTGTAGATGATGCCTGTGACTTGATCCTAAGAAATAGAATATGGAAAATCAAATGGGATGCCACTCCTGTGGTTATGTCACAGAAGGTCGTGACTTCTGTCTTGCTGCTAGCTGACTCCTTCCTTTGCTTCGATGAAGAGGTTGTCATATTGGAAAGATGCTTGTGGCCAGGAACTGAGGGTGACCCCTGGCCAACAGCATGCAAGGGACTAAAGCCCCCCATTCTGAGGCCTACCAGGACCTGACTCCTGCCCAGAGCCATGTGAGCCTGGGAGCAGAACCTTCCCTGGTGGCTTCATCCGCTGAGCCTCCACCCTTGGCCAACACCTTGATGATCACCTGCAAGACCCCCTGGGGTAGAGGACCTGGTTGAGCCATGCCCAGACTCCTGACCCCTAGAAACTGTGAGATAATAAACGTGTGTTGCTCTATGCTGCTAAGTTTGTGGTAATTTGTGAGGCAGCAGTAAAAAAACTTATACACCTACTTAATCCCAGTCACTCAGCTGGGCCTTATAAAAAGGTTCCACTAAAGAGAACAGCTTTGGAAATGCTCTGACATTTGTCACACACAGGCAATTTCAATCGAACACCTCTTATAACCTCTTTTCATGTTTGGGTGGAAAAACAGTGATTAACAAATCCTGGGAAAGTGTGAGGCATTTAAATGGATGTGCAATTTCAAGCCTTTCAGAGCCGGCTGAGAGCTGCTGCACTGATTAAAGGGCTGATGATAACTTCTCAGCAGAAAGGTTAACGGGTGCGTGTGATTTTATCTGCAGCAGAGACTGTGAGGAGGTGGAGGGGAGGCGGCTTCAGAATGGTCTTCGGGTTGACAATGGATTGTTCACAAGTGCTCTAGGTGGCTGGGCGTGGTGTCTCATGCCTGTAATCCCAGTACTTTGGGAGGCCGAGGCGGGCGGATCACGAGGTCAGGAGATCGAGACCATCCTGGCTAACACAGTGAAAGCCTGTCTCTACTAAAAATACAAAAAATTAGCCGGGCGTGGTAGCGGGTGCCTGTAGTCCCAGCTACTTGGGAGGCTGAGGCAGGAGAATGGCGTGAACCCGGGAGGCGGAGCTTGCAGTGAGCCGAGATCACGCCATTGCACTCCAGCCTGGGTGACAGAGCGAGACTCCGTCTCAAAAATAATAAATAAATAAATAAAAGTGCTCTAGGTGCAGAACAAGAGAAGGAATGAGAAGGGGCTCAGAGGAGACAAATTAGTCTCTAGAAAGCCCCAAAGATCAGCCTTCTCTGTCTGCCATTCCCATGTGGTCACCTGGTCTGGCCTCTTTTCTGGTAGATGCCAACAGCCTCCTCAAGGGGCCTCTGGATTCCTCTCTCATACCCTGTTGTAAATTCTCAGTACTGTAGCTAAATGGATGTTTAAAATTTCTCAAGCTACAAATCCTCCCATTACGCTTTGGATGAAATCCCAGACCTGACCATGGGCACTGTGGCCCAGGGTCATGGGGTCCTGCTGGCTCCTCGGGCCCCATCACGACCCGCTTTCTACTGGGCTTGCTGCAGTGTCCACATGGCATGCTCTTTATCCACAGACATGGCACTCTCATACCAGTTCCAGCCTGAGTCGCTTTCCCTTTTTCCCCTTCTCATCTTTCATGTCTCTGCTCCAAACCCCCACCCTCAGGAGCCTTTCCCCATTGCTCGCACTGACACATGCAACCCCATGACACTTTGGATCACATGAATCTGCTTCATTCTGCTGCTGTTGGAAATGACTTCTCTGCTTTCTGTCGTCACTTGCTTAGCAACAGTCTTCCCCAGTGACCTGCTGAGCTCAGGGGTGCAGGGAGCTTGTTTTGTTTCCACATCCCCCCTATGCTGAGGGCGCAGCCTGGCACAGAGTAGGCACCAGTCAGCATTTGCCAGATTAATTGTCTGTCTTCAGGATGGGTAGTGGAAGAAGTGAAGGAATCTTTCGAGACGACATTTATACCTAATGAGAGATTCCTGGCATCGAGGCTGGTTTCAACATGGGGTATGTAGAAGGTGGCATGAAGGCCTGCAGGACCCCTTCAGGCCCCCTCAGGCTGATTCTTGGATTAGGAGTGATTGCTGCTTTCCAGACTCGCTGACATCTGACAAGTCGCCATCCCTGGGAGGTTTGCTTGCTCTTTGCCAAAGGATTCCCTTCAAATCTCCGCCTGGCTCTGACCCAGATGAAGGGCACCAGCTGCCTAGCTCATTCCCTTCTGCGGTGATTCACAGCCATGAACACCTCCCATAGGGGCCTCCTTAGACATCCCTGTCCTGTGGGTCTGGGCTCTGATGACCAGGAGGGGAGCAGTTAGGATGACCCCAGTGTCTCTGTCTCTGAATGTCACACATTTGGGTGGGGAGGGAAAGGTAGAGAACCTGGACAGACTGCTGCTGGCCCCATTCCCTGAGGTGCATATGTAAGAAGCACTGCCTAAGCGCCTCCTCCGTGCCAGGCATGGTGCCTGTGCTGGGCTTCATCAGGGCACAGACGTGTTCCCATCTCATGGTACTTGTGGAGGGTGACAGTGAAGACACAAACTCGCAGATGAATTAGACCCTGACCTGCAGCGGTAGGTGCTATAAAGGAGATAAATGGAGCCTGGGGCTGACAGTGACTCAGCTGGGGGCCACATCAATGAAGTGACCAGGGGGACCTCTCTGAAGAGGTGGCATCTGAGGCCTGGAGGATCAGTAAAAGACAGCCGTGTAAAACTCTGGGGCAGTGTTCCTGGCAGAGGGAAGAGATAGTGCAAATGCCCTGAGGTGGAAAAGGGTTCAGCAAGTTCAAAGGGCAGAGTGAAGGTCTGTTTGGGGTGCCCTGAGGTTGGAGCAGGCCAGAGAGGCTGGCAGGGAGCAGCCTTGAGTGCCATGATGAGGAAGGAGGGTTTCGTGCGATGTCACGAGCATCATGGATGTCTGAGCAGGGGACACTGCGACCTTCACACTCCACAATGAGCTCTTTGGCTGCCACATGGACAACAGGCTGGAAGGGGCAGGAGTGGACCCGGGAGAAAAGATGAGGCTGGTGCAGTAGCAATTATGCCCATCAGGATGGTTGGAGGAAAGAAAAGTAGTGCAAAAACGTCTCTCCTTCTCCTGTAGCCCACAGTTATCTCCTGAACAACTATGCAAAAGATAAACACCCAAACACTCCAGCAAAACCTAAAACCAAAACCAAAGCAACATCCCCGTGGCTTCTGAAGGTAAAGGGTAGAGATGAATATCTATGACGCATTTACCACCACGTGTTTGAGGAGGAAAAGATAAAAATCTTATGATTTTGTTCCCTTGAGGACCTTAAATATCAAATTGAAAATATACTGTATTTCAAAATGATGCTTCCCCAAAGAGTGGAGGGGTGCCCACCAAAGATATGTGAGATAGGCCGGGCGTGGTGGCTCTCAGCTGTAATCCTAGCGCTCTGGGAGTCTGAGGCCTGTGGATCACCTGAGGTCAGGCGTTCAAGACCAGCCTGGCTAACATGACAAAACTCCGTCTCTACTAAAAATACAAAAATTAGCTGGGCATGGTGGCGGACACCTATAACACCAGCTACACAGGAGGCTGAGGCAGGAGGATTGCTTGAACCTGGGAGATGGAGGTTGCAGTGAGCCGAGATCGTGCCATTGTACTCCAGCCTGGGTGAAAGAGCGAAACACCGTCTCCAAAAAGATAATTTTGGGTGGTTCCTGAACCAGCATGAAATACTGCGGAATCCCACAGTGTGAAATGTATTCCCTTGCCCAGTGTCTTTCAGCCTCTCTGATAGTCATGGAGATAGTTTCAGTTCAGTGCTCAAATGCCTCTCTACTGCTTGAGAGAGACGAAGGTGAAACTGCCTTCGCAAAAATTATATCTGAGGAAATTATGACAGTCAAAGGCATCACACCTAACTGACTCTATCTTGCTTCTAACCTTTAAACTGCCCTTGTTCCTTGCTGGGCACAGGCCAAACTAACTTTGGGAAAGAATTCAGTTCATGATTTGACTCTGAAACAAAATTGGTTATAGCCTTTTCTTGCCTGGGGACCCGTCTGCCTTTGCAGGACTAACAAATTACAGCCTCTGGCTGTAAGAGTCTGAACCTCCCCAAATTGCTCCTGGGAATAACATCACTATTGTAAAACCTAAGATCAGTGCTTGAGATATTTTGCAGACCCTGCACTTGATGAATCAGCTGATACCACCCAGACCGGTAATCTGCCTCAACCAGTTCTGCCAACCCACCCAGGAACAGAAGAGAGCATGAAAACCTCACTTCTACCCCCTATGATTCCATCTCCAACCTGACCAATTAGCTCTCCTCACTTTCTGAGAGCCTACTTACCAAATTATCTTTAAAAACTCTGATCCCCGAATGCTCAGGGAGACTGATTTGAGTAATAATAAAGCTCCAGTCTTCCATACAGCCGGCTCTGCTTGGATTACTTTCTCCATTGCAATTCCCCTGTCTTGATAAATCGGCTCAGTCTAGGCAGTGGGCGAGGTCAACCCCTGGGGGGGTTACAAAGGGAGCACAGGTTTCAGGTTCATCGTCTTTTGCAGCCTCTGGCTAGAAAGTAATAACACGGCTTTGTTTTTGTTGTGTGTTTTCATGGATACTCTTCTATTTATGGCAAGTGATATTGATTTTTCATTTGCAGTAGTGGAATATCAAATTTCCCTTAAAAAATTCTAAAAATGTAACTGATTTAGAGATAAATTTTGACTAGATCAGAATATAGATGAGATGCAGCTATTTCAAAAGTCATGACGGAGGCAGATGCAAATCAGATCATGTCACTCACATCTCGGCTCACTGCCCTGAACCTTCCAATGGCTTCTTCCCCCACTCAGAAGCAGATCCACACTCCTGGCTGTGGCCTGGAGAGCCCCACATGATCTGGGCCTCAGGTGGCTCTCAGACCTCCTCTCCTCCCTCACTCTGTCACTCCACTGTGATCACACTGACTGTTCTCAGTGCAGGGCCTCTGCACTTGTTATTTTCTCTGCCTGCACTCTCTTCCTCTAGAAATGTGTATTGCTCATCACTCAGTCCATCCAGCTCTCTGCACATTTCTCCTCCTCCTAGCAGCCCTCCCGGACCACCACATCTAATATAATTCCTCCCCTGACTTTCAGGCCCATGGTGTCCTCTCATCCAGGGGTCCCCAACTTCATCCAGAGCATGAAGTGAACGGATGTGTGCAGGATCGAGTGGCTGGGGTAAAGTAAGTAAAGTAATAATAACCACCAAGGGATATTCACAACCCATATTAGTGCTACCAAGAGCCACATCTGCCTGCTTCTCTGGGCCCAGGATTGTCTGCAAGCTCCCTGTCCTAGGTGGATCAGCAGAAGGATCTGACGTTATGGGAAGGAGCAGCTTGTCCAGCTCATGACCTCTTCTGTGCACTGGGAGTCCCTGTCCCCCACAGCTGTCCCCCAGGGCCTGCTCCCAGGTGGGCTCAAGAGGCCACAGGCCTAAGCGGCTTCAGGCCAGGGTTCTGCAGGTGCCGTGTGTCTGTGGGAGTGACACCCCCACCCCCAACCCTCCCGCCCTGCCAGCTGCTGGACACACAGCAGCTACAGGGCACGAACTCTGAGACCAGGACCTCTGTGGGTCCCATGGCACAGAGCCCCCTCCTCCCTGCCCGACTGAGAAGGAGGAGGCACGCCTCAGGGTGAATCCTGCCCCCCCGCTTGCTGCAGGATAAATGGCCTCTGGGTCGAACACCTCACAACGGGATGTGTCTTAGCGTGGAGTTTATCAAATCGCAGGCTGTGATGCATTAGTGGGTCTTGAAATCAATTTAGAGAGTCGAGCCCGGCGTTGAAAATCTGCAATAGACCAGAATAGACTAGGTCGGGGGCATCAGAGTGCGTTGTGTGCAGCGAGGGTGAGTGTCGTTTGGGGAAATGTGTTGCGTTTCTGTATAAATGGATGTGCGTGTGTGTGCTGGGTGGCAGTTTGCAGTGGGTTTTGTGCAAGGGGCTGCACTAAAAACGTTAGAGAATCTCTGTCTCATGGCCTTAGGGTAGCACCAAGAAAAATCACCTGGGGGCCCGGCAGGTCTGGGCTCTGTTATTTTGGGGATGAGATTGTAAAGCCTGAAAAATAAAGGTGAAGAGAGCAAGATGGCAGATTAGAGGTCCAGTGACATGTTACCACGACTGGTACGTGGACAGTTCCCTGGGCCTCTCCCCTCGTTTCCTCCCTGGTAAACCTGCTCTGGCTTCCACTGTCACTCTCTTTATTCCACGTGCCTGCTCTACCCTGTTCATAGCTGGTCACCATCTGACGTTACCTTCGTGATTTTGGATTTCTCTGCTTCTCACCTGCCTGCCCTACTGTTATGTCTGTCCTGCCAAGGGAAAGAGCCTTGTCTCTTGATCCCTGATGTTCCCTCGTGCAAGGGCAGTGCTGGCATAGATCTGTGCTCAAGGGCTGAGGAACCCAGACTTACCCCTGGGAAGTGGAGCCCGAGCCATTTGTGGGAAAGTCCAGAGTGACTGGTGGGTGGGGACAGGTCCAACGCAGGAAGTGAGCAACAGCGAGCCTTCCCCAGAGAGGGGGTCTCCCTCAGCTGAGCTGAGACATGTGGCAGACCCTGTCGAGGTCCCCCTGTCCCCTGGCCCTTCCCCTGCTGTGCCCCTGCTCCCCAACTTCAGCTGCCGGCACCTGCGTCTCCTGCTGCCAGGGTCGGGGCTGCATGGGCTGGAGAGACGGAGGTGCTGGGAAATTAATGCTTCCAGGGGATCCCCTAGCAGCGCCTGATGGAGTTGGGGGTGGGCCCCAGCCCCTGTGGCCCTTAGATCGATAGCTCTGAGGTATGTGTTCTATGCTGCAGGACCCTGAAGGGCTGTGCTCTGTTTACCATGTTGGTAACTTGCTTGTGGTGGGCATGGCTGCCCCTGCCCCAGGCCCATCTCCTGGTTGGCACTGCAAGGCCAGGCTCTATGGGCTTGCAGACCACGCCTGGGCCATTTCCCAGAGAAACAGGCAGAATGCCTTATTGGCTTCCACCTTGCTGACCTCCCTGCCCCGCACCCCAACTGGTATTGCTTGTGATGACCTCCCAGATAAACTACTTGAACTTGAAAGCTTGCCTCAGGGTCTACTTTGGGGGAAACCAAAACTAAACACTGGGTGGAGGGCTTGACTGAGGCCTGTTCGAACATTCCTTGTATATAATTCATGTATTATGTCCAAATGTATGTATGCATGTGAATATTTTCCCTGAGTTGGGGTGGGCTCCCAAGACTGAGAAATGGGTACAAACCAGTGTCAAGCGTTTTCCATGGCAAGGTTGCAAGGCTGTGGCTCTCTCATCCCACAGTCCATGCTGAGGGGTGGCAGGGAATGACACCGCAGGACGAAGAGGTGATGAATGTGCGAGAAATGAGACCAGGAAGGGGAGAGGCACGGAAGGCAAACAGAGAGAGGGAGAGGGAGGGACGTGGGGAGAGGTCTGGGACTGTGAGGGAGAGAAAGGGGGTAGGGGGTTATTTCTGAAGCTCCAGGAGCTGCCTTCCTGTATTGCTGAGTCAGCACTGCCTAGACTCAGAAACCCTCATTGTCTGTCCATTGAGTGACCCCTTGGAGCTTAAGAGCTTTGTTAGGATCTGAAATGTATCCAGCAGATCTTTAGAACCACTCAGTTTTCATCCCATGTGGGACCTGGACACATGTGCATGCAAACGAACATCCTTACACATATGCACACACATACATACACATGCCCCCACACACACCACACACATGCATACATGCACTCACACAGGCATTCTCATATGTGTACACACACACATGCACATGCACATGTACACATGCCCATGCAAATATGCATACTCATACATACACAGACACACTCATATACACATGCTCACACACATAGACACACTCATACGTGCACTCATACACATACCCACACACTCATGCATACACGCACTCACACAGATACACTCTTACATATACACACATGCCCACACATACATACACACGCTCTTATACTGACACACTCTTGCACACACACTGACACACGCAGACACCCTCGTACATATACTCTTGCACACACATACTACACACAGTCATACAAAGATACTTATATGTCCACTCACACACATGCTCACTCCTATATGCACTCTCCCACACCCACACACACCCACACACTCACAGACACAGTGAGTCAGGTGTATTTAATATGCAGTTCGTGCCTGTGCCTCCCCCCAGATCCCCATGTGACCTGCTCATCAGAGGAGGCCCAGAGTCCTGGGGGGAGCCCTAGTGTCCCTCCACCTGATCTCCATGACAACCCATCCCGACACCGGTTTGTGAGTGTGAAAGCTTCAGGGCCCACACAACCTCCCCTGTTAATTCGTGAAGATCAGCTGTTCACTACTCAATGCTCCCGTGTTATGTGAGGCACAAAATTGGCATCTGCTGTGGTGTGTGTGTGTGTCTGTGTGTATGTATATAGTGAGCTTGGCTTGAGGTTTGGGGCAAAATAGCGTGAAAGATACAGCCAACAGTAATTGGATTACAGTTGTTGATTGCTTTCAAAGGATTTAACATGGAATATTAATCCCAAAGGTATATTACATCTGGTGAATTATAAAGCATCTCACAGATAGAATGTTGGGTAAAAAGAGAAACAAACACACTTGCAAATTTGATGAACCCTCCCCCACAGTCCTGAAATTGCTGGTGGATGGCGGATTGCAGTCTGGGTATGAGATAATTGTGAGAATCCGAATGTGTCCCCCAAAGGACTCCCCAGAGACTGGCACTGATCAGGCCGTGGAAAGCCCAAGGCCTCACACAACAGGTTCTGGGCTCTGCCTTCCTTGAACACAGGGGTGGAGGGGCTGGGAAGAGAGGCAGAGTCTGAGAATGGCTGGAGACAAATGGTTGGATTTGGTTCTTTTTATCTGTAGCAGGGACTCAAACCCAGGCTGTCCTGGCTGCCAGGGAAGTCAAGTAATGCTGGGCAGTACTTCCACACACGGCTACACTGGCTGAAGCAGGGCTGGTCCTGCGGCCGAGACCCCCTCTTCCAGCCCTACACGGGTCCCCTGACCCCCAAGCCTGCAGGCATTCACATCCCACCATGCAAAGACCCCAATCTCCCTTGTGTGAGGACAGGCATAGTTTCAGGCATCATCCTCCTGCCCTATGGGGGCAGAGCTGAGCCCCTGAGAGCCGGGAGGGAGGCCCCCTGATACCTGTCTCTCCCACAATGTCTGATGCTCCTTGAAGGGTCACTTCCAAAGAATGCCAGGTGGCAGGCACCAGGTTTTGGCATCTGACGCTCTCCCGTCCGCTCCCTGGGACACTCTAGATTACAAAGCAATCATCCTTTGTAAACTCTGACCGAGAACAACTGGCCGCTGTCCTTTAATTAGCAGCGGACATGCTAAGCTATGGCCTCCTGCAAGCTCCGTAAACGTCCGTGAAATCAGCCTGGTGACTCCAAGCCTGGTGCAGACTGCAGGGGCCCACAGAGGCAAAGGGGGAGCCCCGCCCCCCACTCTGGCTCTAAAAACAGCCTCCAGGAGAAAATGCCAAGCCACTGGGACTCATGGCAGCCGCTCAATCCAACAAGTTCTTTCTTGCAAATCGCTTATCCCTGCTGAGATCTGGGCTGGCTCTGCACATTCCGGACACCCATTATTTGCTGGTTGGAGCTGCCTGGACACCTCTGAGGGGTGCTCCCATGCAGGTAGGGGCTGCTTCTGAACACGTGGCTGCCCCGTTAATGGCACCTTCTCCTCCACTTCTCCTGGCCCTATTAGGTGATGGTTATTGCAAGGAGGTCGCAGCGCCAAGCATCCTCTTACACAGCACGTGAGACACTGGGTGTCTGGTGTCTCATGAGAAATTCAAGCCCCATTTCCTCCCGAGACACCAGGATAGGGCCACATGCCTGAGCCCAGGCTGTGTGGGACAGGACTGAAATGTGTCTAAGGGGAGGGCCTACTTTATGTCACTCGGGTCAGGAGCGCACAGATGGAGATGCCAGTACCCGCCCAAATCCCCAAAAACAGAGAAAGGGAGAGGCTGGGAAGCCCTCCAACCAGAGGCTGAGGACATGGAATCCCCAGGGAGTGCCTGCTGCTCACGGTAGAAACGGCCAGATCTCGATGCGGCACCTGTAAGAGCCTCCCGTTGCTTCCTGCCCCCAGACCCACTGTCCCCAGAGACCTCTCGGGCTTGCTGAGGAGCATGCATCTCTGTCACTTGCTTTGGGTCCCCTCAGTCACCTCAAAGATAGACGCTTACAGCCCATGGGTGACCTGCTGTTTCCACCCCCTCCTGATGACCCTGCCCCACTGGCGTGGCCACTGCTCCTGGCTTGCAATGTCTGTGTGGCTATGACAGCCCAAGTTCCTCTCAGGGTGGGTGTCCCTCCTGCAGAAAGCCCGCCCTGTCTCCCAGGCCCCAGCTCTGGCCCTGGGCAGAGGAGGGAAGGACTGGGGTGGTGGCTGATGGATTCTCATGTTGCCTCTTTCCCGGATTCCCCAGGGCTCCTCTCTCAGAGCGTCACCCTTGAATCCTGACGGCTCACTATGTCTCATGTAGGAAGCCCCCAGTGACATCTGGTGCCCTGTACACAAGTCCCTGTAACCCGGGCCCCTCCCCAGCTCTGCTGCTTCACTTTCTCCCCTCCCTCCCTTCCTCCCCACGTCTGGCAAGGAATGCAGAGGGCTTGTTGGAGGGAAGCCACATGTGAGACCCACACAATGCATGAACCCCCAACTGCCCAGACCCCTACCCCATCATCTTCTGTCCTTTCTGCAGTCAACACAGCCCTGGCTGCCACACTGGGCTCTTTTCATGGGGCTATGTCTGAGCAGATGGGCCTGGGAGGCAACTCTCTCAGAGCCCTGGAGGGGCTGGGCTGAGCTGGGATGTGTTGTGAATGTCGCAGCCTGGCCTGCGATAGAAACCTCCAGGACCCCTCTGGGAAGGGGAGTCGGGGGCAGGAGAGTACAGGTTAAACAAGGGATGGGCAGGAGCAGGCAGCAAGGGTGATTAATTTTTCTCGAAGATTTATCACTCTGCTATTAATTTCCATATTGCATGCAAAAATGTAGGCACAGCTCAATTAAAAGTGATGTTCTGGCCGGGCGCTGTGGCTCACGCTTGTAATCCCAGCACTTTGGGAGACCGAGGCAGGCAGATCATGAGGTCAGGAGATCGAGACCATCCTGGCTAACATGGTGAAACCCCGTCTCTACTAAAAATACAAAAAATTAGCCAGGCGAGGTGGCGGGCGCCTGTAGTCCCGGCTACTCGGGAGGCTGAGGCAGGAGAATGGCGTGAACCTGGGAGGCGGAGTTTGCAGTGAGCTGAGATCGTGCCACTGCACTCCAGCCTGGGTGACAGAGCAAGACTCTGTCTCAAAAAAAAAAAAAAAAAAAAAAAAAAAAAGTGATGTTCTGGTGCCAACCACGCTTATCTTTCAATCGCACCCTCTGCATGCTGATTTTGACATCTTGGTTGAATCACGGGCTATTGTGCTGCCGTTGTGGAATCCTTGTGTAATTTCCAGAGCTCTCCTACATCTCCAGGCCTTTGGGGAAGAATTGAGACAGGAGTCACCGGGTGGCACCCCTCCCCTGCAGTGCTTCTGAACAGTGAGAATGTGATGGTCTCGCCGGTGCTGGGTTACTTTCTAAGGAATGCAGGCGACAGACACAGTTCGAGGTTTCCAGAGGACCTTGCACTGGGATGTTTGAAATGAAGAATCCAGCAAGACAGGAGCAAGGGAGCTCACAATGAAGGGAAATGTGGACGAGGCTAGAGGCCTGGAAGGTGGCAGTTCCTGGGGTCTGTCACTTGTGTAATCAAACAGCGATGGGGAGGATCCCAACAAAGTCCTGTGGGACCAGAACACAGGACTGCCCATGGCTCCCTTCTTAGCTGTGGCTGGCAGATCAAGGCAGAAGAGGTCTCAGTGGTTTATCTCCCGGCCCCAGTGATGACTGTGATGAGTGTGGGTGGGTCTCCCTCCTCCACTTGTGAGGTTCTGCCTGCAAATCTCACCAGTCTCAAGGATTTCAGGCTGTCCTCGTCCTGGGTGATGACAATAAGTTGAACGATGATGACTCACATTCACGTGATGCTATGTTACATGAATATGTGGATGGATGGACTCAGGAAATGTATTCCTCACAGTTACTCTATGATGACTATCGCCATTCTACAGATGAGGAAACTGAGGCCTAGACAGGTTAAAAAACTTGCTCAAGGTCACACAACAGGTAAGTGGTTGGGATGCCTGTGTGGCAGTGCCACTGGGTGGTAATGAGCACAGCCTCGGGGGCCATCTCCTGCCCCCTGCTCCTGTGGCTTCCTGTGTTCAGTGCACAGGTTGGATGGGGCCGCCTTGGCAGTTTCTTCTAGCATCTTCCAGGGGCAGCGCCTCTAGCTCATCCTGCGGGTGTTTGTTGAGCAATGCTTTGTGCCAGGCATGGTTCCAGGTACTAGGGATGCAGATACAGCTGTGCCCCAGTTCCTGCCCCCATGGACCTGACACTCGCAGTCAAAGACATGCAACAAGCAAGAAGTCAAAGCGACACTCAAGATGACTTTGGACAGTGAAATGTGCTAGAAAGAAATTTAACCAGGCTGAAGTGGTGGAATGACAACCAGTGGGGACTCAGTAAATGAGCGGGGGACATTTGACCTGAGTCCTGAAGGAGGAGGTGGAGGAGATCTTGAGACAGGTCTTGGGGGGGTGACGTCCAGCAAAGACAGCAGCAAAGCTGAAATCTGAATCACAGCCAACCTCACTCTTCCCGATGGACACTGCAGGACCCAAGGAGAAACTGCCTCCTAGCCCTGCCCCCATAAAGATGTCCTTGCAGTTGGAGCCTGGGACACATTTCAAGGGCCACATGGTGTAGTGAAGTGTGTGGACCCCGTCAGCATCAGGCTTCCTGGGTTCAAATCTCAGCTCTATCACTGACACATTAACTTAATTAACCTCTCTGAGCCTATTTCTGCGTTTATGAATGGGGATGATTATGGAAATATTGTGAGGAACAAATGAATAAATCCTCATGCAGTGCTTAAGCACACAGCAGCGTGGAGCGTGAGTGGCTGCACACCATGTTAGCAGATGTCCTTGGAGGTCAGAGCAGGCGCTTTTAAACGAACCCACAATTACACTGGACCTCCGGGGCATCTCTGATGATTAAATGGCTTCTTTTCAGAAGGAGCAGGGAAGTGACTGCTCAGACATGGAAACATCTGTGTTCTGTCCTGACAATAAATGATATTCCAGAAAAACCGAGGCTTGCTCTGCCTACTTGGACTGAGGATGGCAAATGTCCAGCTTGTCTCCCCTTTACACTTAATCCTAAGTAACCTGGGGCTGTGGGTGAGACGCTTGGGTTGGGTCCATGAACCACAGGCTCTGATATGGTTTGGCTGTGTCCCCACCCAAATCTTATCTTGAATGTAGCTCCCGTAATTCCCGTGAGTTATGAGAGGGACCCAGTGGGAGATAATTGAATCATGGGGGTGGTTCTTGTGGTAGTGAATAAGGTAAAACCATCACGAGATCTGATGGTTTTATAAGGGTTTTCCCCTTTCGCTGCTCTCATTCTCTCTTGTCTGCCGCCATGTAAGACATGCCTTTCACCCTCCGCCATGATTGTGAGGCCCCCTCAGCCATGTGGAACTGTGAGTTCATTTAAACCTCCTTTTCTTTATAAATTAGTCTCAGGTATGTCTTTATCAGCAGTGTGAAAATGGACTAGTACAGGTACTAAGAAGAGGAAGGACTCTGGGGACTATTGTCATGGTTATGTGTCAGGGCCCTGAGGCCAGTCAGTCTGGGTTCAAATCCCAAGCCCACCAGGGATCCTGGTTTGTGACTTTGAACAAGTTTCTCAGCCTGTCTAAACCTCAGTTCTTGGTGGAAGGTCATGGATTTCGTGGTGTAATGAACACACATGACTCAGGTCATCATGGAAGCTTCTGACTTCCCAGCAAGAGTGAAGCCATCTGTGCCCAAGACTTGGCTCAGTCTCCACTGAACACCCCCAAATCAGCAAACCAGGGCACTGTGCCCCTCAGACAGACACTGAGATGGAAAAGACCCTCTTTCACACACTCCTGTGGGAGGGATGGAGCGCTGAGCATAGACAAGGGTGGAGGGGATGTTTGCTGATCCCCAGCCAGGACAGCGTTTCAATCCGCGTGTTTCCTTCTGTGCTCTCCTTCTGGAAAAACCTTGACATTTCACTTTTTGTTCTCTTTTAGTCTGAGGGGTGGTGGGCCATGGGCTGTGTTGGAATAAAGCCCTTGGAAGAGTTGCTTCCCCCAGCCAGATTGCAGTGTCAGGAGTGTCAGGTCCATAGGGCAGGGACTGGGGCACAGCTGCATCCCTAGCACCTGGAACTGTGCCTGGCACAGAGCATTCCTCAACAAATACCTGCAGGATGAGCAGCACGCACTGCCCCTGGAGGGTGCTGGAAGGAACTACCAACGTGGCGCCATCCAACCTGCTTAATGGACACAGCTCCTTAGGAACTGACAGCCAAACGCATTAACAACTGAGAGTCAGCAGTTACACTGGGAAGGTTTTCTCTCAGGAGAGAAATGTGGAGAGTTTGTGCCTGTGAAATCTTGGTAGGAAGTCTTTTGTCAAAAACCTGATTGAATACACTCAACCTACCTGTTGCTGTAACTGCAGAGGTGCCTGGAGATAGTTCAGGTGGCAGATGCCATGTGGCAGACAGACACTGTGTGGCAGATACTGCATGACGCTGGACGAAGCTGTGTTTTTGGTGGCAGTGGGCACAGCAGGACCCTCCACACTGGGAGCTGGGCTGTGGGACCCACAGGCGTGGTGCTCTGACCTCTCAGTTAGCAACCTCCAGAGAGTCTCTCAGCCTTGCCAAGTCCCCATCGTCTCAGCTTTGCAAGGAGAAGGATGATCCTATCTTGCTACCTCCCAGGGTTGTTGGGGGAATCATCTAAATGATCAGATACAAAAATGCATTTGTGATGTGTGAGGTTGCTTTATAACTAAAATTATTCAAAAAATCTGACATCATGTCCAATTCATGACTCATTTTCATACCAGTTTTCAGGTAAATTATTGCAAAAGCAGCCCCTAAGGGACTGTAGTCCCTTACACTGTGTGGTTTTAAGTGCTTTGTCCATGATCTTTAGTAAGAAATGTATTTTGCATCACAAGCCATTATGCACTCCTATTTATATTTTGAAGACAAAATATGAACACTCTTACTTTAGCCATCTGATAATATCCCATCCCCTCCCACCCATCCCATCTCATCTCATCCCATCGCATTCCACCCCATCCAATCCGATCTCATCCCATCCCATCTTACCCATCCATCCCACCCCATCCCATCCCATCCCATCCCATCCCATCTCATCCCATCCATCCCACTCCATCCCACTCCATCCCATCCCATCCCATCCATCCCATCCCATCCATCCCATTCCATCCCATCCATCCATCCCATCCATCCATCCCATCCCACCCATCCCATCCATCCATCCCATCCATCCCATCCATTCATCCCATCCCACCCCATCCATCCCATCCCATCCATCCCATTCCATCCCATCCACCCCATCCCATCCATCTATCCCATCCACCCCATCCCATCCATCTATCCCATCCATCCCATCCCATCCTATCCATCCCATCCATCCCATCCCATCCCACCCCATCCATCCTATCCCATCCCATCCATCCATCCCATCCATCCCATCCCATCCCATCCATCCCATCCCATCCATCCATCCCATCGCATCCATCCATCCCATCGCATCCATCCATCCATCCATCCATCCATCCATCCATCCATCCATCCATCCATCCCATCCCATCCCATCCATCCATCCATTCCATCCATCCCATCCATCCCATCCCATCCCTTCCATCCCGTCCCATCCCATTCCATCCCACCCCATCCATCCTATCCCATCCCATCCATCCATCCCATCCATCCCATCCATCCCATCCCATCCCATCCCATCCCATCCCATCCCATCCCATCCCATCCGTCCATCCATCCATCCCATCCCATCCATCCATCCATCCATCCCATCCATCCCATCCCATCCCATCCCATCCCATCCCATCCATCCATCCATCCATCCATCCATCCATCCATCCCATCCGTCCATCCCATCCCATCCCATCCCATCCCATCCCATCCGTCCCGTCCCGTCCCGTCCCGTCCCGTCCCGTCCCGTCCATCCATCCCGTCCCATCCATCCATCCCGTCCCATCCATCCATCCATCCATCCATCCCGTCCCATCCCATCCCGTCCCATCCATCCCGTCCCATCCATCCCGTCCCATCCCATCCCGTCCCATCCCATCCCATCCATCCCGTCCCATCCATCCCGTCCCATTCCATCCATCCATCCATCCATCCATCCATCCATCCATCCATCCATCCATTCCATCCATCCCATCCATCCCATCCCATCCCTTCCATCCCATCCCATCCCATTCCATCCCACCCCATCCATCCTATCCCATCCCATCCATCCATCTCATCCATCCCATCCATCCCATCCCATCCCATCCATCCATCCCATCCATCTATCCCATCCATCCCATCCCATCCTATCCATCCCATCCATCCCATCCCACCCCATCCATCCCATCCCATGCCATCCTATCATTCCCATCCATCCCATCCCACCCCATCTATCCCATCCCATCCCATCCCATCTATCCATCCCATCCCATCCCACCCCATCCATCCTATCCCATCCCATCCATCCATCCCATCCATCCATCCCAGCCATCCCATCCCATCCCATCCATCCCATCCCATCCATCCATCCCATCCCATCCATCCATCCATCCATCCATCCCATCCCATCCCATCCCATCCCATCCATCCATCCATCCATCCCATCCCATCCCATCCCATCCCTTCCATCCCATCCCATCCCTTCCATCCCATCCCACCCCATCCATCCTATCCCATCCCATCCATCCATCCATCCCATCCCATCCCATCCCATCCATCCATCCATCCATCCATCCCATCCCATCCATCCATCCATCCATCCCATCCATCCCATCCATCCCATCCCATCCCATCCATCCATCCATCCATCCCATCCCATCCATCCATCCATCCATCCCATCCATCCCATCCCATCCCATCCCATCCCATCCATCCCGTCCCGTCCCGTCCCGTCCCGTCCCGTCCCGTCCCGTCCCGTCCCGTCCCATCCCGTCCCATCCATCCCATCCCATCCCATCCATCCCGTCCCGTCCCGTCCCGTCCAGTCCCGTCTCATCCCATCCCGTCCCGTCCCATCCCATCCCGTCCCATCCCATCCATCCCGTCCCATCCATCCATCCATCCATCCATCCATCCATCCATCCATCCATCCATCCATTCCATCCATCCCATCCATCCCATCCCATCCCTTCCATCCCATCCCATCCCATTCCATCCCACCCCATCCATCCTATCCCATCCCATCCATCCATCTCATCCATCCCATCCATCCCATCCCATCCCATCCATCCCATCCCATCCCATCCGTCCGTCCATCCATCCATCCCATCCCATCCATCCATCCATCCATCCATCCGTCCATCCCATCCATCCCATCCCATCCATCCCATCCATCCATCCCATCCATCCCATCCATTCATCCCATCCCACCCCATCCATCCCATCCCATCCATCCCATTCCATCCCATCCATCCATCCCATCCATCTATCCCATCCATCCCATCCCATCCTATCCATCCCATCCATCCCATCCCACCCCATCCATCCCATCCCATGCCATCCTATCCATCCCATCCATCCCATCCCACCCCATCCATCCCATCCCATCCCATCCCATCTATCCATCCCATCCCATCCCACCCCATCCATCCTATCCCATCCCATCCATCCATCCCATCCATCCATCCCAGCCATCCCATCCCATCCCATCCCATCCATCCCATCCCATCCATCCATCCCATTCCATCCATCCATCCATCCATCCATCCATCCCATCCCATCCCATCCCATCCCATCCATCCATCCATCCATCCATCCATCCATCCCATCCCATCCCATCCCTTCCATCCCATCCCATCCCTTCCATCCCATCCCACCCCATCCATCCTATCCCATCCCATCCATCCATCCATCCATCCCATCCCATCCCATCCCATCCCATCCCATCCCATCCATCCATCCATCCATCCCATCCCATCCATCCATCCATCCATCCCATCCATCCCATCCATCCCATCCCATCCCATCCGTCCATCCATCCATCCCATCCCATCCATCCATCCATCCATCCATCCCATCCATCCCATCCCATCCCATCCATCCATCCATCCATCCATCCATCCATCCATCCATCCATCCCGTCCGTCCATCCCATCCCATCCCATCCCATCCCATCCCATCCCATCCCATCCATCCATTCCATCCCATCCCATCCCATCCCATCCCATCCCATCCATCCATCCATCCATCCATCCATCCCATCCGTCCATCCCATCCCATCCCATCCCATCCCATCCCATCCCATCCCATCCCATCCCATCCCATCCATCCCATCCCATCCAATCCATCCATCCCATCCATCCATCCCATCCCACCCATCCCACCCATCCCATCCATCCATCCCACCCATCCCATCCATCCATCCCATCCATTCATCCCATCCCACCCCATCCATCCCATCCCATCCATCCATCCCATCCACCCCATCCCATCCATCTATCCCATCCATCCCATCCCATCCTATCCATCCCATCCATCCCATCCCACCCCATCCATCCCATCCCATCCCATCCCATCTATCCATCCCATCCATCCCATCCCATCCCACCCCATCCATCCTATCCCATCCCATCCCATCCATCCATCCCATCCATCCCATCCCATCCCATCCCATCCCATCCATCCCATCCCATCCATCCATCCCATCCCATCCATCCATCCATCCATCCATCCATCCATCCATCCATCCATCCATCCATCCCATCCCATCCCATCCATCCATCCCATCCATCCCATCCCATCCCATCCCATCCATCCCGTCCCATCCATCCATCCCATCCCATCCATCCATCCATCCATCCATCCATCCATCCATCCATCCATCCATCCATTCCATCCATCCCATCCATCCCATCCCATCCCTTCCATCCCATCCCATCCCATTCCATCCCACCCCATCCATCCTATCCCATCCCATCCATCCATCTCATCCATCCCATCCATCCCATCCCATCCCATCCCATCCCATCCCATCCGATCCCATCCGTCCGTCCATCCATCCATCCCATCCCATCCATCCATCCATCCATCCATCCATCCCATCCATCCCATCCCATCCATCCCATCCATCCATCCCATCCATCCCATCCA
Organism: Pongo abelii; assembly: GCF_028885655.2. NCBI lineage: Eukaryota > Metazoa > Chordata > Mammalia > Primates > Hominidae > Pongo > Pongo abelii. The sequence goes on along the minus strand of NC_072006.2, from coordinate 52,766,954 downwards.
TTCATCCCATCCCACCCCATCCATCCCATCCCATCCATCCCATTCCATCCCATCCATCCATCCCATCCATCTATCCCATCCATCCCATCCCATCCTATCCATCCCATCCATCCCATCCCACCCCATCCATCCCATCCCATGCCATCCTATCCATCCCATCCATCCCATCCCACCCCATCCATCCCATCCCATCCCATCCCATCTATCCATCCCATCCCATCCCACCCCATCCATCCTATCCCATCCCATCCATCCATCCCATCCATCCATCCCAGCCATCCCATCCCATCCCATCCATCCCATCCCATCCATCCATCCCATCCCATCCATCCATCCATCCATCCATCCCATCCCATCCCATCCATCCATCCATCCATCCATCCCATCCCATCCCATCCCATCCCTTCCATCCCATCCCACCCCATCCATCCTATCCCATCCCATCCATCCATCCATCCATCCCATCCCATCCCATCCCATCCCATCCCATCCCATCCATCCATCCATCCATCCCATCCCATCCATCCATCCATCCATCCCATCCATCCCATCCATCCCATCCCATCCCATCCATCCATCCATCCATCCCATCCCATCCATCCATCCATCCATCCCATCCATCCCATCCATCCCATCCCATCCCATCCCATCCCATCCCATCCCATCCATCCATCCATCCATCCATCCATCCATCCCATCCATCCCATCCCATCCCACCCCATCCCATCCCACCCATCCATTCCATCCCATCCCATCCCATCCCATCCCATCCATCCCATCCCATCCCATCCCATCCCATCCCATCCCATCCCATCCCATCATGCTCCACTCCACTCCTTCCTATTCCACTTACCCCAACTTAAAAATACTGTTCAAGGTGCACTAAATAGATTTAAGGACCCACAGACAGCCCACTGCCTACAGATTTAACACCACTGCCTTATCACTGAGCATATTATCATGGCTTTTGCTGCAGTGGGTGACTTTTCTCTGTTGCCCAGAGAGGAGGAGTGAGCTCCCTGAGTCCAGGGCAGTGCCCTTTATTCTTCTTGTATTACCCACCAGGCATAGTGCCTGGCACGGAGTAAGTGCTCCAAGAATGTCTGCTGGCTGGGTACAATGAATCCCTCTCTCCTTTTCTCACATTTTGTTATAACTGTCTCAGTTTAGGATGCTGAATGCTCAGTAAACAGCCTTCCCTTCTCTTTGCAGAAATAGTGAAGATTTAATGAGATTCTTTGACAGGTGTGAGAGCTTAGAACTAAATGGGTTGGCACCCTGTAGAGAGCCCTGCCCAGCTAGTAATGCTGTTGGGAGCATGTCTCCCGCTTCCCCCACTTAGTTTTAAAGGCATTTTTGAGTGTCAGATTTGCATGCAAACCCATGTGAGTGGGAAGGGGTGAGGGTGTTTTATGCTGTCACAGTGGTTAGGGAAAGAAGTGATCTACTGACCTCTATTGAGCATGAGCCAGGGACATGAAATGTTCTGCAGTATCTCAGACAGTTCTACACAATGAAAATTGCCCTGCACGAAATGCCAAAGGCACCCACTATTGAGATGCTCTGAGTGGGACTCGAAGTGTCAAAGTCAACTTTAGAATAGAAGAGGTCACCGGAGAGTTTGTTTCATCTCCTCCCACTCCTATTTCATTTCTTTGCAGATATCGGAATCAGTAAGGTTTACATCCAGGGAGGCTGGCCCTGGGACAACTGGTAGGCATGTTTTGGAGAACTGCCTGGCCCTGACATGCCAGCCAGATTCAGCTCCAGGAGAGGCACATCCCGACAGATTCAAGCTCCTCGAGTCCCTGGTGGATAGAATGCACTGTGGCTCTAACTACAGTGGAGGGAGGGATCCACGCTCCTTAGGCTGCAGTCACACCTCAGCATGCCTTTCTAAGTTCTAATCACTGCCCAGCCACAGAAAATGTGTCCCCTCCCTGTGCACAGTTCTGGGGGCTCTGAGCTTCCTGGGAACCATCTCCCAGGAATGAGGGAATGCAAAGCTCAGACCCTGCTGCCCTCTTCCCACCATGGGCTGGGCTTTGAGGGCAGGTGGATTGGCTCCTCCTTTCAGTGCCAAAGCCAGGAAGTCCCAGGCAAACCAGGGCCACTTGGTCACCCTGTTCTGCACAAAGCCCCCTGAGCTGGGGTGTGGCTGAATGGAGTGAGCCAGCTGGATCTTCATAGCCAGAGTAAAGAATTCCATTCCAGGCCGGGCACGGTGGCTCACACCTGTTATCCCAGCACTTTGGGAGGCTGAGGCGGAAGGATCACCTGAGGTCAGGAGTTCGAGACCAGCTTGGCCAATGTGGTGAAACCCCATCTCTACTAAAAGTACAAAAATTAGCTGGGCGTGGTGGTGCACTCCTGTAGTCCCAGCTACTCCGGAGGCTGAGGCAGAATCGCTTGAACCCAGGAGGTGGAGGTTGCCATGAGCCAAGAACACGCCACAACAGCCTGGGCAAAAGAGCAAAACTCTGTCTCAAATAATAATAAAGATTTAAAAAAATAAAAATTCCATCCAGACAGGATGGGGAGACACTGAAGGAATGGAGCAGGGTGTCATGCATGTGACTTGCTCTCTCAAACAGCCCCTGGCATCAGTATGGTGAACCAATCCTAATAAAGACAGAGTGAGAACCTGGAGATCAATGGGGCTTGTTGCAGTCATCCAGGTGAACGAGGCTGGTGGCTTGGATGAGGGAGGTCGTAGGGGATGTTGTGGTTGCCACCTGATCTTCCCTTTGGGACCTGGTGCCCATTGCCCCAGGAGCCAGGAGTGTTGGCTGCAGACAGCTCACAGCAGTGTCCCTCGCCAGGAGTTGCCAACCTATGAAGGAAGCTGCCATGACCTAGGCTGTGACCTCTCCCTAGAGGCAGCCAGCATCCCACAACTGGGTGACTCAGGAGTGTAAAGACTCAGCCCCTGTCCTCAATCATGCATAAGTCTGAAAGGCCATCCCACTGCCAGGTCCGGTGGATTTGCTGAGGCCTTAGTTGTAACTGCCGCCTCTCCCTCCACCCTCCCCTGCCTCCTCAGCACCCTCACACGTGCTATGCTGGAGACACCTTAGTAAACTATCCACTCTCCATTTCCATGTCAACCACTGGGTCCTGGTAAACCCCATCTGCAGGGAAAGCCGTGAGAACATACAGACACACACACACACACTCACTGAAGTACAATCTACATAGAGCAAAATGCACAAATCTTAAATGCATAGCTTGCTGAATTTTAAAATATATATTCATCTTTGTAATTCAGAAGATTTCCTTTGCTACTAAAAAATCCCCTTGTGGCCTTTTGCAGTAAATAATACCCCCAAGATAACTACACTCCGAATTCCCTAATACTTGATGACTGTAGGTTAATTTTTTGTTCATTCTTGAGCTTCATATAAATTTCATCATAAGTGGGCACTCTTTTGCCCACCTATGCTTTGAGGTTCCTCCATGTTGTTGGGTTCATGGACTGTTTGTTCTTTTTCACTTCTGTTTCAAGTCTGTTTCTTGTAAACAGCTTGTAGTTGGGTTTAGCTCTTCGTTGGTTTTCTTATTTTAATCTTGTGTGATGATCTCTGCCTTTTAAGTGAAGGATTTAGTTCGTCTCACCTAATCTTTGTTCTTTTGGTCTTCCTTTTCTGTCTCTGATTAATCAAGTGCTTTTCATTACTCCATTGTATTTCCTCTGTTGTCTTTGCAGCTATATGTTCCTAATTTGTTGCAATTAATCTTCAATTAGTACCATACTTATTCATGTGCCTAGTAAGAACTTTACAACAGTATAATTCCATTTTCCACTCTTGTCTGTTCTATTATTAATGTCATATGTTTTCCTCTACATATGTAATAAAACTTACAATACATTGTCATTACTGTTACTTTAGATCAGTGCTTTTTAATGCAAGTAGTGTTTTCTATTCAGCCACATAGTTATCCTCTTGCTGTTCTTCGTTCCTTCTGTGGATGTGTGCTTTTGTCTGAGATCATTTTGCCTGAGTCTGAAGAACTTTCTTTATAATTTCTTATAGGGTAGATCTGTTGGTAACAAATTCTCTCAGATTTTATTTGTTTGAAAAATACCTTTATTTCAACTTCTTTTTTTTTCTTTTTTTAAATTTATTTTTTATTTTTTGAGACGGAGTGTCGCTCTCGTTGCCCAGGCTTGAGTGCAATGGCGCAATCTTGGCTCACTGCAACCTCCGCCTCCTGGATTCAAGTGATTCTCCTGCCTCAGCCTCCCAAGTAGCTGGGATTACAGGCATGTGCCACCATGCCCAGCTAATTTTGTATTTTTTAGTAGAGACGGAGTTTCTCCATGTTGGTCAGGCTGGTCTCGAACTCCTGACCTCAGGTGATCCACCCGTCTCGGCCTCCCAAAGTGCTGGGATTATAGGCATGAACCACTGCGCCTGGCCTCAACTTCATTTCTGAAGATTATTTATACCGGGTATAGAAATCCAAGTTGGCAGTATGTTTTTATTAATCCCCTAGCACTTTTGTTACTTTAGTAAAAGGAGCTTGTTGCCTAATGCATTAGAAGTCAATATTATGACACAGGTTTTTGGGAAAATGGAGGTTTTATATTGAAAGTCAACTCCCAAGAAGATAGGAGTCAGTTTCAAATCTGTCTTCTTGTGCCAGCTTCAAGGCAGTATTTTCATTAGGAAATACAGGGGGTGGATTTCAAGATTTGTAAGTGTTGGTGGAAGAAAAGGGGAGGTCTGGAAAATCCTTGGGCGTGTGTAGTTTTCTTTTATGTTAACTCACAGGTAGCACGAGTAAATTTGGGGAAGAGTTAGTATGAAACATGGTGGAAATTTAGGCTGTGACATCAGCAAGCGCGTCTGTGCAAACTCTAGCTGACCATCTTGGTTCTAACTGATGTTAGCCGGTTTTTAAATTTTATAAGTGGAGGGAGTTACAGCATTTCAGGAGGCTGTTTTTTCTTCTTATCTGTTATCTTGAAAACTCAATTTTCTTTTTCTTTTTTTTGAGACAGAGTCTCGCACCCTGTTGTCCCGGCTGGAATGTAGTGGTGTGATCTCTGCTCACTGCAACCTCTGCCTCCCGGGTTCAAGCGATTCTTCTGCCTCAGCCTCCTGAGTAGCTGGGATTATAGGCGGGTGCCACCACACCCGGTTAATTTTTGTATTTTTTCGTAGAGATAGGGTTTTGCTATGTTGGCTAGGCTGGTCTTGAACTCCTAGCCTCAAGTGACCTTCCTTCCTCAGCCTCCCGAAGTGCTGGGATTACAGGCATGAGCTACTGCACCCAGTCAAGAATTTTTGTTAGTTACTTGTTACTTACTCTTTAGGAGCACAGTTTCAGTTTTTGTTTTTTTTAAATCTGTTTTTAAAAATCAGGTATTTTGTTTGTTTTAAAAATCTGTTATCTTGTAAGCCCAAGAATTTAGCCATTGGTTTCTTTAACCCTTTGGGACAGACACAGTTTTACTTTGAAAATACAATTTTTATCCTTATGATTTCCATGATTTCTGAGAGAAGTCACCCATCATTCTGATTGTTCTGATGTATAGGATATATTTTCTTTAGCTGTCTTAAAGATTGTCTCCTTATCTTTGATTTTTAGAAGTTTGATTATAATGTACCTAAATGTAACTTCCTTTGTATTTGTCCTACTCAGCATTCACAGAGCTTCTTGTTTTTTTTTTTTTTAATTGTTTTGTTTTAGACAAGGTCTTTCTTTGTCACCCAGGCTGGAGTACAGTGGTACAATCGGTTCACTGCAGCCTCTGCCTCCAGGGTTCAAGTGATTCTCCTGCTTCAGCCTCCTGAGTAACTGGGCTTACAGGCATGCACCACCACCCTCGGTTAATTTTTGTATTTTTTGTAGAGATGAGGTTTTGCCATGTTGGCCAAGCTGGTCTCAAACTCCTGACCTCAAGTGATCCACCCACCTTAGCCTTCAAAAATGCTGGGATTACAGGCATGAGCCACCATGCCAGGCCATAGAGCTTCTTGAATCTGTGGCTTAATGTCTTTAATCAATTCTGGGGAAATTTCAGCCATTTTAACGGTCAATATTGTTTATTCTCTATTGCCTCTTTTCTTTCCTTCTGAATCTCCAATTATACATATGTTTGACTGTTTGATGTTGCTCTACACTTCTTTCTTTTTCCGCTTCAGTTAGATAATTATTATCAACTTGACTTTGGATTTACTGATTCTTCTTTTTAAGTCTGGTCTACTATTATGTTCACCCAAGAGATTCTAATTTCAGATATTGAATTTTTTAGTTCTAGAATTTCCTTTTGGTTCTATTTCAGAGTTCTTAATTTTTTTTGTTGAAATTCTCCATCTTTATATTTATTCTGTCTTTTCCTCTAAACTCTTTTTTTTTTTTTTTTTTTTTTTTTTGAGACAGAGTCTTGCTGTGTTGCCCAGACTGATCTCAAACTCTGGGGCTCAAGCAATCCTCCCACCTTGGCCTCATGAGTAGCTGGGATTGTAGGCATGCACCACCATGCCCAACTCTTCTATATTCTTTAAAATGGTTATGACTTTGACGTTAAAGTCCTTTTGGTATTTTCAGACCCTTTATAACTGTGGTTAAGAGAACAGATTTTGTTGCAGACTGCCTAGATTCAAATTCTGGCTCTGGAATTTATTAGGTGAGTGATTTAAGAAAAGCTAATTCTCTGATCATCAGTTTTCTTATCAGTAAGAAATAGATGATGATAATAGCTACCAACAGATTTTCTGTGGCGATTAAGTGAGTCATGGGAAATAAGTAATTGTCAAAACAATGTACTGAACAAATAAATATTTTAGTGTTAGCTGCTATAATTATTAACATTTATTTATTGAGCTTGCCTAGGGATTTATACGGACTTCTAGAGTACCAGAATCCAACCAAAGTGGACACGCTTTCTTCATTTCCAACATTTCCAAAGGAATTTACTGCTGCTTTCACTTACATTTCTTGGGTTTGTAGTGACATTGAGAATCTTTTCTCACCTAGGGTTCACCATTGGTTTCCCCCAAAACCAGTGTGGGCCCTGATTTACTTCCAGATTCCCTGATGGAGCCAACTTACTCATCTCTTTCCTTAGGATAAAAACAGGCCCCCCATGCAATATCTTCAGAGGCACCAGGATTGTAATTTTCTTTTGGTGTTTCAATCTCTGCTCCTCCTGGAGGTCTTTCAGTAGCTAATATTTCTTGAGTGGCTCCTGTGGGCCAGGACATGCTCTTTGCTCTGGAGTGTGGCTGGAACAAAACAGAGCTTCTGCTTTATGAAGCCCCTGCCCTTCCAGCCTGACCGCTGCCTTCCTTGGTGCTGCCCTAACCTCCACCGTGGCCTTCATGGTAGGTAGGACCTGTCACAGCCTGATATTTTTCATTCATTTCCCCTGATAGACATGAGTTCTTTGAGTCCAGGACTGGATCATGCTGTTCCAGATCTTCAGTGCCCAGAACAGGGGGCCTGTATTTCACAAGTGCTCATCAGGCACTTGATGAGTGAACTGAAGCATTAGCAAAGGTGTAAGATTTTAGGAGAGTAATGGTCTAAAATCCTTAAGGCAGATAAAACTGAAGTGCACTTTCTCATCCAACAAGAGTACATTGAGCACTCACTTGGTGCTTATTATGACGTTAGTTTAGTCCAAGGATTCTCTACCAATGAGAATTGTAGAACCTAGGGAACATCAGCAATATTTACAGACAGTTTTGGTTGTAACAACTGTGTGTGTGTGTGTGTGTGTGTGTGTGTGCATGTGTGCATGCACATGCGTCCATGCCTGCTACTGGCATCCAGTGGATAAAGTCCAAGGATGCTAGTAAATGTCCTGCAATGTAAAAGCCAACTCCCAGCAGCAAAGAATTATCTGGATAAAAATGTCAGCAGTGCTGAGGCTGAGAAGCTCTGGGGTTATTCCAGTGGTTGACCCCCTCAACCTCATCATTTCATTAGAGATCAGATACACACAAAAGAAATGGAACAAAGCAACATATCCCTGAAAAGATGAGTGATACCACATTTCATTATGAGGGAATACATTCATTCAACAAATATCCATTGAGTGCCTCTTTCACACCGGCTACTGGGCTAGGTGCTATGGTCTGAATGTTTGTGTTCCTGCAAAACTCATGTGTTGAAACCTAATTAGCAATGTGAGGATATTATAGGTGGGGCCTTTGGGAGGTGATTATGTCAAGAGGGCAGAGCCCTCAAGAATGGGATTAGTGCTCTTATAAAAGAGGCCCTGGAAAATTGCCTTGCCCCTTCTGTCGTTTGAGGACACAGGAAGAAGTTGCCATCTATGAATCAGAAAGCAGGCCCTCACCAGACACCAAATCTGATACTGCCTTGATCTTGGACTTCTCAGCCTCCAGAACTGTGGGAAATGAATTCCTGTTGTGTATAAGGTGCCCGGTTTATGGTATTCTGTTATAGCACCCTAAATGGACTAAGAGACTAGGTTATAAGCAAACAGCAGTGAACAACCTAGATGAGGTTCATCTGTTTCAAGGAATTTCAATCTACTAGGACCAGAATCTTCGAAGGACCAGAACTGAGGCCAGTGTTCCTGGGGTATATGGAGTGGGGAGTGTGGTGGGAACAGGGAGGAATTTCACAAACTGTTGATTGGGACAGAAAGAGAGGGGAGTAGAAAGAGAGGGGAGTAGAAAGAGAGGGGAATAGTGATATTTGCTTCCTGCAGCCACAATGAGGTTTTTGCTTCTTAATCCTTCCTCTCCTTTTTTGATCCACTCTTATTATCAGGGGATAGGAGAATTTTCTCATGGACACCCCAAGGAGCCTGTTTTCTGTAGCCAGTTTCCGTCTGTGGCACCGTTCTTTACTTAACAGAGGCTAAGTGCAGACACATTAGCAAAGCCCTGAGTCAGATAAAAGATTTAGAGAGAGCTTTAGCTTTAGATCAAATGGAGCTGATGATCCATGTTATATAAAGACAGCATTCTTTCTCTTAGTTAAAGAACTAAGGCACAGAACTGAAAGTTTAAAACAGGTAAACAAAACCTAATCTCTCTATAGAAACCAGAGATCCTGAGGGAATAAGGATTTACTATCTTCAGTCTTCAGTGGTAATTTCCACATTGCCTTTTGTTTGCATAATACATTACACCTCACAAAACACTTTCCTCCTTTTCAAAGCATTGATGTGTTACACATCTTTACAATTCTTTTCTCAATCAAACAACAATAACAAGATACCCACAAATACCAGCCCCACCGACTTTCTCATAATCGTATTTTTTCCCTGCCTCTGATGTCATCGTCTTCTTTCCCATAGTACAGCGGTCCTCAACTTTTTTGGCACCAAGGACCAGTTTCATGGAAGACAATTTTTCCATGGACTGGAGTAGGGGGGATGGTTTCAGGATGGAACCGTTCCACCTCAGATCATCAGGCATTAGATTCTTATAAGGAGGATACAACCTAGATCCCTCGCTTGCACATTTCACAATAGAGTTCACGTTCCTGTGAGAATTTAATGCTGCCGCTGATATGACAGGAGGCAGAGGTCAGATGGTAATGCTCACTGGCCTGCCACTCACCTCCTTCTGTGTAGCCCTGTTCCTAACAGGCCATGGACCGGTACTGGCCCGTGGCCCAGGGGTTGGGGACTCCTGCTATAGTGTGTTGAATACACAAGTTTCCTACCTGTCTCATTCACAGAATGTCATGGGGTCAGCTGTCGCTTCTGTCTGCAGAGTGTCTGTTCCTCCTTCTCCTGGAAGCCCAGTCCTGTTTTTATTTTTGGCGACCTCTCCTATTGCCCCTTCACTCTATTTGGGAGAATTGGCCCTACTCCTCTCCAGTTCTAGATATCGGCTCATGATCCAATGATCTGGGTCTGGCCAATCAGTATATTCTACTCCCCACTTCTCCTTAGCCAGAGTGACTCACTGACCATCACATGATCCAATTCAGGTCAATAAAAGCTAGTAGGAAAGATAACCCGGGATCTGTTACTGTCAGGATGTAAACCTGGACCAGCAAACAGAGAGGGACTTGCCTGTGTGTGTGTGCAGAACGCAGAAAACAGTGCAAGTAATGGAGCCTTGAAGACACAATTTGAGCTACTGGATCCAGTCATGCCTGAAACCCCTCACCCCAAACTATTTTTTTTTCAAGATGGAGTCTAGCTTTGTCACCCAGGCGGGAGTGCAGTGGCACAATCTCGGCTCGCTGCAACCTCCACCTCCTGGGTTCAAGCAATTCTCCTGCCTCAGCCTCCCAAGTAGCTGGGATTACAGGCACGTGCCACCATGCTCAGCTAGTTTTTGTATTTTTAGTAGAGATGGGGTTTCACCATGTTGACCAGGCTGGTCTCGAACTTCGCCCAACTCAGCCTCCCAAAGTGCTGGGATTATAGGCGTGAGCCACTGCACCTGGCCACCAAACTATTAATTATGCAAACCACATGTATATTTTTTGCGTATGCCTATTTGAGTTGGATTTCAGTGACCTGCTGTTCTTAAGGGGCTTTTTGCCCAAAAAAGAATTTGCACCTTTAGGATGGGTAGGGGGTATCTTTGCAACTAAAATCCCAAGCCTTCTAAAAACACTGCCCTCTGATGGTCTCTGGTGAGAGGCAGTGTCTGTATTTTAGGGACATCACTCAGGGAGAAAGCACCAGGTGGGTTGTGGAGAAAGCACAAAGGAGACATTCAAGCGATAGGCAACGTAGGCAGCCAGGAGAGGAAAAGATCTCAGAGGAGCTGGCATGCAGGGAAGGCTTCTTGGAGGAGGTAAAGCACGAGCTGGGTCTCAAAGGATTCACACGAGCAAGATGAGGGGTGGGGGACATGGCAGGTGGGAGAAACCCATGAGCATGAGGTGGTTAGTTCAGGAGATGCTGAGAAAACATCTGGCAAAAATATGGATGTTTTAGATAGTAGTCATGCTGGGAGCAAGGCTGGCTCAGAGTCAATATTCTTTTTTTCCAAGCTAATTTACAATTTATCTTGTTGGTCAGGACTTTTCAGACTTTAATAATCCGTTTACTACCACCATCATTTGTCCCTACCTGCCTTCCATTTGGATATTAATTTACTTATTATATTTATGTGAATGGATTCCATTTTCTTTACTTCACCTTCAGCTGCATCCTAAGCATAAATATTTGTGAAGACATGAGTTTCATTTTCCGACTACTCTTTACCCTGAAACTGATAAAATAAAATGGGCCTTTAAAAAGATGTTCATCTGGGTTATCCTGGAAATCATCTCGTGCATTCTCAGAGTCTGCTTTGGGCCAGATTGCGGGGGTGAGGAGAGGTATGGAAGGCTTTTGATCAAGGGAAGGAACATGCTGGAAAATGCTGTTGTTTTAGTGAACTCCACAGCAGAAGAGCAAACCTCATGGGGGCTTGGCAGAGGAGACAGAGTCAGGGTTGGGGTGGGGTTTGCAATAGTCAGCAAGGAGTGGCAAGGAATGTTCTTTAGCGGAGGTGTGGAAATGTGGGATGGGAGGAGAATCCAACAGGATAGGAAAGAATTGTTGGGATCATGACTGCTTGGATAGACAGAAAGCCAGAACGTGGTGAGAGGAATATGCCAAGAAAAAACAGGGCTGCTGAATTTGTGGTAATTTTTAAATTAATTAATTAATTATTATTATTATTATTATTTTTTGAGACAGGGTCTCCCTCTGTCGCCCAGGCTGGAGTGCAGTGGCACAATCTCCGTTCACTGCAACCTCCGCCACCCAGGTTCAAGCAATTCTCCTGCCTCAGCCTCCCAAGTTGCTGGGATTACAGGTACGTGCCACCATGCCTGGCTACTCTTGTATTTTTAGTAGAGACGGGGTTTTGCCATGTTGGCCAGACTGGTCTCAAACTCATGACCTCAGGTGATCCATCCACCTCAACCTTCCAAAGTCCTTGGATTACAGGCATGAGCCACTGTGCCTGTCCCTGCAGTAAGTTATTATGACAGCAAATAGGAAACTAACAGAACACCCCAGATCGTCCCCCTCTACAAAGGAAATCCTTTTTCACCATCTCAAAAGAGGAAAAGAGTGAGGACCTTGCAGTGACTTCAGCAGTAGCCCCTAAAAAGACATGTCCACATCCTAATGCTTGGAGCCTAAAATATCACCTTGTATGGCAAAAGAGTGACCGTTACCTTATGTGGCAAACAGTGTGATTAAGTTAAGAATCTTAGAGAGTTGATTCTGAATTATCCAGGCAGGCTCTAAGTGCTAGCACACATGTCCTTACAAGAGAAAGACAGAGGGAGATCAGACAGCTGGTCACAAGAGGAGGAGGCAATGTGACCACAAAGGCAGAGATTGAAGGGATGTGGCCACAAGCCAAGGAATGCCAGCAGCTACCTGCAGCTAGAGGAAGCAAGGAATGCATTTTCCCCTAGAGTCTCTGAGGACTGGAGAGACTTGCAGTAGGAACTCAAATTCAGGATTAATTTATTATTTTCTTGCTGTCAAATCTCATTTTAAAATGTACAGCCATGTGAACCATAGCTTATTAAAAGAATTCTGGCCAGGTGTGGTGGCTCATGTCTGTAATCCCAGCACTTTGGAAAGCCGAGGTGGGAGGATCGCTTGAGCTCAGGGGTTTGAGACCAGCATAGGCCAACATAGCAAGACCTCATCTCTACAAAAAATACAAAAATTAGCTGGGTATGGTGGTATGCACCTGTCATCCCAGCTACTCAGGAGGCTGAGGTGGGAGGATTGCCTGAGCCCAGGAGGTGGAGGCTGCAGTGATGTGTGATTGTGCCACTGTACTCTGGCCTGGGCAACAGAGTAAGACCTTGCCTCGAAAAAAAAAAAAGAATTCTAACAAGCCAATTTAAGTAACAAACCAGTGCAATTTATATGTAGCCACTGAGCCATACTATCATAATATTCTTGCATCTGAATAGTTGTCTCACCTGGGCTGAGTCAGTGATGGGAAAGTACAACAAAGTCAGCTGACCACAGAAACAATCAAACCAAAATTCCAGGTACAAACTTCTTTGGGGTTCATAAATCCAGTCACCAAAATTCTTGTAAGTTTCCCACTTTGGAGCCATGCCTGCTCATCTGTCAATTTCACTGGTCTAGTTAATCAGACTCATCTCATCCTCTGTCCCAAAGGAGCCTCCCCTGTGTCTTGCAATACATTCCAGAAGAGAAGAGTATTTCTCAGGCCTTCAGAAACCAAGAGAAGAAAACTCATTTTATGATCTGAAAGGAGATGAAAAGCATATTTTAGCAGGGCATTGCAAATGCATTCCGTGCTCATCACAGAAGCATCTACAATACCTACATTATTTAGAACACTGCAGGAGACAGAATAATGAATGTAGAATACGTGAACGATTCATTTTGATTTTTAAAAATGCAGCCAAGCTAGAGAAAGCATTGCAAGGTATCTGAAGACAAAATAAAATCTCTGCTATTTGTAAAGTCACAAAATTAAAGGGATGATTAAATGAAAGCAAACCTGAGATTTAACCTGAAAGGAATCGAGCATTTTAATTTTTGAAAAGGTGGCAAAAAGTGCTGTAAAGAGTGTCTGAAGGTTAAGGAAACTGTTATTAAAATGAGAATTATGTGCTCTGAGCTGCTCGCAGCTCTGTCCCTGGAGTGTGAAATTAGTGACTGAAGGCAGATTTCACAGGCACTTACTTTGTTGGAGCGTGTTGGTGTGGCAGTGGATTTGTGATGGGGCCTCTCCGCCAAGTCCTGCCCACTTGCAAGCTGCTGTCGTTATTCACGCACAGCACAGATAATCATGAATGTCTGGAGTGTTTTGCATTTATATTGAACGCAGCCTCCTTCCTAGCTGGAGTGAGTCTAGGGCTGTGTGCATGGGTGGAATACATGGGAGGAAGCAGCTGCACGACCAGCATTCCCACCAAGGCCATATTTTCTTTAAAAAAAAAAATCTACATAAACTACATTGGGAATTATATTGAGAAACTGGCAGGAAATAGGAATGTAGTTAAAATGTGAAGCATCAAAATCTCTCCAAGGAGTTCCCTGTTGGTCTGGGTCTCAGGACTAAGCCATTGATGACATTGTCTCCATCACATCACGGTACTTGGAAGGGGGTCAGAGGAAGTTTAACAGATTTTAAAAAATGTGGGAGGTAATGTATTTGGACGGGTGAGCTGTACTTTCCTCAGTCTCTCTGTCTCTCCATGCGACCGTCATTCATTCATGTTGTACATACACAAACAATGATCAAATGTAAAATGTGGGCTGGGCGTGGTGGCTCACACCTGGAATCTCAGCAATTTGGGAGGCTGAGGCAGGCCAATCGCTTGAGCCTAGGGCTTCGAAACCAGCCTGAGCAATATAGGACCACCCCGTTTCTACCAAAAAAAAAAAAAAAAAAAGCTGGGTTTGGTAGCTCTTGCCTGTAGTCTTACCTGCTCTGGAGGCTGAGCTGGAAGGATCTCTGGAGTCCAGGAATTCGAGGCTGCAGTGAGCTATGATCATGCCACTGCATTCCACTCTGGAAGACAGAGTAGCACCCTGTCTCTGGAAAAAAAAATGGAGGAAAAGAAAATATCCTTTTAGAGATATTGGTGAATCGAGCTCACCTTACAGAAGTGCATGCTGAAGACGACTGAGTGGACTGGAGACTGTGCCCTGGGCCACTGTGAGAGGTCTGTGCTGTAGATGGGAGGGCCACAGGTGGGAAGAAGCCTGGTCACTGTGTCACCCTGGGGGAGAGGTGGGGGTGTGCTCCTTCTGTTCCATTTTTGTGTAAACCTAAACACCGCTCTAAAAAAAAATAAGCCTTTTAAAAATTCCAAAACAAAAAGGTCCCAGAAAAAAAGAGACACTTTTAAGTAACTTAGTTGCCCATAAAGCCAGAGAAAGTTCTGGTCTTAGGTACAAATCATCTTGGTTTATCACCTGAGGAAGCACTTGTGAGTTTTAAAATTCATCAATTAATAATCATGTTATGTTTCAAACTCCAACCCACTTGTGATCATTAAAAAATCACCTCTATTTTAAAATCTAGTGTTCTCCTTATATGACATTCATGGCTATAACAGTGGTCTGAATATTCTTGGTAAACTAAAATTTCAACCATGGTCTGAGGGTAAAAAGCAGAGAGTAAGAAAATGAACAATGATAACCACAACAAAATGTAAAACATCAGCTCAAAGCCCTCTGTTAACACTGTAAATGGGATGAATTATGAATCAAGATAGCTTTGCCTGCACTCACAGAGCCCACATTTCACAGAGGCTCCATCTGTAACGTAGTGTGCTGGCTTGTGTATCTTGACCATTAAGGCAGGGTGGGCTGCAAGCTTGGTTCATTCAGCTACCTGAAGATGTCCTTGAGGGCCCAGAGGTTTTCCATCTTTCTGGTCTGCTGCCCACAGTCTGCCTGGTTCCTGTTTGACCTCTGTTCCCGTCCAGCAGGAGTAATGGGGTCATTTCTGGAATGTCTCCCAAAAGTGCAAGGAAGGCATTGCTTGCAAGGATCCAGCAGGCACCTCCTAGAACACCCTTGGCTCAGGTGGGTAACCTGTTCACCCTTGACTCAATCACAGTCCAGGAAGATGGGATTAACTTTGAGAAGCTCCATAGCTGGAGCACAGTCAGCATCTCTGAGGCCCATGAGATGCAGAGGGGAGCAGGAGGCTCCTAAGCAAGTCCAGGACTCTTGGGAAGGAGGACAGTGTTGGGGGATGGATGCTGGCTGCGCCATCAACGACACCCCACACCTGTGCAGTCACAGAGATGTCTTGGGCAGCACGTAAGTGCATTTCCTGTGAGTGCTGGGCTGAATTGGTCAGGATGCCAAATGAATTTAATGTAGTGTTGAAGGGATATTTCCTCCTCCAAGACAGAGTTCCTTAAAGAATGTGCAAAGGATGAAAACCACACAAACTAGAACTTAGAACAGCACATGACATGTGGTAAGTACCTTGTAAGTGTTGACTATCATTATTTTCTCCACTAGGATGTAAGTTCTGTGGTGCTTAGATTCTATACTTGATGCATAGCAGGTGCTCAATAAACACTTGTTGAATGAGTGAATTGGCGGTTAGACCAAATGACATTCAAAAGTCTGGGCTTGGTTGAGTGTGGTGGCTCATGCCTATAATCCCAACGCTTTGGGAGGCCGAGGCAGGCAGATCACTTGAGGTCAGGAGTTCAAGACCAGCCTGGCCAACATGCGGAAACCCCATCTCTAGTAAAAATACAAAAATTAGCTGGGTGTGTTGGTGGGTGCCTGTAATCCTAGCTACTCTGGAGGCTGAGGCAGGAGAATCTCTTGAACCCAGGAGGCGGAGGTTGCAGTAAGCTGAGATTGCGCCACTGCACTCCAGCCTGGGTGACAAGAATGAAACTGTCCTAAAAAAAAAAAAAATCTGAAAGTAAGTTATCCCCTGCTGAAATGGTAATTCCCTTTCCTCCTTTATCAGTTTTGGAGGGCTAAATATTTGGCATATGAGGTTTATTTCTTTTCAAGGGAGCATCCAGCAGACATTAAATTCTCCAAGGGAGGCCCTGTTGAGACGAAGTGCTCCTTCATCCCCACTCTGCTTCAAGAGCCTTGTTGCTCTGGGTGGGAGAGAACTCCCTGTTTTTATCTGTGAAGGGAAAAACAAAGGGTGGTGGGTGGGGGCGACCTTAAAAGAAATGCCTGGAGTTTTGATGACTTTCAAAGCTTTCCTTAAATGAAACTATCTTCTATTATCGTTGATGAAAAGAGTCAACCCCTGTCAAGTATTTGGAGAGATTTATTCTGATGTGAGTGAACACGATCCATGGTCACATTCAGATTTGAGGGACCATGACCCATGACAAAGTCCCAGAAGAGCCTGAAAACACGTGCCCAAGGGGGTCAGACTACAGCTTGGTTTTATACATGTTAGGGAGACATAAGACATCAATCGATACATGTAAGATGTACACTGGTTTGGTTCAAAAAGGCGGGACAACTCAAAGTGGGGTGCTTCCAGGACATAGGTGGATTCAAAGATTTTCTGATTGGCAATTGATTGAAAGAGTTAAGTGATTACCTAAAGTCTTGGAATCAATAGAAAGGAGTGTCTGGGTTAAGATAAGGGGCTGTGGTGACTGAGGTTCTTATTATGCAGACGAAGCCTCCAAGTAGCTTCAGAGAGAATAGATTGTATTACTTTTAATGGCATTACAATTACTTTTAATATCATTACTTTAAATGGCAAAAACCGCAATTACTTTTGCACCAACCTAATACATGTTTCTTATCAGGGCCATTTCACAACATGTCAAATAAATATATTTTGGGGTAAAATACTTCAATTTCTTTCAGAGCCCGCTATCTGTCATGTTGGTATCTTACTAGTATACAAAGTCTATTTTCAGTCTTTAGGACTCTGTTTTAATGTTAATGCTGGTCAGCTGTGCCTGAATTGCAAAAGGACGAGGTGTAATGAGGCCTGTCCGGCCACCCATTCCCATCGTGGCTTGAACTAGTGTTTCAGGTTGATTTAGGGTACCCTTGGCTGAGAGGAGGGGTCCATTCAGTCACTTGGGGGGGCTTAGAATTTTATTCTTGGTTTACAATTCAGAAGAATAGAAGAAATCCTTCATTTTCTTTTCAGGTGGGAAATCCCACAGACTCATGCTAATTGCCACTTGGACTTGGCATTTCCATGAACCTTCAACAAATGGCAACTCAGACATTTGCTGCTTTTTAGGGGCCATTCAGTCACTGTAGCTCCTGCTGAACCCACCGGCTGAAAAATTCCTCCTACCCTCCAAGGGTAGAAAAAAAAAACTCCAAAGATGGATTCATCCATTTAGTCAGCAGACACGCTGGGAATGTGGAGGTGAAAATAAAGCCAAGCCTGGTTTTGTAGGAAGCAAGTAAACCAGAGCAGCTCCATCTTAAATAGGAGCTGGGTAAAATGAGGCTGAGATCTACTGGGCTGCATTCCCAGACAGGCATTCTAAGTCACAGGATGAGAAGGCTGGCATGAGATACAGGTCATAAAGGCCTTGCTGATAAAACAGGCTGCAGTAAAGAAGCCAGCCAAAACCCACCAAAACCAAAATGACCACAAGAGTGACCTCTTGGTTGTCCTCACTGCTACACTCCCCCCAGCACCATGACAGTTTACAAATGCCGTGGCAACATCAGGAAGTTACCCTATATGGTCTAAAAAGGGGAGGCATGAATAATTCACCCCTTGTTTGGCATATCACCAAGAAATAACCATAAAAATGGGCAACCAGCAACCCTCAGGGCTGCTCTGCCTATGGACTAGCCATTATTTTATTCCTTTACTTTTCTAATAAACTTGCTTTCACTTTACTCTATGGACTTGCCCTAAATTCTTTCTTGCGTGAGATCCAAGAACCCTCTCTTGGGGTCTGGATTGGTACTCCTTTCCTGTAACAGTTTTAACTACTCACAGACTCACCCCAGCTGCAGGGACAGTGTGACAGAGGCTTTTGTGCCTGGTCCTTAAGCTCCTGGTTTGCATCTACACAACGGCTTCCTATAACCAGCCCCTCCAATTGTGGGTCAGGGGCTTTCTCTGGCTGCTGGGGCATGCTCAGCCCATGTAGGAGGAAGGGTCAGGCAGTTATGACCCTAGGAACCTTCCACAACCAGCAAGAGACAGGAGTCAGTGGACAAACAGCCCAGCTCTTCAAGAGGCCCCCAGTGGGAGGAAGCCCCAGTGGCCCAGACCAGAACCTCCTTGGGTCCTCGGTCTGTACTGACTTCCTTCCTTCTCCTCGGGTCCTCGCTGTGTACTGACTTCCTTCCTTCTCCTCAGATACTCGCTCTGTACTGACTTCCTTCCTTCTCCTTGGGTCCTCACTCTGTACTGACTTTCTTCCTTCTCCTTGGATACTCACTCTGTACTGACTTCCTTCCTTCTTGGGTACTCACTTTGTACTGACTTCCTTCCTTCTCCTCAGGTACTAGCTCTGTACTGACTTCCTTCTCCTCGGGTCCTCACTCTTTACTGACTTCCTTCCTTCTCCTCGGGTCCTCACTCTGTACTGACTTCCTTCCCTCTCCTCAGATACTTGCTCTATACTGACTTCCTTCCTTCTCCTCGGGTCCTCGCTCTGTACTGACTTCCTTCCTTCTCCTCAGCTACTCGCTCTGTACTGACTTCCTTCCTTCTCCTCAGCTACTCGCTCTGTACTGACTTCCTTCCTTCTCCTCAGCTACTCGCTCTGTGCTGACTTCCTTCCTTCTCCTCGGATACTCGCTCTGTACTGACTTCCTTCCTTCTCCTCAGCTACTCGCTCTGTACTGACTTCCTTCCTTCTCCTCAGCTACTCGCTCTGTACTGACTTCCTTCCTTCTCCTCAGCTACTCGCTCTGTGCTGACTTCCTTCCTTCTCGGATACTCGCTCTCTACTGACTTCCTTCCTTCTCCTCAGATACTCACTCTGTACTGACTTCCTTCCTTCTTCTCGGGTCCTCACTCTGTACTGACCTCCTTCCTTCTCCTCGGGTCTTCACTCTGTACTGACTTCCTTCCTTCTCCTTAGATACTTGCTCTGTACTGACTTCCTTCCTTCTCTTGCTTCAGTTCCACTCCTGGTGCTTCCTGACATCGCCTCCCAAATCAACCCACTGCACTCAAATTCTTTCTTAGGGATGCTTCTGGGAGATCTGCATTCAGGCCATCCACATGACTGTTTCTACTGCAAGTGACAGAAACCCTAGGTTGGAGTTGTTTCAACAAATGAGGCATTTCATGACATACTAAAATATAGGGTTGGGAAGTAAATCTGAGTTCAGGCATGGCTCAATCTAGGGACTCAACTAATACCTTCAGCCCTAGGTTTCTTCCTTGTTCTCAGAAATTCTTGAAACTTCTGGTTTTCCCCTCAGGCTTAATCAAGCTGCCTCAGGATCAGCCTGATGTTCCTCTCCCACCCCTCAAAGTCTTTCCTGAAATCTTCCATAAAAGTCTTAAGACTCGCCCTGATTGGACCAGCTTGGGTAATGTGACAGCCGCTGACTCAATCACTGTGGCCCAGAGACTATGACACAGGGACAGGCATTTTAACATTTTTAAAAAATTTTTTAGAGATGGGGTCTTTCTCTGTCACCCAGGCTGGAGTGCAGTGGCATGATCATGGTTCACTGCAGCCTGGAATTCCTGGCTTCAAGCGATTCTTCCACTTCAGCCTCCTAAAGTGCTGGAATCATAGGCATGAGTTACTGTGTTTGCCCAGGACAGGCTTTTATCTCTAAAGGTTAGGAAAAAGGCACCTCTTGATCACATGAATTGGGAAACAGGGAGAGAAGGAGCCCCAAATATTATTGTCAGAAGAAGGAAGAATGGATGTTGGGAAAGAAAACACAAAGTGTCCACAACATGTCTGTAGATGTTGGCAACGTAATGAAAGACATTGAATAATGCACGTAGAATCATCGGTCCCTCAGGGGACCAGGGGAGGCAGCTCACAGGAGCTATTATGTGCACAGAACTAGAAGAACACAGGCCAAGGAGGAAAGGTGAAGGGTGTGGGGTCAAAGAGGTCACAGAGTCCTTTCCACCTGAGCTCGTCATTTCCTTCCACACATGACTTTATAGCCTGAGTTTGATCTTCTTTTCATGTTGTTTTTGCTGCATCAAGAACCACGTCATTTAAAAACATGATAAGAAAGGGAAGAAATCAATGAAACCTCAGTTCAGACAAGCGGGGATGATTACATCGGCTCCCTTCTTAGTGCCATATATTGAAAAGCAAACAGCAAAGCCCTTTGGCTCTGCAGACACAGACTTTCTTATTTCATTCTGTGGTCTCTTGATGCATTTGACATCTCTTATGATTGATGAGAAACAGATGAAAATTAAGGTATTCATAGGATTACATTCTGCTGTGAGTGACCCAGGCCCAAGATAACAAGAGGTTGAGCACAGTATAAATTTATTTTTGTCTCGTGTGTGACAGGTTGAGGTAGACAATCCAAAGTTGGGTGTGGGGTTGTGCTCTACCAAGCCCTCATGGTGCCACATTTATTTATTTTTGTTCATCTGCCATGAGTGGCCTCCATTCCCTGGGCCACCTCATGGTACAAAATGGTAGCCCCAGCTCCAGCCATGACACCCACTGCCCAGCCAACAGAAAAGAGGAAGAGATGGAATTGAAGGGGGACAAAGGACATACAACAGCCTTTTTCTAAATTACTTAAAGTTTTTCTAAGTTTCCTTCAGTTACAAACCATACCTGGCTGCAACATTTTTTCTGATGGGTTCAATATGAACACTACATAACAATAATGATAATCACAATGTTAATTATTAATGCCTAATTAATGATTACATAGGTGCCAGGAATGCTTGTAAGTGCTCAACATATTTAATCTTCATAACAATTCCATGATGGTGGGTTAAATAATGTCCCCTCAAAGATGTCTATATCCTCATTCCCAAAACTTGTGGAATATGTTATTTCGCATGGCAAAGAAACTTTGCATGTGTGATTAAATTAAGGATCTTTAGGTGGGGAGATTCTCCTCACTTACCTGGATGGACCCAAGGTAACCTCAAGGGATTTTATATGAGTGGGCAGTAGGAGGTCAAAGTAAAGAGAAGATTCTATGCTGCTGGCTTTGAGGATGGAAGGAGGGACCCTGAGCCAATAAATGCAGTCTGTCTCTAGAAGCTGGAAAGTATAAGAAAGCAGAGAGGACCTCTAGAAGGAACACAATTCTCTAGACCAAGGGTCCCCAACCCCTGGTTCATGGACTGGTACCGGTCGGTGGCCTTTTAGTAACCAGGCTGCACAGCAGGAGGTGAGCAGCAGGCAAGCGAGTAAAGCTTCATCTGTATTTACAGCCACTCACCATTGCTCACATTACTGCCTGAGCTCCACCCTGTCAGAATAGCAGCAGCATTAGATTCTCATAGGAGCGCAGACCCTATTGTGAACTGCGCATTTGGGGGATCTAGGTGGTGTCCTCCTTATGAGAATCTAATGCCTGATGATCTGACACGTCTCCAATCACCCCCAGATGGGACTGTCTAGCTGCAGGAAAACAAGCTCAGGCTCCCACTGATTTCTACATGAGGGCGAGTTGTATAATTATTTCATTATATGTTACAATGTAATCATAACAGAAATAAAGTGAACCATAAATGTAATGCGCTTGAATCATCCTGAAAACATCCCCTTCCCTGGTCTGTGAAAAAATTGTCTTCCACAAAACCAGTCCCTGGTTCCAAAAAGGTTGGGGACTGCTGCTGTAGACCCATTTTGACTTCTGACCTCCAGAATTGTAAGATCATAAATATGCATAGTTTTAAGCCACAGAGTTAATGGCAGCCTATCAAAGCAGCCATAGGGAAAGAGTACCCCGACCCCACCGTGTAGATATAGTATTCTTATCCCCACTCACGAAGGAGGGAACTGCAGCACAGAGAGGTTATGTAACTCTCCTAGGGTCACACAGCTTACAGGTGAGGGGCAATGTCTGGATCTGTACCCAGACTGTCCCACTCTGGAATCCACCATTACAACCACACAACCTGCCACACTGATCACATATGCTGTTTGGGGTTTGATTTTGTTTTGTCTATGATTTTTTAATGTAGTAAATTTCTCCAGTCTTTTCAAAATTTTATTTCAGATTTTAGAAAATTTCAAGCATGCAAAAGTAAAAGGAATGATGGAGTGAGCCTTGTATACCCATCACCCAGCCTCAGCCCCTGTGGCCAAACTGGTTTCAGCTACAGCCATCCCTACTTGTTTTTTTTTTTGCCCCCTCATTCTATTATTTTGAAGCAAATCTCAAATACATCTGTCCATCTGTAAATATTTCTAAAAGATAACATTTTTTGTTACAAAATTATCACACCTAAAAATAATTAATAATGTTTCTTTCATATCCTCAAACACCCCATTTTCAAATTTCCCCAGTGGTCTCAATTTTTTTCGGTTGGTTTCTTTGGATTATTGGTCAGTTCCACAATAGCACCATGTGAACCACATGCGTCATTTAAAATTTTCCAAGAGCCAACTTAAAAAAAAAGTAAAAAGAAATAGGTAAAATTAATTTTGATAATTTATTTAACCTAATATATCCAAAGTACCGTTTTAACATGTAACAGTAAAATAATTAAACGAGATACTTTACAATCTTTCTGTATGCAAAGTTTTCAGAACCAGGGGTGAATTTATACTTAGAGATCATCTCAGTTTGGACCAGCCGTAGTTCAAGGGCTCAGTGGACGCATATGGCTTGTGGCTGCCGAATCAGACAGCACGAATCTATAACATCCTCCCTTTTTAAAAATAATTATTTTTTGAAACAACCAGGTCAACTCTTGCATTGTGGGTTTTGTTCACTGCATTTCCAGAGTCAGGAATTTTTCATTGAACAAAATCTATTATTTCTTGATGCTGCGATGAGAGGCTTCCAGAGGAAAAGAGTTCAGCTTGCCTCCAGGGATCTCGTCAAGTGAGATACCTGGAGGGGCTTGGCTTTCCATGACGAAAGGACAGTGCCATCATACAGCACAGTTTCCAAACCATGCCTGCCACCCCTTAATGAGTCATGAAATCAATTCAGTTGATCTAGCCAGCATTAAAAAAAATATGAAATTGAATGAAATAGATTAGAATTGATAGGATAGAATGCAATAGAAGAGAAAATGCCCTGTGCCTATATGTGGTAAGGATAACTATTGTTTCCTGTGCTAACTCTCGCTTTTTCTCTCTCTCTGTCTCTCTAAGTGCACAAGTGTGTTTACACCATGTCTGATAAAACATATATCTCTAACTGAGGGTTATAGTAAAAAGTGAGAAGCCTGATCTAGAGAATTTGCACACTCATCTTTTCCACAGACGGTAGCATCACCCTCCCTTGCAAGCTCTTCTGTCGGACTGAGCTGTCATGGGATCCTGGCCAAGGCATCCTGTCTGACTCTCAGGGACCAAGAGGTATTTCCCCTCTTGGGAAAATGCAGGAAACAAGGGTCTTGTGCATTTTTTAAAAAGGCAAATGCTTGTAGAGAATACACTACATGTCTTCCCCTCCCCTCAAGTGACTAAACATGCTGGTGTCCCCAGTTTTAGAGGCAGAAATAATTACATAAAGGGGCATAAAGATCTTTTTGCATTTTTAAAGCCAGATTCGTGTCTGGGAAAGCCATGTCTGCCATATCTGTAATAACCACCTTAAAAATGCAGGAGAGAGAAGGGACGTGCATGGAGTTGAAAAGTGTTAAATGCAGAGCAAGTCAGTAATTATGGCACAGAGTGAGGGCAGTAAATGTGCCTGATTCTGCAAATCCAGGTGGAATGTGGATGCCAGTTGTGTTCTCATATTCAGCTAAGAGGACGGCTGTCAGGACCAGAGCCCTGAACTGAGGGAGCAAGAGGGAGGGGGCAAACGGGCAGGAGCCCCGCAAGCTGGCTGTGGTCCTGGGTGGGCACAGCTTTAGGCAGTGAGGGGCCCTGTATGCAGGAACAGCCAGATGCGAAGTGTGTGCAGGGGCCTCAGATGGAAATAAGACTCCACCAGCATCAGGCAGGTCCACTAAGGTGAGCAGACTGGGGCCCCGAGGTAGAAAGCACCTGAGGCTGGATCGATGTTTCCAAAATTGTGATCCTCCTGCCACTGGTGGCTCATGGAATGAGTTAGGCAGCACGCGGAGAAGTCTTGCTATCTGGAGTTCCATCTGTGACTGTGTTGCATGACGACAGGATGCAGGGAGCAAGCGGCTGGATCCCTTCACTCATTTACTCACCCATGCTCACTGCGTTTCTATGTGCAGCAGCTCTGGTGGAATGAGCGCTTCACAATGAGCAAACCAGACCCAGGCTGCCCTCTTGCAGCCTTCATCCAGTGCAGGGGGACACGGAACAAAGATTTAACTAACATTTCTAACATAGTGTCCAAGAGGGATAGGGCTTTAAGAAAAATTAAGGAGGGCAACAGGTTGGAGAGTAATGGTGTGGTCTGCTATTAGATACATCAATTAGAGAGTCTATCTGATTAGGTGACATTTGAGCAGAGTCCTGAAGGGGAGAAGGAGTGAGCTACTTTTCTTTTTTCTTTTCTTTTCTTTCTTTTTTTTTTTGAGATGGAGTCTTGCTCTTGTTGCCCAGGCTGGAGTGCGATGGCAAGCTCTCGGCTCACTGCAACCTCTGCCTCCTGGGTTCAAGTGATTCCCTTGCCTCAGCCTCCTGAGTAGCTGGGATTACAGGCACGCACCATCACACCCGGCTAAATTTTGTATTTTTAGTAGAGATGGGATTTCGCCATGTTGGCCAGGCTGGTCTCAAACTCCTGAGCTCACGATCCACCCACATCAGCCTCCCAAAGTGCTGGGATTACAGGCATGAGCCACCACGCCCGACCAGAGTGAGCTACTTTCTTATAGGCAGGAACAGCATTCAAGGTGGAGGGACAGCAGGCACAGAGCCCATGAGGGCGGGTGTGCCTGGATTGTGCAGGAATAGCAGGAGCTCTGTGTGGCTGCCTTGGAGTGACAGAGTGAGGGGGGAGTGATAAGGGGGTGTGCTAGGGGGCAGTGGGAGGGGAGGTGGTAGGTGGAATGGTATGGGAATGGAAGGCAATGCGCAGAGGGGCTCCAGGGCTCAGGGGTAAGTGCCTTGTGGATCATTACAAGGACGCTGGCATGTACTTTGGCTGTTGTGATAATTCAGGTGAGAGATGACCAGGACTTGGATGGCACCTGTGGAAGGGGTAGGAAGTGACCGGATTTGAGATGCATTCCGAAGATGAAGCCAGCAGGATTCCTGATGGAGTGCATATGATGAGTGAAAGGGAGAAGTCCAAGATGACTCTCTGGTTTGGGGCCTGAGCAACTGGAGGATGCAGTTGCCAATTACACAAAATTAATGTTTATGTCAAATTCTCAGGACAGCAATTGACATAAAGTAGGCACTGTGTACATTTATAGGATTATCATCTGGTAACTGGGGAGCCAAGGGTTATGTCCGTAGAAGGATGAAGAAATAAAAACTTTCGAGTTTGGCTGGTCGCAGTGGCTCATGCCTATTGTCTTAGCACTCTGGGGGTCCAAGGCAGGAGGATTCCTTGAGCCCAGGAGTTTGAGACCAGCCTGGGCAACTAAGGAGACCTTTCTCTACAGATAATTTAAAAAATTACCTGGGCATGCTGGCACATGCCCATAGTCCCAGCTAATTGGGAGGCTGAGCTGGGAGGATCGCTCAAGCCTAGGACATCAAGGCTGCAGTGAGCCATGATCGTGCCATTACATTCCAACCTGGGCAACACAGCAAGACCCTGTCTCAAAAAAAAAGAAAAAAAAAAAGATATTCAAGTGTTACTTAAAATGTCCAAGAAAAACAAAGAAATCATCATGTATGGACTGTTTCTTATATACAAGAAGCTCTTCACGTTGGTTTTACGTGAATTAACACATGCAGTCTTCTCGAGGACACTATGAGACCATTTCTATTATTATTCCATATTACAGACGTAAAAATAGAGGGTCGAAAGAAGTAAAATAACTTATTTACAAGAACGTATTAGTATTGGAATTTCAAATCCAGACTGTTTAGCTTCAGAGAAGTGAATTAATAAGCTCCACTACTTCTAAAGCAGAAAATAAAAATTATATCATTGGCAGGATGTCAGCCTTCCTAGTCAATAGCCACTGCCTGAAGTTGACAAGTCTAGAGCTAGAAATTGAAGGTTAATATTTAGAGTTCCAGAAGCACCAAAAAATTTTGAAACTATCAAAAGTGGTCAACCCTAGGCATGGACTGAAGGTGAAAAGATGGGAGCAGAGGACTGTCGCTTTTTATTTTCAATCTGATTTATTTTAATAAAATATAAAACCTTAAAAAATGTGTTTTTCTTTTCTTTCTATTGACTCTGAGCCAAATTCCCATTAAAGAACTAGAAACTCCATCCACTCAAGTTCAGCTTCAAGATGCAGGGTAAGGAGGAGCCAGAGGTCAAACTTACAGAATTGCCCAAACCAGGGCAATTAGGCAAAGCCAAGGAAGTTAATTATCTAGGTCAGTAGTTGGCAAACATTTTCTAAAAAGGTCCAGAGAGTATAAAATAGAAAATATTTTGGCTGGGCGTGGTGCTTCACGCCTGTAATCCCAGCACTCTGGGAGGCCGAGGCAGGCGGATGACTTGAGGTCAGGAGTTCGAGACCAACCTGACCAACATAGTGAAACCCCATCTCCACTGAAAAAAAATACAAAATTAGTTGGGCATGGTGGTGCATGCCTGTAGTACCAGCTAATCAGGAGGCTGAGGCAGGAGAATCGCTTGAACCTGGTAGGTGGAGGCTGCAGTGAGCTGAGATTATGCCACTGCACTCCAGTCTGGGCAACAGAGCAAGACTCCATCTCAGAAAAAAATATATATATATATTTTAGGTTCTGGAGGCCATTGTGCCCTCAATTCTCCCCATTTTATTGCAAAAGCAGCCACAGTCAATACATAAATGAATGAGTGTGTCCATGTTGCAATAAAACTTTATTTACAAAATCAAGTGTAATCAGGTTTGGCCCACAGGCCGTAGTTTGTTGACTTCTGAGCTAGAAATTCAGAATGAGATGGTGCAGGCCAAAGGATGGCTCTGCAGGACATACCTTCCTGGAGAAACCTACCAGAAGGGATGAGTTGGGAACATCTGGGAGTTCACCCAGTCTCACCATGAGAATGGAGACCCCCGTATCTATAGGTCATTTGTGCACGCCTGAAAGATGCCACCAGGCTTGACAGAGGCCTGGCCAGAGCCTCAGAATAAACTAAAACAGAGTGGAAGGGGAATGGGTTGTTTTGCATAAATTACCGACGCGTTGAGAAGATGTTTTTCATGCTGATTGGCAATAGATCTCTGGTGGATTTAAAATGTCAATGTAAACAACCTTTGCTGAACCAGAGTGCACTGCCTTTAGAAAACCAGACAAAGAATCCAGAACTTACAGAAGATGAGACAAGAAAAATTGGGGATTTGCTGCTTACATTATGAAAGCATTCATCATTTTACACCAAGAAAGATTTCTAAAGCAGAAAATAAAATTATATCATTGGCAGAAAGTCAGAATGTGATTTGTTTCACAAAAATTCGATTACCACACCTCCTTCCATAAAAATCCCTGCAGTACTGACCTGTCTGCTGTCTGTTCCCGTCGTATGCTCCAGGAGAGCAGGGACCCTACAGTCCTGCTGTAGGGTCCTTTACCATTCTGTCGCCACTGTGCTCAAGTTGAAGCTCAATGGGTATTTGCTGTGCAAGTGGATGACCGACAGGTTTCTTTCTACCAATTAATTTATGAATATTTTATGCAGAAATTCCAGAAAGACCTAGATCTTTTTCTTTTGTGTGCTCAGGGCTCTTTGATTAGGATGTAGAGACCTGGGACAGAAACTTGAATGAATTAAGGTCATACAAGGTATCGAATAAACTCCAAAATGTCAGTGGCTTTACCAAATAAAGGTTTGTTTCTTGTTCCTCTGATTGTCCAAGTGAATGCTCCTGGTCGTGTGTAGGGAGGGTCCCCCTGTGGTTTGGGGACCCAGGATCCTTCTCTCCTGTGGCACTGCTACCTTCAGCTTGTGGCTCTCAAGGTAGCTCTGTGGGGCATTCATCTTTGTTCTGGATGCCCTGAAGCATCCACCATGAAAGCTTACACTCCATACTTGTGCCTGATGCAGAGGACGCTGGAAATGTGGTCTCCATGTGAATCCAGGAAGAAGAAATGGGTTTGTGATGAGCATACCCTTTGCCACACACAAAATAACACTATGTTAAGATAGAAGTTTATTTCTCTAGCACACAATGGTCAAAAGCAATGGTCCAGGGCTGCTGTGGCGGCTCCATTGTCAGGGACCCCAGCTCCTCCTGTCTTCCTGTTTTGTCATCGCTAGGCTGGGACCTTTGGCAGCAAGCTTCAAGATGCTTCCTTTCTCTACTCAGAGTCCTGCCAGCAGGACTCTTATATCTAAGGGTACACAGAGTCCGGCTAGCAGGACTCTTATCTCTAAGGGTACACACAACCTGCATCCCTCACTTCTCACATCCCTTTGGCCAGATGGCACATCTGCTGCAGGGGGACTGGGAACTGCAATCTTTAGCCTAGGTGACCAAGCACCCAACTAAAAATCACTGTCTGAAAGAAGGGAAGGACACTGGGGTACAAAGAGCCATCTCTACCCAGGAATTAAACAGAAAAGACCTTTCTGGAGGAATGGAAAGAGCTGGAAGGAGAACAAAGAAATGAACTAAAATGGAATAGAAGGGGAATGTGCTGTTTTGCATAAATTACTGATGCTTTTGAGAAGATGGCTTCTCATGCTGATGGTGTCACTGGGTCTCTGGTGGATTACAAATGTCAATGCAAACAACCTTTGCTGAACCAAGACCGCCCATCAAGGTCATCAAGACTGGGTCCAGTAGAGAAATATTCCCCACAGCAAAATCAGGATGCTCTTGCTGGAAAAATCTGATTCTGGGCCTCTTAGCAAACGTCCACAGCAGAGTTCCACAGGAACAGCGATCCTCAGCCCTATTAGACTGAACTGTATTTTATGATATTATCTTATGATGATGCTTTACTATTCTAAAATGAAATTCAAAAATAATAGGAATTACCTATATGCATAACCTAAAAGCAAATCAGGATGATGACTTAATTGTAATATAAAAGAGGGTAAAGGGAACAAGCTTGTTATAAAATAATACTCATAATACAAAATAATAACTTCTATAAAATGAACTTATAATAAATATGTGAAAATGATTAGGTGTAGCTACACTAGACAAACCCCAGAAGCAGCGAGACATCTGCACCTCCAGTGATGAGTAGGCCAATCAAAGAGCAGCAAGACACACGGCTCAGCAGCACTCTGCACAGGCAGTTAGGGAAAAAGGAACAATGGTGTCTGTGGGCAGAGACTACAAACTATGTTTGATGTCCTTTGAAAGCTGCCACCAATACCTAGAGTTCTGTGTAAAATGGAGTGAGTTTCTAGGCTCATGAATTATTCTAAGGGACATGGATAAGTCATGGGACTTTGTTGTATCTGAGTGTCCTGAATGTGGCAGAATTCTAGTGTCCCTGGACTCCTATTGAATAATTGAATAAATGTCAGTGTCCCCAATCAAAACACAACCAAAACCATCCCCACAATATCCAAAATGCCCCCAGAAGGGTATGATGTCCACCATAGATCACTACACTGAAGGGCTGGGCGTGGTGGCTCCGGCCTGTAATCCCAACAATTTGGGAGGCCGAGGTGGAAGGATCACTTGAGCCCAGGAGTTCAAGACCAGCCTGGACAATATAGCAAGATTCCATCTTTATTAAAAAAAAACACCATAAAAAAATTAACCAGGTGTAGTGGCACATGCCTGTAGTCCCAGCTACATGGAAAGTTGAGGCAGGAGGATCACTTGAGCCCAGGAAGTCAAGGCTGCAGTGAGCCACCACTGCCTGCATGACAGAGCAAGACCTTGTCTAAAAAAAAAAAAAGGAAAAACTGGAATTCACAAACCTAAATAGACTCAGTCCTGTTCTCTCAAATGCAGCTATATAGTGCAGTACTTGGCCAAACAGAAATTATTCTTGTTTTTCAAATGGTCCCCTTTGGGAGCTTAGGATTTGAAGCCTCAACCCCAAGGAAGGGTCCTTAAGTCCACACTCTACTTACATGTAGCCTACTCTGTGTCTTTATTTAAACAAATCCTCATTTTTCGGCTCCTTGCAGCAAACTCACAGCTCCAGGGGTGACACTCTTCAGCGTTTATGTGAAAGGGAATTACATCCTGTGTAATTCTAGTCTTTTCAGCCGTGGTTGTTTCTTTGGTGTTGTGGGGGTATGTTTAAGCATCAAAAGGAAAAAGAAGGAGAAAATCCAAAGAGACCACCACTAAGTCTGAAATCCTGTTAAACCTTAAACAAAACCAAATCCAACAGGCCTTGACAGAATAAGCTCATAAACAGAACAGACCACAGTCTTAGCAGTGAGACCCTGTGGGGTCCTTTGTAAGTCCAATTCCTTCCATCTGGACTGCGGGGGAAGCTAGGGTTTCCTAGTTCCTAGATATTCTCGTCAGGCTACTTGGAATGGAAGGGACCAGTCTTTGATCTTTGGATTTTTTTTCTCATTTTAAGGTTACTTACATAATAAAACGTATTTTTTTGTTTGTTTGTTTTAAGTTCAGAGCTACAAGTGCAGGTTCGTTACATAGATAAACTTGTGTCATGGGGGTTTGCTGTCCAGATTATTTCATCACCCAGGTATTCTGCCTAGTACCCATTAGTTATTTTTCCTGATCCTCTCCTTCCTCCCACCCTCCACCCTCTGAAAGGCACCAGTGTGTGTTGTTCCTCACTATGTGTGCATGTGCTTTCATCATTCGGCTCCCACTTATAAGTGAGAACATGTGGTATTTGGTTTTCTGTTCCTGTGTTAGTTTGCTAAGGATAATGGCCTCCAGCTCCATCCATGTCCCTGCAAAGGACATGATCTTGTTATTTATTTTTTTTTATGGCTGCATAGTATTTGTGGTGTGTATGTAACCACATTTTCTTTATCCAGTCAATCACTGATGGGCATTTAGATTTATGCCATGTCTTTGTTACAAGAAAAAAAACCAAAACATTAAAAAGTGGGCAAAAGACATGAATAGACACTTTTCAAAAGATGACATACATGATAAATGTATTATTTCAAAAAATAGTTCTGGTTCGTTTAAAAGGAAAGGGCAGAAACTATTACCTCACTCATGTAGTAGAGCTAGAAACAAGGCTTAGAAATATGCTGTTTTAAGTGAACATCTTGACAAATTCGGAGTCTGCCATCAGGAGATGGGGAAGCGGAGAGAATCTCCTCCCTAAAATCCCTATATGCTAATCAGTGAAGGACATATTCCCAATACAGAGCAGAACTTCCATCTAAAGCACTTTTCTGAAAGTCATTACCAGATCTAGAGTGTAATTGCTGCAAAATTCTCAAAAATAACCTGAAGACACAAAAATCTAGAAGCTTGAAACAGCCCTATTGTTCTCTGACAATGAGTGAATGGATAAATAAACTGGGATTCCCATACTCCGGAATGATGCTCAGCTGTGGAAAGGAACAAACCATTACCACATTGCAGCCTTGGGCCTGAGTCTCAAAGGTGTTATGCTGAGGGGCAGAGCCAGTGTCCCAAAATTATGTACTTTATGATCCTATTTATTTGGCATCCTCAGAAAAACCAAGTTATAATGATGGAGACAGATGAGCAGTTTCCAGGGGTTCACTATAGGGATGGCACTGGACAATTGTTGGGAGGTTGAAACTGTTTTGGATCCTGATGGTGGTGGTGGTTATATGAATTTCTATATGGGTAAAAAATCCTTAGAAATCAGCTGGGTGCAGTGGCTCCCATCTGTAATCCCGGCAGCATGGGAGGCTGAGGCGGGTAGGTCACTTGAAGTCAGGAGTTTGAGACCAGCCTGGCTAACATGGCGAAACCCCACCTCTACTAAAAATACAAAAATTAGCCAGGCGTGGTGGCGGGCACCTGTAATTCCAGCTACTCGGGAGGCTGAGGCAGGAGGATCACTTAAGCTCAGGAGGCGGAGGTTGCAGTAAGCCAAGATTGTGCCACTGCATTCCAGCCTGGGTGATGGAAAAAGACTAAGGCTCAAAAAAAAAAAAAAAAAAAAAAAAACACACACACACACACACAGAAATCTGTACCAAAAATGTCAACTTTCCTATATGATAATTTCTTTAAATTAGGAAAATAATCATCTCAGGGAGTAAAATTTGAATTCACAGTGGCATCTAACCCACACGTCAGCTCCCATACACTGTGCATGTACCTGCCCACACTCCCTAGTGGACTAGAGCTGCCTCTGCTTCCCTCCCCACCCTCTTCGTCCCACTCAGCCTCAGGGGCCCTTCTCCTAACAGGCCAAACTCGCTCCACCACAAGTCCCTTCCACTCTGTGTTTCTTACTCTTGACATTCTTTCCCTGGGTACTCTGGTTCGCCTGAGATTGAGGAGCTTTTTGGGACCCGAGACTTTCAGTGTTGGGAAAGTCACCAGAAAGCTGGGACAGGTTGGTCGCCTTCTGCCAGATTTACACCCTCACTGCACCCAGATCTCTGCTCAGATGTCTCCTTCTCAACTAGCACTTCCCTGAGCACTCCCCCTAAATTACTCCCCCATCTCCCCTGCATCCTTGTACCCCACTTCATTCCCCTCCCTCCTACTTGTCACATCCTGTCATGATACAGCTTGTCTGCTTTTATTTGGTTATTCCCTATACATCCAGTGAGTGTGCTGTGGGAGTTAAGTTTAAATAAGAAAGCAAGCTGTTGAAAGTGACAAGCCATTCATGTATGGTTTAAACACATCAACTGGACAGTGTAATGTTTGCAGGCACATATGTGTGGCAAAGCATAAAGCCCCGGAGAGGAACAAGGAGCACCAAGTGTGGACCTGTGGGCGGTGGGAGAAGGGGCGGTAGAAGGGGCACTAGGAACATTAATCATTCCATGTGTTTTATTTTGAAAAAAAAAATCTGAAGCAAATATAGCATGATAAGCTTTCACCGAGCTGGTTCAATGGGATCACAGATATTCATTACATTCTTCTTTATATTTTTCTATAGGCTTGAACTATTTCCTAACAAGCTGGGCCTAGCAGCTCATGCCTGTAATCCCAGCACTTTGGGAGGCTGAGGTGGGAGGATCTCTTGAGGCTAGGAGTTCAAGACCAGCCTGGGTAGCATAGTGAAACTTTATCTCTACAAAAAATTTAAAAATTAGCCAGGTGTGTGAGCCTGTGCCTGTAGTACCAGCTACTCAGGAGACTGAGGTGGGAGGAGCTCTTGAGCCCATGAGGTTGAGGCTGCAATGAGCCACAATCATACCACTGCACTCCATCCAGCCTGGTTGAAAGCAAGACTGTGTCTCTTAAAAAAAAAAAAAAAAAAAAAAAAAAAGAAATGAATATTGTATAACAACCAAAAAGTAAGACCAGAGATCTGCTGCTTAAGAAAAAGTGATTGCTCTGATTGGGAAATCCCCAGACTGACCAAACTTTCTAGATGACTCTGTTGGCTTTTCATGTCCCTCTCACAGAACACACATGACATCACATGACGTCACACCTGAGATGTCACCTGAGCTCCTGCCTCATGAAACGGAGACATCAAGATGCATACAACACAACCCTCGCCCTCATGGAACTCTCAGTCTAGCAACAGATCCAAAAAGAAGCCAGAATCAAACATCTGTGTTCAAGGCATCAATAGGTGATCGCTGAGCACATGTGCATGGAATTTGCTGCCCAATTTACTCGGCAAAGAAAAGTAGAAAATATCATTAGGGCCTTTCTAGGCAACAGAAATGGTGCTGGGAAAAGTTTTTCACTTCCCTGGCGTGTTCCCACGGTTGCCTCCTGTGAGTTCATACTGGCAAGCCCAGGGCTGCCAGGATGTGGGTGGAGAATGGACAGTGCCCATTGCTGTGGGGTGTTGCTGTTGCTAATCAGGTCAAGTAGCCAGCAAGATGGGGGTTCACATGGGCCTCAAGGAAGAGCACTCAGCAGTGCTAGGCAAATGACTCAGTTACAAAGGTTTATTTGGCTCTGGAGAGATAGTGACCAAGATGTTCATTCATCCATTTGTTCATTCACCAAACAAGGATGTATGCAGTACCTATACTATGTGCCTGGTATGTTCTAGGTGTTTGGGAGAGACAGGCAAGCAGGAAAGATGAGATCCTTGCCCTCCTGGAGTGCACATTGAGAATGCATCCAAAAT
This sequence comes from Pongo abelii, assembly GCF_028885655.2. Taxonomy (NCBI): domain Eukaryota; kingdom Metazoa; phylum Chordata; class Mammalia; order Primates; family Hominidae; genus Pongo; species Pongo abelii. The sequence goes on along the minus strand of NC_072006.2, from coordinate 52,732,226 downwards.
AGAGTAGTGATGAGGGCTATGAGGAAAATGTAACAGGGCCATGGACTAGTGGAGGGTGGGGACAAAGGGCGGGCCCCTTAGATACAGAGTGGGGGCAGAGAGCCCCTCTGACTGCTGTGAGGGCTGAGCCCTGAATGTGGGGAATGAGGCAGACATGCAAATGTCCCAGCAGAGGAACAGTAAGTTCAAATCTGGGAGGTGGGGACAGCCATGCGGGTATGCCTGGGGAACAGCAGTGCCAGTGTGGCCAAGGAATGAGAGAGTGGAGTTGTCGTGGAAGAGACAGGCAGGGCCCACCTCGTTGGTCTTGGGGATGCAGAGAATGAAATTTATCCCTTTCAACTCACTGCTTGGAGGGGCCCATTCTTTCTCTAACTGGAAACTTGTGATATGAAGAAAACACTGACAAGTTTTAATTTAATTTAGATTGTTAAAGCCCATCACACTATTCAATTTCCATCCCCTGGGCCCTTCTGTTTCCTGCCCTTGAGTCTCATGTTTCCACTTGGTCTGTTGACAGGGATGACTCACTCATTTGATGCAGAGTCCCTAAGCCATCCAATTTCCTGTGCATTATTAAAATTATTAAAACACAAAACCCAGGTACAGTTGTTATCTTTTTTTTGTTGCTGGTCCATACAGAAAAGAAACAGCAAACAAAAGAAAGAAAAAATCATGTGACCTTGGATTCTGTGGGCCAGCAGAACAAAACAAAGGCTGGGAGGATTTTCTGGTTGACGTGCAATTGTTCATTTGGGCACTGGGAAAAATTATGCTTAGAAACAATGATTTCAGCCATAGCTTTTATTTATAGAGGGCACACAGGGTCTGTCTCGTGCCGGGGAGTTAGGAAGTAAACTACTTATGCGTGGGGCATTTGTTATATCAGCAAACATTTATTGAGCACTTACTGTGTGCCAAGCATGGCTCTAAGCACTTCTCACAGGTTATGTCGTGCTCCAAACAGCCATTGCAGAGGGCTGACCCTGTCCACTCCATTTCACAAATGAGGAGCCTGCAGCAGGCAAACACCACTGCGGGAGGAGTGCTGACGTCCAGGCTGTGCAGAGCATCATCAGTGAGACCCGTGAGGGTGTTCTGTACTACTTGTGAGTGAATTTCAGCTCTGTGGTTTATAATCACATGCAAGTAGGGACTAGGGTAGCATGAAATCCTGAACTCTGTAATTTCAAAACTTGATCATCTGCTTTATTCCCTTCCAATGGAGGCTCCACAATAAGCTGACTGTGATCAAATCCTGGTACTGTCTCTTACAAACAATGTGACCAGTAGAAAAGTTCTTCTCTCTCTGGGCTTAAATTTCCATATCTTATGTGTGCACGCACATGCATTCATGTATGTGTGTGCGCACCAACATGTGTGTGCATGCTTACAGCATTTATGAATAGGGCTCTGGTATCAAATAACCTGGATTTGAATTCTGGCTCAGCCACTCACCAGCCCACAACCTCAGGCAAATGACTTAACCTCTAGGTGCCTCAGTTTCTTCCTCTGTCACATGGTGACAATCAGCCCTCACCTCATAGGGTTGATGTGAGAATTAGATGAATTGGTCCATTTAAAACTCTTAGAAGGGAGCCTGGAACAGGGTTAGTGCTGGATGACTGCCCCTGTTATTACTGCTCATGGTTCTGCAGTGTGTCCATGTGCAGCTCTGTGCAGGGCACAGTAGGCATCAGGGGTGAATACATTACGAGCCCTACCTCCCCCACCTGACACTGCCGTCATCAGCGGAGGGGGTAGCATCTTGGCTAGGTGACTTTGGGCCAAGTGCGTCATCTCCCTGTGCTTTGGTTTCCTCGCCCAGAAAATGAGGACAATGATCACACTTGTCTCCTGAGGCTGCTGGGAGGATGTGCATCAAGTCCCTAGAGCAGTGCCAGGCCTGCAGTCGGTGCTATGCATGCATTAGCTGCTATTCCTATTCTTATTAATACTATTAGTGCTTGTCCCATTTAGATTCATCCTAGAGGCATATTGGCCAGTATGCTAAGCTTGTTTCTGATTTGGGGCCTTGCCATTTCCTCAGCTTGGGACACCCTTCCCCTGCATCTTCACCCAGCAGCTCCTATTCCTAGGTTGCCTCCTCAGGGAGGCCTCCTGGACTGCTTTCTCTGACAGAGCTCCTTGCTCACCCCTGCACACTCTCTATCATGTTATCCTATGTTCCCAATTGCTTTCCACCTGGCTGTGGTTTCCCAGAAGCAGATCCCGAGACAAGGATTTTAGTGCAAGTATTAGGTAGGTGCAAAAGTAATTGCCATGATGCAAAAACCGTGATTACTTTTGCACCAACCTAATATAATAGTTTATGTGGGAGGTGGTCCCAGGAAATACTAACAGGGGAGTGGGGAAGTGAGACAGGGTGTTGCCACTGTGGGCAACTGGAGCTTAGTCCTCTACCAGCTGAATGTTTGTCCTCCAATCTCTTTGCCCTGTTAGCCGAGGGCTTGTCCCAGGGCCATCAACTGTCAGCACTTCTGGCCACAGGCTAAGAGAAAGCTCTCAGGAGGACAGTCTCAGGATGCCCATGATGGCGGGACTGTGTCTGTTTTTTTCACTGTTGCTTCTAGGACATTGCTTCACATTTAGAAGATGATCTTTAAATGTGTGTGGAAGGAACAAAAAGGAAGACGGGAAGGAAGGAAGGGACAGAAGATGGACTTTGCCCTTCTGTAACACCTTAAGAAGAAAGAAAGAAGGAAGGAAGGGAGGAAAGGAGGAAGGGAGGGAGGAAAGGAGGAATGGAAAGAAGGGAGGAAAGGAGGAAGGGAGGGAAGGAAGTAGGAAAGGAAGAAAGGGATGGAGGAAGGGAGGGAGGAAGATGGATTTCTGCCCTTCTACAACACCCTAAGAAAAAAGAAAGAAGGAAGGAGGGAAGGAAGAAAGGGAGGGAGGGACACCTTTGTTTCTTGTGGTGCAGGTTAATCCCAAAATTGGGGCTCAGCCTGGGAGGGTTCCTGGTGTTGTGGAGGAAAGAACTCAAGAGTGAGCCAGGAGTGAAAGAAAGCAGGTTTATTAGAGCAGCAGTGTGCAGCAGAAGGACTGCTCCATAGCATAGGCAGAGCAGCCCAGAGCAGCAGTCCCTGCAGACCAGGGCTAGCTGTATTTATACTACTCTTAATTATATGCTAATTAAGGGGTGGGTTAATTAGAATTTTCTAGAAAAGGGGCAGACGGTTCCCGGAACCATATAAGGTAACTTCTGGGTAGTTTCCATGGCATTTGTAAACTGTCCTGGCACTGGTGGGAGGTGGGAGTGTCTTTATGCTAATGAGCAGTGAGGGCAACTACAGGTTGCTTTTGCCACCATCTGCTGGTTTTGGCCAGTTGCTTTACTGCATCCTGCTTCGATCAGCAGGATCATGATCTGTGCTTGGAAAACAAGTCCTGCTGATCTCCCACCTCACTTGCAATATTAAGGGAGCCATTCTCTGCCCATTCCCCATCACGGGTGGGATCTGGATCATCAAGGCTCTGAGGTTGAGCCTATAACCCTTTTTGAGGCACCGCCACTTAGATTACAAATGTGACTCCTCCAACACTAGTTCAATCATCTCCTCATTGCTTTAAGGGAAATAGGCAAAGCTCAGAGGCCTGGAGGGCTTTTTTTTTTTTTTTTTTTTTAAATCACTGTCGGTTGCACCAGCCCTAGAAGAGACAGTGGTTAATTTTATGTGTCAACTTGACTGGACCATGAAGTGCCCAAATATTTTGCTTAAACATTATTCTGAGTGATGCTATGAGGGTGTTTTTGGTGAGGTTAACATTTAAATCAGTAGGCTGAGTGAAGCCAGTTGCCTCTCTCAGGAGGGTGGGCCTCATGCAATCAGTTAAAGGCCTGAATAGAACAAAAAGGTGACCCTCCCTGAGTGAGAGGGAACTCCTCCAGCCTGACTGCCTGGGAACTGGAACTCAGCTGTTTCCTGCTTTTGGACTAGAACTGAGACATTGTCTTTTCTTTGGTCGAGCCTGCTGGCTTTTGGACTAGAAGACTATTGGTTCTCCTGGTTCTCCAGCTTGCAACTCACCCGACAGATCTTGGGATTTATCAGCCTCCATAATCATGTGAACTAACTCCTTACAATAAATCTCTCTCTCTCTCTCTCTCTCCCTCCCTCCCTCCCTCCCTCTCCCTCTCTTCTCTGTCTCCCTCCACACACACACACACGCTGGTGTTTCTCTTTCTCTAGAGAACCTTGACTCAAACAGAAGGTAACTGGGGTAATTGGGGATGGTTCAGCACAGCCCTCTGGTGTGATGAGCACAGTGGCTAGGAGGACACAATGGCTCCCTGTGATCATTTGCCTAAAGAGTTTAGTGGACATTTGTTCTTCTTTTTTGCCAACCACTGATGAGTGATTTCTATGGAAGGAGCTACAGTTAGTCCCTCAGGGGGCAGTTGCAGGATTCTGGATACATCTTCAGTGTCTCATACCTTTGCTGTTGGCAGCATGGGCTGGGATGTGTGTGCCGTGTGAAGGCACCAGAGACATCAAGGGACGAGTTATGATTGGGGGGGTGTGTAATCTGGGGGCCATATTTCCTGGCTGTGTGGCCTGAAAGTCTAATTCTTTGGTAGGCATGAGCCCAAGCTACCCAATAGGATTTCATAAATAAACCCCCTTCCTAATTGAACTGGCTGGAGTAGGTTCCATTAGCAACTAAAAGCCCTGATCCATATGTGGTACAAGTTTATGAAACATTTTAATCAGTACAAAAAAATATGTAGTAAGGAACGTGTGCTTGGCTCTGGATTTAACTGGAAAGGCAGGGCCAGCAGGTGGGAAAGAGATATGAGAGAACAAAGTAAGGTTGTCTACAGCTGATCCATTTCCTCAGTGTATTAATTCAACCAGTAACCACTGAGCTCCTCCTATGCCAGGCATTGTGCTCCGTGCACAGGATTCAGTGATGTCCAAGGCAGACGAGACCCCTGTCTTCATGCAGCTTCTGTTCTAGTGGGGAGATGGCAAGAGACAAGCACACAGTGAATAACTAAGATGATTTCAGATTGCAGTGAGTGCTTTGAAGAAAATAAATCAGAGCAAGGATAGAGAGTGATGGAGACAGACACCTCCTTTGGACAGGGTGGTTGTGAAAAGCTTCTCAGAGGAGGTGACACTTGAGCTGTGACCTGGAGGGTGAGAAGCAGCCATCTGGGCTAAGTGTCCCAGGCAGAAAAAAAGTATGTGCAGAAGCCTTGAGACTAGAAAGAACTTAGCATGTTTCAGAAGCAGCAAGGAGCCCATCATGCATGGCCTTGTGGCCACAGTAAGGAGACTGGATTTTACTCTAAAAGCTTGGGGAAACCACTGGGAGTCCTAGGCAAGGGAACTACATAGTCTCATTTTCCTTTTACAAACAGACTTTGACTGCTGAGTGCAGGATGGATTATGAGGGGTTGGTAGACCAGATGACCAGCCAGGGTTGCTGCAGTTGTCCTGAGGTTGGGGATGAGAGATGATGGCAGCTTGGATACAGGTGGGGGTGGCAGAGGGTAGAGAAGAGACAAGTGGGCAGATTCAGAATCTACTTTGGAAGCAGAGCTATTAGGAGGTGCTTATGGGATTGGGTGTGGGGTGTGAGAAAAAGGAAAGTGTTGGACGTAACCAAATGGACATAGATGATCATAAGAAGAATCCATTACCATCTACCAAACAAATCACAGCATTAAACACTTTAGAGTTCAGAAAGCCCCATCATATACATTGTTCTCATTGAATCATACAAAGTTCACAGGGAAGAGGCCTTAAGGATCATCTAGTGCAGCTGCTTAATTTGAAGAGAAGAGGAAACTAGAGCCAGAGAGGGGAAGTGACTCACCCAAGGTCACCTGGAGAGATAATTCCAGACCCCAAGTCAGAGTCCAGGCCTTCCAATTTCCAAATCATTGCTTTTTACACTATGGAATTTGGTTAGGAAGACTTCCTTTCTGTCGGTTTCTTTCTCTTATCTGCACAGTAGGGTACTGTTGGCTGCCTTAGGGATCACTCCTGGGAGCACCTTTCTCAGCCCATGCACTTTCCTTGCCCTTCACAAACTCAGATGGCTCCTCCAGCAAGAATCAAGTCCTGTCTTGCCCTAGGCAGAATCCATCACTCCAGTGCCTCTAGCTTCAACATATGCATATTCTTCCACCCAACAAATCCTATATTTAGAAACGTATCCCATAGAAACCAAAGCTCTACAGTACAAGAATACATATTCAAAGATATTTATTCCAGTGCTGATCATACTTAGTTGATTATAGTTGAATCATTGAATCTGAAAACACTCTGAATATCCATCAGCAGGGGAATGGTTGATTAATGTAAAATTTATTCATATTATGGAATATTAGATGGTTATTTTGAAATACTGAGTTGGATCCTGATATATCAATTGAGATGATGTCTATGCCATATTGAGGATTAAGAAAACACAGTATGAAGTATTTATGTAGTCAAATTATAGTTTGCAAAAGAAACCCAAACCCTTAAAAAGGAGGTCAGGAAATCCCTGTCAGTGTGTATATGTCTATGTATGAACCTGTGTAGAAGTGTGTAGAAAGTTGTGGAAGGAGATACATTTGGAAGTGGGGTTGGGAAGGAGGAGACAGGCAGGGGGCAGGGAAATTAGAGAAGGATTGAAAAGGAAGCGTTGTAGAATCCTGGGAGAAAATGTAGACAGAGTCTCCCTGTGTGTGAAAATTGACCATGTACATAGAAATGCACCAAGTTGACAAGATGAGGTTGCGTTGGCCATTTTTATCTTGACTTATGTGATGATCTTGACATATTTTGGTAACAAAGATAATATACAAGTGAATGAACAAACTGATAAAAAGGGAAGAGCCCCTTGGTGGAGGCCCTCAAGACCCACACAGAAGGTACAGTTGGCTTTGAGGGACTTCCCAAGACAGAGGAATAGGAGTGAGGTTGTCAGGCCCTGGGGGAACAAGGAACAAATGTGTGTGCAGCCTTCAGACCCAGGAGGCTGATTCACTCTCTAGGGACAGGGTTTCAGGACTCTATTCTTCTCTGCCTGGGGAGGGGGAGAGGGTGGGTGAGACCTGAGGTAGCTGAGATGTCCTTGGATTCCCTGCCTCATCCTGGGCAGGGTGGAGAGCCAGCCAGGGAAAGGTTACAGGACAAGAAAAACTTCAGGTGGGGACAACAGTAGATTTCAGCCTCTGTGAGCACACGTGGCTGTGCAAGGGGTGGTGGTTATCAATGGCGGTCTCGCCCCTAAAGAGGTGCCTTGGGTGCACGATGCTGAGAGGAGTGTGATGTCGGCATTTGGGATGTGAGCTGAGGATACCATGCGGCTGTAATACATAGGACAATCCCACACCATGCAGAATTTATCTTGTATCTTGCACTAGTTTTGAATGTTTCACTGGACATTCATGTCAGCAAACCCTATTTACAATGATCTGAGCCTCCAGTGAAAAGTCCAGTTTACATAGAGACAATCATAATGTTTTAATAATCACTTTCCTGGGACAGCAACTCTGGTGTAAATCAAGCGAAGCTCGTGTTTGTTTTGTTCAGAAGTTCACCAACAGCGGGTCAGCATCCTGAGCCCTCTCCTCACTAGCGGCAATATGCATGACATTTGAGGTGGCAACTCAACAGGCTTGTCACCAGTCTGCATTTACAGCTTAATCACTTCTAGTGCAGTCGGTCAGAGCATTTGCATGTTGAAGTATGTATTAATTTCTTACAAATTACTTTACATAAATTACTTTTCTTATACTTCTGTCTTTATATTATAGTTAGGGCATTATATTGAACTTTTAAAAAGACATGGATAGGCTGTATTATCTATGAATTATATTTGAAGATGCAAGCGTGGAAATCATAAAATATTGGTTTAAAAAAGGTGGCATAGGTTCGACACAGCTGAGAACCACATTTCTAAAACTCAGCAGTATCTTCTCTTTCCCCAGGGAAACTGCAGCCTCATTTGGAGAGGCTTTTGAACTTTTTTGTTAAATTGAGCCAGATCTTTTACCATGAAAGAGGATCTTTTCTTTTCTTCTTACCCATCAAGTCTTCCTTTGCCAAGATTCCCCTTAATGAGTCTGCTGGAGGCCAGTGTAATTTTAATCATTACAACCTTGGGCCATATAAATTCTCCTGGAATTGTCCCTACAAATACAAGTATAACTGTCTGGCTCCAGTTTGCTGCAGACACGGCTGGGGCTTCTGCCAAATTTAGGCCACTGCCTGGTGGGCAAATGATTTGTCCCTCCATAGGGGACAGATCAATAATCAACAAACAAACACATTAAAAAGATAAAAAGGCAGAAAGCTTAGTTATGCAAATCAGGGTGGAAGAGAGAGAGGGCAAAGAAAAGGGCCTCATTCATATTCTGCAACTTCAGCATGCCCTGGCCCATTGGCCGATTTCTAGTAAAACACTCCGCCCAGAGCAGCCAACACTCTGGCTCATTAATAAAGGTTTGTCCCAACTGGAGTAAACACCACCGGTTCCCAGGACACCCAGAAGCAGAAAATTAACAAGAGGTGAACTGGGTCATTAGCTGCGGCACAATATGGGTCATCCTAGATTAATTTAGTTCCCTTCAACTGAAGGCTCAAAGAGAGTGACCAGTTCTCATGGAGAGGGACAGTGACTTAGCAGCATGTTGAGGTCTCTTGGATACCAGGCCAGGAGCTGTCATTATGATTCATGGCGCCTCTGACATCACTCGGTGGTTTTGTGATGCAAAGTTTCATGTTGTCTAAACACACACAAGGGAACCGGTGAGTTTGTGTGTGGTTGTTGGGTGCACACCCACAGAATGGGACCCACAGAGACACACAGAGGACTAAATGACGCACCGGGTTCCTACAAGTGTCATCATGTCACAGTCCCTGAGTAGCCTGTTACACGATGGTGTTCTTGAACTATGTGAATATTTGGGCGATTGCAGGGATAAAGTTAAACAAATCCAAGCGTTATAATTCTGCATTATGCCTATGTTTTGATTTTTCATCTTTTATTTGGAGAATAAGAAAGCCAAATAGAGAAAAGGAAGCCCAGCCAACCAGCCCAGTTTCACGTGGGCAGAACCAGGAGGAAATTCAAAGGGGAGGGAATCCCCCTCGCCAGAGTCGCCTCCGCGTGCACCAGGAAGCCCACCGCAGGCCCACCATCTGGGCTGGGAGATTCGTCAGCAGACGTTGGCCTGCGACAGTCACACTTCCTGCTCCTCAGTCTGAGATGCCCAAACCAGATGGCGGAGGCCCGATGGGGAAGGAGCAGCCTCCGCAGAGGTCCGCCTGGTTTTCCAGCCCTGGACTTGCAGCCAGGACATCAGGACTCCCTCCTGCTCCCCTACCCCTCCTGCTGGTGAAGCAAGCCCCTGCTGCCCAGAGTGGAGCCTTCTCTGCCCTGGAAAGATGCTTGGAAACTTGGCGATGCTTCCAGACTTGCAGGCGCCGGGGGCCTGTCTTCTCTTCCTCTCCCTTCTCCTGGACTTGCTGACCTTCCTTCTGTGCCACAAACGGCCAGGTTCATTCCCCTGTGTGGGCATGCTCCTGTCCCCAGCCCTGTGCGTGGTTGCACCTCCTCACCTTTCAGGGCTCTGTCAAGTGTCATCTCCTGGGTGCGTGCCTCCCTGACCACCCTGTCTCCAGGAGCCCCCTCCACCCAGGCACTTCCTAGCATGTCACCCCATTTCCTCTTCTCAGGACCCCTCACCACCATATGAAATGAACTTGAGCGCGTGATGAGTTGGGGAACATCTCTCTCCCTCCTTACCTGTGTGTGAGCTCAAGGAGGCAGGGACTGACCTGACTTAAGAACCTGTGTGCCCAGCGCCTATGGCAGCACCCGGCACGGAGGCGCTGGTTGCCCACCATGCTGGATGACTCATGGGAGAGCCAGATATCCGAGTCTTGCTGTAGCTGTTCACAGGCACCTGACTGTGGGAGGGACCCTTTCTCTAGGGGTCAAGGTTTTTTCCTTGGTAAAATAGAGCTAATTCCTAATACTCATCACTCATGACTGCTGGGAGCTCAAAGACTGAGGTGACATATGTCAAAGCACTTGGCCAACTCAGAGAGCTACAGAAAGAGAAGCGGCCATGTTAAGTTGCTGGCATACACCTGAGTAGAATTCAGGGAGTGGGCTAAGGGAGAGCACGGTGATGGGCAGTCTGGTGGAATTCTGTAATGTGTGCGCTGAAAATACTGGTTAATATTGACCACCACGGGGGAGAGGGGAAGAAAATACTGGCTACCCTCTCCCTACGAACATTAATTCATGCCTACTGCATGCTGGGTTCTGTTCTGAAAGTTTCATAGGAATTCCCTTGTTAAATTCTCACCACTATACTTGAGATTATTATCATCTCCATTGCACAGATAAGGAAACTGAGGCACAGGGAGGTTAGGGCACCTCCAAAATCCATACTCTAAGCCACAGTGTTGCACTCCCTCTCCAGAAAAAAAAATGCATGGAATAACAGATTCAATTCTGTTAAAGTCAAGGGAGAACGGAAATGCATCTTGTTAGCTTATTAATCAAGTAAGAACTTCAGTGTCAGAGGGGATCTTGACAGATTCTCTAAATGCGTTTTTTTGAGCAGCACCTCTTTTCGCCAAGAGGAAGAAATACGTGACTCTGGTGGACACAGGTGGCATTCCCTCCAGCATGTGTGACTCAGAGGGTGTTTCAGCAGGGTTTCAAGGACCCAGCTTCTGCATGGGCCCCCAGTAGGAAGCAAATGTGGAAATGGCTGACCATTTCTACAGATGTGGAAATGCTTCGTTTTAATTTTTCCTTGAGCTTGGCAAGGCCTAGGTGGCCCGAGAGTGAGATGCTTTATCTAGCCACATGTCTCTGTGCAGACACGTCTAACTGTTACTCAACGCTCCTGCTCTCTTCTTCGATATCAACAGAACCTCAGGCTGCCCAGGATGAAGTCCACCTTCTCTGGCATCCCTCATCCTGGGGTGGCCCCCTGGACTCAGTTCTGGTCAATAGGATGGAAAGAGAAGGGATGGGTCTGACTTCCAGGTGCGCCCTGCAACTTGAGTGTCTCCTTCCTTCCCCCACCCACTGGCTGGAATGCAGACTGGGTGGCAAGCCATACTGGGCCACCTGGAGGAGAGTGACACTCCAGGAAGGGCAGCCACAAGGCGGGCAGAGGCTGGGCCCCAGCCCCTTGTAGCTGCCCGTTTTCAGGTAGGGGCAGATTCAGGGACGATGTGAGGTCAGGGAGAGCACAGTTTAGGGTTTTAAGTTTGGTCTTGCCCATCAGGACCCAAGGCTCTTCTTTCCCTCCCCCCATGAAGAAACCTCCTCTGTCCCCCCAGGGTTAGAAGCCCTGCTCCCTGACTTCCTGCCCCACCCTCTACCCCCTTGTCTTCCAAATCACTTCATGGTTCCTGCTCCAGGGCAGTGATGAACCCCCAACCCATTGCCTCAGGGTCTGAAAAGCAGCCCAGGATCTCCCTCCTTTCCCTTGCCTGGACTTGCCTGTGGCCTCTAATCCTGGACAGAAATATCAGAAAAAGCCCTGGGTCTAATCTGCAGGAGCCTTGCCCTTCCCTCTGGGGATTAGGGATTAGGGAAGCTGAGCAATCACTAAAGGCCCAGACAGCTCCTAACTGGCTTGAACTCCAGGGACCACATCCCCAAAGACAGGCTGTCAGGCCCCCTGGAGGGGTGTGTTCGTAATGGAAGGTGTGCACTCTGATGAACACAGGGTTCACGAGCCATGCATCAGGCCGAGCTGCTGAAAACCACCCAGTGACCCTGAATCAGAAAGAAGCCCGGCTGCCTGTAATGGGTGGAGGAGAGACACCTGAAGGACAGACATAGCCTTTATGTGGAAGAGGAAGGCACTGCAAAGGAAGCTCAGGGCTCGACACATCTCTGCACTCTGGGCTCCCAGCCAACCTTGTATCCATCACTAAAGACCGTCTGGAGGCCCCCTGGACTCTGCTAGGCAGGGCTGCTCTAGCATCTTAGATACAGGATGAGGGATGCTATGATCAGGAGAGGCTGGATTGTAGCTCAAGAGAGTCTTCACTCACCAGAAGGTTGCAGTTCTCAAAGCCCCAAATGATGGCTGGAAGTTTCAGGCAGTGTGGATGCCAACATTTCTCTACTGGGGCTCAGGGGGACAGTCCCATTGGAGGGGGCTCCACAGGGTCGTGGAAGCTCCCTTTGTACTAAGCACTCTTGTTGGAGATAGATTCTAGGATTATCTGGGGTAGCTTGGGGAGGGAAATGGAAATCATACTTAGGTCTAAAACCTCCCTTAGCACCCCTCAGCCACTGCCTAGTTGTAGGGACCTGGGCTTCTTTTCTATACAAGGAAGAACTTTCTAACTGAACTCTCTAACGATGACTGGAGCTCCCTGGGAAGGAAGTGAGCTTACTGTCACTGGTGGTAATCAAGAGGTGAATGATGCTTGGTGGAATGTGTGGAGGAATTCCTGCATCGCCTGAATAACTAGAAGGAAGAACTTTGACGTTTGTGATCATTTTTGCAGTGCTGTGAACTATACAATGGTAAAGCCCTAGATCTATTTCCCATTCGTTTTGCTCACCACACAGGGCTTAGTGCGATGCATGGCTCAGAGCACCCATGGGATAAATGCTTCTGGAAGGACAGAGCGGTGTTTCTCTGTCATCCCATTTATCCCACTGGATGCCACTGCTCATGGTGATCTCTGGGGAGTGGGGGCAGTGGGGGTGGAAACTAGGATCCCCAGAGAGTACAATTACCCACTTCTTGTACTTTTGTACATATTCTATGTAAGTTGTGCACATTTACTTAGAGCATTATTACTTTTAATTTGTTTTTCAATTGTAAGACTAACAAATACATGCTTAATTTAAAAATCACACAGGCCGGGCGTGGTGGCTCATGCCTGTAATCCCAGCACTTTGGGAAGCCGAGGTGGGCAGATCACCTGAGGTCAGGAGTTCGAGACCAGCTTGGCCAACATGGTGAAACCCCATCTCTACTAAAAATACAAAAATTAGCCGGATGCGGTGGCACATGCCTGTAATCCCAGCTACTTGGGAGGCTGAGGCATAAGAATCACTTGAGTCAGGGAATTCCCTTTCCTAGCCAAGCAAAGCTGTGACAGAAGGCACCTGGAAAATCGGGTCACTCCTACCCTAATACTGCGCTTTTCCAATGGTCTTAGCAAACGGCACACCAGATTATATCCCGCGCCTGGCTCGGAGGGTCCCATGCCCACGGAGCCTTGCTCATTGCTAGCACAGCAGTCTGAGATTGAACTGCAAGGCGACAGCGAGGCTAGGGAAGGGGCGCCCGCCATTGCTGAGGCTTGAGTAGGTAAACAAAGCGGCCGGGAAGCTCGAACTGGGTGGAGCCCACCACAGTTCAAGGAGGCCTGCCTGCCTCTGTAGACTCCACCTTTGGGGGCAGGGCATAGCCGAACAAAAGGCAGCAGAAACCTCTGCAGACTTAAATGTCCGTGTCTGACAGATTGGAAGACAGTAGTGGTTCTCCCAGCACTGAGTTTGAGATCTGAGAATGGACAGACTGCCTCCTCAAGTGGGTCCCTGACCCCCGAGTAGCCTAACTGGGAGGCACCCCCCAGTAGGGGCAGACTGACACCTCACACGGCCGGGTACCCCTCTGAGACGAAACTTCCAGAGGAACGATCAGGCAGCAATATTCCCTGTTCAGCAATATTCACTGTTCTGCAGCCTCCGCTGCTGACACCCGGGCAAACAAGATCTGGAGTGGACCTCCAGCAAACTCCAACAGACATGCAGCTGAGGATCCTGACTGTTAGAAGGAAAACTAACAAACAGAAAGGACATCCACACCAAAACCCCATCTGTACATCACCATCATCAAAGACCAAAGGTAGATAAAAACACAAAGATGGGGAAAAAACAGAGCAGAAAAACTGAAAATTCTAAAAATCAGAGCACCTGTCCTCCTCCAAAGGAACACAGCTCCTCACCAGCAATGGAACAAAGCTGGATGGAGAATGACTTTGACGAGCTGAGAGAAGAAGGCTTCAGACGATCAAACTTCTCCAAGCTAAAGGAGGAAGTTCGAACCCATCGCAAAGAAGTTAAAAACCTTCAAAAAAGATTAGACAAATGGCTAACTAGAATAACCAATGCAGAGAAGTTCTTAAAGGATGTGATGGAGCTGAAAACCATGGCACGAGAACTACGTGACGAATGCACAAGCTCCAGTAGCCGACTTGATCAACTAGAAGAAAGGGTATCAGTGATGGAAGATCAAATGAATGAAATGAAGCGAGAAGAGAAGTTTAGAGTAGAAAGCATAAAAAGAAATGAACAAAGCCTCCAAGAAATATGGGACTATGTGAAAAGACCAAATCTACATCTGATTGGTGTACCTGAAAGTGATGGGGAGAATGGAACCAAGTTGGAAAACACTCTGCAGGATATTATCCAGGAGAACTTCCCCAACCTAGTAAGGCAGGCCAACATTCAAATTCAGGAAATACAGAGAATGCCACAAAGATACTCCTCGAGAAGAGCAACTCCAAGACACATAATTGTCAGATTCACCAAAGTTGAAATGAAGGAAAAAATGTTAAGGGCAGCCAGAGAGACAGGTCAGGTTACCCACAAAGGGAAGCCCATCAGACTAACAGCTGATCTCTCAGCAGAAACTCTACAAGCCAGAAGAGAGTGGGGGCCAGTATTCAACATTCTTAAAGAAAAGAAGTTTCAACCCAGAATTTCATATCCAGCCAAACTAAGCTTCATAAGTGAAGGAGAAATAAAATCCTTTACAGACAAGCAAATGCTGAGAGATTTTGTCACCACCAGGCCTGCCCTACAAGAGCTCCTGAAGGAAGCACTAAACATGGAAAGGAATAACCGGTAACAGCCACCGCAAAAACATGCCAAATTGTAAAGACCATCGATGCTAGGAAGAAACCGCATCAACTAGCGAGCAAAATAACCAGCTAACATCATAATGACAGGATCAAATTCACACATAACAATATTAACCTTAAATGTAAATGGGCTAAATGCTCCAATTAAAAGACACAGACTGGCAAATTGGATAAAGAGTCAAGACCCATCAGTGTATTGTATTCAGAAACCCATCTCATGTGCAGAGACACACATAGGCACAAAATAAAGGGATGGAGAGGGATGGAGAGGGATGGAGGAAGATCTACCAAGCAAATGGAAAACAAAAAAAAGGCAGGGGTTGCAATCCTAATATCTGATAAAACGGACTTTAAACCAACAAAGATCAAAAGAGACAAAGAAGGCCATTACATAATGGTAAAGGGATCAATTCAACAAGAAGAGCTAACTATCCTAAATATATATGCACCCAATATAGGAGCACCCAGATTCATAAAGCAAGTCCTTACAGACCTACAAAGAGACTTAGACTCCCACACAATAATAATGGGAGACTTTAACTCCCCACTGTCAACATTAGACAGATCAATGAGACAAAGTTAACAAGGATATCCAGGAATTGAACTCAGCTCTGCACCAAGCAGACCTAACAGACATCTACAGAACTCTCCACCCCAAATCAATAGAATATACATTATTCTCAGCACCACACTGCACGTATTCCAAAATTGACCACAGAGTTGGAAGTAAAGCACTCCTCAGCAATTACAAAATAACAGAAATTATAACAAACTGTCTTTCAGACCACAGTGCAATCAAACTAGAACTCAGGATTAAGAAACTCAATCAAAACTGCTCAACTACATGGAAACTGAACAACCTGCTCCTGAATGACTACTGGGTACATAACGAAATGAAGGCAGAAATAAAGATGTTCTTTGAAACCAACGAGAACAAAGACACAACATACCAGAATCTCTGGGACACATTTAAAGCAGTGTGTAGAGGGAAATTTATAGCACTAAATGCCCACAAGAGAAAGCAGGAAAGATCTAAAATTGACACACTAACATCACTATTAAAAGAACTAGAGAAGCAAGAGCAAACACATTCAAAAGCTAGCAGAAGGCAATAAATAACTAAGATCAGAGCAGAACTGAAGGAGATAGAGTCACAAAAAAACCCTTCAAAAAGTCAATGAATCCAGGAACTGGTTTTTTGAAAAGATCAACAAAATTGATAGACTGCTAGCAAGACTAATAAAGAAGAAAAGAGAGAAGAATCAAATAGACGCAATAAAAAACGATAAAGGGGATATCACCACCGATCTCACAGAAATACAAAATACCATCAGAGAATACTATAAACACCTCTATGCAAATAAACTAGAAAATCCAGAAGAAATGGATCAATTCCTTGACACATACACCCTCCCAAGACTAAACCAGGAAGAAGTTGAATCTCTGAATAGACCAATAACAGGCTTTGAAATTGAGGCAATAATTAAGAGCTTACCAACCAAAAAAGTCCAGGACCAGATGGATTCATAGCCGAATTCTATCAGAGGTACGAGGAGGAGCTGGTACCATTCCTTCTGAAACTATTCCAATCAATAGAAAAAGAGGGAATCCTCCCTAACTCATTTTATGAAGCCAGCATCATCCTGATACCAAAGCCTGGCAGAGACACAACAAAAAAAGAGAATTTTAGACCAATATCCCTGATGAACATCGATGCAAAAATCCTCAGTAAAATACTGGCAAACCGAATCCAGCAGCACATCGAAAAGCTTATCCACCATGATCAAGTGGGCTTCATCCCTGGGATGCAAGGTTGGTTCAACATATGCAAATCAATAAACATAATCCAGCATATAAACAGAACCAATGACAAAAACCACATGATTATCTCAATAGATGCAGAAAAGGCCTTTGATAAAATTCAACAGCCCTTCATGCTAAAAACTCTCAATAAATTAGGTATTGATGGGACGTATCTAATAAGAGCTATTTATGACAAACCCACAGCCAATATCATACTGAATGGGCAAAAACTGGAAGCATTCCCTTTGAAAACTGGCACAAGACAGGGATGCCCTCTCTCACCACTCCTATTCAACATAATATTGGAAGTTCTGGCCAGGGCAATCAGGCAGGAGAAAGAAATAAAGGGTATTCAATTAGGAAAAGAGGAAGTCAAATTGTCCCTGTTTGCAGATGACATGATTGTATATCCAGAAAACCCCATTGTCTCAGCCCAAAATCTCCTTAAGCTGATAAGCAACTTCAGCAAAGTCTCAGGATAGAAAATCAATGTACAAAAATCACAAGCATTCTTACACACCAATAACAGACAAACAGAGAGCCAAATCATGAGTGAACTCCCATTCACAATTGCTTCAAAGAGAATAAAATACCTAGGAATCCAACTTACAAGGGATGTGAAGGACCTCTTCAAGGAGAACTACAAACCACTGCTCAATGAAATAAAAGAGGATACAAACAAATGGAAGAACATTCCATGATTATGGATAGGAAGAATCAATATCGTGAAAATGGCCATACTGCCCAAGGTAATTTATAGATTCAATGCCATCCCCATCAAGCTACCAATGACTTTCTTCACAGAATTAGAAAAAAACTACTTTAAAGTTCATGTGGAACCAAAAAAGAGCCCACATTGCCAAGTCAATCCTAAGCCAAAAGAACAAAGCTGGAGGCATCATGCTACCTGACTTCAAACTACACTACAAGGCTACAGTAACCAAAACAGCATGGTACTGGTGCCAAAACAGAGATATAGACCAATGGAACAGAACAGAGCCCTCAGAAATAATACTACACATCTACAACTATCTGATCTTTGACAAACCTCACAAAAACAAGAAATGGGGAAAGGATTCCCTATTCAACAAATGGTGCTGGGAAAACTGGCTAGCCATATGTAGGAAGCTGAAACTGGATCCCTTCCTTACACCTTATACAAAAATTAATTCAAGATGGATTAAAGACTTAAATGTTAGACCTAAAACCATAAAAACCCTAGAAGAAAACCTAGGTAATACCATTCAGGACATAGGCATGGGCAAGGACTTCATGTCTAAAGCACCAAAAGCAATGGCAACAAAAGCCAAAATTGACAAATGGGATCTAATTAAACTAAAGAGCTTCTGCACAGCAAAAGAAACTACCATCAGAGTGAACAGGCAACCTACAGAATGGGAGAAAATTTTTGCAATCTACTCATCTGACAAAGGGCTAATATCCAGAATCTACAAAGATCTCAAACAAATTTACAAGAAAAAAACAACCCCATCAACAAGTGGGCAAAGGATATGAACAGACACTCCTCAAAAGAAGACATTTATGCAGCCAACAGACACATGAAAAAATGCTCATCATCACTGGCCATCAGAGAAATGCAAATCAAAACCACAATGAGATACCATCTCACACCAGTTAGAATGGCAATCATTAAAAAGTCAGGAAACAGCAGGTGCTGGAGAGGATGTGGAGAAACAGGAACACTTTTACACTGTTGGTGGGACTGTAAACTAGCTCAACCATTGTGGAAGTCAGTGTGGCGATTCCTCAGGGATCTAGAACTAAAAATACCATTTGACCTAGCCATCTCATTACTGGGTATATACCCAAAGGATTATAAATCATGCTGCTATAAAGACACATGCACACGTATGTTTATTGTGGCACTATTCACAATAGCAAAGACTTGGAACCAACCCAAATGTCCAACAATGATAGATTGGATTAAGAAAATGTGGCACATATACAGCATGGAATACTATGCAGCCGTAAAAAATGATGAGTTCATGTCCTTTGTTGGGACATGGATGAAGCTGGAAACCATCATTCTCAGCAAACTATCGGAAGGACAAAAAACCAAACACCGCATGTTCTCTCTCGTAGGTGGGAACTGAACAATGAGAACACTTGGACACAGGAAGGGGAACATCACACACTGGGGCCTGTTGTGGGGTGGGGGGAGGGGGGAGGGATAGCATTAGGAGATATACCTATTGTAAATGACGAGTTAATGGGTGCAGCACACCAACATGGCACATGTATACATATGTAACAAACCTGCACGTGGTGCACATGTACCCTAGAACTTAAAGTATAATAAAAATATATATATATATTAAAAAACAAAACAAAAAAAGAGTCGCTTGAACCTGGGAGGCAGAGGTTGCAGTGAGCCAAGACCGCGCCACTGCACTCCAGCCTGGGCGACAGAAGGAGACTCTGTCTCAAAAAAAAAAAAAAAAAATTCACACGGAGAAGGATGGCAATCAATGAAAAGTGAAATTCTTCCTCTTTCCCAGGCATGGATTACCTTGTAACTTCTAGTTCTGGCCTTTCTGGTGGTCACTGCCAATATTCTAGATAATATGCTCAGACAACCTAGTTCTAGCTTTGTCATCTTTAGATAACATACATCAGCGCTCTGATGATGAAAAATGAACATTTTAGCTCCTTTGTGGCAGCTCACCTTTCTTTCCCCATCCTGAGATGTATTAAGGACATTACCATTTTAAATTCTTCTGTTGGTCAACTTGACAGTTTTAATAACTTGAGCCTCTCTTTCCCCTTCCACTCAGCTTAGACAAGGGTGTTGTTCACCCACAGCACTTGATGAGGAAATTGGCTTCTCAACACTATTCTGCATCTTGCCCTGAAATCCCCCTTCCCTGTCCCCCATGCTCTACAGTCCTGACCATAGTCTATTATAGCACTATCTTTAGTCATCAAGGTTTATAAGATCCAACTTCTTGTCCACAGCCAAGTGAGGTCTTCTGGACTTTGACCATTGGAGGATTCTACCAGGAGAAAAGCAGTAAGTGCATTTGTAGCATCAGGATCGCCTGGGCAGATGGTCCCTTGATTGCCTCCCTCCTCAACTGTGAGCCTTGTGAGGACAAGGGCCGTGCCCATCTCAGTCACTCCCCCATCTCTGGCACCAGCACAGGCCTGGCACTTGGTAGATGTTCCATAAATATCCACTGCGTGAGTGAGTGAAGTTGGAAGTGTTTTTCGAGGAGTCAGGAGACAATATTAGGAGGACCATGTAAAGTTGCTCATATTTAACTATTATGACCTATAAAATCAATTTCATTTGATTCAACTGAATGTCAGCGAAGCCTCGAGCACAGAACATGGCTCCTGGGAGGTCTGTGATACGTGCTAAAACTCCTTCTTTCCACTTTTTCCATTTGACTGTGAATTTGAGCTGGGGCTTCAGGATTGGTTTTGACATAAATATGCTGGCCTTAGAGAGCTGTTCGGCTCTGACAGTCTTTCTCCCAACAAGTGACAAAACAGCTGGTAAACTGTATGCAGAAATGACTTTTGTGTGGAAAGATCCTCCTTGCATGTTCTGGGGTCTGCAGAATGACAACAGGGGCGCATAGCAGGGGGTGACGGAGAGGGTGATGAGAAATTCACGGAGCATCTGATCTCAGACCAGGTCTCGGCACTTCCCAGGACTGTCCGATCTCATTGTTAAAGTGTCTGGGGCAGAGGCTGTGGGTCCTGTTCACTCCCACGCAGGAGGGAAGCGATAAACACCTGGAAAGGCCCTCAGGGATGCCAGGCGGTGCCCGGCCTCCTGGCAGAGGCTCAGAGGGGATGCCCTGTGGGACTAGACCCCAGCAGGTGGCGGCCCATTAGCAACCCCTCCGCATGTAATGGGCGATTTTGCCAGAGATGGGAATGCTCAGAGGGAAGTGCAGGGCCCGCCTTCTGAGCCCAAGGCCCAGGTTCCTCCTCCTCAGAGAAAGGGAAGAGGAGGTGAGAGTGAGGAGGGAGCAGGCCAGGCCATGTGGGACAGGGACTGGGGACCGGAGGCTCCCAGGTGACCTGCAGCTGGGCTTGCTTGCTGCTGCTTCTGTGACGTGCTCCGTGCTGCGTGTTCCTTGCTCTCTGGTCTCCCTGAGCTGGTCTTGCAGCAAGGCTAGGGGTTCAGAGCCTAAGGCTGCTTCGAGGCCACCCCCAGGTGTTGCCGGAGCAGCCACAGAGGGGAACTGTCTGCTGGCTCACCCGGCCATGCCTGTCTGAACACCTCCTCCCCTCTCTGCAGCCTTTCGGGCTGTCTGGAAAAAGCAAAGGGAAGCTGAGGTAGGACATCATTTTTCCTGATTACTGGTGCAGCTCCCTAGCAGAGTCAGTCACTCCTCCAGACTTCGAGGGAGGCCCTTCCCTTGGGGATCCACAGCTGATGTTCCTCCTGCTGGCTCATTCTGGAGTGGCCTTCCCGGCCCTGCACTGGACAGTCATGCTCCCTACCAGGCACCTCTCACCCCTGATAGCCATCCTCAGCTTTGCCTTCTCTGTGCCCAGGGTCTGTCCTGCAGGCCTCTGCCAGGCTCCCTTGGCCTGTGGCTTTGGGTCAGTTTCAGTCAGTGGGAGACACCAGCAGGAGGAGAGGTGGCAAAGGAGCGACAAAGGGGGGCTCTTTCTTCCCTGGCCCCCTGCTTCAGCATCCTGTCTCTCAGGGTCCCTCTGTCCTTCCCTGATGATTGATCAGGTGGGTGGCTGCTGCTTCTCCTTGTCCCATCCTCCCCAGGGATGGTAACAGCTTCCGGCGGCTGCTAATCTCTGTGTGCCTCAACTTCCCAATTCATTCTTTAGCTCTGACTGCCCCTCTGCAAAGGGTCCCTTCATTCATATCTGATTTGAACCATAGGGGGTGAACTCTGCTTCCTCTTGGGACCTTAACCCTGATGTCTCTGAAGGATTTGGGGTCCTCTGATATGAACCCAGTCCTGTGCCAATAATAGATAAAGCTGGCAGGAAAATGTGAGATCAGAGTACCAATTATCAAATTAATATTTAATCCAAGGTTAGAGTAATAATTATTAATATGACTGCTAACAAAGAACATATATATAATTTCGTTTATTCTTGTGACATCAGCTCCAAAACCTATGCAGGGCACATGTAATTATGTCCATAATGAAAGTGAGTGTATTTATTAATCAATGTTCTTCAGAGAAATAGAACTAAAGGGAAATGTATATATATATGCACGTGTGTGTGTGTGTGTGTGTGCGCGCACGTGTAGAGAGAGAGAGAAAAGAGAGAGAAATTTAAGGAATTGGCTCACACGATTGTAGAGGCTCAGTAAGTCCAAAATCCGCAGGTTAGGCCAGCAGGCTGGAGACCCAGGGCAGTGTTGCTGTTGAGTTCAAAGGTCATCTGCTAGGAGAATTCCTTCTTGCTTGGGGGCCCTCAAAGCAGCTGCAGCAACAGAGTCTGACCTCCCAGCAAGGAGCTCCTGCTGGAGGTTTGTTTACTTTGAACAAAAGCTCACAAAGATGCCTATGATTCCCTCTGCAAATAGGAACTTTCCATTTCTGCATTACGCAGGGCATACTTGTGTCATTTAGGTGTTAAAACAGACCAAAATGTGTTCTCCTGGCCAGAAGTGAGCAAAGCCAACTCCAGCTGCAGTTCCCTGACAGCCCAGTGAATTAGGCCAAAGGAAATGGCCCCATGTGGAGGTGGGCGAGGCCCACAGAGGATGGTCGTGGCAGGAAACTCAGCAGGCAGAAATGTTCTCTTGGTTTCTGGGAGGCTGGAGGTTTCCCAAGGGGCTGATGAAGTTTCAGCCCCAACTGATGGCAGCAGCCTCACCAGATGGCCTGCCACTGCCATCGCACCAGCTGTAGCAGGAAGGTACAGCCCGGGTTGACCGCTCCATGGAGTTGACAGGAGCTGGGGACAAGTGGGACAAGTGGGAGCCTTGCCCCTTCCAAGTTGGGGCAGGAGCTCCCCAAGTGCCGCTGCAGCCATCCATACCACGGCTGCAGGCCTGGGCTTCCCACTCCACAGAGCGCGCAGGAGCCCCACCCTCCTGTGAGGGGTTGCACCAGCCCAAGCCATGGCTGCAGATCTGAGCCTTCCTGTGCTCTTGGGGGGCCGGGAGCAGGCAGGAGCCCCGCCTTTCCAGGTGCAGCTGCAGCTGCCCAAACTGTTGCTGCAGACCCGGGCCTCCTGCTCCATGCAGCAGGCAGGAGCCTCACCACCTGCAACCCGCCCCCCAGCCCCCTCCGGGTACAGCTGCAGCCACCCAAACCCTGGCTGCAGACTCAGGCATCCCTGCACTCTTGGGGACCTGGGGAAACCCCCCTGCCCTTGCAGGCTCAGAAGTGCCTGTTCCTGCTGCCTGGCTTCTCCCTGCTGTGGGTGCCAGCTTCATTCTTGGAGTAAAGTCTGGGCCTAACCTGGGTGTCATGAAAGGCAGCAGGAAGCAGACAGATTCCTGGGTGGAAGGGGATGGGTCCCCAGTGATTCCCAGCCACATGTTCAAAGAATCTTGAAGGAATAGGATGGTTGGTGTGGAAGAAGGCTTGTGAATTCTGGATTTAGCTTTGAGTGCTTCAGCCGACCTGGAATGTATACCTGTGCAGGTGGTTGCTGGGTAGGGTGACCACTACTGTCTTTCTCCATCACCCAGGGCTGTGCTCAGCTCAAAGCCACAGAAGCCCAGGCACGGTGGCATCTCTGGGGGGACGTTGCCTTATTCCAGATTCTCAGGTCCGGGGGCGAAGGGGCCAGAGGAGGTGTGGGGCCGCAGGATATCCCCCAGAGCCTGGCTCCTTCTACCTTTCTGTCGCCATCCTCAGCTGGTGCCTTCACCTTGAGGCCTCCTGTGGCTGCTGGTGCTGCCGCTCTTGGCCTCCTGTCTGCCTCCAGCCAGGAGAGGAGAAAGGAGGAGGTGAGAGGAGGAAGGGGCTTAAATAGAAGGCCACACTTACCCAGAATCCCTAGTAGCCGCCTGTTCCGCAACCCCCTCTTCCCGCACCCCCCCACCACTGGCTAGAGCTGTGTCACACAAGGATGAGCAGCCAGAGAGCTGGGCACCATCCAGGGAGCGTGTGATCATCAGGGTCCTGTTGGTAAGAAAAGGGCATGTGGGTAGACATCTGGAGTGCCTGTCATGGTCCAATTAACTGCCTAAAGGGATTTGTGGGTGTGCAGCTGTTTTGAATCAAAAGTACGTAATTCACATCAGAAAACACAGATTCCTGCTTTTGAGTAATGAAGGCGACCAAACCATATGACCCTGCCTGCGAAGATTCCACCTGGACTCCTGGTTCCTCCAAGGAACTGTCGTGCGTTTCAAATCCAACAGAAATTCTCCAAATCTCCACCCTCCTCAGGGTGCAGAGTTGGCTGCTTTTCTGTGCCCCCCGCTGATCACCGCAACCCCTGGGTGCCTCGGCCTGCGAAGCCCCAGCTGTCCTCCGTCTGCAGACAAGCCGAGCTGTGAAAGCATCCTTGCTGGCCCAGGAGCCTGTCATTGTCCTCCAGCAGCTCCAGCCTGGATGCAGCCCCAGAGATAAATCATATCTCTTTAAAAAGCCACGGTGGCCCATTATTTCTGCTTGAAAACACCCCTGGCTCTCTGCTGGCGAGCTGGGTGACAGGCCCCGGCTGTTGTGCTCAGCGCTGCATAGAGTCACGTCAAGTCTGTCGACTTGTGTAGTGAGCAAGCTGGTAGCTTCAGATGGCGTGCACATGAAATCCAGTCCTGGCATCCAGGACTTGGCCGGGGGTTGCAGGGAGCCATGTCTCCTGAACAGGTAGTAATATTTTACAGTCCCTGCCTCATGCCCATGCGAAATGCCCCGTTCATACCTGGCTACATGGGCAGTAGCAAAAAAGACACAATGGCAATCCCCGGGCTACCTTTTGCAATATTCAGCAACACTTTCTGAAAGAAATTGCAATCTTGAAAAATAAACTGAATACAATTAAAAAATTACTCTGGATATCTCCACCAGAAGAACATAGTGAACCACCATATACCCATCACACAGGCTCAACAATCAGGGTTTGCTCCTTCCTTCAAGCTCTCTCCCCTCTTCCTGCCGACTTATTTTAAGGCAAATCCCAGACCTCACGTGGATGTTTTCTAACATAGCTGCAATATCTTTATCACCTCCAACAAAATTAAAAATAATTCCCCATAATTGTCTAACATTCAGTCCATGTTTGAATTTCTCCAGTTGTCTCCCAAATGTCTTTTTCCTGTTGCTTTTTGTCAATCAAGATTCAACAAGGGCCACATGGCATCTGGTTGTTAAGTCTCTAGTGTCTCTTTGGTTGACAGTGATCCTTTCTCCCTCATTTTACTTTTCGTGTCGCTGCTTGTTGAATTCCCAGGAGCAGTTGCCTCTGGGGTGCTACACTTACCCAGAATCCCTGGCAGCCAGCTGTTCAAAGAATCTTGAAGCAATCAGATGGTTGGTGCGGAAGAAGGTTCGTGAATTCTGGATTTAGCTTTGAATGCTTCAGCCAACCTGGAATTTGTCTGAATTTGTCTGCCTGCTGCCTCATCGTGGCCCATTTTATTCCCTCTACCTGGAAGGACAAGTGGATGCCTCTGAGCAATCTTGGGGAAGAGATCATGGTTTCCATTATTAGGAATAACGCTCAAAATCCTAAGGAAATTGAACACTTGAACAAAAGATTCTTAGCAAAGCAATTTTACTTCTGCGCAGAGGAGTGCCTCCTTGGCCAGTTGCCATGAGAGCACATCTGAATAAAGGGCATGAGAGCCTTTATTCCTGATGCAAGTCCTGCCCCTGTACCCTTTCCCCATTGGCTGGGGTCAGGTTGTACAATCTAAACTAATCCCGGTTGGCTAAACATTTGATTTTTTTTTTTTTAGATAGGGTGGGTATGTAAAAGAAAGTGGAGAGAAAGGGGAAGGCGGTGTCTGTAATGAGCTAGAAAGTTAGTCCCCTTTCCATATAAGGAAAGGAATGTGAGCTGGTACTGATAACACTTGGTACCGAGACATGCCTCGCATCTAACAAACAAAGGCAAAAAGGAAAAAGAAAAAGAAGAAAAGGTGGGGGAGGGAGTACTATGAATTAAAGAATGAAAGATTGATCAGATTATTTGAAGAGAAACCCCATTATATCCCACACCATTAAACCCAGCCTGGGGTTTGAAAACTCTGAGCAAGGGAAAATATGTGCTTCAAGAAAATTTCCTGGATTCTTGCTGAACTAGCAAGGCAAGTGTTTGCTCTTAAGCCTTACCACCTCATTCCCTAACAGCTCTGTTCTAGGTTGAGTCACTTTAATGAACTGCCCTGCCACTCCCAGGTGAGATGGAAATTAGAACCTGCAGTCCTGATACCAGGGCCATGTTCTCAGTATGTGAAGAAACCCTAACAGTCGAGACAGAATGAATGCCGGACTGATAAAGGGGCCAGGTCTACACAAGCACACCCATGGGGCAACCCGAAGGCACGTTATATTGGCCTGAGTTATCTCCTGGGTCACAGACGTGAGACTAGGAAGGTCAAGGTTTGCTAGTTATTATTATGGAAAGACACTGACCCTGTGTGCTGGGCTCTGCCATGGGCGCCTTCTTATTACATCCTCAGAATAGCCTCAGGATGGCTCATGATTCCCTCATTCACAGACGAGGACCTGAGGCTCAGGAAAGACACATCTGCACAAGGTCTCACATCTTGTAGGTCTGGGTTCAGCCTGGACCCACGGTTTCCATGCTTGCCCTGAGCCTTCATTCCCTCCATTCCCTCCCAGCGGCCAATCAGTGGCTGTCCAGACATGCACACCAACTGTGCTGCACCCCAACCATATAAACGCCTCCAATCACTTGCCACTGCTCCCCATGTGAACCCCAGGAGAGCTTACCCTGTCCCAGGAGGCTCTGCCTGATCCACATCCCGCACCCTTTCCTGCATCTCTGCAACCTGCTTTCTCCACCTCTCCAGTCCCAGCTTCCTCTCTGTTCCCTGCACTTGTCCAGCCCAGTCCTGCCTCCAGGCCTTGGCACCTGCTGTGCCCTTGACCTGGCGTGATCTCCTGATAGCCGTTACTGGGCTGGAATCTTCTCAGTGCTCAGCTTGAGCTCAAAGCTCACCTCTTCAGAGAGGCCGTCCTCACCTCCCCATCCAATGTGGCCTTTCTTCCCTTTGCTCTTTCAATTCTCAGTTTATTTCCTGTAGAGCAGTTTCACCCTCTTCACCATTCTTGTTTTTTATTTCCTTGTTTATTGTGCCTCCTTTACCAGAACGCTCACCCTCTGAGGGCCCGGGCCAGATCTGTCCTGGTCAGAGCTGTATTCTAGGACCTAGAAAAGTGCCTGGCATAATATCTGCTCAGAAAATGAAGGAATGGATGGATGGAGAGAAGCCTGTCTTAGCTGAAGGCCCACTTACTGAGCCTTCGAAGTGAATCTAGGCCCTTGGCTGGTTATATCTCTTTTGTGGTTAAATTCCAAAGGGCCTTGACAAATCCCTGTTTTGTTTTATGTTTTTCCTCTGTCTCAGTAGCCTTCTCTGCCCATCAGCCCACCTCGAGGAGTTTAAGTCACCAAGGGCTCTGGGCGGGCAAAGCCGTTCCTCAGCAACAAGGAAATGATGTGTGGGATTTCTCTTCCTGCTTTGTCCATGAGTTAGGCTGAATAAAGGCAGCATCTTCTCCCCACTCTTGTATCAGCTTCCTAGGGCTGCTAGAACAAGTTCTCACTCAGTTGGTGCCTCACAACCATAGAAATTCATTCTCCCACAGTTCTGGAGGCCAGAAGTCCAAAATCCCAGGGCTGTGTTCCCTCCAGGGGCTCCCCAGGCGACTCGGCCCCTCACCTCCTCCCATTTCTCAGGGCTGTGGCTGCATCGCTCCAGTCTCTGCCCCTTCCTCCTCTGTGCGTCTGTGTCATCTACCTCTGCCTGTTTCCCATAAGGACTCTTGCGATAGCATTTAGGGGCCACCTGGGTGATGTAGCGCGATTCTTCCATGTCAAAGTCCTTAACTTCATGACATTTGCAAACCCTTTTGACAAGCAACGTTGCATGTACAGGTTGCAAGGATGAGGACTTGTGTCTCTGGGTGGCCATTGTGTAACCTACGGTGCGGCTCTACCTCCTCTCGTTACCCTCCTGGAAGCTGGGCTCATTGGCTACTCCACATTCTGTTCATGATGTTTTCATTTCTAACCACCTCAGCACCTGAGGGAAAGGGACCTGGCTGTAGAAAAGAAACATTTCTCTTAATTACCCTTGTACCCGGAATGCACGCTGGGCAGGGAGCAATGGGGCCTGGGGCCATCTGTCACCCAGTCCTGTCTCTGGCTCCGAGCTGCCGTCCACAGACCCCATCACCACTCTCCTCCGTGGCATTTAATCAATGGCCTTTCTGGGCGTTCTGAGTGATGCTGCCTCTTGTGAGATGAGAAGCTGCAGCTGCCTCTGGAAAGACTGTTTCAGAAGAGGGAGATCCCAGGTTCTCCCTCTGCTGGGCGGGGGCAGGTCACAGGAGATGCTTTGGCCCCTGGGCAGCCCTTGGGGCTCCTGAAACTCCACAGGGGCAGCAACATCATGGACCATGCTACGGACCAGGCTCCTCTAGGCCTGGCCCAGGGATGGGACGGAAGAGATGCCAGAGCTCTGTGCCGCTGCAAGACCCAGCTCCTTGGTTTGCTCACAGCCGCAGCCCTACCATTGCTTCCCTGGGAACCGGCTGGCTGTTCCCATCTCCCCTTTATCCCCGGGCAGCCAAGGAGGCCCAGGACCCAAGTCCTCCCTCATCCCCACTACAGTCTTCCCCAGCTCTGAGGCATGAGGATCCCCCACTCTCCCTGAGCCCCTTGACCCCTCCTACTGTCCGAACCCAAGTCCCCTTCCCATCCTCCATCCCCTCCCTGCCTGCTTTGTCCCACAACCCAGCCACCCCTGCACATACTCAGTTTCTCAGTCATTTACTTGTTTGAGTTCTAGAACACATGCTCTGGGCAGTGAGAGCTTTTGTCTGCAGTGGCTCTGAAGAGGGGGAAGCCCCATGGCTGCCCATCAGGGAAGCAGCTCAGGGCAGCAGGCACCTGTGTGGGGGTGGCAGAGGGTGCAGTCCACTTGGTCTTGGCCAGTCCTTGGTGACCAGGGACAGAGAATGGTGAGGGGCACTAAGACCAGGGCTCTCCAGGGCCTCCTATGGCTGTGGGAGAGGCCTAGCAGGCTCCTGCTTAGAGGTGATAATGAGGCATCAGAGCCATGGAGGTGAGACCAGTCCCTCTTCCGGTTGCATCCTGTGTTCCCTGCAGCTTTGTGCCTGTACTTAGTGGGGTAATTGTCCCGAAAACCAGCCCAATTGTCCCATAGAACTGATGTTTATGGTTTCTTTTGAGTAAACATAGAAATTGAGCCTCCCAGTCTCAACTTGAGAAAGTTACATTTGTCTTATCTGAGTTCCTTTCTCAAGAAAGCAGCCATCAGTCCTCCCACATAGCATCAAGAAACAAACTCACCAGATCACTGCATCTGGACAATGAGAGACGCCAGATCCCTCACCCATCACCACTGCTGACCACCTCCTCTTGTTGACCAACTCTTCTTCGGTAATTCCTGTTTTCCCACACATAGTTACATTTATTCCCTGCTGTATAAACCCCTGATTAAAGAAGACATTCAACCCCCAAAGGGACAGATACATGATTTTTTTTTTCCTTTTTCTCTTCTTTCTTTTTTCCTGTTATTTGTTTGCTTGTTTGTCTTTCATTTGTTTTTCCCTTCAGAAGGAGAGCTGTATTTAGAAGGATGCTCACTCACATGCTATTTTCTAGTAGCAAAATTCTGGAAACAATCAAGATAGGGAATAGGAGAATAAAGTATGGTATAACTGAAACCAACCCAATTGCCCCATAGACAGTTCTTTTTGATAAACATAGACATTGGCCCTCTGGTCTTAAAAAGCTTGAAACTTATATTTGTTTAATCTGAGTTCTTTCCTCAGGAAATGACCTTTAGGCCTCTCACAAAAAGTTCCAAAGGACTGAAACCAGATCACTGCAGGACCCCCTCATCCACCATGATTGCTTCCTTGCCCCTTCCAAGTTCCTGTTTTCTTGCACATTGTTGCATTTCTTGCCTGCTATATAAACACCTGATTTTAGTCAGTTAGGGAGATGGATTTGAGCATAAGCTTCCATCTCCTTGGGGGCAGCACCTGATTAAAGCCTTCTTCTTGGCAATACTTTTTATCTCAGTGATTGGCTTTCTGTGTGATGAGCAGCAGGACCTAGTCCAAACCCCTGATGTTTTGGTAATATAACTGCTCAGCAGACTATTATGCAGACAATTAAAAATAACTCCATGTCAAATGTGAAGTAGTGTGAACTTATATATGAAAACTATAAGACTGCACAAAAATATTTTAAAGGAGAAATAACCAATAGGAGATTAATGTACATAAAATAAAAAAACTGGCTTGCACAGTTATGGAGACTGAGAAGTCCTATGATCTCTCATCTGCAAGCTAGAGACCTAGGAAAGCCAGTGATGGTGTGTCCGGAATTGGTGGGTTCTTGGTCTCACTGACTTCAGAAAGAAGCCGCGGACCCTCGCAGTGAGTGTTACAGCTCTTAAGGTGGCGTGTCTGGGGTTGTTCCTTCCTCCCTGTGGGTTCGTGGTCTCGCTGGCTTTAGGAGTGAAGCTGCAGACCTTCGCGGTGAGTGTTATAGCTCATAAAGGCAGTGTGGACCCAAAGAGTGAGCAGCAGCAAAATTTATTGCAAAGAGCAAAAGAACAAAGCTCCCACAGTGTGGAAGGGGACCCGAGCGGGTTGCCACTGCTGGCTCGGCAGCCTGCTTTTATTCTCTTATCTGGCCCACATCCTGCTGATTGGTAGAGCTGAGTGGTCTGTTTTGATAGGGTGCTGATTGGTGCGTTTACAATCCCTGAGCTAGACACAAAGGTTCTCCACGTCCCCACCAGATTAGCTAGATACAGAGTGTTGATACAAAGGTTCTCTAAGGTCCCACCAGAGAAGCTAGATACAAAGTGTCGATTGGTGCATTCACAAACCCTGAGCTAGACACAGGGTGCTGATTGGTGTGTTTACAAACCTTGAGCTAGATACAGAGTGCCAATTGGTGTATTTACAATCCCTGAGCTAGACATAAAGGTTCTCCAAGGCCCCACCAGACTCAGGAGCCCAGCTGGCTTTACCCAGTGGATCCCAAACCGGGGCTGCAGATGGAGCTGCCTGCCAGTTCTGCGCGGTACGCCCGCACTCCTCAGCCCTTGGGTGGTTGATGGGACTGGGCGCCGTGGAGCAGGGGGTGGCGCTCGTCGAGGAGGCTCGGGCTGCACAGGAGCCCACGGAGTGGGTGGGAGGTTCAGGCATAGTGGGCTGCAGGTCCTGAGCCCTGCCCCACGGGAAGGCAGATAAGGCCCGGCGAGAAATTGAGTGCAGCACCGGTGGGCTGGCACTGCTGGGGGACCCAGTACGCCCTCCACAGCCGCTGGCCCGGGTGCTAAGCCCCTCATTGCCCGGGGCCAGCAGGGCCGGCCGGCTGCTCTATGTGCAGGGCCCGCCAAGCCCACGCCCACCCGGAACTCCAGCTGGCCCGCAAGCGTCGCATGCAGCCCCGGTTCCCGCTCGCGCCTCTCCCTCCACACCTCCCTGCAAGCTGAGGGAGTGGGCTCCGGCCTTGGCCAGCCCACAAAGGGGATCCCACAGTGCAGCGGTGGGCTGAAGGGCTCTTCAGGTGCCACCAAAGTGGGAGCCCAGGCAGAGGAGGCGCCGAGAGCGAGTGAGGGCTGTGAGGACCGCCAGCACGCTGTCACTTCTCAATGGTGTTCAATAGACTGAGAGCCAGAGCAATTGGTAGATGGCAGTTCAAGTCTGAAGGTCGGAGACTCATGTTTCAGCTCAAGCAGTCAGGCAGAGAGGCAGAGACAATCCAGTCCCTTCCTTCCTTCCTTCCTTCCTCCCTCCTTCCCCTCCTTCCCTCCCTCCCTCCCCTCCCTCATTTCCTCTTCCCCTCCTCTCCTCTACCCCCTTCTTCCTTCCCTCCCTCCTTCGTTTTCCTTTCTTCCTTTTCCTTTCTTCCTTTCATCCTCCCTCCCTCCCCTCACTCCTTTCCTCCTTTCCCTTCATTCCTTCACTCCCTCCCTCCTTCCCCTCCCTCCCTCCCTCCCTCCCTCCCTCCCTTCCTCTCTCCCTTTCCTTTCTTTCTTGTTTAGAGATGGGGTCTTGCTCTTTTGCCCAGGCTGGAGTGTAGTGGTGTGATCATAGCTCAACGTAGTCTCAAATTTCTGGGCTCAAGTGATCCTCCCACTTCAGCCTCCCAAGCAGCTGAGACTGTATGTGGGCACCACCATACTTGGCTAATTTGTTTTTTAAGTTTATTTTTTGTAGAGATGGGGTCTCCCTATGTTGCCGAGGCTGTTCTCATAGTCCTGGCCTCAAGTGATCTTCCTGCCTTGGTCTGCCAAAGTCCTGGAGTTACAAGCATGAGCCCCTGAACCCAGCCAGAATTTGACCTTTCTAAGCCCTTTCATTCTATTCAGTCATCCTCAATGGGTTGAATGATGCTCCCCCACACTGGGGAGGGTCTGCCTCTATGCTCAGTCTACTAATTCAAATGCTAATTTCTCTCAGAAAAATCCTCACAAACATACCCAGAAATAATGTTTAATCAGATATCTGGGCATCCCCTGGCTCAGTCAAGTTGACACAAAATTAGCCATCACACACAGTAAGAACCTACACCAATAGCCAGACTATGCTGAGTCCCTGCCATTCACCTAGCAACATGCAAAGTGCTTTAAGGCAGTGCTTCTCACACTTTAATTTGCTCACAAACCACCTGGGGGTCTTGCTAAACTCGAATTCCCATTCAGTAGGATTTGGATGGAATCACAAACTCTGCATTTTTGATAAGCCTCTAGGTGATGAAGAGGCTGCTGGTTTACAGACTATACATTGAGAAGCAAGGTCTTAAGATATGTTGACTTTGAGCTTTCCCAACAATCCTTGAAATGAGAGGATTGGTTCAGCGAAGGGAAGCGACCTCTCAGGTAAGTGACCTCTTCAGTTATGTGACATTGTCAAGTAAGTGATGTCCTTAAGTACCCTCCCTAGGGTCACATGGATAGGTACATGGTATAGCCAGGATTTGAACACCCATATCCCCAATTCCAACGCTCCCATTCTCAAATCTGCTATAACTACAACCACATGGGTGATTTCTCTAAAATTTCGCTTAAAGTGTGTTTTGCATCATTATCTTATCAGGTAAAAATTGATTAACAAGATGACTTCTCCCAATCACCAGACTATAAAAATTGCTTTTGTATTAAAGTGTTCTGATGGGATTGTGGGAAGTAAGTCAATGTGAAAATTCCTTGGAAGGATGGCAGATAATGAGTATCTATCACATAAGCTCTTACTGTCTGTAGCTCAGCACAAACCAAAGACATTTTACAGTGGCCTAAAATTGCAGTCATTTTTACCATAAAAATTTGTCACTGCAAGAGTAACACAGTCTTGACGGGTCTGCTATTACCTTGATAAACATTTTCCACCAGGTGAAACTCTGAGAGCCTGTTCTCACTTGCACACTGATACTGTGCTCAACAAAGCTGTAGTATGTCTGGCTCCTGCCTTCTTCACCCTTGGACACGACCATGTAGAGAAAAATTCCAATTTAGGATACATCTCTCATGGTCATGCTTTAGAAAACCAGGCGAATATATATCTCAGTCTATGTGTTCTTATTTTAGGAAAAGTTAGGAGAGAAGAAATTATTAAAATAAATAAAATGAAAACCAAACCTCAGCATAGTCAGAGAGTCCAAAAGGAGTAGGGGCAGAATGAAATGGATGTTATTTCACATTTCTTCTTTGCTGTGTTTTAAGATTTTGTATTTTTATTTTTTGATGGAAATATGCACGTAAGGTGACACTGAAAATCTATACCCAAGAAACAGTATCAATTACAAAAAAGGCCCTGTCATCTAATTTTTCAAGGAAAAGCAAAAGTACATTTATATCCAGATACTTGGGACAGAGAGGTTTTATCACTGATTGATCTACAACTGCCATTGTTTGCCACTTCATTTTGGGTGTGCAGATACAGACTTTGCTTCATTTTGGGTGTGCAGATACAGACTTTGCTTCATTTTGGGGGTGCAGATACAGACTTTGCATTGACACATGAAGCTCAGGTTGTTTTGTCACAGGTGGTCTCTTAGATCATGTTAACCTAAAAACAAGAGCAATCGGGGATAGAAAGTCCAGCCCTGTGATCTGGGCTCACGACTTCTTCCCAGGCCTCACTTTGCTCTGGGGTTACACTAAGGGGCTGCACTAGATGACCTCTAGGGTCTCTCATCTGACTCTGAAGTTTGGATGTAAAGAACCAGGTTGGCTGTGAGAAGGTGTGTATTGCACACAAAGAGCCAGCCAGGGAAGGCCTTGGTTTAATAATCTACCCCTTATTATCATGCGACACGAGAGTCAGAATCAGATAGAGAGCTATGGCTGCAGGGAGCAGAAAACTTAGTGGGAACAGGTGTGACCAACAGGGAAATCTGTGGGCTCAAGCCTTCAAAAATCCCAGAGATAAACAGCATCAGGAATGACTGGATCAGGCTGTGGCTCAGTTTCCCTCAAGTTCTCTTGGTTCTTTCCTCTCTCATGGGTCATGATTTCAGACTGTCTTCTCTCATGGCAGCAGAGAAGGCTGCAGTGGTTCTAAGAGCTGCACCCCATCCACCTTGTCCAGAGCAAACCATGGAAAAGCCAGGGAGCCCAGGCAACATCTTACCTTTCACTGGCCCTCCTGGGCCAGGTACCCATTCTTTAATCAGTCAAGGTCAGAGAGTGGGAAGAGCTGACCTGACTGCATCAGGCCAGTCACAGCCCAGTGCTGGGGCTGGGGGCAGGGTCAGGGCTACGGGCTACTGGGCTGTGAGATTCAGGGTCAGGTGAAGAAGAGCCTGGTGAATTGTTGCTGTAATCCTTCAACAGGAACCCATTGCAGGGAGAAAGTCACTCCACCTCCTTCAGCAAAAGAGAAACAGTCGTAATCTTCTTCCAACTTTGCTGCATTGTCCTAAGGACCAAAAGAGGTCGTGAGAGGCAAAGCTTTGGTATGAGCAAACCTCTGTGTAACTGTTAGCAGGAGGAGCAGACATTGTAGCTGTTGCTGGTCTTGTTACTAAGGCACCAAAATTTGTTTACTGTGAAGTTGGTTCTTTCTGAATGACGAAGTGCCTGGTGTCAAATATCTCAATCAAGGAAACTAAAAAAATCTATTTCTTTATTGTGAAATTGATAGTGCATGAAATTGATTTTTAAATTAAAATTAATTTTCATGACACAATTAATACATAAGTGTATTTCCCTGTAAGAAAACCAAGACATTAAAGACAAGCTCAGGTCTCCATTGATCTCCCCCAGGCTACCAGCCTGCCCACACATAATCACTGCTGGGTTGGGCGTGAGCCCTCTTAGGCGCTTTTCCTATGCAGTCGTCTATATGGTTACTCAGATAAGATACAGAAATAAATTCAACAAATGCTTATTAAGTACCCACTGTGTGCCACTCCATCACCTCCATGGAGTGTACATTCTGCTGAATGAGGCAGATGATAAAATACAGAGCAGAGTAAGAAATGGAAGGAACCTGGGTGGGGACTGGTGGTGGTGGTCAGAGGAGGCCTCTGGGAGGAGGTGGCATCTGAGCAGAAGGAGGTGGTCATGGGTCACCTGGAGGAGGACTGGTCCCCCAGAGGGGACAGCAGGAGCAGCAGCCTGAAGCGGGAACATGCTGCATTTCCAGGACATGGTGGTTGGTGGGCGGCACTTGGGGAATGGCAGGAGCAGGGCAGGGAGGATAGGAGAGGTGGGGATCAGAGAACAGCTGGGCAGGGCCAGGTCTGTGCAGCCTGGGCTTAAAGTGGACTCTAGAGGCTTTCGGGCAGTTGATATATTTATATAAGTGTCCCAATCCATCTCATGTATTATATAGAATGCTCTTGAGGGGTTTTGAAATACATGTATGTCTGTGTCCATATGTGTGTGTGTTTATATGGGTGAATTTATGTCTGGGTCCATATGTGTGTGTGTTTATGTGGGTGAATTTAGACATTGTTTGCATCCTCCTGCATTTTGCCTTTTCACACAGGGCAGCCCAGACCCCGTCGATGGCTGTGCATGAGGTTCCGCCTCATTCCTCGCTGTGCCCAGTGTTCCTTGGGGAGGCTTCACCAGGGCTGGCTTTGGCCCCTCTGTGTTGATGGGTGTTCTGGTGGGTTCCAATTTTCTGCCATTACAAACAGCCCTGCAGGTCCACGTCTCCTCATGGACGTGGGTGGAGAATCCTCTGGGGCACAGCTGGAGAGGTGGAGGTGCTGGACCCAGGGCATAAGTATTTGAAATCTTTCTTGTTCCTGCCACATTCTCTTCTGAAAGGGACATTTGACCTAAGATCACTCTGTCTGGGGTGCTCATCAGTGGGGACCTAGCAGACACCCTCTCAGGGCTAAAATTCCTTTAGATATGAACCAAGTTGGGTTCACCCTGAGAATGACCCCTGAAGGCCAGGCTGAAGTCAGGTGCATGCAGGTCCCCGGAGAATAGCACCACATCCATGTGGGAGCTGTTGGGTGTGAGTTGGCTGTGGGGAGGTAGGACGTGTCCTCTTTGCAGAGTGGCGGGAGCTGGCACACGCTGGGCACTATTTCCCGTGCCCTGTATCTATGATCTCACTTAGTCCTCACACCAACCCCATGAGATACGGCACTATTACTAAGCTCCCCATGCTACAGATGGGGAAGCTGAGGCAGAGTGGTCAAGGCACCTGCTTAGTGGGGCAGTTTGGCTCCAGAGACCATGTTCTTAACCACTAGGCCATTTGGCTCCATCCGTTGAATCAGGCTAGGAGGCAGGAATCATAAATCAGGAAACTATACACAGTCAACCCCAACACACCCCCCCCCCCCCCACACACACACCACACACACCCACACATCACACACTCCCTCCCATACCACACACACAGCCCCACACAGGCGTGGTTGGCTGGAATACTGGGGCAAATCCATGAATGTTTCACAATTCTATCTTCAGATTCCCTGTGCATCCAGAATTAACCTTCCCGTCGCTCGGCTTAACCCCACCTGTGAGTCTCAATTCCCCTTCACGGCTGACAATGGAAACCCACAGACAGGACTGGCCAGGTCGAGCGGAAGGGGCAGGGCCGTCCCTCCGGGCTCAGGGTTCCACTTGGTGGAGGCTGGACCATCTCTTCCCAGCGTGTGCGGTGGTGGGGTCAGGACTGAGCATGCCCCGCGCCCACCCCCACGCTCAGCCCGAGTCGAAGCCTTCGGGGCTCCCCAGTGCCATCTGCACAGGGCCCAGGTGCCATCGCCCCAGGACTCTCAGAAACTCAGGGCGGTCCCCGAGCAGCTCGCATCTCTTGGGGCTGAGCGTCCGCAGATGCTGTAGGCAGGAGGCGACTGGGTGAGGAGAAGGATCGGGAAGCAGTGTTTGGCCAAGACTTTGTCAGAGCCATGGGTCCCACGCGCACGGAGCTCTAAGCAGTTCCTGCCTCTCTGAGATAGGGATGGGCCAGACCCCCCATCAACCTCTCGCTCTCTGGACTTGGGTTGTAAATCGCCCCAAGGGGACAGAAACCACCCAGAAAGCTGGGAGCTGCCCCAGGAGCTTACGACTGAGGTGGGATAATCCGCGGAGTGGCCACCCACGTGCTCGTGCTCGTGGCCCTGGAGTCCCTGTGACCAGCCCTGGAGATGACACCTCAGAGGGAGGGGGCTTTGCCCGCTTCATTCACCGCTGCGGCCGGGACCTGGATCTTGGGCACAGAGTAGATCTCGGCAGGTATCTACTGAGTGACGCGGAGTCTGCCTGTCCAAAATACACTAGGAGGAGGCCTCCAGGGCGTCAGGAAAGGAGGCGGCTGGGGCAGAAATGCAAGAATTCCTACCAGGTTTCATCTGTACAGAAAGAGGAGACTGAAATGCCTTCTGAGCCCTTTGGAAAACTGGCAGGGTCTACTTTAGCTAAAAATGTGTTTGCCAGGCTAGGGGCGGGACCGGTTAGAGGTGTGGCCAGCGAGGAGGCGGGGTCAGTCTAGGAGGCTGGGCCATGGGGGAGGAGCCAAGCTGTGGGCGGGGTCAGGCCGGGGAGGGGTGGGGGCGGAAGGGGCGGGGTGGCCAAGCTAGGGTGTGACTTGGCTGGAGGTGGGGCGAGGGCCTTGTAGATTACAGAAGGGCTGAGCCTACATAAAGGATGTAGTCTGTTAGGGCCTTCTCCCTGTGTCTCATGATGGGTCCTACATTTTTCACTGCCTCTGCTAACATTTTTCATGATAGTCTCAGCAACTGTCATGCCAACATCTTGCTTTGAAAATCACTACTGAAAAAGGCACCACTTTGGAGAAATTTGCCGTTAGTTTTGCCTGCTTGCCTCTTAGATTATGGGAAATTTCTGGAATGGAATAAATCGGCTCAATGCCTTTTCTTTAGCATAGAAAAAGCCAGCCCTATTACTTGGTAAAGCTAACCCTCTCTCTAACGGAGAAGGGCACAGCCCATTGTAGAAGAACCTCTCGTGAGCTATCAAGGGTTTCTAGTCTGGTGACTTTCAAACATTTCGGAGAATGACCTACAATAAAAGAAATACATTTTACATTGGACCCCAGTATGCATACATGCACCAGCGCACACACACACACACACACACACACACACACACGCCTACACAAATCAAAATGAAATTTGTACAAGATAACACATGCCCTTACTCTATGTAATGCGCCCTGATAGTTTCCAATCCATTTATGCTCTCTAATTGTTTAAAGTGTTGGTTCAAACTCGTCAAATTAGTGTTATGACCCACTTCTCGGTCACAGAGTGACTAGGCTCTAGGCTGAATTCCTAGTGAATGTATGACTATCTTTGTGAAAATCCTACCACTTCTGTTATTTGTCTTTTCTTCCTCTTTCTCCAAATGCCTAAAATTGCACTATTGCTGCAGGTGAGATGACATCATCGCCATCAAAGTCAAAAGAAGTCTGTCTTTTCATAAAGATACAAATGTCTGGAGGAGATAATTGATTTGGCTAAGTGATAACATGTGTCCCATTTATTAAACAAAATTTTTCAATAAAAAGGATTTTTTATGATTCACTGATATAAAATGTGTCATAGGATACAGGAAGGTTGAATTATTTTTATAAACTATATACAGCTCACGACCCAGCTCCATGGTTAACAGCAGGCCCTGAAAACACCATTAGCCTGGTAATTTCAGCAAAAAGCAGATCATGAGACCAACAAATTCCAGAGAGACATGTTCTTCCTTGGAGGACTGTGACACATCTAACTCCCTCACTCTGTCCCTGCTCCCGTGTCTCTTGCAGTTGGCAGAGGGGCTTTATCTGAGCACAGGCCTTCCCCAGTCTTCCCCATCTCTAAATGGCAGCCCCACTCTCCCAGCTCTCAGCCAACACCTGGGAATCATCCTCCACTCCTCTCTTTCTTCCCCACTCCACTTCTCATCTGTCAGCAAATCCTGCCAGCTCCACCTGCAAGATGGGCAGCATCAGAGCCCCTCACCCCCATCACTCTGACCACCTGGCTCAGGCCACCATCACCTCCACCTGGCC
This sequence comes from Pongo abelii, assembly GCF_028885655.2. Taxonomy (NCBI): domain Eukaryota; kingdom Metazoa; phylum Chordata; class Mammalia; order Primates; family Hominidae; genus Pongo; species Pongo abelii. The sequence continues at coordinate 52,692,880 of NC_072006.2, read as the reverse complement.
TCGCTGCCCCAGCCCATGCCTCCCGTCCACAGTCCTTTCTCCATCTGCAGCCAATGGAATCCACTTAGAACCTGCGTCAGACCTTATCCCTCCTCTACTCAGGACCCTCTCGTGGCTCTTATTTCAGAATAAAACCCCAAGCCCTTTCAACAGACCAACATTCTCATACCCAGGTTCCCTGTCACCTCCCTGACCCCCCCGCCCCCCACTATTCCTTTCCCTTTGCTCTTGAGCTCCATCTGCACTGGCCTGCCTGCTGTTCCTGGCATCTGGCAGACGTGCTCCTGACTCAGGGCCCTTTGCCTTTGCTATTCCCGGTTCCTGGAGTGCCCTTCCAGCAGACATATGCAAGGCTCACCTCCTAAGTCTCTACTCAAAGGTCACCTTCTCAGCGAGGTCTTCTCTGGACCCTCAGCATGCACCCCGGTTGCATTCACTCTTAACTTTCTTCCTGCTTTATTTTCCTGCATAGCATGCATTACCCTCTCACATCCTCACTACACTTAGGCATCTGGTTGATAAATGTGCACCTCCTTCCACTACAGCATGACCTCTGCAAAGGGAAGCTTTTGGCTCACTTCTGACCCCTGCCTCATCCTAGATGCTCAAGAAGTATTTGCTGAGTAAACCTCCAGCCTCCCTGCTCTTACCCCTGCCACCCTCACCTACCTTCTGACCTCTGCTCAACATACTCAATGGCTTTCCCTTACCATTCTGTGAAAGGTGAATACTTAACATGGACAGCAAGACCTGGGTGATCTGGACTCACCCTCACCATTCTCAGCCTTACCCTCTTTTCTCCACCCAGACAGGCTCCCTTCAGTCCCTGACATCCACCCTGTCTTGCCCCCTCCTGCCATGGGGCCTTCACAAATTCAGTTTCCACTGCTGGAAGCCCCCTCTTCACCCTTCCACACCTCCGTGGTCTTTGTCTTTGCCTAGTTAACTCATAGGCGCCCATCAGATCTCACCTCCTCAGGCAAGCTGACCCTGACCTCCTGTGTAGGTCTGTCCCCTCCCATTCTAGGTTCCCATAACTCTCTGTCTCTTTCCTTCCCAACACTCACGATGGTTGAAATAATCTCTTTGTTTTTGCGATTATTTGGTACGTCTCCTCTACTGGACTCTGAACTCCATGACGGGTGAGGCTGGGTCTGTTTTGCTGCCCAGTGTATTTTTGGGACCTGCAGCTGTGTCTTGGATGGAGTAGGGCTCAGTAAATACTTTGGAGTTAAAATGTATAAGACCTTGGAGACCCTGAAAGTGGGAATTGAGATTCAAGACTTTTAACAACTGTTTGGCAAGAGCACAGGCGTCTCAGAACAGACCTGGCTGGAGGCCAGCAATGCTCAGGCCATCACACCATCAGGGCCAGGGCACAGTAGGCCTCATGTCTCAGGGCAAGCACTGCTGCCTCCCTTTGAAAGCCCACCCTGACAGTGAAGGGTCTCCCCTGAGAGGTCAGCACTTTGGGAATGAACTTTTGAGACCAGTGCACAGGGTAACCTCAACGGAGACCTGAGCTGTGATTAAGGACCCCAGGATGGATGGAAGAAAAGAAAGCCTTTTAAAGTGTAACCCAGATAATGGCCCATTCCCCAGTCCAAGATTCCCTAGTTAGAGAGCAGCAAAGCTTAAATATTTATGCTTTAGTCACAGAGAGATGGGGCCTGGCGTCTTTCTGTTTTTGTTGTCCAGATTTTTTCCTTTATTCTATGTAAGTCCTGAAAGGCAAAATTAGGTCATTCCTTTTCCTGAATCTTAAAATCTGACACTGTGAAGACCAAAACTTAAAATCCCCAGGCTAAGTGCAACATCTCTATAGAAAATCTTCTCTAATGGGCTTTTAGGTACAAGTTACCCTCCGATTCTTTCAGGGATAGAATGCAAACAGGGTGAGATGTTGGCTTGAGAGGATCTACTAAATATTCATGAACTAGCAGGATATTAGTGTCTTGGTTATTCTAATCTCATTATAACTTCATCTATCCAGTAACCTGATACGGCAATGCAGCCATGCGGGAGTGTACAAATGATTCTGCCGTCAATGTCAACTGTGCAAGTTCTTTCTTATAAGATACAACTCTTCCACTGATTTTCCTCAGTACAGGCTGTAAAATTCCATGCTCATCAATCTCTTCTTAGAGCACGGCTCCACAAATCCCTGCCTCTTCCCCAGGCACACCCTGGGTTGGGGGCCCAGTCTCCCATAGCCCCTGCACACTCAAAAAAGGTAGAAGAGGTGATAACCCTTCTACTCTTCATTACCTCTTCCAAATCTCTAATCCTTGACTCCCATAAATACAGAAAAAATACTCTACGTCCCGGCGTCTTTATCTGGGGAAATATGTTGAACAGAGCAGTTTTCCTAGAGCTGGAGAAACGTTTTAAATAATCTCAAATTGTGCTTTATTTTCCCCTTTTCCCCCTACAAATGAAATGATTTTATTATAAATTTCCGCTGAAGGAAAATCCACTAGAAAAATTTTAGGCTCTGATATACAGAATCATATACATTGGGACATTAAAACATAAAAGTAGGTGTTTATTCCTGAGCTCAATCCATTGCCTCATTTTGTGAAGTGAGACCAGGCCAGAGATTTGCTCACTCAATGGCCATTAAGGTGAATTTGGTCACTGGTCAGAATGAAAAGGGGCCTTTCCCTGGCAGATCCAAAAGGGACACATTTTTGTCTAATTTACTAAGAAACCTTGATACACAGGCTCAGTGTGGGTCATTTGTCATTTAAAATTTATTATCTTCACGGAAGGTCAATTCACAAGTATGTGAGCTGTTATAGGTCCAGGGTAGTTAGGACTTTCAGGCATTTTTCACCCTGAAGTCCAGCAAGAAATATCAAACCAATTATATATATATAAAAATCCTGTTATTATGTATAATAAGGTATCCCATTAGTTTATACATATCCATTTACGTATGTGTCTGTGTGTGTATATATGTATATATATATATATATATATATATGAAAGAGAGAGAGAAACATATTTACTGTAAAGAATTGGCTCATGTGATATTGGAGCCCAAGAAATCCAATATCTGTAGGTGATGAGCTAGAGAGCGAGGAGAGCTGGCAGTGTAAGTTCTAGCCCAGGTCCAAAGGTGTGAGAACCAGGAAAGCTAACGTGTGAGTTCCAGTCTGAATCTGAGTCTGAAGACAGAAGAAGGCCAATGTTGCATCTCAGAGACAGTCATGCAAAGACGAAGAATTCTCTCTTACTCAGCCTTTTACTCTATTCAGGCCTTCAGTGAATTTGATGAGGCCCACTCACATTGGGGAGAACAGACTACTTTACTCAGTCTACTGATTCAACGCTAATCTCATCCAGAAACAACCTCACAGACACATCCAGAAATAATGTTTAACCAAATCTCTGGGCACCCAATGACTCAGTCAAGTTAATACAAAATTAACCATAACACCTAGTGACCCAGAACATAGTTATACAGAAGTAACATTTCAAGAGATAATACTCTTACTTTGTACAATGCATTTCATATTTTACATTTTCTTTAGTCTATTTCATTTGTAAATGGTGGTCAAGACCCACCCATGAATCTCCTAATGGGTGACTATTTGTAGTACGACAGATATTCCAAATACAGATGAAACTGTTTAGGATGAATTCATTCATTTGTTCACTCAGTATTTATGAGTCATTTATGGAGCATCAGAAGCATGCAAGAAACTGGGGACATGTAGATTTTGCTTTCATGGACCCACGGTCCAGTGTGGGACCAATGGGAAATCCATCAGGGGCTGCACAATGAGAAGGACACAGTGAAAGACAGGCATGGAGTCAGTGTGACAAGAGGCATCTTAACTAAGCCTTACGTGGGGTACAAAGTGGTGGGGATAGAGGGGTTCATCATAGAAGGGTGTCTTAGTCTACTTGCATTGCTATAAAGGAATACCCAAAACTGGGTATTAAGTTGGTACAAAAGTAATTGCAGTCTTTGCCATTAATTTTAATGTCAAAAGCACAATTCCTTTTGCACCAATCTAATAATTTATAAAGAAAAGAGCTTTACTTGGCTCATGGTCCTGCAGGCTGTATAAGAAGCATGGTGCCAGCATCTGCTTGGCCTTTGGTGAGGGCCACAGAAGATTTCACTCATGGTAGAAGGCAAGGGGAGCTGGCATGCCACTTGGTGAGAGAGTGAGCAAGAGAGAAGGGGAGGGGCGGGAGGTGCCAGGCTCTTTCTAACAATCAGTTCTCAGGGGGCTAACATAGTGAGTGAGAACTCACTCATTACCATGAGGACGAGGATGGCACCAAGACGTTCATGAGTGATCCACCCCCATCACCCAAACGTCTCCTATCAGGCCCCACCTCCAACATTGGGAATAACATTGCAACACAAGATTTGGAGGGGACAAGCATCTGAATTATATCAAAGGGGTGACCACCTGGAGGAGATACCAGTAAGTCTCAAGTAGGAAGGGACAAGGTGAAGCCAGGAAGCACAGACCACCACCAGGTGTGGGGGCAAAGCTAGAGGCTAGCTGGCAGCTTTATAGGCAGCACCTTGGGAAAAATGTATCTTCGGTAGGACTGAAACACAGCTAGGATGCACCAGTACCTTAGTGAAATACAGTCCATCCTCAATATTCACAGATTCCATATTTGTAAATTTGCCTGCTTGCTAAAATTGATTTGTAACCTCAAAATCAATACTTGGCAGGTTTTTGTGGTCATTTGCAAACAGAAGCAGAGCAGAGAAAATTTGAGTTGCTGGAAGCGCAGAACACGCTGAGGTTGAACAAGGCAGTGCTCTGCCTTGCTTTAGCTTTTAAAGTGTAAATGAGCATCTTTTCATGGTATATTTAGTGCCATGTTTTTTGGCATTTTTGTGCTTTTTTGGGGGTGATTTTGCTCTTTAAAATGGCCCCCAAGAGTAGTGCTGGAGTGCTGTCTGGTGTTCCAAAGGGTGGGAAGGCTGGGGTGGGAGAAACGTGGGTCGGATAAACTTGGCTCAGTCACGGGTTGTAGCACTGTTGGCCGTGAGTTCAATGTTAATGAAACAACATCTATTAAATAAAGTGCCTTTAAACAGAACCACACATAAAACAAGGTTAGGTATTGATCAGTAGATGAAAATATTGTGACCACAGGCTCAGGGGGACCTAACCCTGAAGGAGCAATGGCTTAGTATTTGCCAATTCAGTGTTTGCGGTGACTTTATAGAACATACCTACCATGAGTAACAAGAATAGATTGTATCGAACTGGGGTAGAGAAAGAGAATTTGTCTGCATTTTGCTACTGCAGAGCCTGGATATTTGCATGAGGGGGCAGGGAGCCTGAGGGTTGCCACTGCTTGTTGTCAGCAGGGCTAAAGGGAGGGTGAGCTCTTTGGTGGGTGTCTTGTGGGAAGGTGGGACTCCAGGGTGCACTTGGCTGTGATGTGCTGGTGGCATAGCCATCTGTCCTTGTCTGTAATGACTCCTCAGTGCCAAGGACCTAATGACCATTCATTTAATCAAGAGGTGGTTGGAAGAGGTGGCTGTGGCTCCCTCATCCATTAGGTTCAGATAGGAGCATTGCTTAGCTAGTGGCAGCTGTGCCAAACAACACATTATACCACCAATGTTTAAAAACCGACAGACAACCGACAAATTAGTGACAAATTGGATGAGTGATTTGTGCTACAGCTTACATCTTTCTTAGTTAAGTATCTTATCAGAGTTTAGTTTGCTTAGAAAATGAAAGCAAATATATTTTAAAATTTATTTTACTATATTTGTTACTATTTTGATGATCACTGCTAAGATCAGGCTTATGACTTTTCTTAGCTCCAAGGACCTGGTTGGAGTGTTTAGCTGGGTAAGGCAGACCGAGTTCTTAGGCAGGGATCCCAGAGCACTGGTGTCGCAGATGAAAGGGGCTGCGGCTTGGTGGAGGAAATGGTGAGATTCAGGGGCTGGCCAAGGATTAAGGCAGCGGTAGTTTAGAAAGCTTGTAGCTACTCTGTAAAGCAATGGCTACTGCAGAGAGACTGACCAGGAGGTAGCCAGCACTCCAGTTTACACTTTTATATCCCAAATAACCCAAGTATCACAGCAGGGTGGTCATGAGTGTAGCCTCTGCCCAAGTTCAAACTCTGACTCTGCCTCTTGCTAGTGTAATCTCTGAGGACTGTATTTAGCCTTTCTGTGTCTCAGTCTCCCATTAAGAGGACGCATAACTGCCTCATAGCCTCACTGGGAGGATAAGAAGTTAATACCAGTAAAAGAGGGGGTACCTGATAAGCCTTTGACAGCTCTGGGGTGATGTCCTTCTTAGCAAACCCTGCCAGTGCTGTACCTCCAAAACAGATCAAGAATACAGCCACTTCTCACCTCCCTCGCAGCTACCCTCTGGTCCAAGCCACCATCATCTCCTGCTTGGACCATTGCAGTAGACCCCGCTGGTCTCCTTCTCCAGCTCTGACCCCACAACCCCAAACTGTCCTCACACAGGTCATCCATTAAAAAAAAAACCAGACCTGCACATTGTGCACATGTACCCTAAAACTTAAAGTATAATAATAATTTTTAAAAAAAAAGAAAGAAAAAATAAACCAGACCACGTCCTGTCCCTGCTGAAACCCTCTAATGGCTCCCACTTCCCTCAGAGTAAAAGCTGAAGTCTTCACAGGGTCCCCTAAGGCCTGAGATGATCCATCTCCGCCCCTCCCCTCCGGCCTCTGCCCTGTAGTCACCCATCACTCCTCTACCCTCAACTTCCCCTGGCCGCAGCCACAGGGGGCTCCTGGCTGTTCCTCAGCCTCATCCCTCCCCTCCCCTCTCCTGACTCTGTCCTCGCTGTGCCCTCAGGCCCCAGGCAGCTCCTGCACCTCCTCCCAAAATGAACAGAAGAAGGAATGGGAGCAGGCCTTCTTAGCGGGGAATACTGCTCCCAAGGGGGCCAGAGCTGGCTCCCAGAGGTGAAAAGATTTTTTCTGTCTTTATGTAAAAATGCAGGTGTCCACACAGTGCATAAACCATTCTGCAGTAATTATGTAGTATTAAAATTCACAGGGGGGGCAAGTAAGAAAAAATTGCCTATAAAGGTTCCTTAGGGGGTGATTTTGAAATAAAGCTTGAGAAACGCTGAGTTAGAGGACAGTCTGCTGAAATCACAGGCTTCTCTCCCACACATTGCCAGGGCGTTGGGGAGACTGTGGAAGACAATCAAGATCCGTGCAAGTGCCTGAAAGAGTCACAGCCCTTCTTCCTGGCGCTTAAAAGAGTAGAAGGAATGCCTTGGTGCTTTGGGGAAACCTTTTTTTTTTTCCCTGCCAAGGGACAGACTTACAAAGGATGATATTTGCATTTTCCTGAAGCGTCTAATTTTCCCATTTATCATTTGTCAGAGCCCGAGGCCCTTCCTCAGCGAGTGTAATGTTTGCAAACATGTAATGATTCCTTTTACCAAAGAACGTCACAGGCTTCACAAGGAAATGTGTTTGTGTTGCAGAGGCTGCTAATTTAATGCATTAATGTCACTCTGCACCATGGTGGGGTCTCAGGGTGTCCCATGTCACCATAAGCGAGCTGGTCTAAGACACAGGAACCATGGAAACCATCCCGTGCCTGGTTAGTGAGTAGATGCGCAGTGGGGCGCCGTTCACTGCCTTGAGGGTGAATGTGGACTCCGGGAGTGAGGGCCAGGCCTTCTAGAGCTCCACCCACCTTGAGGTCACAGGCCTGGCCCAAGCTCGCTGGAACTTGCCCAATGGGGAACTCTCTTTCGGGGGGAATTTAACCAGCTTAAGGGCAGGTAGAGCAGCCAGAGGCCAAAGGCACCTATGGGGCTCCCCCAGGACCGCTGTGAATCCCCTTCCCCTCCCTCTCTCCATCAGCGCCTCTGTCCTTCCCACCTGCGCAGCCCAGGTGCCAAACACCGGCCTCATCCGGAAAGTCCAACTGGGCCCAGGGCAGTGATTCCCAGACCCAGCTGATCCCGCAGGGAGCTTTGGGTCCTGCTGGTCCCCGGGTTCTGGTGACAAAAGGACACGCAGAAAAGCAAAGTCCCCTCTGGATTTTTCATCATGAGCCACCCTAGGTGCTGCACACTGCCAGGCTGCCTGATTCCACCAAGAGAATCTCAGGAAATGAAAAATACGATTTTAGCTGTTAAATTTCAGGAGTCGGGGCTCTTTGAGAGATTGAAAACACCTGGAGGTTGGGTGCACAATGGAGAAAGGGCTGTGGGGACGTTTCCTCTTCCCAGTGGAATCCGTGATTATTTACCGAGCAGCCTGGACAAGTCCAGTCTTCACGGAATGGAAAAGCAGAGCCGGGTTTTCATGCACAAACCGGAAGCCGGGTGGTGCCCTCACAGCAGAGCTCCTGACCTCCCCGCCTCGCACGTCCTGGCAAGGGGAGGGCGGCTGCCTTGGAGACAGTTTATTGTGTGACGAGGAGGGAGACAGGAGAGCACGAGGCAAAAACAACAACAACAACAAACAACAAATCGCTACGCCTTAAAAACTAACTTTAAAATGCCCAGTTCAGGCAGTTTCCTGGCATTTTACCAAATCAGGCAGGTTTTTTTGGCTTTTCCCACCATGTGACCGGGTCTGCCTTGCCCTGCCCCACCCCTGCTTGGGCAATCGTGCCCCCCGCTGAGCTCAGCAGCCTGGCGTGAGGTGAGGTGTCTGTGTGGCTGCTGTTAGCAAATCCACCGTTCCGGGGATCAGCGCCTGGGAGCGGCTTCCCTGGATGATGACGCGGCTGTTCCCTAACTGGCTCCGGGCCCAGTGACCTGTGACGGCTGTAGGAGCCGCTGCGGGGTCCGGGCAGCGGTAGTGAAGGGCTTTGCTGCTCTCTGCAGTTGCGATGTTGCCCTCATTGTCCATTTCCTCAGCCTAAGGAGACCCGGTGGCCTGGTGGACTTGGCTTCGTTCCTTCTTTCAGCTCAGGGGGACGTGCATTTTTCCTCCTTTGCGTCGAATTAGCAATGAACTTCCCCTCCCCAGATGGACAGCGTGGCATCGTCAGGGCCCAGCTGCGGCTTTCCGGGCCAATGGGTCTTCGTGCATTGTCCGATTTGGTTCTGACAAGCACGCGAGGCCGTGCGGTCATTATTCCCACTTTACAGATGAGAAACACAAGGTAAGGAACTCGCCCGAGGTCACAGGGACGGCTGGATGTAAAACAGACTCCTGCGTGTACAGATTTAAAGATCGATAAGAAGAGAATTTCAAATCTCTGCCAAAGCGAAGGTCAAGTCACTGCTCTTGGGGACGTTCCCTTCACTCCCCAGAACGTTCCAACATGGCCAGTGAAGACACTGTGTCCCCCTAACCCTGGGGGAGAAGAGGACGGGCTTAATGAAAAGTAGAAAGTTTCCTCTTTCCCACTGTTGGAGATGCCGGCGTCCCCGCATCACCGTCTGCGCTGCATCTGGTCCACTTCTGGGACCCATTTGGGTGCCTGGGCCGGGGCTTCCTGTGGATGAGCCGGGATCACACAGCGATGTGGGATTGCTCAGGGCGCGCCGTTCACTCCAGAGTGACCCCTGACCCAAAGCCAGTGCTGGGTGTTTGCGGAAACTGAAACCAGGGCACGTCTGAAGCAGACCCTGCCGAACAATGAGGTCTTTTGTGCGAATGAGGCGGGGGAGGGGCCGGGGGAGACCAGGAGCTTCCTGACGGGGTCTGCAGCACAGGTCACAGCGAGTGAATTCAGGGGGTGACCCTCGAAGGTCAGGTCACAGCCAAGCAGCACAGGCGCTGAGCTAAGTGTCCACAAAGGAGACGAACAAAGCGGCTGCTGTGGGAACAGAGTCAGTGTCGGTCAAGGCTGAGTCCAGGAGCTCAGGCCCGCCGGGCGGCGACGGGGGCTTTGTGCCGGGTCCCCCAACAGTCAGGAGTGTCCTCAGCATTCCCTGGACATGGGTTGGTCGCTTCCCTCGTGTTTTCCTAAGAGGAAGTTTGGTGCCTCTGACCCCTCATCCTGACTGCTTTGCTGTTCCAGAGTCCCCAACATGGTCACCTGTCCCAAGTGGACGAGCTTCAGTGACTCCAGGATGATCGTGATTGTTGCCAAACGCTTGTCATGCCCATGCTGTTATCTAGAGTTTTCTTTTAAACTAAACCGGCTCATATTTTTACTCATGGTAAAAGTAAAAAATGTGTTACCTACTTTATGGTGTCACCTACTTTAACGTCCTCTGTTGCCATAATGAAATCACAGGTTTGATTAATAAGTTGGAATTTTTTTCTAATACACGTTAAAGTGAATAACTATTGAAATAAAAACTGTACTCCCCCTACTTATTGGTATACAAGTTCACTAGCTTTTGCAGAGGCTCCAAATACCTGCAATTTCATGAACCAGAGGTTTGCTTTTCTCCCGCATGACAGCCTCGGCATCGGGGGATTGTGGGGGCTGGGGGGCGGGGGCGAGGGGTGAGCTAGTTGGGCAGCTCCCTGGGCTGAGCCTTAACCTGCCCATCTTGGGCTCTGTCATTGACGGAGGCTTTTCTTGTCCACCTGGTCCAAGGAGGTGCAAGTCACATCAGGCAGGAGGGAAGAGGAGAAGGGGAAGTGGGGCGTACCCATGCATTTAAGGGTACACTGGGAAGGTACACACCAGCTGCAAGGCAGGATGGGAAATTCAGTTTTGGTCCAGGCAGCTAAAGTTTGGGATTTCTAATGTTAAATGAAGGGGATCAGGGGTATCAAGGGTCAGCCCGCAGCCTCTGCCCCCTCTATGTGCTCCTGGAAGTCATCTACTCTCCTACCAGGGGATCCCACCAGGGCATCCCACATTTTGTGAAAATTAGCTGATTAGGAGAGCATCCTTTCTGCACTACTGTCCGGGGTGGGTGGGGGGGGGTTAGGCACGAGCAGTTCCCTAAGTCATGGTACCAGACCTCCCCCATCTTGGGAGAGCAAAGGCTGTCTACTGTGCCCACCAACCCTGATGCACACTCACACAGCTTTCCTGCTGCCTGTGCTGAGCCAGGCACTGTGCTTGAGATGTGCACGGTATTTGACATAGAGTCAGGGTGGGTGGTGCCTAGACTCCCAAGTCACTCCGTGGTGAGACAGACTCACAGGGCTCCAAGGACAAGTCAAAATAATTTGGCCTGGCCTCTTTGTTTTAGAGGTTGGCCAACTGGTGTCAAAAGCTGGAGAGGGACTCATTCAAGGGCATGGGGCTGTAGGTGACGGAGCCAAGAGCCACCTGGGTCCCTGGGCTCTTTCCAGTGAACACCACCATGGCCTCGCTGGTCCTGAATGATCCCTTTTTAAATTAAAGAGATATATGGTCACCAAATCAAACACCGTTGAATCTTTCTGTTCCCCGCCCATCTTTTCCCAGAGACATCCACAAGTAAAGAGACTTTACTGTTTGTACAAGTTTCTTCCAAATCTTGTAAGAGCAAGTGCATCATGGGGATTCAAGTTGATCTGTGATCTCTCAATGCTGGCCCCCCAGAGGAGGGGTTAGCTCTCTTCCTCCACTTGCCACCATAACTCACAGCCTCCTACATGGCTAAATTACCGTTTTCAATGACATCATCATAATCAGCATTTATGTCATGTGGCTGTTATTTACATGTAAATAACATGTAGCTGTTATTTACAGCAGAGCCAAGTATGGCAATATGGTTGCATTTTCTTTCTTACACTATTTTTGATTTCTCTTGAATTAATAATTTCCTTGTTCTTTTCACTGCAAAATTTGCTTACAAATATTTAGTTCTTACCAGATCCTCCATCATTTCATCTGCTCCCATATTTTCCAAGCTGTTTTGAACACAACCCATTATAAGAAGTATATTTTACAATGAGGCTTGGTGCACACACACACACACACACACACACACACACTCAATATAAAACTAAAATTTTGAAGAATATTTTTACCTTCACTATAAGTAATGCCCTTTGATATTTTCTACTGAGTTCTGTTATTTCACATTTTAAAATGCTGGTCAAGACTCACTGAATGGAATTCAGGCTCCATTATAGAGGCTTAACCTGCAGTTTGAGAATTGAGAAGCTTGGGGTTATCCCCCAAGGCCCAGCTTCTCCTGTAGGCAGTCTCACCCTGGGCTCTATTGACTGCAGCCTCTGGCCATAGTTCAAGTCTGTCATGGGTGGGCCCTCAGGTGATGGATGCAGGGGCAAAGGGAAAGCCCTCCGAAGGCTTCAGTCTTTAACTCTGTGGCTGCTTTAAACTGACAATAAACAGATTACCCAGAGGAAAGGCATACCCATGTATTACCGTGCACATATGCCTAAGAGCCACACAAAACATGAGACTCATGGAGAAGCCAGATGGTTGAAGTCTTTATAGCTTGTAGGAGTGGAGGCTTGAGACTTTTGGGGGAGGTGGTGACAAGTTAGAAAGGAAAGGGGACGAACTGAATGGTAAACAAAGGTTGCCTTGTTATGCAGATAAAGTCTGTAGAAGTATGGACAACAGCCTGTCTGAGTGCAGTAAGGACTTCCAATCTCCTCCCAGGTGACTGATCTTTCCCAGCTGTTTGAAGAGATTGCTAGGGAGGAGGTCATGCCAGTCACATTTCTTTTGGAAGTACATCCCTCAGCCAGATAAGGGAACTCCAGAGAGATCCCCTGGCCCCATGCTTTGGAAGTGAAGGAGAGACAGGAGAAGGTCAGAGAGAGACGTGAGTTCTGAGGCCCTCTTCTGAGGTCTTTCAATATCCTTTGTTCAAAGCACTCAGCTTTGAACATTATCTTGGGGTATTGTTTTCTGAGCCGTGACACTGAGCAACTCTCATCTGCAGACTTCTCTTTGCTCCTTTCCTGGGATGCTGAACTTTTTCATGAAACCTGTGTTTTCTGTCTTCATTAATTTTCTGCTTTCCCAAACTACTTTTTTTTTTAATTAAATAAAACATCATTGAGTAACTTCCAAATTACTTCTTTTTAATTGAAGAAAACAAAATTTTGAGTGACTCTCCAGCCTATTCTTTTTCTTCATCATTTCTCTAGTAACAATAAAAAAGGTGGGAAGAAAAAATTACAATAGGAAGGAGGCAGGAGAGCAAGTATGAGAACCGATTTGCACACGGTTTTGGTTCTGCATGAGGCTGGTGATACCCAGATGAAAAGCCAGACATCCAGCTACTTACATCCCTGGAGATACCCAGATGATGGAATGCAATGTTCACTGAGGCTCTAAGTCAGAGCATCTCACCCTGGCTCTACAGACAGTCTGGGCAGGATACAACTGTGTGAGGACTTTCCTGTGTATCCTATGAGTACCTACTCTCCTAGTTGTGACAATTGCAAACATATCCAGACATTGCCAAATGTACTCTGGGGGGCGAAGTTGCCCCAGCTGGGAGCCACTGCTCTACAGGTTTGGACGCTGTGCCTGCAATTCCATGCAGCATCACACGCTATTGATCATGTGTCAGACGGAGCTTAAATTGGTCGATTGCATTTTCAAGTAGCCACTCCAGAGCGTGATTATCTGACACCTGTAATTTACCATCCTGGTTACATGGGGGGCAAACGTGGAATTACGCACATCAGCAGGCCAGGGCCTGTTTTCCATGGACTCAGTGTTCCTGCTGAGCATGGCCGCGGTCTCCCCAAGTTATTAATGATATTGACGCCTCAGAACTGACTCTGCCTCCACTTAATTAGCTCACCAGAAAATTACAATAAAAATCATCTGCCACTTATGAAATTGCCGTTAAAATGGACTATTTCCTGCCACCCGGGGACAGGCTGCTGTTTCCCTTTCAGCATCGGTATCTGAGATGCTGTCTCTGGGAAAGAGCGATCAGAGATGCTGTGGAGACACTCCATGGGCCAAGGTGTGTCCCTGGATTGAAACCAAAGTCACAACAATGAGTCTGAAACGTACTGAGGAATCCGTTCCAAACATGGCAAGAGCAATTTCAAACAGTGCTGCGAGGGCCCTTTGGGGTCAGGACAGGCTCTTTCCTGGCTATCAAGGCGTTGATCAGCTGAGAGCACAGGCCCCGTGCAGCCATGGCTCCTCCACACCAGCACTGCCCACTCCACCCGTGGAATCCCAGCCAGGAAGGCCAATGTATCTGCGCCAGTGCCTGAAATGTCAGTATCACAAAGCCAGCAGGAGGGGTGACCCAGTGGAGCTCAGCAAAGATGACATAAAACAGGCCACAAAGCTGGTTCGCCAGGATGCAGGAGGATTTGTCTGTTTTCTCCTGAGAATGGCTGCTCAACTCACTCCACACAGCATTTCCATGCTTCATCTGTTAGCCCTGGAACGGATCCCCTGGGAGCCACAGACCTTGGCAAACTCCACTGTAGGGGAACCTCATGCTGACAGCTCACTCTTGTGGATAAATCCTGACTGTTTGCTATATCTGGAGCCACCCCCAAGAACCTGATCACACAGCACACAGGAGGGGCTGTGAGCTAAGATGAAATCTGGGCATTGTCTTGGTTGTTATTAATTTAATTGTCATTCTGTCTGAGCAGTTTCATTTTCGGAGAGTAATTTGATCGCTCTTTTAGAACCTTGATCATCTCAGTGTCATGTTCTTAGAGGGAGGCATCACTGGATGAGGTGCCCACTGTGGTGTTCTTTTAATTAAATTCATCTGTTCCTGCAATAATGTGGATGAAACACCTGCCATGCAAGCAAAATACTCACTTGCTCCTATTCCCGGGACCCAGAGTGGGGTGGAGGTGACCACAGCTTGTGTGTTAGACGCCACTCTTCAGGCAGGTTCACTCCTGAGTCTGCACTCCGGGGACTCCCGCTGTTTCCCATCGTTGTGCTCACACCCACCCGGTTAGCAAGTGTGCATCGGGAGACGGATTTCGCAGGTGCTGAGCTGCTGGGTGGGTGAGCCGGGAGCTGGTGGAGAGAACGCAAAGGCCGGATTTCGTTTGGTTCTTACCTGGAAGATTTGAGGTTGCAAGAAGAGAACTTGCCTTCTCTGCAGTCAGGCAGAGCTCAAGGCAGGTCCTCAGCCTTGTAAGGTCAGCTTTTCAGCCCTGTCTGCCCACTTCTGCTCATGGAGGTCATGTTAGGACGCCTGTTTGTGTCCACAGATAAAGGGCTTCCCCTGCCCCCCAGCCTCATGAGTGGCAGCTGACGCTTTCCCGTCCCTGGGTGAACCTCGCTTCCATTTCTCACCGTGCTGAATTAGGAGCAGGGGGAAGCTGTGATCCATGATCTCCCACAAATCCCAACAGACATGTTCTATAGTTTAAAGTGGTTATACGAGTTTTTATTTTTGGATATTATTTGTATGTGATCAATTTATATGGTGCTTATTGGGTGTCTGTGTTTTTTATAACGTCGGTTTGTGGGATCTGGGAGAAGAAGGGTTTTTATGAGGAAGATCCTTGGGGAGACAGAAACCTTGATGCGGGGAGCTGTGAGCGCTCCACTCAGGGCAGGGAGCACATTCAGGACGGGCTGGGCAGAGCCTCAGAGGTTCCTGGCTGCCCCTTTCTGGGTGTGCGGCCTGTGGGGTGACTCCATTCAGGGAGGATCTGGCCACTTGAGGCAGGAACAAGCCCAGTAAAGCCTGCACTGCAGCTGAAGGAATGATCTGTTTGTTCTCTAAGAGGCCCCTGCAGGCGGGAGATGTCTTAAATAACCACCCGCAGGGCAGGCAGAAAGTAAAGGACTCAGTGAAGAAAGAAACTGGAGCTCAGTCCTTTGAGGGCAGAAACGCATCCCCCACACCCGCCGTGAGCCGAGCACGGCCACGCCTGGGCTTTGTGGGAGCCTGGCCAGGCCCAGCTCCTGCCCTTTGCTGGAGTAAGGGGAAGTTAGCCACAGGGACGTCCTTGGCCTGACTGGTCCAGTCACCTCACTAGCACGTGGGGCGGATGAAGCTCAGGGAAGCCAAGAGACTTCTCCCAGATCCCCAGGGAATAGGACCTGAGGTCCCAGCTCTTGACTCCCAAATCAGTGCTCTCTCTATGGCCCGAGGTTGCTCAGCACCTGCCAGGCCTGCACGGAGCACTTTAGAATCATTAGCCAATTTAACCCTGACTGCCACAAACACATGAGGTTGGGATTGTACCCATTCTACAGATGAGAAACTGAGGCTCAGAGATGCCGGTAGGAGGAGGGATGAGACCCAAACCCAGCACTGTGACTCCAAAGAGCCCTTAACTTCTATACGCTCATCAGATAAATATTCCACCCTGTGACAATTAGTATTTTCTCAGATTCAAAGAAAACAAAAAACAAAATAAATGTTAATTGTTAACATTATAAATGTTATATGTTAACATAATAAATGTTAAATGTTAATTGTTGGGGACATGATTCTCTAATCAGACCTTCAAGGAAATTCCCAGAACTTTGCGGGTTAACAGTGATGCTACTCATTATTATTGGCTTCTGTCCCTCCTACCCAGCCCTGCCCTAAGCACTTTTCTGGCGTTCGGTTGTTTAAATGTCATCACAAACATATAAGATATGATTTGATGTGACATCATTGCCCCTGTGTTAAGGGTGTGGAAACTAGGCAGGGAGAGCAGAAATTACTTGCTCTAAAACCCTGAACCCATGATTCCATTTCCTTGGAAATATGCCTGGGTTGGGGATTTGGAAACCTGTGGGAGGTTGTGTTATTGAGGGTCATTGTTCTCATTCTCCACCTTCCTTCCCTAGATCTGTGTTCTCTGTCCGTGACTCTGTAATTTGTGCACGTAGAGGTGGAGTCTGTTTTCTTGTCCTGTTGATATTGGGTTTGGTTGTGTTACTTGCTCTGAACAATGGGATGTTAGCAGGTGTGATGTGGGCAAAGAGGTGCCATGTGCTAGCACAGCTGGTCTTGCCTGCTTGTTCTCCTGCCTTCCATCATGAAAGAAATAGGCCTCTGATTGTCACTGGCCCAAGGAAGATGGGAGAATCTTGGTTCAGCAGACCTGGACCCAGCTCTCAGCTTGCAATCAAGAAAAGCCAGGCCTGGCTCAGATGGGATGAACCCCAGTAGACCCATGGACATGAGAATGAGAAATAAATACCATTGTTTGCAACTGAGTTTGTGGTGGTTTGTTACACAGCGTCATTGTGAGAGTAGCTGACTGATACAAAACTAGAGACCCAACATGCTGCAGCTCTCACTAGCACCTAAATGCACCTGCCCTCAGGGCCATCTTCTCCCGACACACCGTGCTTTCCATTGCCCTCAGGGCATCTTCATGTCAGATGATGGGTCCCTGCCCACCACATCATGTTGACCCCTGTTCCCAAGGGGCAGGCCCAAGCTCTTCTGGTCTAGTTCAATGGAGCAGTAGCTCTGTGCATCGGAGGAGCTTTTGCTTGTTTGTTTTGTTTTTCTCTAATCAGACATGCGAGGGTATATTGAGCTCTTCTAATGCAGAGAAAGCCTGTTTGGCTACCATTATGTCAGTTTCTTTTCTACTTTTGCAAACTTTCTTTCACTAAACATTTGTCAAACCTAGAGCTGGCCTTTTCCTGGTGACAAGAAAATAGCAGGGGTGTTTGTGTCCTCTTTGGATTACGCTGACATTTCTGTCCATCCTGACATCTTCACTGGAGAGAATCCAACTGTGCCCCCTCCTGACGACTGTTCCTGTTGCGAAGTTTCTTACTAAATAACCATCAGCATCATTATCATTGTGCATCTTTGGGACAGGAAGAAGGGAGGGCAAAGTTCTGTCCCAGCCTATTAGGAGCCAAGAGGGAAGGAGACGGGAGCTGCTGACCTCTGACGGCTTCCCTAGGGGGCTCTGGCTGGGCTGCTCAGCTGTGTTGTCTCACAGCATATGGTTCACAGCTCCCTAGGACCTCAGTATCATTCTTACCATAGGACAGAAGACGATGGCAAAGCTCAGAGAGGTTGTGTAACTAGCCTGAGGTCACACAACTACAGAATTTCCATATGGAAGAAACTTTTGGCAATTACCTGGAAGGGGCTTCTGGGGGGTTGTGTGCTGCTGCTTTTGCAGAGCAACCTCGCTGTGTATTTGTGGTGGATGTGGAGGTGAGATGAAAATGAACAGACGGTTACAACCATTCCAAGCCACCTCTTGACATCACCAGTGATAATAAATGGTCATCAGCTCTCATGTCAGGACCCAGGGACACAGGCCTAGGGAGGCTGCTAAGAGACGCCACCATGCCTCAGCTGTTCGGTGTTCTCATGATCCCTGGTGGGTGTCGGCTCATCCAAGCAGGTGCTCACTCATCCATTCTCTCCCTGACTTCCTCATTCTCTCTCCCACTCACTCGCTGCTCACCTGCCACGTCTTCCAGGTAAGGGCGTCTGAATGGGGCCATTCACGGGTTGACTGCTCCTCTCCCACCTTTTCCTCTCTCACTGTCCCCACACCAGACCCCACAACCACAGGGCCTCCAAAGACTCACTTTGCTTCAACTGCTCTCTCCTGCCCTGGGTTTGACTTAAGCAACACCTTTGCTTGACCAAGCATGAAGGTTGCTGAGAAAGAAAGAAAGCCTTCATGTCTTAGTAATCCCTCTGGCCTAGGGCTGCCCATCGGCCTGTGTGTTATCCTTCGAGAACCATCCGAGGAGTGATGAGGCCTATCCTAGCAGAAAGAAGACAATTGTCAGGATGGCAGGATGACCCTGTGGGCATTTCTTTATTGCTAGCTTGAAAGCATTCTCAGTGCCTCAGTGCCCAGTTCTGTATATTTCTTCAATCAGAAGTTCAATAATGGGGGGAACGGAAAGTAAGCTGGAAATAGAAGAAACAGGACTAATTGATCTGATGAGGAGAAAGGGAAGGCAGATGTAAAGATAGTTGCTGTAAAAGTTGTTGATATCTGTTGTGAAAGCATCTGAAAGAATCATATTCTCTATGGCCACTGGAGCTCAGTAAGATCAAGCCACAGTTTGAATACTGTTAGAATAAGCTATATATAAAAATACATTTTTTGCATACTGAGGCAGTGGGGCACTTATATAGTCATTTTATTAGTGCCTTGTTTTAAGTAAATATATTAGAACTTAGGGAGGAGTAAGGACTAGCCTCAGGTTCAGGGAAGATAGGATCATCTTCTCCCAGATCTGTAGCAGGTATGGAAAGCTCTTTGTTCTGGACTTGGAGATGTGAAGGTGAGGGTGAGAGCCTAGAGCTGCTATTGACCATCTTGCTGCAGAGCAAGAGAGTGGCCCAAGAATGGAGCCCAAATCTGAGCAATCAGAGCCAGAGATGGAGAGAGCATGGGTCCTGAAAATATCATTTGACACCTGGATCTACCCATGCCTGCAACCCACACTGCCCCCCGAGTTCTCTGCTAACAGAATCAACACATTTAATTAGAAAACTTCTTTTAAAAAGCTGGGTTGAATTGGCTTCCTGTTGTTTGTAATATAAAACTCCAGACTGATACTCACCTAAAATTTCAGGAGTTATTGATTAAAAAGCAACATCATGTCCAGTTAAAATGGTTTGTCCACCAGGTTCCATAACAAGGCTCCTAAGGACTGTGAAGTCAGATAAAGCTTTTCCTTCCAGAAAATGGCATTGTAGTGAAAATGGTGCAGTTGACCCCTTAGATATACAGCCAGAGCCAGAGTCTTTTTTTTTTTTTTTTTTTTTTTTTTTTTGAGACAGAGTCTCACTCTGTTGCCAGGCTGGAGTGCAGCGGCGTGATCTCGGCTCACTGCAACCTCTGCCACCTGGGTTCAAGCGATTCTCCTGCCTCAGCCTCCTGAGCAGCTGGGATTACAGGCATGTGCCACCATGCCCAGCTAACTTGTATCTTTAGTAGAGATGGGTTTTCACCATGTTGGCCAGGATGGTCTCCATCTCCTGACCTCGTGATCCGCCCTCCTTGCCTCCCAAAGTGCTGGGATTACAGGTGTGAGCCACTGCACCTGGCCACCAGAGTCACTTTTTATAAAAAGAAGAGACACTTGTGAAAAATCATTCACGATTCCATGAAAGGAACAATTCAATATTAAACAGTAGGCCAAAAGCTTAAACTTCTATGTTAAATCCAAATGAGCTTAAAACTGTATGAACTGGGCCTGGCAGGGTGGCTCACATCTGTAATCCCAGCAATTTGGGAGGCCGAGGAGGGCAGATCACTTGAGCCAGGAATTCAACACCAGCCCGAGCAACATGGTGAAACCTCGTCTCTCCCCAAAATGCAAAAATTAGCCAGATGTGGTGGCACACGCCTGTAGTCCCAGCTACTCAGGAGGCTGGGGCAGGAGGATCACTTGGACCCTGGAGGTGGAGGTTGCAGTGGGCTGAGATCGTGCCACTGGACTCCAGCCTGGGTGACAGTGTGAAACCCAACCTCAAAAAACAAACAAACAAACAAAAACCTATATGAACTGATTTCTTAAGCCCAAAGAGCCTATTTCTTAACCCATCAGCTTTAAACTGGAGATAACTGATTTTCCACTGTTTTTCTATCTGGTACAAAGAAACGGGAAAGTGAAGTGTCCCTCACATGATGCCCACCCAGCAACTGCCCACCTAATGACTCTGAAGCGGCCTAGTGTCTCTTCCATCCTCTCATGGCAGAGACGGAAGCACCAGAGGCTTGTCTGTTCTTCAGTGGAGCTT
Source organism: Pongo abelii (assembly GCF_028885655.2). Classification (NCBI taxonomy): domain Eukaryota; kingdom Metazoa; phylum Chordata; class Mammalia; order Primates; family Hominidae; genus Pongo; species Pongo abelii. The sequence goes on along the minus strand of NC_072006.2, from coordinate 52,672,355 downwards.
CCATTCCCAGTGGTACTCAGGGCCTCGTGGACTTGCCCCAGAGCAGACTGTTTCATATGGAGCTAAAAAATAAGATAGAAAGATGTAGGGATGCCCTATTTTTAAGAAAAAAATTACTTTGCATCAAATTATTTAGTGTTTCCCATGGTTCGGTGGTTCTTTGTGCTAAAAGGTCAGACTCAGCAGGGGCCCTGTGCCTTGGTCTGGATTCGTACTTGAAAGAGGAGGTGCTGGAGTGGCGGGGCACGGTGGCTCACACCTGTAATCCCAGCACTTTGGGAGGCTGAGACGGGCAGATCACAAGGTCAAGAGATTGAGACCATCCTGGCTAACACGGTGAAACCCCGTTTCTACTAAAAATACAAGAAAATTAGCCGGCGTAGTGGTGGGTGCCTGTAGTCCCAGCTACTTGGGAGGCTGAGGCAGGAGAATGGCATGAACCTGGGAGGTGGAGCTTGCAGTGAGCCGAGATCGTGCCACTGCACTCCAGCCTGGGCAACAGAGGGAGACTCCGTCTTAAAAAAAAAAAAAAAAAAAGAGGAGGTGCCGGTGAGGTCACTGGGAGCCAGCGCTCACTCCTGGAGGGGACCCGCAGTGCCTCAGTGCAACTGCAGCCTAGTGGGTTCAACAACATCCTTCATACCCACCTTAACCTCAGCAAACAGAACTGCGAGAAAGCATTAGGATTTGGTTTCAAACTTAAAGTTAGGTTTTCCTTCTTCCTGTTTATAAATTGAAATTAGGGCAACAAAGTGAGACCCTGTCTCTACAAAAAAAAATTTAAAAACTAGTGGGGTGTGGTGGGGTGCGCCTGTAGTTCCAGTTACTCAGGAGGCTGAGGTGGGAGGATCGCTTGAGCCCAGGATTTTGAGGCTGCAGTGAACTACGATTGCGCCACTATAACGTAGCCTGAGTAACAGAGTGAGACCTTGTCTCAAAAAAATACATTAAATTAATAAATAAACTGAAATTATAATGAGAGTGATTCAAATCTTTTGAAACTAAGGAAATTCATGGCGGTGTTATTTATAATAACCAAAAAAAAAATATATACTGTTGTCCAGCAATAGAGGACTACTGAAGGCAATTATCATATATCTATGTGATGGAATATTCTGAAGAGATTTAAATTTCTGTTTTGAAGCCTGCTTTATGACATAAAGAAATGTAAGCAACCAGCCTGACCAACATGGCGAAATTCCGTCTCTACTAGAAATACAAAAAATTAGCCGGGCGCCTATAATCCCAGCTACTCAGGGAGGCTGAGATGAGAATTGCTTGAACCTGGGAGGCGGAGGCTGCAGTGAGCGGAGATCGCGCCATTGCACTCCAGCCTGGGCAATAAGAGCGAAACTCCGAAAAAAAAAAGAAAAATGAATAAATGTAGGTGATGTAATTCGATGTCAACTCAAGGCAGATTCTGAAGAGTACACGTTCAAACTAAATCCCAGTTTCATAAACCAAGTAGAGTGGTTTTTTTTTTTTTTTTTTGGGACGGAGTCTCACTCTGTCACCCAGGCTGGAGTGCAGTGGCGCGATCTCCACTCACTGCAAGCTCCGTCTCCCGGGTTCACGCCATTCTCCTGCCTCAGCCTCCCGAGTAGCTGGGACTACAGGCACCCGCTACCACGCCCGGCTAATTTTTTGTATTTTTAGCAAGAGATGGGGTTTCACCATGTTAGCCAGGATGGTCTCGATCTCCTGACCTCGTGATGCGCCCGCCTCAGCCTCCCAAAGTGCTGGGATTACAGGCATGAGCCACTGCACCCAGCCATAAACCAAGTAGAGTTCTTACATGTGCATTAAAACTGCTGGATGTAGTCGAATTTTATTTTTTGTCTATATTCTAGGAATAGTTTATAAACTTTCTATTACCTTTTACATCAGAAAATAAATAAGCAGCCTTAAGAATAAAACTATAATAAAAGTATAGAGCAGCCTTGAGGTATGACGTGTAACTGTCTTACCATCTGGGACATTTTTAAGCTTCACAAACTCTCCCTTCTTCGTTGGGATGCCCCAGGGCAGGGACCCTGTCTCCTGTCAGTCTTGGTGGCGCCAGGAACACATCAGGGCTCAATAAATAATTGATAACAACAAAGACCCCCAAAGGAGTCCCTTCACTTTGGGTGGCCTGCTGAACTCCTCAAGGCTTTCTCTTAAGTGCATTTCATTTGTTTTGAATTTTTTTCAACTTAAATGGTTGAAAATCAAAGCCAGGAGAGAGCTGTTCGCTTGTGGAGAGCTGGAAAAGAGAAAAATAAAGAGTGAGTACAGTCCCTGCGGGGCCACAGCGTCGGGCCCGGACCTGGGCACCTGCAGCTTCTGAAAGTCCCTTCTCGGGAGACGGAAGGAGAGGCTTTCATTCACATCCTAAAGCGAGGTGAAACCACTTTCCGGTTCCTTTTTTGAAAACGGGTGTTTTTGTACCCACATGGGCTCTGAGGCACTACAATCTAAGAGTCAAAAAAGATTGGATGGTGTATGAAAAAACATTGAAAATCCTTAGTATAACATAAGAAAAGTGGACTTGGAGATTAGAGAGAACGGTCCCTGCATCGGAGTCACTTGCCAACAGGTGTGTACTGACTACCCACCCCTGCCAGGCACTGCTCTGGGTGCCGGGACAGAGCAGGGAACAAAACACTGCCCCCGCCCCCGCCCCCGCCCCCGCCCCCGCCCCCGCCCCCGCCCCCGCCCCCGCCCCCGCCCCCGCCCCCGCCCCCGCCCCCGCCCCACCTCACGAGTTACTTTGGAGTCTGGAGGACAAGCAGTAGCCATTGAACCTGCAACTGCATGATGTGCGGGAGGTGGGGGCTGTTCTAAAGGACGATAGAGGTGAAGGGCAAAGCCGTGTCAGGGGTCAGGAGGCCTCTCTGAGGAGGTGAGCGAGCCCTGGGAAGAGCACCCCAAGCAGAGGCACAGCAGGTGCACAGGCGCCGGGGCAGGAGAGACCTTGGTGATCCTGGGTGAGGAACAGCGGGGAGGCGGGTGTGGCTGGAGCCACGTGACTCAGGGGGAAGTGGGAGGACATGAGGTCACAGAAGAGGGCGTGGAGTGAAGCAGTGAGGGGTGACCTGTGGCCTGTGGTCACTGTCTCCAGGTGGGCAGGCTCTGGTGGAGAGCCAGGGCTCTCAGGGGTGGTCCTAGGGGCAGCAGCATCAGCACCCCGGGGCCCTGCTGGGAAAACTAGCTCTCGGGCTCTGCTGAGACCTCCTGAATCGGAACCTCAGGGTGGGCCTGGCCATCGGAGTTTTAACAAGGCCTCCAGAAGATTCTGACACTCACCAGTCTGAGAGACACAGCAGAGCTAGAATCCGGGCTCCAGTTTTCACCCAGGAGACAGGAGGATTCTGGGTGGAAGGGCAGGAGGGACTGGGGTCCCCCCTAGAAGGATCGCCCCAAGAGGACACCACACAAGGTGGACATTCGCTCCTCCTGGGAATGGTCTCTAAGGGTTGCTTGGACAGGAAAGTTGCTCTCTGAGCTGCCTGGCATTGGAGATGCTGGGGGATGAATGCCCCAGGAGCAGGCCTGCACTGGTGACTGAGAAGCAGGAAATAAACACCCCAGCTTCCCCTGTGTCTGGGTGACTCTGAGGGGCGTCCTGTACACAGATCCCAGGCTGCTCAGCAGGATCGAGTTGGGAAGGGAGTTCCAGGACAGGAAACAGCATGACTAGAGGTGGAAGAATCTTGGCATATGCGAGGCACTGTGTGTAATTCCATCGGGCTTCAGTGTAAGCTTGCAGAGAGGAGGAGGGAGAGTGGAGTGAGATGGAAAGTGACTGACGAAATGTATGTCTCCCCAGGAACGTCGGTCACAGATAAGCCCCCAGTGAAGGGACTTAGGAAGCCTCTCCCCCTTCGTGTTCTTTCCCCAGAGAGGCTTCCGAGATGGAAATGCTTGCAAGGAAGGAAGAGCCACTTTCTGTCTTCTGCCATCAGAAGCACAGAAGGGTGAAGCCAGGCACACCCAGAGAAGCATCTCATGTTGTCTGTGGCTGCTGCAGCGCTCTCCTGGGCCCTGGGGCAGGAGATGCTCAAAGGTCAACAGGACTTGGGAAGGCAGCTGTGAGTAAAGCCCCCAGTCCTGGTTCTGGACTCACTGCACCAGGGACCCCAAGGGGCTAAACATGACTGGATTGTAGCGAGCCTTTTCCAACATGCAAAGAAGCAACCAGGAAGAATGTCTAATTACAGATGTGCTATTTCTCTCCTCTTTCTTCTTCAACTTTCTCATCACCCTCAGTGACATCACAGCAGCTTCCCCTTGTCCTGTGACAAACCCGGAGCAAGGTGCTTTGGGTGGTAGTCAGAGTGACATGGGAGACCCTGAGTTCCACGTGTCTAAGCCTGTATTTCCCTCCTTCCTCGCTAGTTCAAGGAGGTAACCAGGCGTGGCGACTCCTCCTGGCAGGCAGGTTCACAGGACAGAGGCAGGAGCTACTTGAGAAAGATTTAGCTCATTGGAGCAAGGGGCAGGGCAGAGAGGGAAAGAGATGGAGGAGAAGATTATTGAAGAATGGAAAGGTGCAATGTTCCCCAGGTCCTAGAGATGCGCTGCACTGCAGAGGGTGGCTGTGAGGTCCCACACCTGCAAGCGGGAGTCACTGGATTCTGCTGGTGGCTGACCTGCTGACCAGAGATGTGAGCCCAGTTTCCTCTTCTGTAAAATCAGGCGTAGCCCGGTGGCTTTCAATCTTGGCTGTATGTTAGTGACACATGGGAAGGTTTAAAGATTCTTGATGCCCAAGCTGGACCCCAAATCTATCAGATCAGATCATCTGGGTAGAACACAGAAGCACCAGAGTCGATAATGTCCCTCAGGTGACTCAAATGTGCAGCCAACATGGAGAGCACTGACCTAAGCTAAGTCCTGTTTACAAGAATTTTGAGACCATGAAATGCTTAGAGCAGGCAGGGCCCTAAGAAATCACCTGATCCAACTTCTGCCATTCACAGGGGAGGAAACTGGTTTTCAGAGAGGCCAAATCATTTACCCAAGGACACACAGCACATGAGCGGCAGAGCCATTTCCAGTGTTCCTTCTACCTCTCAACGTCCAAATATGACTAATCTGAAGCTCTCAATTTCACAAGAGAGCTGGGTCTGAGAGACCTACATGGAATCCCTGATTTTCAAGATAGAATCCTAGGCCTCTTGGTGGTTCAGCAGGCCATCCTGTTGCAGTGACCCTGAGGTCCCTCCTTGGAGAAAAATTCCAGGAGGCTTGAAATGTTCTCCAAGGCATAGAAAAGGATGATGTGCCTGGAAACTGGAAAAGACTGGGAAATAGATGACAATTTGTGTTTTGTGGCTTCTTTCCCAAAAAGAAAATAAACATGGCAGAATTGCTTCTCACTGAAAGGGCGTCTGGGTTTCATAAACAGACCATAAAGAGGCAATCGAAGACCCAGAACATCCCCAAATCAGCATCTGTCCCTGCCATCTGGCTCTACCTCCATCCTCCTCCATCTCTCTCTCACCCAGGCTCACAACACCAGGAAGTGCTCTTGCCTTTTGGAAGGAAGACGGTCTTCTCCCCAAGCACTTGTCTCTTGGCTCCTCCCACAGGTGGAGGAGGGCGAATCTGATTGATGGGAAGATGAGACTCTGGGTTCCATCCAGTGGGCGGGGCTACTATGCAAATGGTCAAAAGAGTTAGGATGCTTTTGCCAGCAAGTAACAGAACATGCAGCTAAAAGTGGCTTATAGTCTAATGACTCAAAGTGGGGTCCATGGACCAGCAACATCAGCATCAAGAGTTGGTTAGAAATTCAGAATCTTATATTTTACCTTAGATCTACAGAATAAGAATCTGCATTTTGCACAAGAGCCCCAGGTGATTCATGTCCACATTAAAGTTTCAGAAGCACCATCTTAAGTTAAAAAGATATTTATTAACTCACTTAACAAGAAGCCCAGAAAAGACAACGCTAATTTGGTTTACTCTCTAGCTCTAGAATGTCAGGCCTCTGTCTCTGCATCTCTGAGATTCTCTGGCCTTTGCCTTGAGGTTTCCAGTGGCTGCCATGGCTCAAGCATCACCAGCCTTTGTCCAAAACAGAGGACGGGAAGGAGAGCTGGGGGATTTTTCTCCTGTGTGGCTTGGGAATTCTTTCCCAGAAGCCTCTAGTAGATGTCCTTTAAGTCCCTTTGGCTAGAACTGGATGATAGGCCTGCTTGCAAAACAATCAGAAAGGGGAAGAGGATTACTATGCTTTGATTGGCCTTGAACCATTGAGCAATCATGTTTGTCCCTTAGGGCTGAGGCAGGGCCACCTTTCCTCAGCACATTGTTTTCTACTGGAGGGGTGAACAAAAGTAGGGTTCTGTTACCAAGGAAGAAAGGAGAGTAGTGGCCGGGCGTGGTGGCTCACGCCTGTAATCCCAGCACTTTGGAAGGCTGAGGCGGGCGGATCACGAGGTCAGGAGACCGAGACCATCCTGGCTAACACGGTGAAACCCCGTCTCTACTAAAAATACAAAAAATTAGCTGGGCGTGGTGGCGGGTGCCTGTAGTCCCAGCTACTCTGGAGGCTGAGGCAGGAGAATGGTGTGAACCCAGGAGGCGGAGCTTGCAGTGAGCCGAGATCGCACCACTGCACTCCAGCCTGGGCAACAGAGCGAGATTCCGCCTCAAAAAAAAAAGAAAAAAAAAGGAAGAAAGGAGAGTGGCTGCTCAGTGTCGGCCATGAACCTGGCTGTCCCTACGTGTCCTCTCTCATGTGTGTGTGCGTGTTTATGTGTGTGTGTATGTGTGTGTTGCTGCCATCAGTGCACAGCACATCACAGTCCTCCATTCAGTGGACTATTTTTCTGCTTGGTTAAACCAGCTGTCCCCAGAGTCAGGGTCCAGGCACTAGAAGACCCAAGCCACAGACTCCTAACCAATGTTGAGTGAAAGCAACAGAAACCAACTCTGGATTCCTTGATTTAATTTTTTGAAGACATTTATTGGCAATATATGAGGTAAGTCACAGAACTCTAGGAAAATTAAATGTGAAGAGCCAAATTCAGAGGGTTGGGGCATCAGGGCAGCTCCTGGTTCCCCTGTGCTGGAAGTGATTCCACTCTAACCTCTAGGGTCCTCTTGTCACTGTTCATGATTCAGGTCCCCAGAGGAGGACGGGATGGTCCTGTCTTGGCCACATGTTACCCCCTGGACTGGGGGAGGTTTTAGTTTGACTGAAAGTCCCTCCTGACCACATGGACAGGGATGGGGAGTTTCTCAGAGGAAGCCTAAGGATTTGCTCAGGCCTGGAGAGCAAACCCCACACGGCCTCCACACAACACCTGCACAAACGCCCCTACAGTCGAGCCAGCCTGTTCATCGCCTGTCAAACATCCTTCTCTCCCATCCTTGCTTGTGCTGGGACCCCTCCTGGAATGCTTCCCTCTCCTGTTTGCTCTTCTAAATTTCTTGGTCCTTCAAGACTAAGATTAAACCACCCTCCTCCCCCAACAAGCACCAGCCATTGCTGCTGCCCTGTCTCAAGGTTTCTGAACTTCAGAACTATTGACATTTGGGGCTGGGCAATCTCTGTCGTGGGACTGCCCTGCATATTGTAGGATGCTCAGCAGCATTTCTGGCCACTACTCTGCCCTTATCCAGTTGTGACAACCAAAACTGTGTCCAGACGTTGGCAAGTATACCTGGAGGGAAAAATTGCCCAGGTTGAGAGCTACCCATTTTCTGAACCTGAGATCCTAAGATTTACTGCCATAGCAACTTAATGACATTGTGATGTTTACTTAACTTCTCACTGCTGCTTATTGCCTTCACAGACTGTAGCCAGCCAGAGAGAAGCCAGTTTTGCTACAACCCACAACCCTGCACTAAGTTGCCTCCCACACTGTGGAGGGATGGCTCAGGGCAGAGGAGCATGGCAGACCACATGCTTTGGACTTGATGCCTTTAAAGCCTCTGCCAGACTGGGAGGCTCACAGCTTGGTACCAGGTCTGGATGCAATGCCATATTCCTGAGGCAGGATGTACTTGATAAATTAAATAAGCAGAAGGCCATTAGCCTAAGGCTATCCCCCTACTTTAAGCTACTAAGTAACAAATTACAACCTAACTTGGTAAGTAAACAAACAGAAACCTAACTTAGGAGCATTTTTTTTTTTTTTTGTAACAAATAGCCAGATTTCAGGCAATCAGAAACAGCTAAGTTTCAACCAATCATTGGCAGCCCACTCATCACACCATGCCCAAATAAGGCAGATGCCTAGTGGTACCCAATCAGGTGATTTCTCTGCCTTCATGTTCAACCTATAGAAGCTCACTGTCCAGACTACTGGGTGGCAGTCTCTGAACCTCTTCTGGTTCTGAGTGCTGTCCAACTCATGAATTGTGCTTTGCTCAAATAAACTCTGTTAATTTGTAAGAAGCTTTTCTTTTATCATGCTGTAGACACTCTTTCTGGCTACATTGCCTGTCAGCGTTCTCCTTGGACCCAGTAGGAACCAAAACTTGCTGTGACTCTCCAATAGTGACAGCCACCCCCTCCCACCCTCTGAGCTCCAGGAATGGCTCATAAGAGCTCTCTACATGCACTGTCTCATTCACAATGAATTAGGTACTAGTGTCCAGTTTTTAGAGCTTGGGAAACTGAGGCATGGAGCATTTCAATGTCCTATGCACATTCAGAGTGAATAAGGGTAGAGACGGCTTTGTCCTGAGGTGTCTGAGTCCAGAGCCAGTGCCCACAGTCATAATTTTCAGATCACCGCAGCCCACCATCTCTCTGAGCACCCCCCCACATTCTCCATGCAGCATGTAACTTGTAGGAAATGAAGACGTGTCCCAGACTTTGCCTGTGTCCAATGTTAACTCATTTCCTATTTAGCACAAAGCATTTACTAGATGAGAGTTACTGATTTAGTGGATGCACCACTTTACTCTGTCATCTCTTCAGTGATAAGAGCTGCATTTTGCTCACTATCTCATCTCAGAATCCAGCAGACTTCTTGATGCATGGCAGGAACTCATGATTATTTGCTTCATTTAATTGAATTGTATTACACTTCTTTTTATACTTCATCACACCTAACAGTGTTTTGCACAGAAAAGTCATTCAAAAAATTCTTGCTGAATGACCATATAACTGATCAATTAGTCACTTTTCAATTGAACAGTTTCCATTGTCCTTACAAGTGAGAAAAGTAAAACGACTGCAAAAGTGCTTTTATTATTGCACATTGATTGCTCCAATTAAATGGTTCTCTAAGCTTCAGAGAGCACAGTGATTCAGCTCTTTTGATTTTAAGCTCAGGTCTTTTCAGTTTTGATACATGCAGGTTTGGAAATCTGTGAAATGTGTAATGTGGATGCTATAAAACCATAATACTGGTAGCCAATTTAAACATTTCCTAAGGAAATTTATATCATTTAGAAATGAGGGAAAGTTCTGGATTGGGACTCAAGAGAGTCAGTTTTAGGAAATTTGTTTCAGGAAGTTAGCTGAAGAGCAGCAGGCTGAGAAGCCAACCTGGATGTGACACCCCGTGAGAGAAAAACTCAGTTTAATGAATGAAGCAAATCCTGGTAAAGTGCATAGAGCTGATCTCAGAGGGGCTGCCTATTTTCTGACAATTGGCAATTCTATCTGTTAACTACAAGTGTGTCATGGGACAAGGAGGAAGATTGCCTGCAGCCCTCAGAGAATAGGATAGTTATCCTCTTTATTGGCACACAATCATGCTTCTAAGTAATGATTTAGAGCTCATCAGTGGTGAGACCCTTGGGTATTAACCATATCCCTCTGAAGGCTGTGACCCAGAAGCGTTGGGAAATATATCTTGGGGGCAGAGAGGAAAGGAAGCTGAAAAGTAGCTTTTATCCTGAGCCAATTCTCCAAAATAGGCTTTACAACAATCTTTGCATGTGTGATGGGGTGTGTGTACACATATGCATGTGTTCTGGTGGTGTGTGTGCCATAGTGTGTGCATAAGTGCACAAGTGCCGATATGTATATGCACGTGGACAGATGTGCTGGAGTGTGTGTGTACATGGGCATTTGTGGACTGGGGTATGTGCCAGGGTATGGGTGTACTAGGGTGTATGTATGCACATGGGAAGGTGTGTTGGGGTGTGTGTGCACATGGGCAGGTGTGTTGGGGTTTGTGTACACATGGGAAGGTATGTTGGGGTGTGTGCACACATGGGCAGGTGTACTTGGATGTATGAATGTATACTGGGGTGTTTGTGTATGCCCACGTATGTGTGCATGTGTGTGCATGTGAGCATGTGTATTGAGATGTGGGCAGGTGTGCTGGGGTGTTTGTGTGTACTGGGGTGTGTTTGTCTATGTGGTCACACACGTGTGTATTTTTCCCTCCTCTATTACTATGAAGGGCCTGGAGGCCAGCTCTCTGCATCCATTTCCTCTGTGAGTCCTGCAGCCCCCGCCTCTAGGACTTAGGGGTGTTTGGTGAACTCAGGAGTGTGGGAAGATGAACTGGAGGAAGAGTCAATTAGTTTCTCAGTCTGGATCATCAAAAGTGGCTGAGATAAAATAAATACTTCATCATGAAAACATTTAGCAATCTTAAGATGGGTCCACAAAAGGATCACATTCGTCTAACCACTGTGATTGATTCGGGGTGATCACGTGACCCAGGGCTAAGCCAGTGAGCATGTGGTATTCCCCTTGACCACTGGAATTGGTTCAGATCTGGGCATGTGACTGACAGTCATCCATTTAGAGTGGATAGGACTTTGAATGGATGGAGTTTTTGGAATAGAAACTTCCTCTGACCAGGCACAGTGGCTCATACCTGTAATCCCAGCCCTTTGGAGGGCCAAGGCGAGAGGATCGCTTGAGGCCAGGAGTTTGAGACCAGCCTGGGCCACATAGTGAGACCCCATCCCTAAAGAAAAATAAATAAATACACATTTAAAAGTTAGCCAGTCACAGTGGCATACATCTGTAGTCCCAGCTTCTTGGGAAGCTGAGGTGGGAGGATTGCTTGAGTCCAGGAGTTTGAGGCTGCAGTGAGCTATGATTGTGCCACTGCACTCCAGCCTGGGTGACAGAGTAAGCCTCCATCTCTAAAAATAATAATTAAATAAATAAAATACAATAAAAATTGACCAAAAAATAAATTTTTTCCCACCTGGAGAATGGGGAGTGCAGACAGCAGTCTGGGGCAGTGACTGCCATTATGTGACCATGAGGAAGGCCAGTGGGAATAGAGGCTTCAGAGTTGAGGACAAAGCAAGACCACCAGAAGAAACTGAGCCCAAGGCTGTGGAGCCTGCCTGAGCTTCCTCCAACTCAATTTCAGCAGCCAATACATTCCCTTTAATGTTTTGTTCAGTTTGACTTTTTGTTGCCATTTGCAACCCCAAACTTACTAAGTGATGCTCTACTCACCCCTGGGGTGTTCAAGGAAAGAGAGGCAGAGAAGGCTCCAGGGATGCTGAAAAAGGAATTTCTGTCATGGGTTGAAGACCAGGCTAAAAGCTTGGTAAGGTTTCTTCGAACTCAATGACGTGACAAAAGCCACTTGACCAGTGGAAAATGGGTGTGTGTGTGTGCATCTGAGAATGTATTTTCCAACTTAAACTGGCCATTTTGGTATATCTAGAAAGGATATTTAATTATATATTTATATGTGTATGTAAGAGGAATATTAAAATAGGCAAAATACAGAGAATTAAAGGAATAAAAGGAATATGGTTTTCAAACCTCAGCCAAGCTGGGGGGAAGAACAGCTTAGATGCATTTTGTGAGCTGAAGGTTCCATGAACCCAGCTGGGGCCTGATCACTTCCAGGGAGGGTGCTTGGCTTCTTGTTGCAGGATGGGGCACCCGTGGTCTACGGAGGAAGCTCCTGGACTACTGTTGACCAGAGAAACAACTTGACCAATGAGGAAGAAGAGCAAATGCTTCAATATGTTTGCCTCACTGTTTAGGCTTGACCTTGAAGAGGGCAGGGCAGAGCCCTTCAAGCACATCCCCAAGATCAGAGTGGCTGCCAAGTTCTCCCTGTTGACTCCATTTTGTTGGGTCATCACCATGACAACTACAGGGACCAGGACCCTGGCCTGGCTGGCGAGTGTTTGCAGCAGCGCCTCCTGCTGGTGATTCTGGAGCATGCCAGGTCCATGGAGTCTCACCTGCAGTCACTGCAACTTACCCTAGAGCGTTAGTCTACCCAGCAGCAGGTCCAAATTATCTGAGCTAGAGGCCTCAATGTTGGCATAAATTGACAACATGGGACTTGCTAGGATGCATTCTTTTGTTTAATCATAATTGCTATTCAGTTCAGTTCCTCTGTTCTGGCTTCATGAAGCTTAATGATATTTCTTGTATCTGCTATAAGTAGAGCCAACGCCTCCACCCACATGCCATCAACTAATGGTTGCTAAGTAACCTCTTCTCTCCCAGCCCAAATGTAAGAACACCCCATGGCTAGACTTCGGCCATGGAATAGGAGTAAAATGTAACTGCTTTCATATATACTAATCAACATGACACCATCAGGCCATCTACTATCCCTAAGTCTGAACACAGTCAGAGCCTATCTCTGTGTTTGTGAATACATGAAAACTCAGGAACTCCAGTGAAGTGTTTGTGGTGCCAAACCCAGGAGCAACACAGCCGCATCACTGGGCTGGAACAAGATGATTCTTCCAGAGCAACTTGCAGGAAATCTGTGTTAGGTCCATCTAGGGCTGGGGGCATACATCAGGTATGTTTAAAGTCTTTGTGGGAACCCATAGGAGACAGACCATTTTTAAGTAAACTGTTTAGTAAATATAGTACACAAGCAGAATAATGCACAGTTCATAAGTGTAAAACTCAATGAATTTTCCCAAATGGAACACATTCATGAAAGGGCATCCAAATCTAGAAGGAGAATGGAATCAGCACCCAGAATCTTCCCTTCTCTCGTCACTCCCTGCCCCTGCAGGGATAATCACTGTCCTGATTTCCGTCCTCGGTAATTAGCATTGCCTATTTTTAGACTCTGTACAAATGGAATCACACAGTCTGTACCCTTTGTGTTTCTTTTTCTCACTCAGCATTGTGTTTGTTACCCATGCTTTGTGTGCAGTTGTGGTTAGTTCATTCCATTATTTTATACTGGCCTGTTATGGGGAAAATCACAATTTAATTATCTTTCTATTGCTGATCACCATAGACTCCTGGAGTGCGTTTAAAGGAAAAACGCCAATAAACAAACTACAAGACTGTAGTTTTACCCACCATCAAAATAAGCAATCCTCTTAATGCAAGCAGGTCACTCCTACTCTCTGTCACTGATTGTGAATCCATTTTTCAGGAGGCACAGCTTTTATGGAGACCTTCAGAAATTGCAGATCAGCTCTGTTCCGTTGGTTAAGACCCTGCTCATCTCTGGCCTCTTTTTCCTCTAAAATGATGGGCTTAGAACTGGACATCTTTAAGGCCCCTCTGATTCTAGCATCTGAGTAATCTACAATTCTGAGAAGAGAAAGCAATTGCTTATGAGAAAGAGAATATGGCTTCTTAAGCCACAGATTGCAAACTGGCAGTGCTTGGGGCATATTTGGCCTGTGCACAAGTTTTCTTTGGCCCACCCAAGAGTTTTTTGATTTTTTAAAAATAAGATGCAACATTGCATTTAACGTAAATGATCTGGACATCAGCGGGAATAGCAGAATAAGGACCTGAAGATCTTCTCTTTCATCAATTCAGTGAGCAAACTGGCAAAATTGTCCAAATCATTTTTTTTCATAACTCTAGGAAATTAACCAGAGGCTTGCAGCAACCCAGGGATGTTTATTTAACAAAAATGGTTGAATCTTGGTAAGATTAACAAAATTTTTGGATTTTAAACTAATCCAATTATCACCTCCCTTGTCCCAGCTTTTCAAAAACCATCAGCCCACAATTTTGGTGAGAACCAGCAGCCAGGCAACTACTAGAGGGATCAGAACAGGGTTGGAGTTCCTTCTGAGCCCCATTCCCTGCCTGGTGGTTCCCTGAAAAACCCCATTCTCAAGGCTATCTTTACTGGACTTGATTCTTAATGAGCATAAACAGCCTTTTCCCCCAGCAACATTTGCCAAGACAATCAGAGGCAATTGTTTAGTATTTCAGCTGCCTACAGTGGTAGTAATAGTTGGGGCAAATGATAGACTAATCAGAAAGCATAAATGTGAAATCTAGGGAGTTAGATGCCCACAGGGGGATCTGAAAAGTTCCCATGTTCTTAATCTAGAAGGGCACATACATGTGCAGGGCTGTGTGCATGCTCAGGAAAGAACCGAGAGGGTCCTAAACTCACCTCTGGCTGGCCTTAAAGCTGTGCTCAAGCAAGAAGTGAAGGCTTTGCTGGAGTTGTCAACTGCCTGAGAGTGAAGATATACCCCAAGAGATGTAGAGATCATCGGTGGAGACTGGAAACATTGGTTCCAGGCACTTAAGGAAATCTTTCTTCAATCACGCAGAGACTTCAGTTTCCATACATGACAAGGAATACAGACTTTACAGAATTGGTTTAGAAAATACACTAAACAAACATCATGAACAACAAAAAGCAAAAAGCAACAAACTCTGGGGGAGGAAAAGAACCAGATTTCAAGAGTTGCCAAAAATATTATCTAAACAATCTATTTTTCAACAAAAAAATCATGAGCTATGCAATAAAAAAAGAAAGTATATACCACACACAAGAAACAAAAGCAGCCAATAGAAACTGTCCCTGAGGACGTCCATACATAGGACTTAACTAGATAAAGACTTTAAGTCAGTCATTTTAAATTTGTTCAAAGAAGTAAAGAAAACCATGTTTAAAAAACTAAAGAGAGTAGGAAGATGATATTTGCTAGTAAGAATAGCAATAAAAATACAGAAATTATTCTTAAAATATAAAAAAGAACTAGTTAGAAGTTCTGGAGTTGAAAAGTACAATAATAGAAATAAAAATTGACTAGAAGGAGCTCAAGAATATATTTGAGCAGGCAATGAACTTGAAGATGGGTCTATTGAGATAATACAGTCTGAGGAACAGAAAGAGAAAAGAATGAAGAGATGTGAACAGAGCTCAGGGACCTGTGGGACACCATCAAGTGTGACAACATACACATAATAGGTGTCCTAGGAGGAAAGGAGGGACAGAAAGGGAAAGAAAGAATCATTGAGAAATACTAGCCAAAAAAATTCCCAAGTTTGATAAAAACCAGCCAGGAAGCTCAATGACCTCCAAGTAGAATAAACTCAAAGACATCCACACTAGTCACATCATAATCAAATTGACCAAAGACAAAGGTAAAAAAAAAAATCTTGAAAGCAGCAAAGGACTTGAAAATACATTTCTGAAAAGATATACAAATGGAGACTAAGCACAGAAAAGATGCTCAATATTGTGAGTCATTAGAGAAATGCAAGTTAAGACAATGAAATCCATTTCACATGCACTAGTATGGCTGTAATAGAAAAGATGGACACTAACAAGTATTGGAAAGAATGTGGAAAACTTAAACACTCATGCATTGCTTATGAACATGTAAAATGGTACCGTTACTGTGGAAAACAGTTTAGCAGTTCCTCCAATGTTAAATATAGACATATCATATGATCTAGCAACATATATCATTCCCAGACATATACGTAAAAGAATTAAAAACATATGTCTACACAAAAGCTTGTATATAAACATTTATAGCAAATTGTTCATAATAACCAATAAGTGGCAACAACACATATGTCCATCATTTTATGAATAAATCATAACAGATAGATAACATATTTAAATATGGATAGGTAATAGATAATAGATTTAAATGTGGTATACCCATTCAATGGCATTATACAGCTATAAAAAGGAATATAGTACTGATGCATGCCACAATATAGATTAACCTTGAAAACATTATGCTAAGTGAAAGAAACCAGTCACAAAAGGCCACATATTGAGCAATTTCATTTATGTGATACATCCAAAATAGGCAAATTCATAAAGACAGACAATAGGTAAGTGGTTGCTGGGGCTGGGAGGTGGGAAGAGGAATGGGAAATGGCTGCTAATGAATATGGGAGTTCTTTTTTTTTTCTTTTTTTTTTTTTTGAGACAGAGTCTCGCTTTCACCCAGGCTGGAGTGCAGTGGCACGATCTCGGCTCACTGCAAGCTCCGCCTCCTGTTCACGCCATTCTCCTGCCTCAGCCTCCCGAGTAGCTGGGACAACAGGCGTGCGCCACCATGCCCAGCTAATTTTTGTATTTTTAGTAGAGACAGGGTTTCACTATGTTGGCCAGGCTGGTCTTGAACTCCTGACCTTGGGATAGGCCCGCCTCAGCCTCCCAAAGTGCTGAGATTACAGGTGTGAGCCACTGTGCCTGGTGAATGTGGGGTTTCTTTTGGGGATTATTAAAATGCTCTAGAATTGAAGCCAGGTACAGTGGCCTGTGCATGTAATCCCAGCTACTCAGGAGGCTGAGGTAGGAGAATCCTTTGAGCCCAGGAGTTCCAGATCAGCCTGGACAACATAGCAAAGCTCCACTTCTAAATAAATAAAAATAAATAAAATGTTCTAGAATGAGATAGTGGTGATGGCTATGCACGTTTGTGAATATACTAAGAACCATTCAACTGTATACTTCAAAATGGTGAATTTTAGGGTATATGGATGATATAACAATAAAAATTACCTAAGAATAAAATTAAATGATGCACAACCAAGAGAGCTATATTAAATTAAATTAAAGCAGAGAGAGAGAAAAAGGTCCAGATTTGAGGCAGTCATTGAAAACCTATAAAATTGTAAAATGTGGACCCATATTTTCCCACAGTAACAGAGGCTGAAGCTGAGGGGCCGATGCTCCTTTAGGGGGCACTTGGGCTCCCCAATTTGCCTCATTCCATACCCCTCACTATATAGTCACCTGGCTTCATTTGTTTATGTTGTCATCTAGTTCCTGAGGAACTCACAGTGTGACATTTGCAGGGACAAAACCCTGGGGCCACCACGTTGGACAGCCCAGTGGCACCACTGACATTGTGTTTCCTGGGAGCAGTGCCCCAAGGACTTTACCAGAGAGGTAGCCCTGCTGATTTGCCCCTACTCATCTCACCCTAAGAAGCTCCTACCAGCCTGGAATGTTATACCAGCATTTCTGAAACCCTACCCAGGCAGTACAGCCTAGTGGTTCCATGTGGGAGCGCAGGCTCCAGACCCCTGAGGTTGGAGTCATCATCACTGCAATGTCTGGATTTGGATACTTGGACAAGTTACTTGATCTCTCTGTGCTTGGTTTCATCTTCATAAATGCAAATGATAACAAGACTGTCTCCCTTGGAGGAGTTTGGTGAGAATGTAATGAATTGATATAGGCAAAGTGCTTAATCTGTACCTGGCCTAATAAGTAAATGGTGGCTCTTGTTATTATTGCCTGGAAGACAGCACACATCAATGAGATGTGGTGAAAGCAACCGTGAGCTGCTGAGAAATGCAGCAAACAGTCCTGGTTCCACCCCTCTCTCCCTGAAGCATCCTGGACAAGCACCCCGGAAGGGACCCCTTTCCTGTCCCTTTTCCTCCCCGTGAAATGAAAGGACAGGTCACTGGTTGACCTCTGTTTGAGGTTCCTTTCAGCCCAGATAGTCTAGGACTCTGTCATTACCACTGTACTGTTCACTAGTTGAACAGAAAACTAACCACATTAATCAGGAATGCTTTCAGCTTCCAGGAACAGAAAGCCTAGCTATAGAAACTTAATTACATAACTGTTTTCCTCAAATCTTGAGAAATCTGGGGTAGCAAATTGCTGGTGGTGGTTCAGCATCTTGGAGATGGCATCACCGAGACTTGCACAAGCCTCTTGGCCTTTCCCTCAAGGCTGCAAACCGACTGCTGTTGCTCCATCCATCACATCCATCATACCCATCATACCCATCATACCCATCATACCCATCACATCAACTGCAGGAAGATGGGGAAGAGAGGGCAAGACAGTGACTACATCAAGAAAGCCAAACAGTTTCAGGAAACCTACAGCAGACTTCTACTTATATTTCATTGTCCAGGACTCTGTTTCCTGCAATGCCTAGCTGGAAGGTAGCTAGGGAGAGAGGGTTAAGAACAGATGATAGGTGAGCTAAGCAACAGTATTGCTTGTACCAACTATAAGATAACTACCCATAGACAAATCAACAGCCTGAGATGAGATGGACAGTAACGTGGACCAAGAGTCTCCAGACCTAGTCCTGGAATAGCTTTGCCAATGACCTCCACTCTCTGGATGGGGTGACTAGGGGTGGTGGAAAAATCAGTCCCACTCACATCTGATGAACTGAGGGGGTTCCCAAAGGAAAGCCCAGCCATTTTAACAGAAGGCGGGAGCTTGATGCACAAAATCATGGCAGTGCCCATCACAATGTCGTAAACAGGGGTAAGCCAAGGGTTGTGGGGGCCCCAGGGGAAAATGTAAAGAACTCCGCCTTGAAGAGTCAGGAATGAAATCACATCTGCGCTGGGCCTTGGAGCATGAGTACTAGTTCTCTAGGAGGAGAGAAAAGAAAGGGCACTTGAAGTCTTAAGATAGGAGTCCATCAGACGAAATAGTAACTGTCCCACGCTGAAGCCTTAGTTAATGAGGCTTCGAGGGCTGGCCCCTCCCACTTCTATTTCCTTAGGCCTCTCCAGACCCAGGGGAAATGCTGCGGGAGGAGTTTCTGGCAGAGGACCACCCTGGCACATGTCAGGGATTCCCTGTTACCTTTGAGATCTCAACTCCAAGGGACCCTTGGGGGCCCACATTCAGGCAGCTCCGGGAGTGCTGGAAATTAATACCTCGTGGGGCAGACATTGACGAATGAGACATGGGATCTGGTGAGCAAATCCCTTTCCCTCTTTCCCAGGTAGACTGAACCTACGGCAGCTCCTGTCCCATCTCTGAGAACGTTCTGCAAGACTGTGCAGTGAGGCTGTCCCCAGTCCGTGCCCAGCTTGATAGAAGCTTCCTTGTATTTTCTTTTCATCCTTTTCTGCCTCCTTCTCCTTTTTCCTCACTCCTGCAGCCTGGGAATGCACTTTTCCAACAAGTTTTAGCACATAAGCTTTCGCCTCATCTTTGTTTTCTGGGAAACACAGGCAACTATGATTGTTGTTGTTATTTATCAGGAAACTCTGTCCAAGCTGAAGTTGGATGATCCAAAGGACTTTATCCCTGATGTCTGATGGATAGCCATGGTTTATTGGAAACAGCACTGAACTAAGATTGAGAAGATGCACAAGGTGTCCCAGTTTCTCCACTTAGTGGCTGCCTGTTTTTAAGGAATGAAAGCGAACTCACCACGCAGCTCCGAGCCCATGGTGGCAGCCAGGGACCTGGGAGCTCAGCACTTCACATCTTCACAACGCTCTCCACAGACCTCACTGCCCTGACTCACGATTTCTTCCCCCAGTCTCTGACACAGTCAAGGCCATGGGTGTTAATCTGTCCATTTGACTGATCGGGAGGCTGAGCTCCAGGGAAAAGGAAAGGCTGGAGCCCACCAGGGCGGAGCGAGTGTGGGCAGAGCTGAGGTGCTGCGCTGGAGACCCTGTCCCCAAGGCCACGGCCACGGCAAGCCACAGGGCATCAACCGTCGGGGCAGCTGTGACATCATTGCTCTCATGTCCACCTGGTCCCTGGGCCAGTCCTGGTCAACGTCGGCCAGGACGGCCCCTGACAGGCCCTCACTCCAGTAGATTTCTGGGGAAGTCAGCTTCCATCAGCACACAGAGGCCTCGCTGATCTCCTAAGTGCATTCCAAGGCTCTGGGAAGCTGGAGGAGGAATCGCTGCCACCACCTCCAGAACTTCACCGTGGGTGCGATTCTGAGCAGGCTGGGCTGGCTGTGGACGCCTACACATTTCCTCTCTGCTGAGGCTGCCTCAGGCACAACCTACTTCAGAAAGGCAGCATCTCCCCCTTTCTGGGGCGTGGACCCGATGGAAATACCCACAGGTGGTGGCATTTACCCCATGCCCTCACTCAGAAGTGAAGTCACTTCCGATTTCACAGGAGTCGCTGGTGACATTGGGCTCTGATTGCCATGGGCTCAGTGAGGGGAAGGCTCTGCCTTCTGTCCTTCCCAGGGCTGCCTTCGAGGGTGACTTTCACCAAAATCGGAAGGAAACAGCCACAGACTGCAGAGGCTGAGCTGACTCAGTCACTCAGTCAAATGTTTGTGAACTGTGAGCTGTTGAGGGGAGCCTGGAGAATGTTGCCCCCAAGTAACTTCCCCAGGAGCTCGTGATCCAGCTGAGGAGCCCAGAGGATAAAATAACTCTTTAATTCACTCTGCAGACATTTGCTGAGACCTCCTCTCACCGCCCTGTGTCAAGCTCTGTCCTGGGCAGTGGGCCAGGGGGTCACCGTCCTTTGCTCATGGAAATGAGAAAGCACCCAGCAGTGACACCACAGGGCTTATCTGTGTGTTTGGGCAGCTCAGGTGTTATGGGAGCAGGTAGGAGCAGGAAACCCAGGACAGACTTCCAGGAGGGCATGCGGCTGTGATGACGAGGACTCAGGCAGATGAAAAGAGCAGGAAAAAAGAGTTCCAGGCAGGGGAACTGCATGTGCAAAATCCTGGAGGCAGGATGGTGCAGCAAAGTGAAGAACCTGAATGAAGTTCAGTGGGGTTTAAGCAGTGTTGGGGTGAGGATGACGAGGGAAGAAGGCAGGGGTTGGGGCTGGAGGAACAGACAGTGCAGGGCCTTTCCAGCCATGTTGTGGCACGGGAGGTGTCTTTAAATGCAGTGGGAGACCTCAGTGAGGTTAGCAGAGATGTGATGTGGCCAGAAGGTCCCTCTGTCCATGGTGTGGGGGATGAGGAGGAGGGGCTGCCCAGGGCCAGGGTGGTCTGTGAGGTGGGTGAGGCCATCATATGGGTGAGAGAGGATGGTCACCTCAGCTAGGAGGGTGACAGCTGAGGAAGAAGGAATGGAATAGAGCCAAGAGCCATTTAGCAGCTGACTCAGTAGGACTTGGGTTTGAGACAAGAGGGAGAAGAAGGAGACGGGGGATGGGAGAGCTGCCCAGGGTTCTGGATGGGCCTGGAGGGACAGGGTCACCAGTCACTGAGGTGGTGACCCCCAAAAAGCCTACATTTGGGGGAGAATTTATTGGGCTGAGTTGAAGGTGCCATGGGACACTCATGTGGACCTGCAGGTCTGAAGCCAGGAAAGCGGTTGGCTGGTGTGGCTAAGGAGTCCCCTGTGTGTGTCTCTGGCCTAAGGGTGGCTGAGACCCCCAGGAGGGGAAACAGGGCAAATGAGAAGGCAGACTCCATGGAACCTGAGGGATGCCCACATTTAGGCCCCCTGCAGGAGGACGAGATGACAAAAGTTGCTGAAAAGGCCTGGCCAGGTGGAGAGAGGAAGGAGAGAAGATAAGGAGGAAAGAGGCCCCAGGGCCACCCTCTGCAGACACCCAGGAGGGACTGGGTGGGTCCTTGTGGGGAGCACAGAGAGCTCCACAGGAAAGGCTCTGGGGAGCAGGGCTGGGAAGTCCAGTGGGAGTGCCGGGGTGAGTGGTGGTGAGGCAGGGGTGTGGACACTGCCTGGGAGACGTGGAATTTCCTTAAAGGCAGGGATGAGGGCTGCAGGGGGACTTGAGGAAAATGTATATGCAGTCATCCCTTGCTATCCACAAGGGACTGCTTCCAGGACTTCCTGCAAATACCAAAATTCACAGATGCTCAAGTTCCTAATACAAAATGGCCTAGTATTTGCATATAACCTACGCACATCCTCGCATGCACTTTAAATCATCTCTAGATTACTTATAACCCCTAACAGAATGTAACCGCTATGTAAATAGTTGTTATATGGTATTGCTTAGGGAATCATGACAAGGAAAACAGTCTGTGTATGTTCAGTACAGACACACATTTTTTCAAATATTTTTGATCAGCATTTGGTTGAATCCATGGATGTGGAACCCACCCACAGATACAGAGGGCAGATTGAATACGGAAGGGTAGAAACCTGCGCAGTGTCCATAGTCTACAGAGAGGCCTGGGCTGCGGGAGGCAAGCCAGGCAGGGCATCCCAGGCACAAGAAAATCCCCAGAGCTCAGGTTTACTGAGCCCGTCTTATGCAGGCCTGGATCTGAACACTGTGCCTGCAGCATCTCACTGAAGCCCCCTCCCACCCCACGAGGCAGGTCCATCATGCCACCCATTTTACAGGGGAGGAGACTGAGGCCAGAGAGGGCAAATAACCTCCCCACAGTCACACAGCTTGGAAGGGGCTGAGCCAGGGTTCCAAGGAGAGCCTGCACCCCTCCCTGCTGCTCTGTAGCCTGGTTCAGCTGCAGGAGCCAAGCCTCAGGGCAGGTTGTGGTGTGGGGCACCCCGTGGCCATGTGTGCACAGGGCCAATGAGGCGCAGGACTAGGGATGGGGGTGGCCACGTGCGGCGTTGCTGGTTTCTGTGGCAGGAAGAGTCGCGGCACCCAGGGCTGCAGACTCGGGTTCCTCTCTGCTGAGCCTCCTTTGGGTCAGCGACTTGGTTTCTGATTGTTTCCTGGGCTCTGGTCTAGCAGATTCTTTCACACCCAGTCCCAGTGGGAAACAGAGGCATGCAAGGCAGGGGTTTGGGGCAGAATTAAGGAAACTGGGAGCACCTGGGGACCAGCAAGAGGGGGAGCTGCCCAGAGCCGAGGGCTGGAGGGGCGGGTGGAGGAGAGTTCATGGGCAGCCCTGGGAAAGCCCTACAGGGAAGGGCCTGCCCACAGGGCTGTGGTCACACCACAGCGAGGGTAAGGAAGAGGCACCCCGACCTTTCCCCTCCTGTCCTTAACCTTTGGGGGGCCTCCCTTTTGCTGAACCCCAACTGGATGCCAGAGGGCAGGGAGCCCAAGAGATGTGGTTCTCAGGGGCCAGTTCCGGGACAGGGAACCCCGGGCAGACAAGGGATCCAGGTGTTGGGGAGGGAGAAGGGGAACGACCAGCTGAAGCATCTGCACCTTGTCCCCACACTTGTGCCCCTGGCTGCAGGCACATCGGGTACCAGCCAGGGGAGGAGAGGGAGCTTTGGAGCCCTGGGAAAGCAGGCAGGGAGGAGGAGATTTAAGGGGAGCGAGAAGTTTGTGATCAGGGAGTGGAGGGAGGGAAGCTGTGACTGAGGAGCACTGAGTGGGCTCATGCTCAGCATAAAGTGTACATGGGTTATTCTAATAGTCTAGTTGTGATGCATTAACTTTGGTCAGTGTACACCCTCTTGTTGCCAAGGTCTGTACAGTACCAACTGCCTGGCCCATCTGTGTCCCCTGCCCGGTAGCTGTTGCAGCCTGAGTTCTCATTTGT
Organism: Pongo abelii; assembly: GCF_028885655.2. Taxonomy (NCBI): domain Eukaryota; kingdom Metazoa; phylum Chordata; class Mammalia; order Primates; family Hominidae; genus Pongo; species Pongo abelii. The sequence continues at coordinate 52,649,060 of NC_072006.2, read as the reverse complement.
GGGGCTTGTAAATTCTGCTCAGATGAATGCAGTGTGTAGACCTGGGAGCCTTTGTGTGTGTGGCGGGGAGCTGGGAGGAGTCCAGATAGTAATATTGAATGATGATTCCACTTTTCCCTCTATTTGAGTTTACGAATCATTTTAGACTGTTAGGGACAGGGAATTTTCCAGCAGCTCCATCTGACCAGTACAAATTGAGAACTGATCTTAGGTTCACATTGCGGTCACTCTCGGCTGTGATACGAAGTGCGAGTCATATTTCATGCATGGGCCTCCTGCCTGAAAACAGTGTCAGCTTTTGAGAAAATACAGTCCATGTGCAAGGGAACATTACGACTCCTCACAAAATGAAGACGCCCCTTCTTTGTAACCCTCGCAGCCCAAAGTGAGATCTGTCTTCCCAGGCTTCCCAGCGTCGCTAGGTTGTCAACCAAAATTGATTGAGGACTTCTTATTCTCTGGCTTGAGAGGTGGTAGATGATGCCGGGACCATCAAAACTTAGACTGGGAATTCTAACGTCTACAGGAGAAGGAAGAATACTTAATTAAAACACATACTTTTCAGAAGACACGGGTATAACCACAGCAAAATGCATCATTTATAATGGAAGCACTTTTCTGGAGATGGAGACTCAGGAAATTGGAATTTTTAGCATGTTCATCTGGCACCGTGACATCACACATACGTCCTTCTTGTACATTTTAAAATCTTGTCTCCGTCTACATCTTGAGGGTTCCCTGGAGAGAGACACTTCTCTTTGTGTTTCTTTCATAACCTCTAAAATGTTTCCATGACACTTATTCTTTTATGAGAAATTTTTTAAATTAAATTAAATGTTTTAAATTTTTATTTCAATAGTTTTTGGGGTGCAGGTGGTTTTGGGTCATATGAATTAGTTATTTAGTGGTGATTTCTGAGATTTTGGTGCGCCCGTCACCCAAATAGTATACACTGTACCCAGTATGTAGCTTTTTTTTTTTTTTTTTTTTTTGAGACGGAGTCTTGCTCTGTCACCCGGGCTAGAGTGCCGTGGCACGATCTTGGCTCACTGCAACCTTCCCCTCCTGGGTTCAAGCCATTCTCCTGCCTCAGCCTCCCAAGTGGCTGGGATTATAGGGGTGCACCACCACACCGAGCTAATTTTTGTATTTTTAGTAGAGACATGGTTTCACCATGTTGGCCAGGCTGGTCTTGAACTGCTGACCTCGTGATCCACCCGCCTCGGCCTCCCAAAGTGCTGGGATTACAGGCGTAAGCCACCCCGCCTGGACCTGGTATGTAGTCTTTTACCCCTCAGCCCCTCCCAACTTTCCCCCCTCATCCCCAAAGTCTATTACATCACTCTTATGCCTTTGCATCCTCACAGTTTAGCTCCCACTTATAAGTGAGAACATAATGATATTTGGTTTTTCATTCCTGAGTTACTTCACTTAGAATAATGGCCTCCAGCTCCAAGTTGCTGCAGAAGACATCATTTTATTCCTTTTTGTGGCTGAATAGTATTCCATGGTGTATATATACCACATTTTATTTTATTTTTTTAAGATGAAATCCATACTTTTTTTTTCCAACTTTTATTTTAAGTTCAGGGGTACAGGTGCAGGATGTGCAGGTTTGTTACATAGGTAAACGTGTGCCATGGTGGTTTGCTGCACAGAGCATCCCTAGGTATGAAGCCCAACATCCCTGAGGTATTCTTCCCGATGCTCTCCCTCTTCCCACTCCCCACCCTCTGACAGGACCCAGTGTGTGTTGTTCCCTCACATGTGTTCGTGTGTTCTCATCATTCAGCTCCACTTATAAGTGAGAACATGCGGTATTTGGTTTTCTGTTCCTGCATTAGTTTGCTGACAATAATGGCTTCCAGCTCTGCCCATGTCTCTGCAAAAGACATGATCTCATTCTTTTTTATGACTGCATAGTATTCCATGGTATACCACATTCTCTTTATCCACTCCTTGGTTGATGGACATTTAGGTTGGCTCCATATCTTTGCAATTGCAAATTGTGCTGCTACAAACATGTGTGTGCATGTGTCTTTTTCATATAAAGACTTCTTTTCCTTTGGGTAGTTACCCAGTAATGGGATTGCTGGATCGAACGGTAGTCCTACTTTTAGTTCTTTAAGGAACCTCCGTACTGTTTTCCATAGTGGCTGTACTAATTTACATTCCCACCAGCAGTGAAAAGTGTTCCCTTTTCACCACATCCATGCCAACATCCATCGTTTTTTGACTTTTTAATTATGGCCATTCTTGCAGGAGTAAGGTGGTATCTCACTGTGGTTTTAATTTGCATTTCCCTGATGATTAGTGATGTTGGACCTCTTTCATATGTTTGTTGGCCATTTGTATATCTTCTTTTGAGAAATATCTATTCATATATTTTGCCTACTTTTGATGGGATTATTTGGTTTTTTCTTGCTGATTTGTTCGAGTTTCTTGCAGATTCTGGATATTAGTCCTTTGCATGTCACTTATTTCTTGACTTGTCTAGATTTTGACAGGTGGCCAGAAAGACTCCTTTTTTCTGTTTTTGGGAAAAGTTCTACTAAAGGAAGATCCTTCTTGGAGAGCATTGGAGATTCATTTGTCTGTTATTTTGGTCTCTTCAGGAATATGCTGAGTGTTGCTTTTCTACTAGTCACAGACCCCATATCTCTGCCCACATTATGCCAAACATTAGGCCATTCTCATTCCAGTGACTCAGCAGTAAAGAAGTCACCCATCTCGGGTTTAAAATTAACTGCAATATGTGAAAGAGACAATTCCGCCTGGCGGGGAGGTAAGCGGTAAGCACATTTTGCAACATAAAAAACATTCTGGGATGGAAATCTGGAAAACTGGAAAGTGGAGGAAGCAAGAGCTGCCAATTTAGGGGCAGAAAATGTTATGTAGCTTAAAACTCTTTAGGAATATATTATCAAAAGATCTTTCGCCTGTGATGTTATTTTGGAAATCTCTTTTATACTGGCTGACGGGCTTCCATTTAGCATTTCACTGACTTGAAAAATCACAGCGCTCAAATTACAGCCTCTTATAAAAAAGGGAGCAGGTCTGTGAATGGTGCCTAATCAATACATTCATTTCTATACCCATCTCCATCTTATCTCACATGATCGGGGTGAAAATGTTCATGAGTTATTTACTTTGAAATCAAAGAGCAGGAAGATGAAAGGAGTGAGCTCGGGAGTGTGCTCTTCTCTTCTTCTTTATTCTCTTCTTCTTCCTGGGCCATCCACTGTTGGAGGAGGTTGCTGGACACTGCCTGGCTCGAGGCTGGTGAACTTGGCTGAACTGCTTTGAGGTAGAAGGACTGAGAAAACCACGCAGACCTGTGCTTTCTGCTATTGATGGCGAGAGAAAACCATTCTCTCAATGTGCCCCTGACCCAGTGCCTTTGTCTATCCATAGCATGAGATACTTCTTAGGAGCCCATTTCCAATAAATGCACACAAGGAAGGGCTCAGTTTTACAATACAGAGATATATTAGTTTTTGCCATCATGGTAATATGCAGCACACCAACCCAAAATCCAATGACCTACAACAACAAATGTTTATTTTCACACTCTAGAGCCTATAATGTAGATGGGTTTGGCTGATCTTGGCTCGGGCTGCAGACCAGCTGGGCTTGGCTACAGGCTGTAAAATGATCTCAGTTCAGTTTTGTGCCTCTCTTGTTCTGGGACCTTGGCTAGAAGAGGAACAATTGTTTGAAGAAATACTTACATGTGCAATTTGTGTCGGATGTACAAGCTTTGCTCAGGTGGATTCTATGCAAAGTCTTCTCACGTGGCTCAAAGCAAGTTCCACGACAAAGCTCAAAGTGTATGGGGTGGGACAGCCACTCTGCCCATGTGGGAGGGCCCTGCAGAGGTACATGACGAAAAGTCACAGTGTATAACCCTCTTACAGAGGCATGTAGGATTAGTATCAATTACCGGATATGCCACAAAAATCTGCCTCCAGTGTATGTTCAACAAAGAAGGCCTTTCCCAAAATAACTTCATAACTGATCCTCTTCAATTGCTTCCAATTCATGGCATGAGCGGCTTTGAACTAAAGTAACAGAAACCTCCATGAGAACCACTCCTATAACACCCATTAAAGAGAACCCAGCCCCGGAAGGTACTGCCATATGGGTTTGTTAGGGCTCAGCTGGGAGTTGTTTCTGGCTGGTTAATTTTCTCTCATTAAGATTTTTAAGTGATTATTCAAGAATAGCTCAACAGAGTTAAAATTATAAATGAATTTCTTAAGGAGTCAAATTAATATGTTAAAATGAGTATTTTTGTATCCATTAGTATAAATTTATATGCATAATGTCCTTTATTTCAACCAATATTTCCTGATGTGTAGTACCCATTCACTGCAACACGAAAAATAACCTTAGGCATTATTTGGACAGGGTTTTTTTTGTTGTTTTTTTTGGGTTTTTTTTTTTTTTGAGATGGAGTTTCACTCTTGTTGCCCAGGCTGGAATGCAATGGCGCAATCTCAGCTCATTGCAACCTCTGTCTCCTGGGTTCAAGCGATTTTCCTGCCTCAGCCTCCTGAGTAGCCAGGATTACAGGCACCTGCTACCACGCCTGGCTAATTTTTGTATTTTTAGTAGACAAGGGGTTTCACCATATTGTCCAGGCTGGTCTTGAACTCCTGACCTCAGGTGATCCACCTGCCTCAGCCTCCCAAAGTGCTGGGATTACAGGTGTGAGCCACTGTGCCTGGCCTATTTGGACAATTTTTAAGTTATGTATATGTCCTTATAGTGTATTAGTCTGTTCTGGCACTGCTAATACATACCCAAGACTGGGTAATCTATAAAAAAAAAAAAACAGGTTTAATTGACTCATAGTTCAGCATGGCTGGAGAAGCCTCAGGAAACTTACAATCATGGCAGAAGGGGAACCAAACATGTCCTCCTTCTCATGGTGGCAGGAAGGAGAAGTGCAGAGTGAAGGGAAGGAAAAGCCCCTTATAAAACCATCAGATCTCGTGAGAACTCACTCACTATCACGTGAACAGCATGGAGGTAGCTGCCTCCGTGATTCAAGCACTTCCCACCAGGGTCCTCCCACAACATGTGGGGATTATGAGAACTACAGTTCAAGATGAGATTTGGGTGAGGATACAGCCAAACCATATCATATAGTAACCTTCAATTTACAGCAAATGATAATGGTTTTACTTTTACAGTGGTGATATCAAGTGTTCTGTTTGAATATACTTATTTATGTAAAACAGTGAGTCAAATTAAAGAAAAAAGTAAGACATAGTACAAGTGGGGTATAGATAGGGCAAACGTTTTGAGGAAGTTTTTGAAACACTTTCCTGAATGCTAGGCAGACGTGCCATGAATTTAGATGACCAGTGTCTCTTCACAAAGATGCCTGTTATCATTTTCCTTCTAGAAGTAGCCACATGTTTCAACCTGTTCCTTTTGTCCTCTTGGTGTGCCTCGTCACCCTCTTCATAGGTCTCATGGTGACCATATCAGTCCCACGGGCCACATTTCCTGATTTGTCTCTGGTCATCTCTGGAGGACTCTGTGCTGGGCCATGCTGTCAGCACTGGAGATTCAGCCAGGAGAATCTAAGATTGCCGGATTCAATCCAGGACCATGTAATATTTAGACATTCATTGTGTAACTGGGTAGGCATCCTGTGCTTTTATTTGCTAAATCTGGTCACCCTACAAGACTCCCTTACAAAGGTGATGCATGGTTATTGGGCCAAGCTCTGGAGTTGGAGTTGTAGCTTCCAGGTGAGGCTGTACCATCTACAAGCTAGTTACATGAGCTCTTGGGGCCTCTGTTTTCTCCTGTATGTGCTTGGGGTAGATGATAACAATATCTTCTTTAGAGGGTGTTGAAAGTATTAAATAGATGAATACCCGATAAGCACTTGGAAGACTGTCTAGGCACAGAGCAAACACTCAACTTGATGTTATTGATAAACTTCAGGTTTTCTGACATGTAGACAAGGTAGCATCCTCTCAACCCACAGTGCCATTTGGTTGTATGAGAATCCAACCAGCAAGTCGACAGTCTATCTTGTGCTTTACTTGTCTACTTGAGGAGCTTTGGGGGTCTTCATGACCTGGGGTGTCCCAGCACTATCATCAACTTATGAAAAACCCCATTTTAAAAATAGCTTTGCTGGGCATAGTGGCTCACAGTTATAATTCAGGTACTTTGGGAGGCTGAGGTGGGTGCATCATTTGAAGCCAGGAGTTCAAGGCCAGCCTGGGCAACATAGTGAGACTCCGTATCTACAAAAAAAAATTTAAAAATTAGCCAAGTATGGTGATGCATGCCTGTAGTCCCAGCCATTCAGGAGGCTGAATGGGGAGGATCACTTGAGCCCAGGAATTCAAGGCTGTGGTGGGCTACGATTGTGCCACTGTCCAGCCTGGGTGACAGAGCAATACCCTGTCTCTAAAATAAAAAATTTAAGAAGATAACAAAATAGCATCCCCTAAGTAAGATAAAGTAAATCAACCAGAAGACCTCTTTGAAATAACTCCTAAATCAGCAAAGATTTTAAGCATGCTAACTGCTCTTTTGGTCAAAAAAGTCGCAGGTTGCTTCTTTTAGGAAAGGGAAAAAAATCAGGGCTTAAGTATGACCCAGGTAAATGGTGAATACTTTAACATAAACCAGCATTGTATGCGACCTCCAGTTCTGAGCTTTATTTGGCTGAGGTTTATGGAGGTAAAGTGACTCAGCAGAGAAAGCAAATTCAAACTTCCAGGCGATTTCTTTTTAATGAGCTACTCAGATGTGTAATTTGAGTCAAACCAGACCCTGCCACGTTGTAACGAAAGGATTATAAAGTTAAATAAAAAAGGGGGAGCAATGTTTCATCTCCCTTTTATACATGCTGATGCATCTGAAAATTGAGAAAGAATTAAAAGATAATTAAACAGCTCTTCCAAATTATGCAAAGTTCAGGGAACACAGGCAGCCACTAATGGAAGAGATGGGAAAAGTAGAAGGTAACGTAGTCTTTTGAAAGAAGGCAGAATATGTGTTTATGCTGGAATTTACCCCGGGTGAATTTCCTTTTTTTTCAAGGATAATCACAAATTCCACCTGAAGCACATTCAGTATAGAACTCATTTCCATCTAAACCAAACCATATCCGATAAGCCTGGAGGGGCTATGAACAGTGTCTTTGCCTGGGGTCCTCCACATGCAGGACCTGAGACAAGAGCAGGTAGATTATTTCCCAGAAATGATCCCAGGATCTGGATTTAGGGGACTGGCAAGAATAAAATGCGGGAAGAGGAAAAGCCAATCTAGGATGTGTTTTGAGCTGACTACCAAGTATGGTGGTTTTAAAAACATGCTGCATGGTTTTAAACACTCCTCCCATGAAAGGTGGGTCTAGGTACCCTGTCCTTTAATCTGAATGGGCTTGTTTTGCTATGTCACCTCCTTGTTTTGCCAAGTCATGAAAAGCCACATAGTAACTGGTGAGTTCTCTCTCCTCCTTCCTTCCTGCAGCATGGCTCTTCTAAACAGCAAAATGTTGTTTCAAAAGCTTGAGTCTGGGTTCTTTTGCTATCTTTTGCTATAACAGCAGTGAGTTTAAGCCATTAGAAAATTCTATGCCCTTGGACAGAGATTGGATCATAGGTGGACATGTGAGACTCAGTTCTGAGACTTTTGTTGAAACTGTGGGACAGAAAATTTATTTTTCTCTCAGAGCTCCTGAGGATGTGAATAGGTGCCAGGACAGAAGAGCTTGCCTGAGAATGGGATTCACAGAGAACAAGTCATAGCTAGGAGGTGGGGGGTGGGGTATCACTTCCTGATACCATCATTTGAGTAGCTGGATCCAGCCATGCCTGAAGCTGTTGCTCTTGGACTTTTTAATGACATGAGCCAATTACTCCCCATTATGCCTTTTTTAATAAGATAAATTTTTATTTAGATTCCATCAGTTGGAATTAGGACAGTCTGACTAAAATAGACCACTTGGGAAAGATCTTAGATTCTCTGATACATGCTAACTTACTGGTAGGAGACTTCAACTATAAGACCACACAGAGACAATCCTCTCTGGTCAGAACAAAATATTGCCTCCTAATTCAGGCTAATTGGGGTTTTCATTTTAACATTGTTCTCACTTTTGCCAGGCTCAAAGTAGACAGTGGTGTTCATTACGATCCCCTGATGTTGTATAAATCCAGTGGCTTCCTATGAATATGGAGACTTCATAGGCTGAACCACACCTGAAACACATTCATCGCTTTATCCTTTATCTTTTCTTATAAGACAAAGAAAATAAATAACAATATGTATAATTATGAATGTTCATCAGAAACAGATACATAAGATAAAAGTTACAATCTTAAGTTTTTGACATTACAAAATGATATTATTTTGTCTGGGCTTCCTTTTTATAATCCAAGTGCTTTCTTCTCCTCCATTGTGAGATCAAAAATTAACTTTAGTGTAGCTTTTTATTCCTTCCTAAAGGCTGGCTTGAATCCTCCCATGGCTGCATGTCTACTAAAGACATTTGAAGATGATGCATTCAATGTTTGTAACAATGCTTAAAAAATTTTCTTCAAAATCATTTTAGTTTTGGCAAGATTTAGACCTCATAAACGCATGCTGATATGCATTCTCTTAACTATTTGCACATCTCCTTAAAAATCAGTGATTTTCCTTCTGTTTTAGAGTTAGGTTTATGCTCATTCTTGTTCATCTCATAGTTTGCTGCCACAAAACAAAAATCGATTTAAAAAGAAAAAAGCAATTCCTATGTCCTACCCCAATAACCTCTGAATATATATATATATATATATATATATATATATATATGACAAATCTGCTCTGAGTTTATGAAGCCTCTTTTTTTTCTGGAAGGAATAAAATGGACCTTGAAAATCCATATCACAATGTGTCTATCACAGAGGAGGAAAAGGCCTTCAGGCATTCATAGGCTGTCAGGAGCTGCAATGGTGAGAAGCAGGATTGCATCCTTCCCATGAGAGAAACAGGCACCTTCAGGCAGGATCTTAGAAAAGCATAGAAAAATGACCTTTTCATGGCAGCTGGAACTTTGCTTAACGTGAATAAGGGTGACTCACTGCTTTGTGAAATTGTATATGTGTAATAATAAAAGAAGCCCTACAGTGTCTATTTATAATTCATTTTTTTCGTTTCCATTCTTTTTAGCTAGGTAAAATGTACAATGACCCCGTAGTGGGCTCCTCATTCTTCATACAGGCTGACTTTCATCTCTAGATTTTGCTGGGACGCATCTTGAGGACCTCTTGCCCTGTGGCTGCAACATTTAAGAGGCAGCATTGATTGTCCACCTCTGTCTGACTGTGGGTCCTACAGAGCAGGCGGCTGCCTGGGAGCTGGTGGACGAGGCTCACCAGGGTGAGCACATGGTCTCTGGGCCTCCCCTACCAGGAAACCTAAGCTTTGCTTTGCCAGGTTCCTGCTACTCTTGCTCCATCTGGAACTCCCCATGAATTCACCAAAGATAGTCAGTCCTACCCTCCTGGCAAACTCAGGGCAAGTCCTCCAAAGACCAAGGCCAACCAGGAATGAATCATTTACCTGGCCAGGATAAATGCGGGGGCTGCTTTGTTGGAGAAAGTCCTGTGGAAGGGGACCCTGGGGACACAACCTGCCCTGCGGGCCCACCTCTAATCTGGGAAAGCTCCCCACCTCCTGTGCTTCCCCAGCAGGGAGTGGGCTAAAAGCAGCTCTGTCTTCATAGGTCCTGGGAAGCATGAACTGGTTGGTGCGTGCTGAGCATTGCAAACTGGCACGTGGTAGGGCTACCCTGTCTCAGTTATTTTTACACTGGTAATTATTTTAGCCAAAGGGGAGTTTCTAGTGCTGATCTGAGAAAGTTACCAGTGCCCACAAAAGGGGAAAAGTAGACAGAGGCTGGATTCTTAGCAGGAGGCTCTTGTGCCCAACATCCAACATCAAGGAGCACTCATGTCACAAAAACTTAAACAGGCAAAACTGGCTGAACATGTGGTGCCCCGTCAACAGAACATCAGAACAGATCTGTAAATCTTTTGTTATCTGAATGTTCAGAGTCCTCTTTCTCGTTTCTTGCCTTTTCCCTCCTTCTTTCTTTCCGTCCTTCCTTCCCTCCCTCCTTCCTTCCTTCCTTCCTTCCTTCCTTCCCTCCTTCCCTCCCTTCTTCCCTCCCTCCCTCCCTCTCCCTCCCTCTCTCCCTCCCTCCCTCTCTCCCTCCCTCCCTCCTTCCTTCCTTCTAATTTCATTTACAAGATGACTCAGTCTCTCATGCAATCCCTGGGGTCTCCTGAGAAGTACAACAGTCCGAGTAATGAAGAATGTGTCCTTGATTAAGCTGGGTATCTGAATCTTGACATTTTTCTGCAGCTAAATTTATTTCCAGTTGATAGCTCAGGCTTATGAGGAGGGTTGGGGCTAAGAAAACACAGCTTTGTTCAAATGCAAATGGTAATCTTGAAGGACCCTATGAGACCGCCATCTTCTAATGATTCTCCATCCTGTGGTTGAGGGTGCCACCGAGGATGGTGACGAGTGAGGCAATCTTCGAAGGAATTGTTCTGCTCCTTCCAGTTTCCTTCATAAATCCCAGGCTTGGCTCTGCCCAGGCAGCAGCAGATCTGGGCTTTGTGCTGCTCTGTGGTCTTCCTGGGGCTCAGTCCCTGGGTCGGGCCTGGGACATGGGAACCAGGATGCCAGTTCCTTTGTAATCCCTTTGTACCCATGGCCTCCTATCCAGAAGGCCCTTGGGAGGACAGCCTGGAGGCTCAGTCATCAGAGGGTCTCAGGCTTCCAGATCTGGCAACTTTTCAATGAAGCCACCAAAGACCCAGTGTCCCCTTCCCAGTTGGTGGCGCCACCAAACGCCTGGTCCCTTTAAGCCAGTGAGCAGGCAGCAACCTCAGGCCCTCCCTCATCTTCCAGCTGCCATGGAATCCATCAAATTGAAAATGCACCCCTGTCTGTCCACTCCTGTCCACACCCTGCTGCTGTCCCCAAGTCTACACCTCTGTCCTCACCTGGGTCATTACTACAGCCCCATGGGCCCTCCTGCTCCCACTCCTCTTCCCACGCCTGAAATCTACTCTCCACACGCACCCAGAGTGAGCTCCTGAAAATGGCCACGTGGCCCTGAGCGGATGTTTCAGCGGCTCACACTGCACTGGGAACAGCAGACTCCACCTCCTCACCTCCCACAAGGCCCAGCAGAGTCCTGCTGGTTCCCCAGATCACTTTCTGCCGCCTCCCCTCACTCCCCCATCCCAGCCGCACTGGCCTCTGGCTCCTCCCATGCCCCAGTCCTCCTGCCCCAGGGCCTGTGCACCTGCTGCTTCTGCGTCCTGGAATGCTCTTCCCACAGCCACCCTGTGACCTGCGTCCTCTTGCCCTTTGTTCTTCACCCAGGTGTCACCCACTCAGAGAACGCCCCTGACCTTCCCAAGGAAGCCCTCTGCACTCCGACATCATGTCCCCGTGACCTGCACAGAACTGTCACCATCTGGAATTGATTCCCTCTCTTGCCGTTTTGCTATTGTCATTTGCACCCACAGGAATGTCACCCACATGAGAGTGGAATTTCATCTGTCTGTTCACTGCTGGATCCCTGTTCTAAGTAAGAAAACGGCCTGTGGCAGAGTGAGCTCTGGATGAGGATTTGCTGAAGAATTGAATGAGGGAAAGACTCAGAGAATAGAATACTGAGAATTCTACAATAAATATTTGAATCCTAGAATGTTAGAGTCAGGAGAAGACCTTGGAAGCCATTTAGGCAAACCCATTCATTTGCAAAGGGGTAAACTGAGGAGGAGAAAAAAGTGACTTGCTCCACATCCCAAGGCCGGAGGGTCTTCTCCCTGCTCTGATGGGAGAGGGCCCCCCTTTATGCTGTTGTGTGTATAAGGGTGATGTGTGGCTGGAGGGTGAAGGGGCTTCTTCTGCTCTTTGACTCATTGCCTAGGATAATAGGGACAAAAGGCGCAAATTTGTTAAAATGCAAATGACTGAACGGAACCTCATTTATGAGAGACAGAGCTGTTGTTTGGATTAACAGAGGAACAGAAAGGCCGCCCTGAGGATGAGGAGATAAGAAGGGGCTGAAAGGTGGGTGAGCCCCAAATGTGACCTTCAACTCTTGGGAGGCCACAGGCAAGGACGCAGCCAAGGCAAAACCCTCAAGAATTTAATTCACCGACAGAAACATTCACAGACCACCCTCGGTGCCTGAGGTGTTTCCAAAGACAAGTCGGAGTGTGCCTTCCTCCGGCTTCTGTATTAGCTTCCGGGGTCCGCTCTAACAAACAACCACAAACTGGTGGCTCAAACCATCAGAACGCTTTTCCTTACAGTTCAGGAGGCCAGAAAGCTGGAGTCGGGGTATTGGCAAGGTCGGTCCTTCTGGGGGCTCCAGGGAGAAACTGTTCCCCACCTCCTCCCAAGCTCCCGCGGCCCTGGTCCCTGCAAACCTTGGGATCCTTGGCTGGCAGATGCTTGGCTCTGATCTCTGCCTCTGTGGTCACATGATGTCCTTCCCATGTGTCCTCACGCGGCCTGCTTACAAGGACACAAGTCACTGCACCCAGGACCCACTGTAATCCAGTGTGGCTTCAGTTTTACTTAACTAAGTACATTTGCAAAGGCCCTGTTTCCAACTAAGACACACGCTGAGGTTCTGGATGGACATGAATTTGCCGGGGACACTGTTCAACCCAGGACAGCTTCCCCTTACCCCCCGATTAGCATCTAAACCGTTCCCATGACTGAGCTACAGGGCGGATGTGGGTGAAGGTGCAGAGCCGGATGCCCAGGTGAGCGCCCAGGTGGTCACCACCCCATCTGCCTGTGCTCAGCAGGTCAGGGTCCCAGCTCTCCACTCCCTGCTAGAGGTTGGTACACCCCTTCCTTGCCCTGTGCAGTCCCAGGACCCCCTCCTTGCCCTTGCAGTGATAGGGGCTGGGCCAAGTGACCTGCTCTGGACGATGCAGCCCTTGTGGTTCTGATGCAGGCGGGGACTGGGGATGCGCCCGGGGCTCTGGTTTGGTTCTGGGCTCCTGCCATTCACCACAAAAGGACCCTGAGGAGCCGCCGCCCTGAGGCTGAGGAGAGCTCCGCAGGGTGGACGGGAACCTGATCCCGGGGCCCAGCCCCGTGCCTCTCAGCAGGAAGCAGAGTCGCCCGATGGAGCCCAACAAGCCCAAGGGAGCCCAGCTCAGATCAGCTGAGCCCCGACGACCTGCAGCCCCAGGAGCTGAGACGTCGCGGCGGTTTTGCGTCACTGAGTTGGGATGGTTTGTGATGGGGCATTACCGTGACAACAGCTGAGTAATACAGAAATGTGATGCTGGGCACAGACTGGCCTCTCAGTCTCCCCATCTGTACAATGGGCTAATAACAGATTAGCAGGTGGCTATGAAGATTAAAAGAGATCATATGTGTAAAGTGGCGCACGGATCAATGCGCATCGGCTCCCAGCATCATCACACGGGCCGCACGACCCTGCCGTCTCATACTGTCCTCCTCGGTCACTCTGGCTGGAGGCAAAGCCCCTCCCCCCGTTTCCGGAAATCTCCAACCCTTTGCACTCTTCATCAGTCTTCACTTGGGTGGATTGTTCTGCTCTCTAGAGCTCAACTCGAACGGCCCCTCCGCCAAAGGGCTTCCCTGAGAGCTGTGCCTGCAGCCGAGGCTCCTCCCCCTCCTGCTGGAGGTCCAGGGTCCGTGGGTGTACAGGGGGGCAGCCTGGGGAGGGCAGGGACTCTGGCTCTTTTGCCCTCTGGTGTGTCCCCAGGACCTAGACCCGGCCTGACACTACTCCTGGTGGATTTATTGTTAGAAAGTGACAGGTCCTTGCTATTCATGTCTGTTTCCTCCAGTCTTGCTGCTGAGCACCTGATGAACTTCAAACAATAGCGATGTCAGGAGGCAGGCGCTGACGACCCCCAGAAGGAAAGTTGCAGAGGATGACGGGACCAAGGGGGATGGGCAGGAGTCTAAACAGGCGCTCAGGGAGGCCTTTTTGAGAAGGTGACATGGGGCAAGGATGCTGAAGGAATGAAGGTCTCATGGATTCTGGGGGAGATGGTCCAAGGCAGAGGGACAGCCAGTGTGGGCCTGGACAGGTGTGTGCAGCGTGTCTGAGGGGCAGAAGCCAATGTGTCTACAGGAGGATGTGCAAGGAGGACACCGGGGGCTGAGGTCAGAGGGGACACAACTGGATCTGTGCGTGACTGTCACTGTCATGACCGGAGCCTCTGGGCAGGTCTTCACAGAGGTCAGGCTGACTGCACTCGCGGATGGATTGAACAGCAGTAGTTAGAGGACAGCATGCATGGATCAGGGAGGACTCCCAGGATTTGGGCTGCGCAGCTGGAAGAAGGGAGGAGCTCCTGACTGAGGAGTGGGAGGTCTGGGAAGGGCAGCCTTGGTGGGGAGAGATGCCGGGACCTGCAAGGAAACCCTCTGAAAAGAAGGGGGCTGAACCATCTTTACCCCAGGCTCAGGGCCTTCCTTCACTGTAACTGCCAGGACGATCCACTGTGCTGTCACTCAGAGAGTGAAACCAGCCTGACTTTGCACTTGTGTCACTGAGGGATAAAGGTCAATGTCACAGCAGACTCCACTCTGATGCTGTCTTCAAGCCAAAACCTTAATATTCAATGAGAAATCTGCATTGATGAAATTTTCATTAAAGGAACTTTATCCCTTTCATTCCCCTTGTTATTCGTGGCTTTGAATATCAGGCTAATTTAGGTTTGATTGCCCCAATGATCTGCAGATTGGAGCATTATTAAACATTTAGATGAGCAATGATGAGCCTGCACCTCCCTTTCCTCTCTCAGCTGGAGCACAAGGGGCTCTGCTAATGATCACAATGGATTTGGGGCAGAAGCAGCAATTAGAGAATTATCTGTAGTTTGAGGGAGATTTGACCCCTCTGCCTTCAAGGGAAATTAGCTGCTTGACTTACAGAACACACAATTTAATTGATAAAATGCATCAAAAGAAAATTCCAGTCCTACCTCCAGTTTTACATCTAACCACCTGTGCGAATGCCTGAGCAGGCCCCTTCTTTCTGTACCTCCCCTTGTCCCTGTCTGTGGAGTATGGAGGACCAGGGCAGAGGCTTCAGTATGGTGGGCTGTGGGCTGAAATCAGCTTAGAGAGGGCCTCTGTCCAGCAAACTGTTTGGTTCATTTGTTTAGTGAATGTTTTCCTAGCACTCATGATTTTGGGTTCTATGTGTTTCATGTATGTTAGTCTAATTCTCCCAACATCCCTTGAGATTGGCAAACTTATCTTTTCCATTTTAGAGATGGGAAAACTCTGACCAAGAGGGGTTAAATAACTTACTATGGGTCACCTGCTGGGCAGGAGTAAAGCAGGACTTGGACCCAAGCAGTGTGACCTCAGAATCTATGCTTTAACATCCATGCTGTAATCCTTCAAATTTCTTAACTTTATGTTTTTCAAGCACCGTGTTTCAAAAGTAAGTAGGTACCAAAATTTAAAACATTCATATTTTTCTATAAACTTAGAACTTACAAATTGAAAAAATGGAAGCTCTGCACAGGTGCTCTATAAGTGTTTGTCCATCTCTGGAATATTACCATTTTGGATTTTCAGGAGGCCCTAATAACTGACGTGATTTAGCATTTATTTGTTTTGAGAGATGGCAACTTTCGAAAAGATAATCTCATCTTTCAAAAAGACCCATAGAACAACTAGCAGTATACTGAGGAAAAGACCTATTTGAAAGTATCAGAGAGGAATTTTGGCTGCCAGGACTTAAAGAACCAAGGCCTTAGAGAGAAGGGAAATGCATTGATCTAAGCCTGACATTCTCGGCTTCTTTTCCATTTTGGGAGTTTGCCAGTTTGTAAATAACGGGAGCTACGAGTCACAGGAACTGAGCTTTTCAGCAAGTTATGGTTCTGGGGACACAAAACTTGATGTTTGGGGCTACCAGGAAAGCTAGGGTCTGAGACCCGAGATCTTAAAGAAAATAGAACTTCTAGCAGTGAGTCTGCTTTTCTGCAGCACTTTCCTTTTGCAGCAATTATACATTCTTAAGTTGCACAGAGACAGAGTGAGAGGTTTGAAGCCAATCTGAAACTGTGCAGCTGAGAGGCTAAGAAACAAAGCTAGGTTTTCCCCAGTATAATGATGCCATAGCAGCAAAACTTGGAGTTCAGGGATTCATCACTAAATAATTGGAGCCATGGAAAATAAACAGTGGTTTCTGTTGAGTACCTCAAAGTACTCGATCTAGGGAAGGAACAACAAACCAAATAAAACAGATCTCAGAAAGATGAAAAATCAGCCTTGAATCATTACAGTTATGGTAATCTAGCCTCACTATAGTGGCTGTCAGGAAAAAAAAACACATTAACTCTTCCCTGGGGAAAAGTACATAATCCAGAGATGCAATATTTAAAAAGAATGCCCCACATTCATACAAATATTATGAGGCATATCAGAAATAAGACCAAATAACCAAAACCATAAGAAAAAAAGACAAGGAAAACTCACAGTTGATTGGCTAATGAGGCTATCACAGATAAATTTTTAAAAATCTATTATTAACATGTTCAATAAAAAGATGAAAAGATGGAGAATTTTATTAGAGGAATGGAATATCTAAAAATGAATCACATGAAGAGTTGCTAAATGAAATGTAGAGTAACTGTAAGTGAAAATACAGTTGGTGTAACAGCAGATTAGCCAAAGCAGAAAACAGGTTTGCTGGAAATAACCATATTGAAACATGAAGACCAGAAAGAATTGCAAATACACAAAACAGCATTAGACCACAGGGAGCATGATTTTAAAAAGGGCTACGCCGGGCGCGGTGGCTCATGCCTGTAATCCTTGGGAGGCTGAGGTGGGCAGATCATGAGGTCAGGAGATCGAGACCATCCTGGCTAACACGGTGAAACCCTGTCTCTACTGAAAAATACAATTAGCCGGGCATGGTGGCGGGCACCTGTAGTCCCAGCTACTCGGGAGGCTGAGGCAGGAGAATGGCGTGAACCCGGGAGGCAGAGCTTGTAGTGAGCTGAGATCGTGCCACTGCACTCCAGCCTGGGCAACAGAGCAAGACTCTGTCTCAAAAAAAAAAAAAAAAAAGTCTAACATATATGTAACTTAAATTCTACAAGGAATGGAAAGAGAAAGCCAGGAAGAAGTGCTATATGAAGATATTTAACTGAAGATTCTTCAAAGATGATGAAACATTAAATCACAGAATCACAGAATCAAGAACCCCTAGCAAGATAAAGAGAAAGAAATATATACCTAGCCACATTATAGTAAAACTGCTGAGAACTACAGATATGACTATTAAAAGACAAACAGTAAGAAAACAGCTAACTCGCCAACAGGAACAATTGAACCAGAAGATGATGGAATGATATGTTTAAATGCTGAAAGAAAACAACTGTCAATCTAAAATTCTATTTTATTAAAAATATCCTTTGAAAGTGATATAAATAGTTTCATGTAAGCAAAAATGGATAATTTATTGTCAGCAGATGTGCATTCACATAAATACTGAGCGCAGTTCTTCAGTCAGAAGGAAAAATAATTTTAAATGGAAAATGCAATAAAAATGAAGAGCAATAGAAAGGGCAAATATGTTGGGAAATTTAAATTAACCATGAGTACACAAAATAGCAGTAACTATTAGCTGTGGAAATTTATATAGAGAATTAAATTATTTGACAAGAATAATACAACAGTCAGAAGGAGGTTAAATGATTTTAGAGAGTTCTGAAGCTCTTCCATTTCCCAAGCGGTAATGTTGTGGTTTACGGAGACACCAATAAATCAGAGATATTTGTTGTCATCTGTAGGATGTTTACTAAAGAATAATAGGGTTGGGCATGGTGGCTGATACCTGTAATCCCAGTACTTTGGGAGGCCGAGACAGGCGGATCACTTGAGGCCAGGAGTTAGAGACCAGCCTGAATAACATGGCAAAACCCCGTTTCTACTAAAAAATACAAAAATCAGCCAGGCGTGGTGGTGCACACCTGTAATCCCAGCTACTTGGAAGGCTGGGGCATGAGAATTGCTTGAACCCAGGAGGCAGAGGTTGCAGTGAGCTAAGATCATGACACTGCACTCCAGCCTGGGTGACAGAGCAAGACTCTGTCTCAAGCCAAAAAAAAAGACTAGAAGTCAAACTGACAAACTCATGGAAGATTACAAAATAGGAATATATATATATTTTAAAAAATACCTGATCAATGCAAAATAAAGAAGAAAAGAAGAGAAAAGGTGATGCAAATAGAAAACAAATCCTAAGAAGTTATCATGAAATGATAAGACTATTTACATTAAATGTAAACAGATTAAATTCCAAAAGAGAAGGGCCAGTCTTTTTTTTCTTCTATAGAAAAACATAGATCTATTTCTTGGCCGGGCGCGGGGGCTCACGCCTGTAATCCCAGCACTTTGGGAGGCCGAGGCGGGCAGATCACGAGGTCAGGAGATCGAGACCATCCTGGCTAACACGGTGAAACCCCGTCTCTACTAAAAATACAAAAAAAGAAAAGAAAAGAAAAACATAGATCTGTTTCTCATCTGCTTAAAGTGTTTCAAAGGCAGATGTGCACGTAAGTCACCTGAAGAGCCAGCAAAGATATCTGATTCCCTGGCCCAACTTCTATCATTTAGGGGTGGGATTTGGGAACCTGCATTTTTTAATGAACCCAGATCACTCTTGGAGAAAGAATGATCTCTCCTATGGAATGGGAAGGATCAGGATGAGGGATGAACTGTTAACATATTGTTTTACTTGTTGTGGAGCTTAGAGCTTAGCAAGGGGCTGATACCAATATACAAATCAATACAAATGCAAGAAATTGTGAAATAATTGTCTTCAGGGAGGGACATTTGCCCTCCTGCAAATGGCCCAGATGAGAAGAGTCAGAGGATTTCCCTTATCTTAACTATTCAGATCTTGGCAACTCGGGAGCAGACCAACTGGGGTTAGGAATCCAAAGCAGGGCAGGATCCGTCCACACACTCGTGTGTTTATTTATTATGCAGCTCCAGCAAAGAAAGTTAAAAACAGGGCTGGCCCCTGACTGGGAGACGAAGCCTGACACTGCCTGTGGATCTGTGAGGCTCCGTGTAGTCCAGGACTGACTTCCTGAGGCCCATCAGTGCACCGAGCCAAGACCCTGCTGGCCACAGAACATGGAAGGTGAGGGCTACACAGGGAAGAGCTGTGGTTTCAGGGGCGAATGCAGCTGGCTGGCCTCCTGCTCCTGATCTCTCAGAGGTTCTCTGCCCTCAGCAATAGAAGGTAAGACAGGGATCACATCCCAAGGTGGGAGGGGGCTTGTGTCAGCCTTGAAGGTGCTTGGAAGTTCCTTTTGTGGCAGCCAGAAAGGGCTGGCTGTACTTCTAGATCCACAAAGCTGCTCAGATAGGGGCCATCTCAGGCAGAGGACCACGAGGGGTGGGGAGCGCAGCTGTGCTCTGCCTCGGGCTGCCCAGGTGACATGCCCAGGGGTCTGAGTTACTCCGGAGTCTGATGGGTTTGGAGGAGCATTGAGGGAGCACCCAGCATGGTGGTCCAAGGTCCAGTCCAGGATGGCATTGGTGTAGGTGAATCTGGCCATGCTAACTTTGCTTAATTTTGCCAAAAAAAAAAAAAAAAAAGTGGGCTATGTGTGATTTTCCCCTTTGCCATTTTTGGAATCTTAAATTTAATTTATAATGACACAATTAACAGATAGACGTACTTTCTGGGCCCTCATGGTGCCATAATAATTAATTTTAAAAGACCCAGCACTGGCAACACCATCATGCATTCATAAAAATCCAAGAAGAAGAGAAAATCCTCAAAGCCTCCAGAGTGATGGAGTTGATCTCATATTAAGGACTAAGACTGAGAACGCAACTCTGGAAGCAAGTGCCTGCAAACTTCTTGGGAAATTTACTTCCCATGTGGAATGGGAAGCACTAGATCAAGGGCAAGGACAGAATAAGGACATTGCAGACCTGTAGGGTCATGGAGAACCAGCTTCTTGGGCCCTTTCTCAGAGCTGTGAGAGGAAGATGTGTTCCACCCAAAGGAGAGACAGATCTAGAATGGAGATGCTGTGGGATCCCAGACACAGGATGTAGGAAAGGTCCCCAGGATGGATCTGGAGCACCACGGAAATGTCTAGATCACTGTTCTGAAGCATATCCAAAGAGCAGCCATTACTCCAAGGAGTGTTGCCAGAGAAACACAAAACCATCCCCCTAACCTGAGGGTGTAATCACATTGAGACATGGGTTATAGACAGGGCTAAGAATTTAAGGATGAATTACTGACAGCTATGGAGAAAACTAAAGAAGTGGAAGTAGATCGTTTATATCTAGGGAAAACAAAAATGCTATAGAAACAAGGCAATTAAAGTCTACACCACACGAGTCAACTATGAAGACTTTTTACTCCATTACATTAGTGTGGACACTGCATGAAGTCTCGGTAACTCTACCAGTTGATGGGCCAGGGAGAATGGGTAGAGGAGCACCTCTATGAAGCAAATATTCATTGATCATAGCAGATAGGCGATAGATAATGTTTACAGAAAAAAACTGGTAGCAACAGAAACATATTATTTAGAAATATAGACATAGGGCCGGGCTCTGTGGCTCATGCCTATAATCCCAGCACTTTTGGAGGCTGAGGTGGGCAGATCACGAGGTCAGGAGATCGAGACCATCCTGGCCAACATGGTGAAACCGCCTCTCTACTAAAAATACAAAAATTAGCTGGGTGTGGTGGCAGGCACCTGTAATCCCAGCTACTTGGGAAGCTGAGGTAGGAGAATCGCTTGAACCTGGGAGACAGAGGTTGCCGTGAGCCGAGATCGTGCCACTGCACTCCAGCCTGGAGACAGAGCAAGACTCCATCTCAAAGAAAGAAAGAAAGAAAGAAAGATAGAATGATACACAGCTAGAAGAGATAAAAAGTGGTGCTTTCTGGAGAGCAGAAATCATTGGTGGGGATGACGGGGGCCGGGGTCTGCAGTTTTCCTGCGGAGGCTTAGAGTGCTGTTTGTTCAATCCTTTTTCTATTTTCTCTCTGTTGTTCAAGATAAGTCATTTCTACTGGTTGATTTTCCAGCTCGCAGATGTTTCCCTCCATCTCTTCCATTCTTCTATTGAGCCCAGGTATTTAGTATTTTTTTAAAAAATTGGTTATTGTGTGTTCTCAGTTCTAAAATTTCCACTTGGTTCTTTGTTATATTTTCTATTTCCTTACTGAAACTTTTCTTTTCTTCGCTAAAACTTCCTATATTTTGACTCATTTTCAGCACATGAAAGTATTTTTACAATGACCATTCTAAAATAACTATGAAATCATTCCAACATCTGTGTTATCTTGATGTTGGCATCTGTTGCTTGTCTTTTCCCATTAATAAGCTGCTCCTGGTTCTTGGTAGAAGGAGTGATTTTCGATGGACTCCTTGCCATGTTGGGCAGCACGCTAGGAGACTCGAGATCTTACCCAAATCTCCAGGTGTTAGCAGACGTCCTTTCATACCACACTGCGGGTGGGGGTTCAGCAACAGTGCCTCGTTATTGCCAGGTTGGGTGGAGTCCCAGTTCCCCACTTGGCCTCCACTTATACCCTGGGGTGGGAGGCGCACTGCATTACTGCTGGGTGGGGGTGAGGACTCAGTGTCCCACTGAGTCTCTGAGCACCCTGGCTTGGAGGTGCAATGATATCTCATTAGGGCTCCTCACCAGCCTCCGCTGGGCACCATGTGGGTGAGAGGCTCCTTACATCAGGCGAGAGTGGAAGTCTAGGCTCCTGCCCAGCCTTCTCTAACACCACCCAAGTCGGAGTTTGGGTGTCTTGCTACTGCTAGGTGGAGGTGGAAGTTCAGGTTCCTCACTTGCTCTTCACTGGCATGGGTGAGGGTGGGCTGAGGTTTTTCCATGTCGTTTGTCTGGCATGGGGTGGTTGTCCAAAAGTTTTGTGTCTTGCTAGGCTGCCCTATTTCTTGCCCTTCAGGTAGAGGAGACAGGCTCTTCCTGATATTTCCCTTTTGTCTGTGCTTGTTGGCATTTCCAGGTTGCCAGCTTCTCCAGCACCCAGTCCACAATAAAGAAGGCAAAAGAAAACCCCAGGAACTCACTGTCCTGTCATTTCTCCTATCCCGAGGGCCCTGCTGGTCTGCCTTCTTCTCTCCACTGTTCAGAGGCTTAGGTTTGTTTTATACATAATTGCAGGGGTTTTAGCTGTACTTAGCAAGAAGAGGAGGAAAAATGTATCCACTCTCTTTCTGGAAGTGAAGATCTGAACACTTCTTTTCTCTTCTCTTACTTTGCCTCAAACAGTAACCGTGCTTCCTCCATGGCTTCAGCTTCTGAAGAAGAGCCCCTGTGTGCTTCTGTCTTCTCCTGGGTCACCTCAGATGTGGGTGCCAGGAATTACACTTCTTCATTTTCTCATTATGCCTAGAGCTGCTAGAGGCCTCCTTCTTCTCTGTCTTGACTCAGTTTCTGCCATTTGGCCCCTAGCCTTTCCATCACCTGTGGAACTGACTCTTCCTGTTTTTCAGATTGGAGTGGTTTCCATTTTCCTGCGTGGACCCTGATTTACACAAAAGGTCTGAGCATTCTTATTTTAATTTGATAGCTATTGCCAAGTTACCCGCTAAGCTGCCCGTACCCATTTAGTTAGAACAATAGGAGTATCTGTTTACCCACAGCCTTGAAGGGTTTGTCTTGCCAATCTGATAGGTGAATTTAGTAGTCATTTTCATTTGTTTAATTAAAGGTCAAATTCTCATCTTTGTTGTGTTTATTGCTTATTTGCATTTCACTTCTGTAAACAATCCATTCATATCCATCCATTTTTCTGTCAAATTATCTGTATTTTTCTTGTTGCTTTACAGCATATTAAATTAATCCTTTGTAATGTATGAGCTGGATAGCTCTTCCTTATCTTTGTTTATGCCATCCTTTGTTTTGCCAAAGTTACAAGTTTTGATGTTTTTAACTATAAAAAGCACATACACTTTGGGAGGCCAAGGTGGGCAAATCACCTGAGGTCAGGAGCTCGAGACCAGCCTGGCCAACAAGGGGAAACCCCGTCTCTACTAAAAATACAAAAATTAGCTGGGCATGGCGGTGCACACCTGTAATCCCAGCTACTCGGGAGGCTGAGGCAGGAGAATCACTTGAACCTAGGAGGCAGAGGTTGCAGTGAGCCAAGATCATGCCACTGCACTCCAGCCTGGGTGACAGAGCGAGACTCTGACTTAAAAAAAAAAAAAAAAGTGCATAACCCCCCACCATCAAATTAGCAAAAAGAAAATGCACTGGCTCATGTAATGGAACAACTCAGAGGTAAGGATCCACGTACAGGTGGATCTAGGGGCTCAAAGAAAGCCACCAAGACAGTTTCAGTCCTGCTCTTCTTTATGATAGCATCATTCCAGGGCTCAATAGGATAGCAACACGGCTCCCAGTAGCTCTGTTTACATGTCAATATAAGTAACAAAATCTTGTCTAAAAGTAGCTTACTTATGAAGTTCTTTTTTTTCTTTTTACACAAGGAGCCTGAAAGTATAGTTAGCTCTGAGAGTGATTCAGTAACTCCAAATGTAAGCATTCTGAGTATATACGTACTTTTTCTTTCTTATGAAAAAGTGGCTGCCCTAGCTCTAAGCCTGTGGCATTCACCCAACAGCATCCAATACAGGTAGAAAGGGAAGCCTCTTGTCAAGAACATCTCTTTTACCAGATGGGGCAAATCCCCCCCAGAACCCTCCACCTCTCCACTCCACACCCCACCAGATGCTCTCTCAGATTCCACTGGCTGGACTGGGTCATGTGACTCTGCCCTCTCTGCAAAGGAGGATGGGAAAGCAAGGAACAAGCACTCTCAGCCTCTGGACTGGGGAACTAAGGGGTGGGGAGCTGTTGGGTGGACATCTAACAGCACCTGTCCCAGGGAGCATCTCTCCTGGTCACTCCTGCTCCAGAACCAAGGCTCATTCTGCTTGGATTAACTCATGTCACATGCTCATCCTGAACCACTTCCTGGTCAGGGGGCTTTACCAGCTGATTGGCCAGAACTGGTCACATGCTCCACCCTTAGATCCAAACATGGAGCTCCTCCTGAACCCAGTAATTGGCAATGGGAGAGTGACTGCTTAGTTACTAGGGTCTGGTTACCACAAGATGGGAAAATGGATGCCAGAAGCTCAAATTAGGAAGTTTACACCAAAGAAGCCACGTGAACATGGAATAATCATTATTGCTGATCATGTCAATTTCTGGGAGTTAATTTCTGGCCAATGCTAGACAAACCCTAGCTTTCATCATTCTCTCATCCCTCCCAAAAAGGGACTTGTAAATGAACTATTTTCCTTCTTCTCTGGACTGCCCATGCCTACCCAACCCCCAGCCATGCCAGTCATCACCCATTTGGAAACAATCTTTATTTTAGTGGAACCCAGGTATCCCTGGCCTGACCAGTGTCTTACTGGCCAAGTTGAGTGCCCAGTAAACAACACAGTTGCTTAAAAGTTCTTGCTTCCCACCTCTAGAGGTGTGGACACCATTGTGAAGGTTAATGATGATTCCTCTACTTCTGTTCAGATTTCCATTTCTGCCATCCTAAATGGAAGCCATCCAATCTCGCTTTATGCTCCCCACATACCCATTATCGGCTTATGAAGAATCAGAGCTGCACAAAGGCTCAAAATTGCTACGTTCTAGAATAGACTCAGCTCTGAAGCAATTTGAATGTTCACAGGTTTAAAATGACTTGGCAGTCTGTCTATAACATGTCTTGTGGCCTGAAAGGGAATGAAAAACTCATCAGCCTGAATTTGTTAGTGATTAATTGATCTGCTGATGGAGCTCAGTTAATCTTTGCAGCCAAACAGAGAGACCGGCTCAGGCTTGAGCAATCAAACCAGCTGTGAAGAATCCTGCCTAGTCCACAGGCCTGTTCCATCTCAGGGTCCTAGGGAGAAATTATCATGGGGAAAAGGAAAGGGATTTTAACCATAAATGCAGGGAATGTGCAGACAGGCCTGGGCAAAGGTTGGCAAGGTTGAAGACTTCACTGCATGGGCAGTTTGTGACTTTCCCTAACCCCCTTCCTGGGCTAAATACAGGAGAGCAAAATGCAAAATGACATTGGGGTTCTGAGACCAGGGGACACCCTGCAAGGTGATTGTCTGCCATTTCCTGCAGCTGCAGATCTACACACAGCAGAGGGTGCACATTTATGATCAGGACAAATAAACACAGGGGAGGGGGCTGGGGAAAGGATGCTGAATTTGTCTCTTCTCAGCAAGAGGTTCTTTGTGAGTCCTTTCCAGCCAAGAGACTCAAAATTTCACCATCCCTGGGCTAACCACAAATTACAACTGTGCCTAATTCAACAAAAAGCCAGATGTGGAGAATGGATGCCAGTTACCTGGAGCTTCATATTAAATGGGTAGTGATGGATTAAATATTTAAGTTCAGGCATTTTCAAAGTTTCCAGTGAAATTTCATTTAGCAGAAAGCTTATTTTTACTCTTTGAGAAGAAAATACAGTTTTGTACAATACATTTTTTTGTTTAAAAATCTAACTTGAAGCAACACTCACACAGGTCAAGGAAACGTTGAGAAGGCTGTTCATTGCAGCATTGTTTGTGTTGGAGAAACAGAGGAAGAATTTGCATCCACTGGGGTAGATGAGATTCTGCTGCGATAACAAACAACACCGAAATCCCCGGGGCCTGAACAGCTAAAGTTGTTTCTTGCTCATGCTGCTTGTGTGTCTCAGGGAGGCTGGGCTTCTGCTCTACGTCACCTCCACTCAGGGATCTAGTGGAGGGCAGCTCCTCCTTCATGCTCCTGTGACAGCCTAGGCAGGACAGAGGGCCTCTGACAAATCAGGGAGGGTCTCTTAAGCTTCTACCCAGAAGTGACATGTGGGACTTGTGCTCCCATTCCATTGGTCAGTGTAAGTCCCGTGACCACGACTATCTTCAGTGCAGGGCAGAGAAAGACAGTTGCACCATCTAGTTCCAGAGAACTAGAACTAGTTCACAAACATACTCATGGCCACTCACAGCCTAAGTGTCCATCCTTAGGGGAAAGGGGATATGAACTGGGAGTTTCACCCCTAGACATAAACACATACAGACACAGCAGTATAAGGGAAGAAGTATCTGTATGCAGCAAGGTGGACAGGTCTCTAGTGCATATGGTTCAGGGGGGAAAAGCAAGATGCTAGACCATATGTGATGTGAGAAGCTGTTTATAGAAACATGTGTGCACCAAAATATGGCCTAGTTTTTTGTTGTTGTTGTTTTTTGCTATTTCTTTTTTATTGTTTGTTTGGGGTTTTTTTTGAGATGGAGTCTCGCTCTGTCACCAGGCTGGAGTACAGTGGCACGATCTCAGCTCACTGCAACCTCTGCCTCCCAGGTTCAAGTGATTCTCCTGCCTCAGCCTCCCAAGTAGCTGGGACAACAGGCATGTGCCGCCACACCCAGCTAATTTTTGTATTTTTAGTAGAGACAGGGTTTCACCATGTTGGCCAGGATGGTCTCGATCTCTTGACCTCATGATCTGCCCGCCTCGGCCTCCCAAAGTGCTGGGATTACAGGCATGAGCCACCGCGCTCAGCCAGTATGGTCTAGTTTCTATGGAAAGTCATAACTGTAGTACTTTGGAATCACGTCCAGAAGCTGATACACTGTTATCGACACAGTGGTGACCCTTGGGGAGGGGGTCAGGCCCAGGACTGGGAGATGGTCATTAGGACTGGAGAGGAATAGCTGCCACTGCAGAGGGGGCTTGTGTGCAGCCCCAGCCCCCTGTCCCTTCTACCCCCCACCTGTCCCTGTCTGGCACCTGTTCTGTGCCAAGGACATTGGAGCCCGCAACCTCCATTAGAAAAAGCTTCCTAAAACGGTGGTACCTGAACTGGCTCTCCAAACTCAAGGGGGCCCACAAGCAATAGGGTAGGTGCTCCTGGACAAGTGAATGCAAGTAACTGAGGCCTGTACTCAGAGCAGAGTCCACGGCACAGTTTTGACTTGTTTTAATTTGATTTCAGACGGATTGAAAATGATCCTAACAAAGTCTCAGAAGAGTAGGAAACATGCTGACCTAGAGATGCTGATGGAATGCAACTCTTTCTATTAAGCCCAAGGAGTTTTTCTTTAAGCCTAGCTGGAAAAACATTGTAGAAATTCAGGGACTTAAAGAGAAACAACCACAATAATTGTATAATTGTAGTCTAACTTCTTCCACTGGCCCTTTAATAAAATACTTTGGAAACTGGCCCCACTTCTTTCTCCTACATATTTGGATTCTGGGAAGTGGAAGGAGGGGAAGCTAACATTGATACAGGCTGCTGGGAAGAGAAGTGCATGGTCTCTTTAAATAATATGGAAGTGGGGAAGGAAGTGCTGGGTAGAGGGAGGGCGTGGTCCCTGGCTAGGGCTCCACCCCTAAGAACCTCGGTGAGGAAAGGCATTTCCTGCCCAAATGTTGCATTTCCCAAGACCACCCTGGCCTGCCACACCCCCTTCCTGGGCCTTTAAAAACCCGAGACCCTAGTGGGCAGACACACAGGCGGTGAGACATCTGAGGAGCACATCGGTAGAAGAAAACGCAAGCAGCTGGTCGTTGAGAGGGCATCGAGAGGAGCACACCAGCAGAAAAACACACCAACAGGCATCCAGGCTGGCAAGCCGTCGACCAGTGGGGTGAGGCAGAGTTTGGCTGGGCAGTTGGAGGAGAGAGGAGAGCCGGGGCCCCTGAGCGGCCCAACTCCAGGGGAAGATCATCTCCGTTCTGGCTTCCCCATCGGCTGAGAGCTACTTCCACTCAATAAAACTTGACACTCATTCTCCAAGCCCATATGTGATCTGATTCTTCAGGTACACCAAGGCAAGAACCCAGGATACAAGAAAACCATCTGTCCTTGTGACAAGGTAAAAGAGATAGTTGCGCTGGTTAACACAAGCTGCCTATAGACGGCAAACTAAGACAGCCCTCTGCAGGAGCAGAGGAATGACATAAGACTTGTGGTTAAAAGGACCATTCTGACCATTTTGTTAGGGCAAGGGGCAAGGGGCAAGGGGCCATGGTGAGGGTAAATGCTGACCCAGGAGCCAGTGAGGACAGAGTCTTCCCAGCGGCTGGGACCACAGTGGTAGCACTGGGCTGGGAGAACTAGGGGAAGCTGGGGAGATTTTCAAGGTCGAGCCAACAGTCTTTGTCATGTGTATTGGGCATGGTATGTGTGAAAAGCAAGACAACACGTGGCTCAGCATGGTGTCAAGGCTGTTGCCGTGAGCAACTTGAATACTGAGCTGTGAGAACCTGGCACAAGATGATTAAGAAACATACAGGTTTCCAAAGAATTGGTTTCGTGCTGGAAAATGTAAAGGTAGATATCTTCTGCTTTGTGTTTCTTTTAAAAAAAATCAGAGCACATTATTTATGTCAGATGGACACACTGTCCTATGAGGATGCCAAATTGTCATCTTTCATTTAAAACAACACGAAAAAGAATATGAGATCTCCTTTAACATCATCAGAATTTTTTCAGCTATTGGTTCCTGGAAAAAAAACAAAAAACAAAAATAAAACAAAAAACAAAACTAGTGCCAGAGAATCAGCTAGAATAATTTGTGAGAAGGGACACAAATAGGCCAGGAATTGGTTTGCCTAATAGACTTCAACTTGAATTAGATGTAAGACAGATGATTCGAATCAGGCTGTTACGCAGCAGAAAGAATTGCAGTGTCAGATGGAGCAATAAAGGTGCAGAAGTTGAGCAGAAACACATGTTCTGCAGATATTAGCTGTTAGGTATGAGCCTTTCTCTTGTTGATGCTCTCAGTATGAAATCCAATATTATCCCAGGGAAAGGAAACAAGGCCACTAACTGTCAGATGGCAAGGTATATTACACTTCATCAAATCTCCCTGGTAACTTGACACATGCTTGTACCACTCAGGAAGGCAAGAGAAATGGTATCTCCACTTTTCCTCATGTGGAGAGTTTAAAAAGAGATGCCAGCATTGCTGTGCTGGCCCCAGCATGTGTGGCCATTTGATGGGGGCAGGTCATTGGCACAATGTTCTATAACATAAGAACAAAAAACAAACTCCACAGGCTGGGCGCAGTGGCTCACGCCTGTAATCCCAGCACTTTGGGAGGCCAAGGCAGGTGGATCACCTGAGGTCAGAAGTTCAAGACCAGCCTAGCCAACATGGTGAAACCATGTCTCTACTAAAACACAAAAAATTAGCCGGGTGTGGTGGCACGCGCCTATAATCCAAGCTACTTGGGAGGCTGAGGCAGGATAGTTGCTTGAACCCGGGAGGCGGAGGTTGCAGTGAGCCAAGATTTTGCCACTGCACTCCAGCCTGGGTGACAGAGCAAGACTGTCTCAAAAACAAAAAAACAAACAAACAAAAAAAAAACAGCTGGGCATGGTGGCTCAAGCCTGTAATCCCAGAACTTTGGGAGGCCGAGGTGGGCAGATCGCACGAGCTCAGGAGTTCGAGACATGATGAAACTGTCTCCACACAAAAAGAAAAAAATACAAAACTTAGCTTGGCATGGTGGCACACACCTGTAGTCCCAGCTACTAGGGAGGCTGAGATGGGAGGATCACTTGAGCCTGGGAGGCGGAGGCTGCAGTAAGCCGAGATCACACCACTGCACTCCAGTCTGGGTGACAGAGCAAGACCCTATCTCAAAAAAAACCCAAAAACCTCCCACACAACAGTTGTTGATAAAACAAAACCATGAATTGGGGTCCCCCCTCCTGCTGCAGGAGACAGTCCTGGCAGAGGACTAGGTCAAATGTTGAACATTTTGTTCCTGCTGCCTTAGGTAGCCGGGCGGGGCGGAGCCCTAGGGGAATCGGCACCATTCTCTCCTGCTCCCCAAGCGTGACCAGTGATGTCAGGTGGGGCTACTTGCTTTATAGATTCCTGAGCATCTTTTTAACATAGGTGGTTTTGATTGTAACAAATGAGACTGATAAACCTTTTCTTGCTTACCTTATCAGCAAAGTTTCCAAAGTGTGATGATATCCTAGTCAATAAGGCTGTGGAGAAGCAGGCATTCTCCAACACCGCTGGTGGGGAGTGATGCAGCACTGGTTCTGTGGAGGTCATTTCGGAGAAACCTTTAAAAATGACAAATGCATTTAGTGTTTGAGCCAGCAATCCCACTTCCGGGAATTTATGCTGCAGGTATTTGTCTACAAATACTTACGATCAAGGGTGTGTATCACAACGTTGTTGGTGAGAACCAAGGAAAGAAAACAATTCAGCATTCCTCTGTAGGACACTAGTTAAAAACAAAAACAAAGGCAATCTAGCAAAAACTATTGAATGCCTATATACTGACATGGATAAAATAGAAATGAGATCCATTATTATTATCACTATTATTTCTTAGAGACAGAGACTTGCTCTGTCTCTCAGACTGGGGCAAAGTGGCATGGTCATAGCCCATTGCAGCCTCAAACTTCTGGGCTCAAACAATCCTCCTGCCTTCAGCCTGAAGAGCACTGGGATTCCAGGTGTAAGCCACCATGCCTGGCCCATGGGATAGTTATTCTTGAATATATGCAAGATCTAGCATATGAGAAAAAGCAAGGGGCATGGCAGTATTTATAGGATGTTGCTTTCATGTATGAAAGGAGAAAATGTAAGGTTCTGTGTGTTTATATTGCTTATATTTGCATGAAAAAGCAATGAAGGACACATTAGAAACTGTTAAAGTGGTTACCTGCGAGGGAGTGGAGTGCTCAGAGTGGGAGTGAGCCCATTAAATGAATCCTCTTCTATTATTTTGATTGTTAAGCCATCTGAATATATTGCCTGGTAAAAACTTAAGCAGATGGTTTATAAACAGGCCCTATTTTGTAAGCAAGAATAGTGGTAGGAACACAAATGTATCAGGAATCAGTAGAGGACAGAACCAAGGAGTCCTTGTGCTTTTGTAAATCAGGATGCAAAAGACAAGATATCATCCCATCGTATCCTCACCCCACAATGTTCATTGCTTACCTCTTGATAAGAGCAGTGCTTTCTCCCTGGCAGTCACTCAATGTGTAGGATAAGCCCCTTTCTGAATAGGGGAGTCCCAGTGTGTGCCTGTTTGCTTCTTTACTTAATAGCTGTCTCTTTCCCTCTCCAAAGTGACCCTGTTTGAATAACAAATTATTTTGTCACCTTATCAATAAGTCACAGAACTGCTCTCTAGCTAATGTAAGGAGATGAAATGTATTCCAAGAATCTGAATGGCTTTATCAAGAAGGAGATTTTTTGTCTCATGTGATTTCTTGTCTCAAGAATTTGCCTACAGCAATTCTGATTTATGCTTGTTAATTAATAATTATCATAATTATTAATAGCACTCCAACTCACTTTGACAAGTGCCTTGGGTTGGACAGTAAGTTGTATGGTTATTGTAATCAGACATCAAGTCCACATAGATTCAGTGTTCAAATGAGGTCATTGGGACATCTTGGTACGGCTATCACTTTTTTTTTTTGAGATGGAGTCTCGCTCTGTTGCCCAGGCTGGAGTGCAGTGGTGCAATCTCGGCTCACTGCAAGCTCCACCTCCCGGGTTCACGCCATTCTCCTGCCTCAACCTCCCAAGTAGCTGGGACTACAGGCGCCTGCCACCACACCTGGCTAATTTTTTTGTATTTTTTTAGTAGAGACGAGGATTCTCTGTGTTAGCCAGGATGGTCTCGATCTCCTGACAGCCCGGCTGACTGTCACTCTTAAAGACCTATTAGATTAAAGTGGCTCCAGTGTCCATGTCCTCGAATCCACTGAGAGCCTCAGAGGGGAAAGGGGCTAGCTCCCACAAAAGATCTGGGATTGATTCTGATTGGATCACCTTCAGTGAGACCCATAGCTGACCCAAATTGAATAATTGGGAAGAATGGAATGTTCTGATCTGCTTAAATCAGAAAGATTTGGGTAGAGGAGCAGTTTTTTCTAGGAGTGAACATACTGTAATGTGTCTTGACACCTAACAATGTCTATAAATTTTCACCCTACTACATAAGCAAATCTCAACTCTAATGATTCTTCACGTTCTTTCCAACTCTTGATTTCATGATTCTATGATGCCTCTTGACACATACATGCAAAGGTTATCTGAGAGCTGACTTGTATTAATTTTAGAAAAATAGCAATAAAATATTCAGGGCTTAGCATAGATGCCAACAGGTTTCCTAGCAGGAGTAGCAAATAAAGATTATATATATTCAAAAATTTGATGAACAGGAAATTACTTCTGGGATGAGCTCTCTAGTTATTGACTTCAAGGGAGTATTTGTTAGTATGGTGAAATGAAAATGATACATTATAATTTGACATTTTCCATGCAAATGGAAAAGTCGCAGAAATATCTGTCATCTCAGTTCAAAAAAGAACCCACCTAGAAAGAAGAAATTGGCACACTGCCACATCAGGAGGTGGTATGTTACGTGTAGTTGAAAATAAGGGTCAAGGTTTCTGAGGCTTGCTTTGGCTAAAAATTAAGAGACCCTTCCCTTCTCCCTCCCCCCCTAAAAACCTTGGAGGTTTATTTTTTTCTCACATTAAACAAGTCTAGAGGCAATCTCTTCTGGCTTTTTACTCCTCTATCTTTATTGTGAGCTCCGTCCTCATGATATTAATATAGCTGCCACAGCTCCAGCCAACATGACCAAGTTTCAGAAGACAGACAGTGACAAAGAGCACTTCATCAACTCCTTTTAAAGAGTTTTCTTGGAAGTCCTATTTAGTAGCTTATGTTTAATAACCATTGGTTAGATCTGTGTACCACTCCAGGATGAAAGAGAGCCTTGGAAATGTTTTTAGCTGGGTATTTAGGTTCTTGAAATACAAAATAAGGGTTCAGTTACAAATAAAGAAGGAAAAAAGGGATATCTTTGTATTGGTTTTACACTCAGAGACCTACTGGGGGAAAGTGGCCCTAATGCCCACATCCTCACATCTACTGAGATTCTTAAAGCAGGAGAGGGCTTATTTTCCAGGAGCTCCCACAAAGCAGCAGGCAACTAGGCTTCTCTGACACAACCTAATTGTGTCTCTGTACACAGAGTTTTCTCTAAAATTGGGTAGTGCTTTTGACTTCTTTCTTCATCACTGATGCTCCCTCTCTCTTCTTTTTTATTCTTTTAAATCTCCTATCTTCCATTAGAAGAAAACAAGAGATAGAATATATCCATGTTGTACTTCTCTTCCTTTCTTTGTCCCCCATATGTATCAAATGGGTTCTGGGTTATAGAGACCTGTGGTCTCATCCCCAATAAACACAACAGAATAGTCATAAAGACTGCAGAACTTGAAGATTCAGAGCTTTGCAATGGAAAACACTGCATCATACATCAAACATGTCCATTTTTTTCAAAATTTTATTTTCCAACATTTTCAAAATGTGACTACTTTACATATATGTTTACTTATATAAATAAGCATTTTTAGTCATCTGAATTAAATCAAACACCCAAATGAGCTACGCTAATTGACTGGAATGCCAATCACAGAATCAAAACTAAATGTTACACATTATTTCCTTTAAAAAGGAAATAAAAACAGCTCAGGATCCAGCTCATTAAAGAGTTGAATATGTATATTTCCTTTAAAGATTCAACTTTAGCAAAATATGATCATTTAAATATTCCTGGAAGAGCTCCTAGTCCAAATATATTTCTGAATCCAGAGCGCAATTTAAACCAAATAAATGTTAAAATTTTAGTCGCTATTAATTTATGGTATTTCAAATGAAGACTCACATGCTAATATGCCTGAGGCCAAGATGTAAATATCATCTTGTAAATACCAAGATGCGAACACCCCCGCTATCCAGCCTGCATCCATCCACATCCTGGGGTGTGCAGACAACTTGCCAAGTCTGGAGACTGAGCCAGATGAATCTGATGATGGACCAGCTGGGCATCCAAGGGATGCTTGTGTTTTGGAGAGTAGGATGTGAATCTTAGCATCTGGGGAAGCAGAGACTGGCCTAATTGCCTAAGAATAGATTCTGGGCATAGAAATTTACAGTGAATATGGGGAAGCCTGTAGTGAAAACCCAGAATTCATCCCATGAATGATAGAAACTCTGCTGGTGATGGAGACATTACATCCTAGAACAATTAGGTGTTATGTGCATATGGAAGGATGATGGAATGATGGATGGATGAAGAAAGGATGGGTGGATGGATGAATGGATGGATGGATGGATGAAGAATGGATGGATAGATAGATGGATGAATAGGTGAATGCACCTTCTCTGCCTTCTTCTATGCCTGGCACATGGGAAGGACTCAATAAATACTATTGAATGAATGAACAAACAGATGAATGAGATTGTGTTTTACGTTTCTTTTCCTATGAAAGCTGGATAGTCAGATGGGGAGACTCAGGTTCTGGAGTCAGATGGCCTGCATTTAAATCCTGGATTTAAGCATAATTTACTGTGTGACCTTAATCACTGAAGTCACTGGATATCGCTGAGCCTCACAGTTTTCATTGTTGTGATGGAGGATGCATCATCATCATCGTCATCACCATCATGTGGGAATAAATATGATAATGTGGTAATGTTTATAAGCTGCTTAGCAGGGTGCCAGGCACATAGAACACATTCACTTTACAAAGGTTGGAGTCTGAACCATATGAAATTGGCTATACACTTATGACAATATGATTATTTCTAAGTTCCTTAAGAGGAAGGAAAATGCTACTACTACCAATTTTAATAATAGTAACACACACTGAGTGATCAATGTGTCAGGAACTCTTCTAAGCACTTCTACTTGTTAGCTATTTAATTCTCACACTCACCTCATGAGGTAGGGACTGTCATTATTCCCATTTTACAGAAGAGGAAACTGAGGAGTGAAGAGGTGAAATCACTTGTTCAAGTCACATGGCTGGGAAGTGGAGAAGCCAGGATTTAAACCCTGGTGCTTTGGTCCCAGAGTTTATCTTCTTAGCCACATTTCATGATATGGGGGTGATAGGTCCATCGTAAAGATGAGGAGGCTGAGGCTCAGAGAGGTGAAGCCACTTGGCCAGGATCTCACAGCCTGGAAGGGAAGGATCTGGGATCAGACTCTGGCTGGATAGCTCTACCAGGTGCTTCCCTAATTGCACAGGGCCCGGCCCTGAAAGATCTTGGCTAACAGTTGTTAATGGGATCAAGTCCATTTAAGTTGAAGATGTGTTGAGGATGAGAAGATCAGTAACAGTTACCAAGTCCTTCCCATCTGGAGGCATAGCTCAACTGTCTAATTTAAGCCCATACATTAATTAATAGTGTCAGCAAGGGGACAAGAGGACTGTGTATTTTAGTGACCATGGATGTCTGAAAGGAATGGCAGCTCATCTCATTTTGTAAATGTTTGGTTCGGTCACTCCCTTAATGCAGGGTGACCTTTACCCCAGACTGAATTTTTCTGATGTTATTGCTCATAGCTGGAAGCCGGTGCCCAAATCTACTTCAGAAATCAGAAGGGGCTAAATCCTAGAAATTTGTCCTCACCTCTGTTATCATCTGTCATAGATCTTTCACCAACTTTCTGCTTCACTTAGAGAGTTTCTGAGGTTCTTCTCAAGGAGAAATTGACAAATATGCAACTGTGTCCAGGCACTACAAGGCCCACTAAGAGCCTCAGTTAGCACCCCCTTTATTGCAAATATCATAAAAACCCAACTCAATATTAAAAGGAAGATGTTGATTCATGTAACTGACCGTTTCTGAGCCATGTGGATGCAGTAGATTGGACTACTGTACCCAGTCCCTTTCCTCTCTTCCCTGACATCCTCATTCCAAGGACTTTGGTCTTGGCCATGTGACCTTCTTTGGCCAGTGGGGTATTAGTGGATGTGACATGGAAGAAGGCTTTAGATATGTTTGTGTGGGATACTTAGGATCTTGCCCTTATGGTATAGGCACAAGAAAGGCAGGCTCCAAGCATCCTATGAACCCAGGATGGAGATATGTGGGGCTGAATCTGGTCTGGACTCAGAAGCAGAGATGCACCGGTTGACTTGCAGACTCGTGAGTGAGAAAAAGAAGTTTTGTTTTTTTTTTTAATATGCCACCAGGATTTTGGGGCTGTTTGTTACAAAGCTTTGTTGAACTACATGTCCCTCACTAAACCAATCACTGAGAATGGACAGGATAAAGTAGGTTTCTGACCTAAGCCCATAAGACTCATGCTGGAACTGAGGGTAGAATCAGTGTTCTCTAGTGTGAACTGGGGGTTGATCCAGGAAAATAAAAAGGGGGATATAACTTTATTAAAAGTCATGTGAAGGGATGCTAGAACACAAAAGCAACATTTGCCTATAATGCTGAGCTTATGCTTGTATTTTCTAGTAGAAGGACAGTTTTAACGCTTTATAAATATAACCGTGTAACCATCTCCTATCTTTTTACAACTCCCTTATTATGGGAACAAAAGCAATCTGAGCTCCTTTGATTTCTGAGGCTGTGGTTAATGATCAATTGTCCAGTCTCTTGTGTAGAACATATTTTCTCTCACCCTCTCCTTCCTATTTCTCAAAAGATTGAAATAAAACATACATCACACCAGGCATGACAGCAATTATTTAGCTCAAATAATTCCCAAATGGTGCCAAGCACCTTAGTCCCGCAGGTTCATTCCTCTTGTCATTTCATTTAAAATATAGACCTCGAAGAGTGTACCCTTGGCTATTTTCAAGTTTTAATCTCCATTGACAGAACCATTAAAGTGTCTGTCCCCAATGTCAGAGCTTTTAAATGTTCCTTTCCCTTTCATGATATGCAAGTTTGGATGCAGGAATCCCTGTTTGCTGGACCCAGGTGCTGCCTTGTCAGTAAAAAGTTTGTATTTTTGTTAGGAGGGCCAGAGAATAAGTCTTTAATTGAGGGTAAATTTAAGGGAAGTGGTAGGCTTTTTTTTTTTTTTTTTTAGATGGAGTCTTACTCTGTCACCCAGGCTGGAGTGCCATGGCGTGATCTTGGCCCACTGCAACCTCCGCCTCCCAGGTTCAAGCGATTCTCCTGCCTCAGCCTCCTGAGTAGCTGGGATTACAGGTGGGCACCACCACGCCCGGCTAATTTTTGTATTTTTAGTAGAGACAGGTTTCACCATGTTGGCCAGGCTGGTCTAGAACGCCTGGCCTCAGGTGATCTGCCCGCCTCAGCCTCCCAAAGTGCTGGGATTACAGGCACGAGCCACTGTGCCCGTCTGGGAAGTGGTAAGCTTTTAATGTGTCTACAGAAAGTATTTTGGGGTGCAGGATGGTGGACTTACTAATGAGGATAAGCAAGGCAATGCTGCAACAAACAACAGTACCCAAATCCCCTTGGCTTAAAACAACAAAACACACTCTATATATCTCACATGAGTTGTTAGGGAGGCCCAGTTTATTTTAACCTCTCAGAGATCCAGAGGAACAGAGGCTCCACCATCTTTCAGTATCTGCATCTCAATACATGCTCCCATGATCACCATCGCATGGCAAGAGGCCATAGAGAACCATATGCCAGCTTTTAAATAATTATACTGAAACAACACATGTCACTTCCTCAGATTTCCTTGGCCAAGCAAGATCTTATGTCCATACATAACTTCAAGGATGGGGAATTGTAACCCTTTTGTGGGATGGGAAGAGGACGGGAATCTAGAATGTTGGTGACTGCTGAGAATGTCTACCATAGTTGAGTTTTAGTTACAAAAAGGAAAGAATTGACATGAAAAGCAACTTCACTAATAGGGTGGTTCTCTCTTTGGCACGGTGGATCTCGGCAACTTGTTGGGCTTCTAAGTGGATGGATTAAAGAGAAGCATCATTTGAGGCTGGCTTTTTTTTTTTTTTTGCCACCAGTCTCTTTATAATCTTATTTTTGTCTGCAGGAAGGCATTAGCATACATTTTCTGGGCTTCCAGCCAGATGAGTCATTTTCTTTGCCTGTTTTCCTGTCTCCATGGTACCCTGCTCTTTGTCAGAACCAAACAATGGTCCCAGCCAAAAACTGTGCTGGGGGTCCTAAATCCACCTAGCTTAGTGCCCAGATACCCCTCCTGCTCTCTGGATGGAGCTCACCCTCAATCAGCTCCCTGGCAGGACCACGCGCCATGCATAGACAATGCCACTTGGCATCTGATAAGTAACATTTGGTACCAAGCCCGAATCAACTTTTCATCATCCTAGACAAGAGATGCATTTGGGACTCTTCAGTCTCCCCTGAAGCCCTCAGGCAGGCTTCTGTCATGGCTGTTTGGGATTATGATAACAGTGCTGGGAGGTCCCCACCTGCACCTCAGGTCAGACTGGAGAGGGCGAGAAAGCAAAATAAAAATGTCAGATTCCTACTAGGGATTAGGAGGCACTCAACTCTAACCAAGTTTTTTTTCTCCCTGAAGAAGGGGAAAAAAAGAAAACAGAAAACCCAACCCCAATTCTCCCATCCTCCTCAACAGTCCATAAAATCATAAGTTAAGGGATAAAAAGAAGAGACACAATTCAGCAAACAAGTGAGGAACACTTTGCCTGAACTGATACATTTTTCTGTCGGTTTGAGACCAGCAAAGCAAAAGAATTTCTGTTCACACCTCTGGTGTGAACAAGGGCTGTTTCCAGGAGAGAGATACCTCTAAAATAGGGAAATAGAAGAAATTGCAGTCTGTCAATTATTCACAGTTTAGTCTAACAACTATCTAAAATGTAGCCAGAGACAGTGTGGGGAGCAGATTTTAAAAAGGGCCCCCAAAGGTCCCCACTTCCTGGTATCTGTGCCCTTGTGTGATCCCTTCTCGTTGAATGTGGGCTGGACCTAGGGACTTGCTTTAAACAAATAGAATATGGGAAAAATGATGGGGTGCTACTTTTGAAATTAGGGTAGAAAAAGACTGATGTAATGTCTTATTCTCCCCATCACTGGCTTGCTCTGGGGGAGCCAGATGCCAAGTGCTGAGTTCCCCATGGGGTAAGTATCAAGGGAGGCCTCCAGCCAACAGCCACAAAGAACCAAGGGCCTCAGGTCCACCATTTTGAGGAATTAAATCCTGCCAAAGTCCACTTGAATAAGTTCAAAAGCAGATCCTCCAGCCCCAGGTGAGTCTTAGGATGAAACCACAGCCCCAGCTGATACTGTTTGCAACCTTGAGAGCTAGAGGACTCAGCCAAGCCACATCCAGGTCCCTGACCCACGAAACTGCTAGATGACAAATATGTGTTTCTTTGAGCCACTAAAATGTGGGGTTGCTTGCTATCCAGCAATAAATAACTAATGCCCATGGCTAAAGTGGGTGGGCATATGAACCTGCCCAGGGCAATACTATTTGACCAAATTTTCCTGCTGAAATTTCTTTGACAGTTTTGAAACCAGATGATCCCAGCTTAGACTGAAGCAGCCATTCTCAAATGTTTAGGTGTGAAGACTTCATTCAAATGGAACCTTATGGAAAAGTTCAATTTGTCAAACAGACCAAAAACAAGCTGCTCTGGCTGAACTGGGGG
The DNA here is from genome assembly GCF_028885655.2 of Pongo abelii. NCBI lineage: Eukaryota > Metazoa > Chordata > Mammalia > Primates > Hominidae > Pongo > Pongo abelii. Next base: position 52,609,498 of record NC_072006.2, on the reverse strand, counting down.
TGAGGGCTCCATTAGACACCCAGCTCTGACTAATGTCCCCAGAGGAACCTTCTATCCACCTTAAAAATTCCATAGGAACCATTGGTCTAGCTGGTTGGGGCAGGCCTGCCCCAGGAATACTCAGTGATAGGAGGCGTCATCAATGACTGACTTTAAGAAAAAGCAATTTTTCCCCTGCCCTCACCACCAGTATAGACTTGGGTGAGCCCGGGGTTAAGGCAGGAGGATGGAAGGCTTGTGCAGCGTCTCCTACAGGGCCTTTCTCCTTCCTCCCAGCTCTCCCTGTTCTGTCCCCACCCTGAGCTCTGCTGTTCCCCAGAGACATGCCTCCATCAGCCAGCCAGAAGCCCCTGCTGAAGGTGGACAGGTACGGCTCATTCAGCCATCCTGCCTAGAAGATGCTCAGTTATAAAAGGGAAAGAAGGAAAATCAAAAAGGAAGGAATCTTCAATGCTGGAGTTTCATACTCAGGACAGGCTGGTGGGGAGATGAGCAGCCTCGCTCCATGCTGGTCACTGTGAGAGAGGCCTGGAGTATTCTGCTGCCCTGAGGTGCAGAGATGGAGATGGGGCAGAGGCACTGGGTCCCCAGCCATGCCTCTCTCTGTAGTCATGAGCTTCTCGCCTCATGCTGCACAGACCTGTGGTTCCATCAGATCCCAGTATAGAATCTCACCTGACATTGGGTCTCCTGGTTCTGGGCAGCTGGATCTGGTTCCGTCCCTGTGGGGAGGCGGCTGCACCTGCAGGTCCTCCTGGGATCCTGACTGATGCACAATAGACAAATCATCATGTGAGGAGACGCTTCAGGGAAGAGGGCGTCTCCACTCCCCAACAACCCAGCAAGACAAATTCAAAGGGATCCAGGAGAACGGAGCCAGCAGGAGCCTGCTGCTAAAGAGAACGAGTCGAGTGTTCTCATGTTTCTGAGGTTATCTAACAGGATGCACAGACTCACATGGGACAGACATCATTTCAGGGCAAAGATGATATGCTGAGTGTGGGTTGGGTATTTGTGGCTTGATTTTTTAAAAGCATTTTAGGTGCATAGAAAACTATTCTGCAACAAACCATTCCACAAAGGATATCAAACTTCACAAGTACAGCAGAAGCTTCTAGTGTAACTCTCCACCATCACGTTTGCCTCCCTGCCTCTGAGAATCACACCTGAACTTTAGGTTTACTATGCTCATGTATTTCACTTTCACTGAACGTTCATGCATGACCACGTTTCCAGTTTATTTTAACCTCTGTAGAGTACTCCATGCCGTGAGCTCCAGCTGGTGGACATCCGGGCTGGCTCTGTGTTTTTCATGATTACAGACAAACAAAGCTGCCATGAATGTTCCAGTGCCTGGGTGCATGTGACACACTTGGGGCCAATGAGATGCAACAGGCCTTTTATTGTGGCTTCTGAGAGCGGCAGAGGCTCTTTTCTGCCAGGCTTAATCTGTCCTCAGCCATGATAGGAGATACTCTCTAAGAATGGTCCTGAGAGGGAAAAAGAAGAGCCAAGAGGCCAGGAGATACTCGTCCAGACCTGATGACATCATTGCAGCCTCTAGATCCAGCTGTGCCTGCAACGAACAAGGCATTCCTGGCACATTTTAGTCACCTGATGTTATAAAATTCGTTCATTTAAAGCTCTTTAACTCAAGTTTTCTGTTGCACGCAACCAAGAATGCTGACTGATTAAATCTTCCAATTATAGGATGTTTTTACTTTAAAAGGAGTATTCAGTGCCTCCACCTGAAAGGAGCAATAATGGTAGTACTGAAGGCACACAGCAGTCCAGTGGTACTTAGAGGGTCCCTAAAATTATACTGCATGGCCGGTTACTACTCAGTCCCTAGATTCAGCTGGTTCTGCAAGAAGAGTCATCAAGCTATCAGCTCTCTTCCTTCCTTTCTCCTGAAGGTGTCCTTCTTTACCTTTAAGACAGAGCACCCAAGTAGCGTTGGGTGTTTTCAATTAGGCCTTCAGCTAAAAAATGGAAGGAAAATGTAAGGCCAGAATCATCGGAATGCGATGATGTGTACTTTCAAAAATTTTCCAGGAGGAGCCGACCTCATTCAGGACTTTGATGCTGGATTGAGTGCTCTGGTTGCACTCAAAGCTTAAGAATGCTTGACCTCTGATCTGTTAAGGCCTCAGACAAAGGGCAGACAATTACATGCATGGAGAGAAAAATTGTTTTCTGGTTACAAAGATAATTTTTAATTGTTCTGCAATTGATGATTATCTAAATTTGAGTTTTGGTGTTTTGTTGTTGTTGTTGTCAACGTAAAGGAGTGAAGGATCCCACCAGCCTTCAGGCCTTGCTATTTAAGCAGGATGAACTGACACCTGCAGAATAATATCTGCATCTGTCACTGCTTAGTTGGATTTCAGGCCATGTCCTTTTGTCTTGCTAATCAGTTTTCCTGATTTCCTGGACTAATAACTCTTTCTCTGGTCTCCATTAGCTGCACATGCCATTTCTCTTGTAAAGACCTTTAAGTTTATGTTCTTATTTAAAGCAATGTTTGATGGACACCAGGCTTGCTTATTGAGTAGTGTCTCTGACCCTAGGTCAAAGCAGAAAATGGGATTTTTGAGAAATGTCACAGAGGTCATGGTCACCAGGATCAGCACAGCGAGCACAGACCCAGGGCTGAGAGGGCTACCGCAGGCAGCAGGAAACATCGTGGTGGTAAACTCCCGGGTCCTGTCTGAAGTCAAGTACCAAGGAGAGAATGCAAGCTTGGCAGTTCACTGAATTTATTCCAGAAGGCGAAGCTTGCACCTTCTCCTTGGTATTTGACTTCAGATAGAACCCAGGAGTTTACCACCACAATTCAGACCTGACGAAGGACTGAGTTTTTCTAGGTGAAAAAAAAAATACAGTTACCAAAGTGATTTGCACATTGTAGAACATTTCAATTCACAGATTTAACATCAGAGGCTTTAATGATTTGTAAATGACTCTGTGTGTTAATTGGGATGGCTTATGGGCAGTTAACAAAGGATCCCCAAATCTCAGCAGCTTAAAATAAGAAACAGCTAATTCTCTCAAATGCTGTGTTTCCCTTCTGTGAATGCAGTGGTGTCTGCACATTGTATTTGCTCAGGGCCCCAGCCTTCATCTTGACACATTTCTAGAAAATCACCATGACAGGTGGAAGCTAAAGTGGTTTAACGAACATTGGCTCAAAAATGATACACGCTGCTTCGACTCACATGTCTTAGACAACACCAGTCCCATGACTGCACCAAATGGCAAGGTGGCAGGGAAGTGCAATTCTACCAAAAGGCAGGAAGGAAGCCCTTACATATTTAGCAAACAGCACTGATGGCCACCATACCCCATCACATGCAGCCATGCAAAGCTTGGCTGAGTCATGAATTTGATTCCTGTGCGGCCAAGCTCGGGGGTGCGACAAGACCTCTCGCCTGGTGATAAAGGCCAGCCTCCCACTCAGCATTTGCAACCCAGAAAGGTTTGGACATGTCTCTCATCCATGTTGTGTTCAAATAGATAAGAAATTGATTAAAAATTCAGATTCTTGGTGAACGATGATCTCTGAGCAGAAATCCAACTTTCCGTATTAGAAGTGGAGAAATCTAAAAAAAAAAAAAAAAAAAATCAATGGTCTTAGCCAGAAAATGGCTCTTTGGAAAAAACAAAACTGTAAAATGCGAATGTAACCAGGATTAATGAAATGGATGAGACCGCATTATATGCTGAATGGAAGCTTAAAAAACCATTTATGAGACTGTTTTGGTGGGGCTGCAACCTGTGAAATAGCTGCATTTTATGTGGGATGTAATGTAGACCACAGAACTGTTCACAAAGTTGAGAGTTCCCAGTGGTCCTTGGAGCTGGAGTCCAACTGCACATGGAAAGAGTGTCTGCACGGTTGGAAGGCCTGGATGCTAAAGTCAAACATAGCTGGTGAATGCTCTTCTCCTGCTCCTGTGGTCTCTGAATATATATGAGAGAGGGAGAGAGAGAGAGAGAGAGTGTGTGTGTGTGTGTGTGTGTGTGTGTGTGTATACAGTTGTCCCTCAGTATCCATGGGGGATTGGTTCCAGGACCTCGCTTGGATACCAAAATCCATGAGTGCTCAAATCTCTGATACAAAATAGTGTAGATTTTGCATATAACCTACACACATTCTCCCGTATATTTTAAATCATCTCTAGATGACTTATAATACCTAATACAATGTAAATGCTATGTAAATAGTTGTTACGCAGTGCTGTTTGAGGAATAATGTCAAGAAAAATGTCTGTGCATGTTCAATACAGACACAATTCATTTTTGAATATTTTTGATCCTCAGTTGAATCTGCAGATATGGAGAGATGACTACACACACACACACACACATACACACACATGTAATTTTAAAGTGTACTGTGAATATAAATCTTTAAGGGTTTAAAAATTTATTTTGAATTAAGTTATTGGAATTATCAACAGTACCCACTTGATGAAAACAATATAAATAAAAAGTGACGCGTGATGATCTTTCAAAATGAAAAGAATATTGATATTGAAAATGCATCTCTCCAACAGCTGAATGGTGAGCATCGTGGAATTTTGCTTAAAGGGGCCCTGGCCCCAGATCCCAAGGTTCTGAGTCATCCCTTTGTTTGATACCCTCGAGGCGGAGCACCTCGAGGGATGGGTGGGAAACTACGCTCTCTGGCAAAATGGGAGAAGAAGAATTGGAAAAAGGTGATGGAAGAAGACAATAGGCATGTTGACCACCCAGCAAGCATGCTCTCTGCAGATCAGTTTAGGGGATGAGAGTAGTTGGAAGTGTATGAGCCATCCTTGCCCCTCTCTGCCCCTTGGAAAGTGTTGTGGGTCCCCAGGTGACCTTCCTCTGTTGGGCCGTCTTTGCCCCACTCATGAAATTATTGTTCTGGCTTCTCTCTGTCTTTGCTCAAATAGGAATAGAGCAAAGATATAGACAGAGCCAAAATAATGTGAGTTGCATTTGGTACTTTCAAAGTCAGTGTCTTATTTGTCAAGTGCACGGGATAGGAGTTGATCTCCTTCTTCCCTAAGCTCCCAACCCTCTCCGTGTTGCAGAGAAAGTCCAGTTTAACATGTCAGGACACTCTTACCTGTCCCTCCTCTTCTGTCTCCCTTCTCTCCAGGACCCCACCTCTGCTCCACTCCCCCTTCCTTCCCCTCCATCCTTCTATTCATATTCAGTTTTGGTCTAGCTTCTCTTCCTATATTTTTTCCCTAAACATTTCCACAGAATTAAATCTTGAAAGCAATTTGCATAAAACCATTACAAAGGGGTCAAGAGTGACATTTCTTTATGGGCCTGGGTCAATAGCTTTGACAAATGAGGCTAATATCAAGGAAAACAAATTGTTAGTGTTATACTGAAATTTTGCTGTGGGTATTAAATATTTGCATGAGGTAACCAAACACTCTAGGGTTTAGGCATGTGAATTCCTTTCCAAAACCACTAAAATGAAAAGCTCACTGCAAATGAGGTTTGAAATGGACCTGCCTGTCCTCTGAGATTTTGCAGCGACTAATGGATTAGTCCCCAAGTGGAACACAAACCTACTTTGCTTTCATAGAAGCAAAGAAGACTAATAAAGGCTGTGTCTCTATGCAGCCCTGAATCAACCAGGGGTCCGTCAGCCTCTGTTTAATAGCCTCATGCTTCTCAGCTGAGCTTCTTAATTGAGTCACAATAAGAGTTGGCCCTTAAGAAATCCCCGAACACCTGAGTTCTTAGTTTAATATTCTTCACTAGTGTTGGTGCCAACAAATGGCTTAGAAAGGGAAGTTCATCCCCCCTCTCTGAATCGCCATTAGTGTCCCACTAAGAAAACACATACATAAAGTAAAAAATAAGCATTATGAAACTGTTCCATTTTTATTTATCTGAAATATACATGCCAAGTAGAAACTGTGAATGCTCCACTGAGGCAGCTTTGAGATAAGCGTCCTATGCCTATCATCATGGCCCCTTATTGAACATAGAAAGCTGGGCTTACGATCTAATAGCAATCGTCTCCAAATCTCAGTGGTAATCACACCAAGAATTTGTCTGTGTATTAACTTACGTGCTTATTTATGGTTTGTTTGTTTTTTCCAGCTCACCCTTGCAGGCAGCATACCCGCGTGGACTCAGCCATCCTGGAGGTTTTCATCTTGCTCTGTCAACCTTGAAGCGCCAAACTCCACCATCACAGTGCAGGGTAGACAGCCTGGAGTTTGCGCACCTGCCAAGAAACATGTAGGTCTGGAGTAACACACGATGCCTCCTCCATCCAATTGTCTAGAACGAGTCCCACACGCCACCCTCCCCAGTTTCACAAAACAAAGGGGAAGTGATATCCCTTTCTTCCTGGAAGGGAGAGAACACTTATAAACAACAAAAGCTTCTTTGAAATCCTCTTCCAACCAAATTGCCATCTCTTGTATGAAAATTCCAGAGCCATCAATAGAGGATCAAAACTTTTTTTCAAAAGAAATCAACAGTATTTGGTTTATTCTTTTTTCTCCTGAGTTGGGCAGTGCCAGGATGGGAGTGAATCTCTGGGCCAATCTGTGACCACAGAGGCAGGTCTGGGGTACCTTGGAGGAGGCTGTCCCTCACCCAAGCATCTCTGCTACCATCTGGAGTGAGACAAAAGCTGCTGAACCAGCTGACCTGGGAATCTCGGTCCTAACTCTTCCAGCCAAATGACTTGAGCAACCGCACCTTTCATTCACACAGATTGTCTGTCTCCCCTATTAGTGTAACCACTTGACCAAGGCAGGCCTTCTCTTCACCTGCTCTGTTCTCTGCTGTATCCCTGGAGCCAAGAACATGCCCAAAGTAGGGGCTCAATAAATATCTGCTAAATAAACGAACTCCCTGAGCCCCAGTTTCCTCATCTGTCCCAGGTAGATGCTGTTAATAAGAGTTGTCTTGAGAAGTACATTTTAAAAATATCTTTAAATGCTTTGCAAAATGTAAAGTCCTATGCACGTGGTGAGTTGGTGTTCCTCTCATTCCATACCGAGGGCTTGTGCAGACAGAATGACTGTGGCCAGAAAGCCAGCCTGCGTTTTCCCCGCTGGTTTCCTCCTGTGTTTTCCCGGCTGGTATGCTGATGGTCCAGTATCTTGCTTGGGAAACACAGGGTTTCCAAACTCTTCAGCTTTCAGAGTCAATCTTTCATTTATGCTAAACCCAGTTCTTCCTCCTTGCTAGTCGATCAGCAGACAGTTCAATTTTTTCCTGGGTTTCAAATCCTGGGCATTTTCAGCACTTTTTTCTCTCTGCTCTGCCCAACAAGTCACTCACCCCCACTATTCATGCTTCTCTCCCTGCTGGTCCCCATCAGGGTGGCACCAGTGACTGCCACTGTCCCAGTCCTCAGAGCCACCAGGGACCTCATTCACAGGGAAAGCTCCTTTGCCCTAACTTTTCCAGCAATAATCACCAAATATCCTCTTAAACAGGGAGGAATAGATCACACGCACCCTCCAAACCAAACAAGACGGCCTGGGGATGAAATGCATAGACTTACCTAGACTTCATTTATGCACTATTTGAACAAATGTGTACCCAGCAGGTACCAAGCTGCAGGCAGTGTTTGTTCTAGGCGACGGCAAATCAGTGGCGGAAAAGACAGAAATCCCTGTGGGTCGTGAAGTGGATGCGATGGTTGGTTGTACGTTTCCTATAGCTGCTGTAACAAATAACTCAAACACCAGCTACAATAACTTTCATTTGTCTCTTGCAGTTCTGCAGGTCAGAAGCTCAAAAGGGCTAAAATCAAGGTGTTTCCAGGACTGTCCTCCTCTGCAGAGGCTGCAGGAGACAACTCGTTTCTTTGCCTCTTCTGGCTTCTAGAGGATGCCAACATTTCCCGACTCCTGGCCCCTCCTCTGTCTTCAAGGACAGCAGTGGAAGGTTGAGCCCCGCCGTTGCGCCATTGTCACCTTGCTTCCATCTTCACATCTCTGACTCAGACTCCCCTGCCTCCCTCATTCACCTTTAAGGACCCCATGATGACATTGGACCCACCTAGATAATCCAGGGACATCTCCCCATTCCCAAGGTCAGTGGATTAGCAACTTTAATTCCTCCTTCTCACATAAGGTAACACAGTCACAGGTTCTGGAAATTAGGACGTGACACCTTTTGGGGGCCATTATTCCACCAACCACACTACAGCACACTCACCCTGTGAATCCACAACACCTTCCTTACACTTACTTAAATCTTCACCCTGTGACTATTCCCATTTGGGACAAATGAGGCAGGCACGTGGGTATTTTCTCCCAAGTCACATAGTTGGGAGGTGGCAGAGCCTGCCCCAGAAGCTGCATGCTCAATTCTGCCCTGTGTTGCCTTTGGCTAAAACAAAATCAAACTTGCCTCCCATCGTGCCAGCCGCTGGAATTCCACTGACTGTCCAAAACAAAGGAAGTGGAGCAGATCAGAGGAATGATCCATATTTGGAGATTGTTAAGGAGGGAAAACACAAATTTTGTTCTGTTCTGGTCTCATCCGTAGTACAAACATGGAAAGGTGCTTTCAACTCATCCATTTGTGTGTTTCCTCATGCGATAAATATTTGTGGAGCACTTACTATGTGCCAAGTACTGATGTGGGCACCATGTGACCTAACTCGTAACTTTCACAGCAATTCCAGGGCATGGGTGCTCTGAGCTTGGTATCTCCCATTTTACAGATGTGGAAACTGAGTCACAGAGTGATGCACTCACTGGTTACTCACCTGGGTCCCCTCTGAATGGAAGCCATCTCATTCTAGAGCCCACGCTGTCACCACCATACTCCACCCCAGGTCAAATGTCACCACTGCTGTGCAGACACCCCTGACCTTCCTGGCAGAGTTCAGGACTCCCTCCAAGGACTCCCTCGGGCTCTTTCATTTTGCTCTTTGGACTCTGGTCAAATGGTGTTAAAAGTTTTATCTGCACATGTATCTCCCCTGTAGCCTGCCAGCTTCCTGAGAAGACAGACTAGCTTTATATTCCCAGGGATTGGCACAGGTTAGGGACTTCAGCAATATTTGTGAATGAATGGATGACTGAATGGATAGATTGTGGGACTTCAGTAATTCCTTGTTTGTTCTTTGTTTGTTTGTTTGTTTTAGACAGAATCTTGCTCTGTCACTCAGGCTGGAGTGCGGTGGTTTGATCTTGGCTCACTGCAATCTCTGCCTCCCGGGTTCAAGTGATTCTCCTGCCTCAGCTTTCCGAGTAGCTGTGATTACAGGCGTGCACCACCACACGCGGCTAATTTTTGTATTTTTAGGAGAGAGGGGATTTCACCATGTTAGCCAGGCTGGTCTCAAACTCCTGACCTCAAGTGATCTGCCCGCCTTGGCCTCCCAAAGTATTGGGATTACAGTGTTGTGGGCCGCCATGCCCGGCCTTCAGTAATTCCTATTAGTACCTTAGGCATTCCCTTGACCCTTGAGTATGTTTCTCTGTGCTGCTGAGAGAGAGAGGGTGATGCACACAGACACAGGGAGAGTGGGAGAGAATCACGGAGATGAAGACAGGCCGGGAGGCCCAAGGAAGCCCCAAAAGACAGGACAGGGAAAGGAAGGAGGACAGAGGAGAAGGAGCCTCTAATGCAGCTTAAGCCCCCAGGGTGGGGGTGCCAACAGCAAGGCACCTCTCCACCCCCCCACCTCCCTCTAGGCACTGGGCGTCATTTTCATTGCACAGGCAAAGCAAACTCCTACCCCAGGGCCTTTGCACAAGCAGTTTCTTCTGCCTGAAATGTTCTTCCCCTAGGTCTTGACCTGGCTGTCTCCTTCTCACCATCTGTGTGTGTATTCGGGGGGCGATGGGGAAGGGAGCTCAGAGAAACCTTCCCCAGTGCCTTTCAGAAAGAACTCACCCTAATTCTACCACAATCGCTGTTACTGTTTTTCTTTCAAAACCATTAGCCCCAGGTGGCAGTGTGCTATTTGTTAACTTGTTTATGTTGTCTACCCCATGGAGTGTGGCACCAAGCATGAGGGCTGCCAGGCTCTATTTAGGTTCTGCTTTAACCCCTGTGTCTAGTACATCAGAATTACTTAGTGAATATTTGTATTGGACATTCTTGTGGATAAAGGAAGGAAAGAGGGAGGGAGGGAACAATGAAAGAAAGAAGGAAGCTCCCAGCGGCTCTCCTTGCTAAACCCCACTGCAGAATGCCGTGTGCAGAGGCAAATAGAAGTTGTTCAGGAAGCAGGCAGGAAAGCTGTGCCCTCTGTGCACTCTCTGTGCCATAAGGGCCAAGGTCTGAATGCCAGCTCTTAGCAACCCTGGCCAAAAGGATGCTCTTCTAGAAGGAATGTGTCTTTCCTGAAGCAGCCAGGGGCCTGGGACAGGCTATTTGAGGCCTCCTCTATGCCTTATTATGGCAGAGAGGGCTCAGAACATTCCTCAAGCAACAAGAGAGAGCAGGGAAATACAGAACAATGCAGACCTCCACGTGGGTGTCATCTCAGAGGAAGGAGCAAGGGCATCTGTCCCCTGCAAGGCAAGAAACAAACCCTTTTCTTTGCTTTCATTTGTTCTGAGACCTGGAACAGCAGCTGCACTTTTTTTCCTGGCAAGCTGGAGAATTAGGGCGGGCACAGATCTCCTTTAAAAGGGAAAATATTTCTCTCCATTCTCGGGAAGCTCAGTCGAAAGGAAACACTCCCCACTCTGAGGCCTGTTTTGTGCCTTCCCCTGTCCATGCTGCAGGCTCGTCTCAGCCTCAGCACAGGTGACATTTAAGGGATGGCTCTGGAGCTGACCCTGCTGCCTCTAGCATTACGACCAGACCTTGGTTTTCTCTTTAGTAAAGACAGCCTGGTAATTTCTCCTCTCTGAAGACTGCTGTGGGGATAGATGAACCCTTGCAGGCCATGAGGTGGCAGCTCCAGGGGACAGATGGCTGCCTGTGGGAATGATGCCCCATGCAGCCAAATCTCCTCCTCCTTCTTTAAAGACAAATCAGAAATCTGAATGGTTGATCTGGAATCTCCCAACTGATTAAAAATAATTTCAATGACTTATGGTCTGCACTCAGTCAGTCTCCTTAATTATATAGAAGTGGAAAGAGCAATGAACTAGCAGTTAAAATGCTTTGTATTTGAGGCCCAGCTCTGCTACCTCCCAGTGGGGTAACTTGACCTTCCACTTTGCCAGGACTCAGTTTTCTCATTGGTAACCTGGGGATACTAGCCACACAGTCAGTGAACAATGGGTTGCTGCAACATTTAAATGAAATAATGTAAATGAAAAGACTTTGGGAAGTGCAATTCATTTATTCACTTGCTCATTAACTCAAATAATAATCATTAGTGAACTATTTTGGAGCAAACACTGTTCTTGATCCCTGGGGTGTAGAAAGACAGAGTAATATGGTCATTAAAGGTGAGGACTCTGAACTAGACTGCCTAGGACCAAAGTCAGGCTCTTTCACTCACTAACTTTGGGATAGGCAATAATAATACCTGACTGAAAGGGCTATTGTCAGGTTTAAAAGACTTAATATATGTAAAGTATTCACAACATGCCTGGCACAGAGCAGTTGCTATAGAAGCCTTTGATCATAAAAGATCATTTTCTTTAACACGAACAATGGAGAAGTTAAATTACACTTTAAGAAGACATAGCTGAATATCTTACCTCAAAAAATACTAGAAGGCTTAAAAGAATAGAGCAACGAACACTGGTGTAACCTTTTAGAAAGTTTTACAGCCAAAATTCTTTAAATACAGAGTGAGGTTTTAATTATTAATCATTAACCATCGAGAACACACAGATATGTGGAATGTCTTAATTTATTAGTTGCTATGGTTTAGATATTTGTCCCCTCCAAACCTTATGTTGAAATTTGATCCCCAGTGTTGAACGTGGGGCCTAATGGGAGGTGCTTAGGTCATGGGGGTGGGTCCCTCATTAATAGATTAATTCCCTCCCTGGGGAGGACAGTAGGTTCTCCCTCTATTAGTTCCCCATATAGTTGGTTGCTAAAAGGAGTCTGACACTCCCCTCCGCCTTGCTTCCTCTCCCACTGTGGATCTCTGCACATGCCAGTTCTCCTTCACTTGCCCCTGTGAGTGGAAGCTGCCTGAGGCCCTCATTAGATACCCAGTCTTGAACTTTTCCAGACAGCAGAATTGGGAGCCACATAAATGTTTTATTTGTTGTTGTTGTTGTTAATAAATTGCCCAGCCTTAGGTATTCCTTTACAGCAACATAAAATGGAGTAAGACATTAGGGACAGAGGCTAAGGATTAATTCTACTGCCATTATAACACCTTAGGTTCCTTTTTATGAAGTGCCATTTTAATTACACAAATGACACATGAATACATTTCCCTTATTAAAAATAATGAAAACATTTGCATGAGGCTCAAGTCCTCTTTGACATCTGGTGTTATTCTGCAGTAACATAAAAGGGAAAAGCCCTAATTTCAGTAGCTTCAAGAAACAAGGATTATTTATTGTTCAAATCCATATCCATCTCAGGACAGTGGGGATGTCTACTCCACAACACTTTCACTCATATGCCTGTGATGGCAGCTCCTCCGCTATCTAGGATGTGTCACTAAGGTAAGAATGCAAAACATTTACAGTACTGGATGGTAATGGCATCTTCCCCAGGCAACATACACTTCCCATCACATTCTATTGGCTAGAACAGATCACATGACCACCCCCAACTTCACAAGGTGAAAAAATGTCAATCTTACCATGCACCTGACTCCATCGCTTACTAGCCGTGTGATTTTGGGAAAGTCACTGAATTTATTTGTGCCTCAGTTTCCTCATGTGCAAATCAAGAAGAGAAATGTAACACTTATTTCAGAGGATTGATAGAAGAAGTAAATGACATTAAAAATGTAATGGGCTTAGAAAGGTGCTCAATAATATTAGCTATGATGAGAAGGAGGAAGATGATACTTTACATCCATAAATAAATCTTTGTGTATGTTTAAGAGTGATCTCATACTGTGGTTCTGTCTTGTAATCTATACATGGCTGAATCTTCAATACTAGTAGAAAGAATACTCTTTGCTGTATTCTATAATTTTAGGGCGTATGTGTATATATACACACATACATATTCATATATATGCACGTATTCAATGTACAGATGGTCTCCAACTTATGATAGTTTGACTTACAATTTTTCAACTTTATGATAGTATGAAAGTGATATGCATTGAGCAGAAACTGCATTTTGAGTAGCCGTACAACCATTCCGTTTTTCACTTCAATAAATTCAATAAATTACATGAAATATTCAACACTTTTTAACAAAATAGGCTTGTGTTCGCTGATTTTGCCCAACTATAGGCAAATGTAAGTGTTCTCAGCATATCTAAGGTAGGCTAGGCTAAGCTACGATGTTTGGTAGGTTAGGTGTATTAAATACATTTTTAATTTAATGATATTTTCAACTTTATGATGGGTTAATCAGGATGTAACCTCAGTGTAAATTGAAGAGCATCTGTAATATAATGTAATACAATAAATATACATGCAAAATACCTCTTTCCTTCTGTTTCCACAAAAACTGACTGACATACAGTTTTACTGCATTTAGCCTGAGTCCAGAGGCACAGTTCACAGAGCAAACAATGGGCTCATGTTCGGTATTTCCTGATGTGGGCAAGAGAGCAGGGCTGTTCTTGGCAGGCAGTTCTTGCCCACGTGCTCGCTGGCCCTCGGCTGGCTGATGTCAGAGACAACACATGGGTCAGGGAGCTCAGATGCTTGAATGGTGACACAGCTGGAACCCCAGTTAGTACATGAGACAGGAAAGCAGAATGAGTTGAGGTCAGTAGAGGGCACCTGGGACAGGTGTCGGAGCTGAAGAGTGGAGAAAGGGAGGGATGTGGGCAGAAGCCAAGTTCTGGTAGCAGAGGCTCTGAGAGGAGCCTGCATTTGTGGTGGTGGGGGCAGAGGTCGGGACTACCGAGATCCAGGCACCCAAAGGTCAGTAGAGTCAAAGGGCTCAAGGACTTTGGGTTGACTCTGGATGATGACATGCCCGGATGGACGTGAGTGGACAGGTGCCTTGTACCTGCCGAGTGATACGGTTTGGATGTTTGTCCCCTTCAAACCTCATGTTGAAATGTGATCTCCAATGTTGGAGGTAGGGCCAGGTGGGAAGTGACTGGATCATGGGGGTGGATATCTTGCAAAGGGCTCAGCGCCATCCCCTTAGTAATGAGCGAGTTCTTGCTCTGAGAATTGATTGTTTACAAGAATATGGCACGTCCCCCGCACCTTGCTCCTTCTCTCACCATGTAATGCCCCGGCTCCCTTTCACCTTCCCCTATGATTGGAAACTTCCTGAGGCCTCATCAGAGGCAGATGCTGGCAACACACTTTCTGTACGGCCTGCAGCACCACGAGTGAATTAAACTTCTTTTCCTTAAAAATTACCCAGCCTCAGGTATTTATTTATAGCAATGCAAAAACGGACTAACACACCCAGCATTCACCCCCATGCTTCTGAAGCCATACTCTGAGCTTGCTCTAGAAAACACAGCTTTGCTGGTCTCCAGTCTGTGCCAGGGTGATCATGTGACTCAGGCTTGGCCAATGAGGTTTCACATGACTCTGCCCACAATGATTGGTTCAGGAATGGCACGTGACCCAGTCAGAGCCAATCAGACCTCATCCTGGACCTCCGCTGTGGGACAGGGTGGGAGGTGTAAAACTGAGGCTTCTGAGCCACCAGGGGATGGCATCTGTCTCAGTGCAATTTCAATCCAACAAAGTCACTCTGAGACAGAAAGAGAGAGACAGAAATGTGTTAACAAGGTTTTACCCTCTGGAATTGGATGTGCCCAAAGCCAGCTCTATCACTGGCTTTTCCTTGGCAGGAGGCCATAGATTCTTTTCCTTATCTGAAGCCAGTTGGACTTGGGTTTCTGGCCACCTACAACCAAGTGTATCCTGGTAGCTAGAATGTGCCTCTTTGAAGACTGATGTTCATTGTCTTAGAGTGGAAAAGTAGACTGGCCACCCTGCAAATACACTTGCAGACTTTCCTGGTCCATCTAGAAAAAATTCTTTTAGCTTCTCAAAAATTGCAGTTTACTTCCATGCTCCCGAAGAGACTCAGTGTTAATTCATCCTTGAAGGGGACATGTCTTTGGAAGAGCTTTCCATGGCCTCTAATGTCAATTTTCCTTTTGATAACTTGTCCCTGCAGTATCAATGTCCAATGCAGTTTCATCCCCATCCAGCCCACCCCGAAATCGCCATAGTAGCCAATCATTGTTTGATCGATTTGCTTTCTTTTTAAAATAAGTCCTAGTTGAACCCCTAAAGTGTGTTTACTCTGAATGCGTTACAATTGTACTTATCAAATTAGAACTGTATTACCCCCCCTTAAGTTACCTTGAAAACAAAATCAATAGTTTATTTAACCAGAATCAAGAAAAGAAAAAAAAATACCCCGAGGAATCTGTGTAATAAGTTTTACTTGGAAAGAAACAATGTGGATAAACATGGAGAAAGCATTTCAGTGTAAAGCAGGGTGTATGGGTAGCTTGGAGAAATAAACAGGCACCAAATTTAATATTGTTCATTTCTGTGCACCTTCTTATAAATAGCTCAGCAGGCCTTTGTCAAGCATGGGTTGCTTTCTGAGCAAGCAGTAGAAATAAACAATCGTATGACATTTTTAATAGTGACAGCAATTGGATTTAATGCAGGTATTTATACTATACTATTCTTTAAGTAAATATTTGAGACCCTTACAAAATTGGGCTGCTCATCAGTGCCTCCAACTTGGACTATAGGGACAAAATGTGCTCTGATTCAGATACCAGCAGTTAGGCTCCCTGTGTGTGTTTTAAATTTGCAGTTCCTCTGGTTTTTCTGCCGCCAGGTCATAGCTCCTCAGTACTGAGCAGAAATGACAATTTCCCATGGAGTGACAGATGTGGCCCAATATCCTCTATGACCTGAGACTTCCCATCAGTTAATCTCCTGCTGGCACTTGGAAAATATCTGATTGTAATCAGGAGGTGCATTCTTCAAGGACTGATGAGCGTCTCCTGGGGGATGGATGGTTGGATGAAATCTGAACGCAAGAGGAAATCAGAGAGTTGGCTCTTTTGCCAGCTTCTAAATCTATCTTTTCCAGGTCTCCACATGCTGGTCCTAGAGGCCATAGAATTCTAGAGTTAGAAGAGACTGAGAGATTCTGACACTTTGGAGGCCAAGGCGGAATCTCTTGATCCCAGGAGTTTGAGACCAGCCTGGGCAACATGGCAAGACCTCATCGCTACAAAAAATTTTAAATAATTTAAAAATTAGTTGAGTGTGGCAGCACACATCTGTGGTCTCTAGGGTGGGTTCCATGGTGTCATTCCGACATTATTCCCAGCTGCACAGACTTCAAGAATCCTGATTTGCTGTCTCTTCTGGAGAGTCTGTGACCTCCCCAGTGCCATTTCCTAAATTCCTTTTCTGCTTAAATAGCTAGAGTGGACCCTCACAACAGAGGACCCTGAGACAGGTGCTCATCCCTTCCTCGTCTAAACAGGTGGTGGGCACTGCGTAGCCACCACTTAGGTGTCTGACACAGAAGAGCCTTTCCTTATCACTTCCCTGCAGCAACTGACAGACTGAGCAGAAAACAGTCATTTTTGCTTGACAATATGAGAATTTGATTATAAGTCAATGAAGAACCCATCTGTGACCATGTTCTCACCAATTCTAAATGTTACAAGTTAGAAGAGAACAAGTCCCTGTATAATACTTGATATTGATATTAGTAACTACCAAGATAGGATTTTCCTGAGGGATAGGGAGGAGGGCTGCTCACAGACAGACTCTGTACCCTGGTCCCTGAAATCCATGGGAAGTGAGACCAGAGGGCTAGGGGTGGGGAGCAATGTCAGGGTAAAGTGAATAGAATGCATTGGCTGCTCTGGTGGACCCTACTGATTGTCCCTGAAAATCTCTTAGCTGCTCACTGTGGCTCACACCTATAATCCCAGCCCTTTGGGAGGCCAAGGCGGAAAGATTGCTTGAGCCCAGGAGTTCGAGACCAGCCTGGGCAAATGGTGAGATGCTGTCTCTCCGAAAATTAAATTAGCCAGACGTGGTAGCACACACCTGCAGTCCCAGCTACTCAGGAGGCTGAGGCAGGAGGATTGCTTGAGCCTGGAAGGTAGAGGCTGTAGGGAGTCGTGTTCATACCACTGCACTCCAGCCTGGGTGACAGAGCAAGACCCTGTCTCAAAAAAAAAAAAAAAAAAAAAAAAAAATCCATTATCTCTTCATCTCTTTTTTCTATAGTCATAGAATCCTAGACCTTTATCTAGCCATTGAGAACACATTTTAGCTTCCTTTGTAGGTATTTGTGACCAGATTACCAACTTCTAGTTAGTGGAATATAAGCCTAGGTGCTGTGTTCAAATTCTAAGTATTTTAAAGAGACAGAGCATCCCCTCCCTCCATCTGCTGGCTGGGCCATGGACTTGGGTGACAGATCTGGAGCAGGCACCTTGAACTATGAGTGAGAAGCCTCATGCAGGGCATTGCAGAGCAAGCTAGAAGGGGCCTGATCCTCGACATCACAGGAGCCACTGTACAAGCCCTGGACTGTCCACATTTATAGAACATAGAAATATATTTTTATCCTGTTTAAGATATTAATATAACACTGTCATTTTTTCCTATTTGGAAACTCACAGCAGAGTGTAATCTCAATGAACACAGAGACCATTTTGCTAGGCACTGAGCTAGAATCTTTGAGCAGAGGAAGAGAGAACTGAGGTTAATGTGTAGTTGCACTGAAAAGTCTGATTAGAAAGACGTCTCCACGTGGGTGCTGATTGGCCAAAGCTCCATGGGCTGGAGACTGAGTGATGTGGAAAAGGGTTCTGAGTAGGGGCAGACACTCAGGGACTGGCCGGGGTAGACTGGGCTTGGGAGCTGGGCCCTGAAATTGGCGAACGAGGGAAAGAAAAGCAAAGAGAAAAAGGCTCATCTTCCAAGGTTCTGAAAGGCGAGTTGCCTTCCTTCCCAAGACGGAAAGAATTTAACAGCATTAAAGCAGGCTTCCACAAGGAAATAAGTACAGATGAGGACTCTCCAACATTAAGATGTATCAACAAAGCTATCTTGCAACGTGCCCAGCACACAGTCTGTGCTCAACAATTATTTGCCTTATTGTTATCAGAAATGGGTTCCAATCCAGACCCCAAGAGAGGGTTCTTGGATCTCGCACAAGAAAGAGTTTGGGGTGAGTCCACAGAGTAGAGTGAAAGCAAGTTTATTAAGGAAGTAAAGGAATGAAAGAGTGGCTGTACCAGAGACACAGCAGGACATTCCTGAAAGGGGTGGAATGCCCCCACCTTAGGTGCAAGGCTTGATTAGATATAAGATAACAAATATCATGGGGAAGATATGCTCCACTACACGGGTTTGTGATAAAGGATTGCTAATCGTTGTGTAACTACTGTCCTTCCCAAGAGTCTGTATTATTATTTTTAAAGCAAGACTTATTCTTAAAGTAGGAATGCTTTTGTTCTTAAGATATCAGGATGTCAAAACATTTCCTGCATCTGTTAAGTTCTGGGTCTGTTTCTGTTCCCTTAACAGTAAACATCCTGTGACTAAGAATGCCTGGCCTCCTGAGAATACAGCCCAGCAGGTCTCAGCCTCATTTTACCCAGCCCCTATTCAAGATGGAGTCCTATTCAAGATGGAGTCGCTCTGGTTCACACACCTGTGGCCATAAAAGAAAGATTGGATGACTATATAAGTGATCAACCAACCAAACAAAAGAGAAGCAAGTAATATGGTGCAGTGACTAAAGGATGGTGCTGGAATTGAAGGACTGAGGATTACATGTTGAAATTCTAGCTCTACCATTCAGCAGCTGGTGAGTGATCTGGGCAAGGCAACCAGTTTCCTCATCTATAAGTTGGTGATGATAACGATCATGACAGAGACTCTCCCTTTAAGGATTAGGTTGAGTGAGATACCAGTGTAGACATCAATATATACTGCTTATCCCAGTCCCTGGAAAGTAATAGTATTCAATAAGTATTGAATCATAACAATGTTATTATTGTTTTCTTTGTTGTTGTTGTTGCAAATGAGAGCCTCTTAGGGCTTTGTGAATTTCCTCTTTCTAAAGGTCCAGGCAGCTTCCTCCCCACGTATTCAAATCCACCTCTGTCCCCGCCCAGCCCTGGATCTCCAGTTGGCTCTAGGAGGCCTATTCTGACCACCCAGCAATCTTCTCTTCAAACGGCACATTACTACCTTGTCGTCAGGCACTCGATGAGGGCTGTCGAGGACACCTTCTAGATTCTTATCTTATTTCATCCACTGACGTCCCAGCCACATGAACAGCAAGTGAAGCCCATGTAAATATCTGCCCCTACTAGGTTTTCCACACTCATCCCTTCCATTTTCTCCACCATTTAAAAATCCATGTACCTCCTCACATTTTTAACACCTTATTTTTTAATCATAAATTTAAATCATTGTATCAGAAATATTGAATATTTGTATTCTAAAGGAAGACTATTACATCACTTTTAACGTGTGTCCAGTGGAAACTCAATACCATAGTGATTGATACCCACCACCACTGATTTTAAAAACGCATGAAAACTCAGCTCTAATTGTTGGAAATTTTGCCTTTTTCTCCTAGAACTTCTACTCCTCTAGCCAACTTTGATGGGAGTGTATCTTACTTTTATGCTTGGAAGTCCTGTATTGATCATCACTGCAACAAAAACATGTATAAATTAAAAACTGATAATTTACAGAGTTCTGTTCATGTAAAGCTTTAAATGTTAAACATGTGATTCTGAATTTAGTTATCATTAACGATAGTGAGTAGTGCACAACTGATCAGAGAAACATAACAGCTGCGGGGCTGTTTTCTCAATTAATTCATGTATTCATGGATGACTGTTGCTTACTATCATAAAGAGACAGGTTTCGGCCTCAACGTTATCCCCCTTTTGAAAAAATTTTGATTTTGTTGCTGTAAGCAGGGTGAATCTTGTTCACATAAATAAACAGATGGAAATTAAAGAGCTTCTGTTATATGTTATGCAATTGTTTGAATGCCTTTCATCAAAATGAGCTCCCTTGCTTTCTGGCTTGTAGTTGTGTCAGAGGCGTGTGAACCAGAGCAACTCCATCTTGAATAGGGGCTGGGTAAAATAAGGCTAAGACCTACTGGGCTACATTCCCAGACAGTTAGGCATTCTAAGTCACAAGATGAGAGAGGAAGTTGGCCTGTATCTACAAGTCTATAAAGACCTTGCTGATAAAACAGGTTGCAGTAAAGAAGGCTGCCAAAACCCACCAAAACCAAGATGGCCATGAGAGTGACCTCTGGTCATCCTCACTGCTACACTCCCATCAACGCAAGGACGGTTTACAAATGCCATGGCAATGTCAGGAAGTTACCCTGTATGGTCTAAAAAGGGGAGGCATGAATAATCCACCCCTTGTTTAGCATATCACCAAGAAATAACCCTAAAAATGGGCAGCCAGCCACCCTCAGGGTTGCTCTATGAAGTAGCCATTCTTTTATTCCTTTACTTTCCTAATAAACTTGCTTTCACTTCACTGTATGGACTCACCCTGAATTCTTTCTTGCGCAAGATCCAAGAACCCTCTCTTGGGGTCTGGATCGCGATCCCTTTCCTGTAACAGTTGGGTTTTGCCATGGGATAGCGAGAACCAGCAGAGATGGTAGACTGAGAGATGAGTGAGGTAGGGGTTCTTCATCCCTACTGTGGGGGAGCCCAGGCTGCCTGCCTCCACTGCAGAAGGTCACAGCTCCTGTCTGGCAGTCCCCTCCTAGACTCTCCTTTTGTCTGCAGATTCCAGAAGGCTCTTTCCCCTCGCCCTCCCCAGGGCCCTACTGTTACTAGCCAGGGCCTGGCACTATTCTTTGCTATTTCCCTTCATCCAGATCACAAGTTTTAAATAATACCTTTATGAAACTTTTCTCCAATTAGCCAACGTAAGTATGCTATCTGTCTCCTGCCAGAACATTGACTGATCAATCTTTGTTTTATAAAGTGGGAGAAGAGTGTTACCAAAAGAGGATGTGGAAATGAAGAGCCCACAGAGGACCCATGTCAGTTGAGAATCTGAAAATGGATTCTCTCAAAATGGCCTTTTGCCTGTGAACCCTTAGAAAGTCATCGTGTACCCCCAGGGTCTGAGTACTGCAATTTGATTTGATTGATCTAATACCTGACCATCCACCCTTCTGTCCTCCACCCCACGATTGCAAGAACAATATTGGGAATCTAAAACTTACTGAAAACAGCCAGTGAGTGTTTTGCCATCGAGGCTAAAGGATGCTGGGGGATCCCATATAGATAGCTATGGTGAGGGTCCTCATTGCCCTCATGGCAGAGGAAGCAGATTCTCTCCTGGAGCTGATGTCTGGGAGAGGACTGACCAGAAGAGGCTAGGACCCAGGGTTGCCTGCTTAAGTCTAGCACTTACCACCACTGAAGCGCAGCCTGTCTTGTTTCCTTATCCACCAGGTTTTCTGCGGCACTGAGTTAGAAATTCAGGCAACCCACTGAGAGTTCTTTATTGCAGCAGCAGGCAACTGATCCACAATAACATGTAAAAAGATAGAGGTCCCCAGGTGGCGACAGCAGCTGCAGCTTTAAGTTGAAATTGGAGTGAAAATGTGTGCTGCCTCCATTTGCTGGCAGGAGGGGAGGGGTGGGTAGTGGGAAAGGGGGATGGGAGTAGTGATCTCTTGCTTCCCAGCCCTGAACTGGGCTAGAAACCCCCAGGTTCCTTTGCTCACTATGTCATCACATTGAGACTGGAGGTTTCTGGCAGTGGCTGTGAGTGTGTTTGCATTAACTGCCAGCAGCAGAGCCTTTCCTTCAGAGTAATTCAGATACAAGAATTTCTCTGTCTCTCTCTCTCTCTTTCTCTCTCTAATAATCTCAGCCATCCCTGTTCAGACAGCCTCTTAGATCACAAACAATCCTGCATTAAACTTTGGTTTCTTGAATCACTGTTCATGGTCATGAGTTTAGTGATAGTTTGAGTTATTGTTCAGCAGATAACGGGCCTTCCTGGTCCATTGATGTGGGTTTGGCTGTGTGACTTGCTTTGACCAAGGATGGTCAGAGTGTCAGAGGAAGTGACGAGACTAAAGTCATTAAATGTGCTCATGAAGCTTGCTTGCTCTTGTCCCCAGGGATCCACCATGAGGAGTGTGTCCAGAGAGGAGCTGCTCTCCCTTTAGACTATGCCCGAGATAAACACATATGGAGCAGACCTGATCCCAACCCACAGCCTGCAGCCATGCCCAGCAGAGCCCAGCCTGGATCAGCCAAGTCGTGCTTGACCTATGGACCTGAATGTAGGAATTAGTACTTATTGTAATGTACCTGAATGTAGGAATTAGTACCAGTGAGTTGGGTTTGTGAAAACTGACAAATTACTGAGCTTTCAAATTGTGCTTCACAGAAACCAAGGGCAGTAGTTTAAAAAAAAAAATCCTCTTCTCAAACCCAGAGTGCATTCATTCATTTATTTATTAATTAATTCTCTTAGTTATTCAACACATAGTTTTTGAGCCCTCAGATGTTAGGCATTGTTGTAGGTGCTGGGGATATGGAATTTAATGAGGCAGCCATTCATGGTTCCTGCCTTCGTGGTATGACCATTTTGGTAGAGGAGACTATAAACAGACCAGTAAATAAATACATAAACAAACAAATGCATAGGTTCAACATATGCTGTTATTGAAATGAGACAAAAGGTGAGCTGAAGTGGGGATAGGAGTGGCCACTTCAAACTGGGGGTCAAGGAAGGCTTCTCTGAGGAGGGGACATTTAAGCTGACACTGTAGAAAGAGACAGCCAAAGAATTTGCTCCAAGAGAGCATTTCAGGAAGTGGGTATAACCAGGGAAAAGACCTTGAAGCAGGGAAGTATCTGGTTCAGTCAAGGAACAGAAAGGAGGCAACCAGGCTAAGACACAGAAGAGGAGGAGAGGGGTCTTCTGGTGTGCCTGGGTGCTCCTATAGAGGTACAGGGCCTCATGGGAGGAAGGGTCTGAAGTTAACAAAATAAGCAAAGGAACATAGGCGAAAGGTTTAAGCCAGGGAGTGATTACCCTTCAGATCACTCAGCTGTGATCTGATCTTTAAAAATATACACTCAGAAATAGTGACCCAATATGACTGTGATTCTGAACTGCAAAGCAAGGAGACACACCCTCTTGAGGGTGGTTTTCTGTTATAAATCTCTGTCTTAGGGGTCCTAAGCAGTGCCCAGCAACAGGGACAGAAGAATGAGGGCCCACCCAGAGAGGTTCTGCTTCAGTTGCTTTATACCTGGGCCTTTGCTAAAGTTTTATTTGAAGAGAAAGTGCTGTGTTAAATAAATGAATATGATAAAATAAAGGAAAATAGAAATAACAACAACAAAATGTGAATTTGTATCTAGACCAAGCCAAGCCAAGACTCAGATCTGGGAAACAGGTTCAGAAAGGTGGGGGCCTGGTTCAGAGTCACCCAGCACATTAATGCCCAGCTTCTTCTCACATTTACACAACAGTAACCATTTACAGTGACTTCACAGTCAGTGTCCTGGTAGGGTAGTTAATACACTGTCCCTGAATGAACAGTATCTCCCTGCAGAACTGGAAGCTGTGGTGTGTAGATGCAGCACTGCATCGCCTATTTATCCACACTAGAGAAGCAGCAAGCAGAGGAGGGAGAGGATCAGACAGGGATAGAAATCTGACATTTTGTGGGATGCAGTGGCTCATGCCTGTAAGCCCAGCACTTTGGGAGGCTGAGGCAGGTGGATCACCTGAGATTGGGAGCTCGACACCAGCCTGGCCAACATGGTGAAACCCCATCTCTACGAAAAATACAAAAATTAGCCAGGTGTGGTGATGCACACCTGTAATCCCAGCTACTTGGGAAGCCGAGGCAGGAGAATTGCTTGAATCTAGGAGGCGGAGATTGCAGTGAGCCAAGATTGCGCCACTACACTCCAGCATGGGCAACAGAGAACGGCTCCATCTCAAAAAAAAAAAGAAAAAAAGAAAAAAGAAATCTGACATTTTTTCCTCCCTCTGTATCTAAGGGTTATTCTTGTTTATTTGTTATTTTTGTTTTGTTTTAGGCTTTTGACCACCTGAAATTGCTTTTTAAAATTTTTTTATTTTTGTCTCTGGCTGATAAGAGAAAAGCGGGTGAGGGAAGTGATACAGGACCTCTAGCAGCAGCCCCTCCCTTGCAACTGATTATGTACCCACCATAATCAGTCTCTTTTCTACCCCGGCTTTTTTTTTTTTTTTTCTCTTAAATCGTTTTAGAATGGCTTGTATCTCTAAGTGGTTAAAATCCTTCCCTCTCTCACTTTTCCCCCCTTTTATGTCTCCTGTCTTTCCCCAGACATTTTTTTCCTTTGGGTGTTTACCTGATAAGTTCCTGGTAGTCCTGAGTGACCTCTGCTGTGAGCAGCAGCCTCCCTCTCTAGGGTGTCCCAATCAACCTCAGAAGGTCTGGGGTCCACATTCAAGAGAAAAATAATGTCACATCCTGATTTTGTGACAATTTACTTTTAAGAAGGAGGCTGTTAGCATGTTGATAGGTAGCAGCACTCAGGAGTGCCCAGACATGTTGGTCGGGAGATTTACAATCTTGTATGAGCGGAGGAACGTCTTCAGATGTCTTAAGGGGAGTGGAACAAAATGCTCCTTCTTTCCTTTTTCCATTAAATGTTTAGCCACTGGTCTCCATGGATGGGATCTTTTATATCCTAAGTTAGGAAACGAATTGCAACAGCAGCAAGGCAAGCAACAACAGAGATTTGTCCTTGAAAATTTTTGGATGCCATGGCTTCCATGAGAGGAGTACTCTGTGTTGCATCCCTGTGGCTTACCAGAGGATACTGCACCTGGAATTTTGCCAGGAATGCTCTCTCAAAGGGCAGGTTAGTGCAATAATTCACTTACCCAGGGAAAGAACTCAGTCAGGCTGAATGAGCCTTACACAGACTTTGGCATTGATGGGCATGTGGATCAGATTCAATACAGTCCTTCTGGAAGAATCCTCTCCCTGTTCCCTTGAGAGGAGCCTTGTATGCTGGTTAATCAATGCACTCCTCCCTTCCTGGCTGCCTGGGTATCAAACAGACCCAGTGGATCTGGTTACATATCCAAGATGATGGTTTTATTCTTCCTAAAAACTAAACTATACAAAGTGAGGTGTACCATGGAGGCATGTGCCTTTGAGGTCCTCTTACTATTTAGGGTGGAACATCATGGCAGCACACGGTAGACATAGCATAGAGTGGAGGCGCTAAAGTGCAGGTGTGTCCACAGCCAGGGGTGCTTCCCCAGGTGGCACTCACTGTTGGTGAAGCCAGTTAGTAATCCAAGAGCAGCCCAGGGGCATGCAGCTCCATCAAACCTTGAGTCACCCGTGATGCCAACTGTCCCAGTTGTATCCAATGGATTTCAATTTATGGAAGTGACTGAGTGATGGCAGGGAGAAGCAGGTGCCATCAAAAGAATACTTTACTTACATTTCCCAAGAGAAAGGGGCACACCAGCCCACCTAGGAAGCAGTGGAAGGAGCCACAGAAAAGTCTGGGCGGGAACCTTTATTGTGTTTCTCATGGGGAAAGCAGGGCAGGGCAGGGTAGGGGAAACAGCTTGAGATTGGCTGATGTGAATAATGTTGCAGGCTCTGGGCTACAGGAGAGGTCTTAGCTGTCTTGTCCCTGGTCCTGGATGATGTGGGGCAGGCAAAATACTGGCTTGGTGTGTGGGAGTTAGATAAGGAAGAAGTTGAGGGGGCTGTTCTCTGGCTTGGTTAGAGGGTTTGTAATATAATTTTCAAACACCCTCCAAAGCTGATATAAGCAGGGGAGATATAAGCAACTTTGGCCATTAGTTTGGCCTTGTGATTAATGGTTACCAAAAGACAAACGCAGAATCTAAGGAAACACAGTGCCCGCTGGGTGTCAAGCAGAGATGTGACGCTGATATACTATGCGATGCTCATCCAACATCAGATGTGATACTGATATACCCCGATCTGTGTCCCCACCCAAATCTCATGTTAAAATGAAATCCCCAATTCTGGAGGTGGGGTCTGGTGGGAGGTGATTGGATCATAGGGCTGGATTCTAATGGTTTACATCAACCCCCTAGTGCTGTTCTCGTGAAAGGGTTCTCATGAGATCTGGTTGTTTAAAAGTGTGTAGCACCTTCCTGCACACCCTTCCTTCTGCTCCAGCCAAGTAATATGTGCCTGCTTCCTCTTCACCTTCCCCCATGATTGTAACTTTCCTGAGGCCTCCCAGCCATGCTTCCTGTTCAGCCACAGAATCCTGAGCCAATTAAACCTCTTTTCCTTATAAATTACCCAGTCTCTGGTATTTCTTTATAGCAGTGCAAGAATGGACTAATAGAGATGCCCATCTGTGTGCTGAGATGTGCTCACAGTTCTAACAGGCCTCCCTCCTTCCAAATGCCCTCCCCACCCCCAGCTCTAGGACCATGAAATGCAGACAGCCTTTATCCAGGGGGCAGGACCTGGGAGCTAAAGTAAGGCACCACCCTGGCCAGGAGGGCCATCTCCCAGTGAACTGGGATGCTAGGACCACATGCCACCTTGCCTACAGGAGTTAAGTAAATATGGAAGTTTTGGGAGTGGCGTTTAGAATTTTAGAAAATTATGCATGCTACTTCTACTTCTCCAGAAATGTATTCTAGAAACTTTGCTAGAGATAGAGCAAATCAGAAAGCATCCTGAGAGTTCCAGGTATGTCTACTTTGCCTTTTATTTCTTTACTGCCTATATCAGTTTCCTAGGGCTGTTCTAACAAATCACCACAAAGTTGGTGGCTTAAAACAACATACACTTATGTGCTCACAGTTCTGGAAGCCGTAAGTCCCAAATCAAGGTGTTAGCCGGGTTACATTCTGTCTGAAGTCTCTAGAGGAGAATCCTTCTCTATTTTTTCCAGCTTCTGGTGGCTCCAGGCATCTCTTGGCTGGGGCCAAATCACTCCAATCCCTGCATCCGTCTTCATGTGGCCTTCCCTTCTGTCTGTGTGTGCCTTCTCTTCTTCCTTATATAGTCACTTGCCATTGAATTTAGGATCTACCTGAGTAACCCAGGATAATCTCATCTCAAAATCCTTAACTTAAACATATCTGCAAAGATCTTCTTTCAAATAAGGTGACCTTCACACCTTCCAGGGATATGGACTGAGATGCATCTTTTTGGGGGCCATAGTTCAAGCCATGACATTGTCATTAGGGTGACAAGTTTGTCCTCATGTACCCAGGACTTTCTCAGTTTTAGCACCAAAGTCCTGCATCCAGGGACTCCTTTCAGTGTCAGGAAAACTGGGATGGCTGGTCACCCTAGTAATACACATCTGCAGCATATGGGTGGGCTAAGGTTCCAGAAGAAACTTACAGAACATTGCAGTTCATTTAAACAAGGCTTAGTGGGGCAAGACAGACTGACTTCTTTACATCAAATCACACTCTAAAGTAAACTGAAATAACATTTTGGTCAGATTCTCTGAAAGCTCTGATTTGGTTCATGGTCAGTCAATTAAGAAAGGGTATATACTTTATTCTAGTTTAAAATGTATCTTTCTTTCTCATTTTTTCTTCCCCCTTCCTTATTTTTCTTCTTCACTTCCTTCTTTTCCTTCATTTCTTTTACCTTCTTCTCCACCTTTTCCCTCTCCCCAATTCTTTTATTCCTTCGGGGCCATCGGGGAGGTAAGGGAAAACTTTGGATTTGAGTTTCCAGCTCAGTAAAGAAATAAATGGTGTGTGAGCCATGCCTGGGATGGGCGAGGCCATCCCCTGCAGACCCCACGCTCCGGAATGTGCCTGCCCTTGAGTTTGGTGTCCATTTCCCCTGCATGGGTTAGGGCTGGATTTTCACATGTGCAGAGAGGCTCGTACATCTCCATCCATCTGAGTTGTCACTTGGTCTTCATGTGAGCAACGAGGTTATGGATGGGCACATCCTTAGAGTACTTTGCTGGAAAGGAAGGAAATAAATCCAGCCTGTTTCCCAGCCCATTTCTCTTGCTCTGCTGACTACATGAGCCTCTGAGATCAGGCTGGGAGTGCAGTGAATGGAAAGGAGTCCTGCTACCGCCTAGACAGGCCCCTGCCTCTCTCCCTACAGTAAAGCAGAGGCTGTCAAATTTAATGGGAGAAAGAAGGAAGCAGATATTCATCAGCTCCCCTGGCAGGGCAGGTGTTTTCATCTCTTGCCTGGGTTTATTTTCTCAGCCACTTGGTGGTTTTGAAATAAAGAAACTGAAGCTCAGAGGGGGCAATAATTCACCTAAGGTCACACAGCTGACACAGGGCAGGAACAAGATTCACACACAGGTATTCTCTTCTGTTCATTTATCCATTCAAAGTGTGTTGAGCGTCTTTGAAGGGACAGACTCTGGAGACACAGTAATGAACAAAACTGCAAAGTGGGCTGTGTTGAGAAAGACTGGCAAGGAGCAATACACACTCCATCAGTGGTGATGAGGGCCGTAAGGAAAAGAAAAACACAGTAAAGTGGATCTTTGGGAGGGGATCCTTTTCGTAAAGTTGTCTGGGAAGTGATGCTCAAGTATAGACCTGAAGGAAATCAAGGAGTGAGCCGAGCATCGAGATGAGGAAAGAGCTCCAGGCTTAGGGCACAGCCAGTGCAAAGGCCCTGAGGCAGGACTATGTCTCACATGTTGGGGGAAATAGCAAGTGACCACGTTTGTACTTCCTGGAGTCCTTCATTCAGGGGTACAGTAAGAGAGCAAAGGGGTGGGGTGAGCAGTCTGCCCAGGTGCAAGCAGTAAGGGGGTGCATTATCTGTAGAAAGTTTAAAGCCCATAATAAAACTGGCTACAATTCAGTGATAAAACACTCCTCCCCACCAGAGTGGATGGCCCCTACCCTCCACGGACCCTGGGAATGTATTGCCCATGTTAGACCAGAAAACTCTAGAGGGCTGAGCCTGTGTTTGTCCTATCCCTTGCAGCATCCCCAGGACTTAACATCTCAGTCTGGAATCCAGCTTTTGTTGATGAAATAAACAAACAAATTGGAAAAATCCCAGTGTCTTCTGGGAGCTGCCAGTGCCTGGCCAAATGCAAATGAAGACCTTGATAGAGAAGGACAGCTTGACAATAAAACGCCACACACACACCGGCGGGGCCTGGACAGGGCCACACGCTGGGGTTCCGCAGAACAGATGTGATGTGTCATGGGACCAAGGTCCTGGACCGGACAGCCCTGTGCCGTGGCTCACCCACAACAGTCTTTCCAGAGTGCATCGATGGGATTGCCTCCCCACTCCTCTGTGTTGAAGTCACAGAATGAAACTGTGCCCCAAGGAGTTAAATAAACCAATAACTAACACAAATTCTTGAGTTTACAGGATGGCAGAAACTCCCTCTGCTTGCGAGATTAAATTGGTTGAAATCAGTTGGAACCGATATGGCCACCTGGAGTTTGCACAGAATGAGCTTGGTGATGTCACAGCATGAATTTCCACCTCACGTTTCACGCTAACTCTCCTTGAATTTGTATATGGAACCCATGAGGCAGCATGAAGGGGTAACTGCGCATGCCCACGGACTTTCCAGACCTCTCCTCTCCTTCCACCAATCACCTGCTAATCCCAGAATCCACTCCCTAAACCCACCTCAATGGGCTGTGTTGAAGAAGACAGGTGAGGAACACACTCCATCAGTGGTGATCAGGGTTGTAAGGAAAAGTAAAACGCAGTAAAGTGGGTCCTTGGGAGGGCGTCCTTTCTAAGGCAGTAATTCTATTTTGATAGAAAATGACTGCCTCAAAGCCAGCACAGAGAGACTAATTTGAGCTGGACTTCTGTGTCCTTGTTG
This sequence comes from Pongo abelii, assembly GCF_028885655.2. Lineage (NCBI taxonomy): Eukaryota > Metazoa > Chordata > Mammalia > Primates > Hominidae > Pongo > Pongo abelii. The sequence goes on along the minus strand of NC_072006.2, from coordinate 52,579,575 downwards.
GTTAAATTGCAATAGAAAGCTTTTCTTTTCTCAAAACCCTGGTGTTATAGTATTGATTTCCAGTGCATCAGTCAGCGAACCCCTTTTGCCTAGTAACAACAAGGTCTCTGAGCAGAGAAGCCCCAGCCCTGTTTTCTGTCCTGGGGAAAACCATGACTTCTCCCAACCTCTGCCCACTGATATTGTTCAGTAAGAGCAATCACTCATCTGAGCAGTCAAGAGGAATGGAGAAAGAGCAGTGGCCTTTGTGCCCAAAGGCCAGGTCCAAGTCCTAGCTCCATTCACTGCAGACGGTATGACATCAACCAGGATGTTTCCACCCTTAACACCTTACCTGGGAACTATAGTTGGGAATTGGGTGACCTAGAATATATTTTTAACACTGATTTCACAGATAGCCAGATGTTTCTTCTCCTAAAGACTGCTCTGTGCAGAGCACTATAGGAAATTCAGAGCCTTAAAGAAATCACGTGTGCACAAATATAGACACCCAGGAGCAGCTAACTCTTAGTGACCGTCTATTAAACAGCGGCTACTCTTTCTCCATCTCAGAGGAGAGGGGACAAAGCAGCAAGAGCAATGGCATCTCTTTGCTTTGTATGTTTTATTTTATTTTAGAGATGGGATCTCTCTCTCTCTTTCTGTCTCTCTGTCACCCGGGCAGGAAGGAGTGCAGTGGCGCGATCACAGATCACTGTAACCTCAAACTCCTGGGCTCAAGCAGTCCTCCCATCTCAGCCTTCCGAGTAGCTGGGACCACAGTAACGCACCACCACACCTGGCTAATTTTTGTTGTTGTTATTGTCGTTTTTCTTTTTTGTAGAGATGGGGCCTCACTCTGTTGCCCAGGCTGGTCTCCAATGCCTGGGCTCAAGCAATCCTCCCACGTTGGCTTCCCAAAGTGCTAGGATTAGAAGTGTGAGCCACTATGCCTGGACCTCTTTGGTTTGTAAACTGTCAGTTGTAATTCATTTGCCTCCTCATTAACAACTTACAGAAGTAAAGGAGGAAGGCACTGTTATCATGCACATTTCACAGGTGGAGAAACTGAGGCATGCTTCTGAAACTTCTTCTTCCACCAGTCCCAGTTTTCTAGCTCTCTCTTTCTAGCCTCAGTGATGTTCCTTAACATTTTACCAGACCCCAGGAGCTGTAACCTTCAAGGCTGATTTTTTTTTTAACAAACTCACTAGAAGGTACTATACATCAGTCAATCCTGGTCCCCACAGAGTGGTCTCCAGGAAAAGTCTTAATTCGACAATGGCATCATTGTCAAGGCAACCATGGCCTTCTCTGGGATGCTCAGAGGTCTGTCTATTTACTGCACAGTCCCATCTTGCTGGGGCCTCTAATGGTGCTCTGAGCTGGAGCACATTTTCCCTCTTTGACCTTGAGTTTGAGTCACCTCCAGATATTTCCAGATGCCAAGCTCACCTTCAGAGCCAGCTGGATGGATGAGTGACCTGCAGAGTTGCACAGGGCCCCATGCTCAGAAGGGCCTGTGCTTGGTGGAATTTTCACTCTGTTGTCACTGACTTGAAATTCTCAAACATTTCTGCACAAAAGACTCTACACTTTTATTTTGCATTGGGCTCCAAAAACACGTAACAGGTCCTGGCACCCTCCAAGTAATGAGGCTTTCCCCTCCTCAGGTATTGAGAAATGCAGGCTCTAGAACAAAGGTGACTCTCTCCCCAAGAGAAATCCCCAAGTGTCTGGTCAGTGGGTGTATTGCTGGAGGGGCCCCCTCAGAGAGGACCACGCTGATTGGGATTCACAAGCACCACTGTTTGCTAAACAACACAGGATGTACTGCTGATCAGCTCATACCCTGAAAACCAAGTTGCAGTGAACCTGGCTGGACACAGAACAAGCCTGGAGTGTGGCCGAGGCTCCTGGTTAGTTTCTTCCTCTTTTATTTCTTGGCCCTGCCCATCCCACTTCAAGATGGGTTTGATCAGGTTATCACTGGGCCCTTGCTGCTCTGTTGATAGGTTTGGGGCTAGGGACATTTCTGCTCTTTGCCCCAGATTATCCATACTCGGGTAAAATGATACCTCCCTCCTTGGAAGATAGACCTCCAGGTTGGTTTATCCTGAAGTCTCACTCAGCTAACGCCCTGCTCATATCTGCAGCATCCTCATCATCAACCATCCAGGAGCTGCTGTAACCAACCTACACCCCTCCACACCACGGTCCCAGGAATATCCCCTGTGCTACCTTCCTCTCTGAAAGGTTTGAGAAAGGGGTTTGAGCAACTGGAATGAAAATGGGAAAGATGGTTTCTAGGCAGTTTCCAAGCAGAACCAAGCACAAAATGAAAACATGGGGCCCCTCATTCAAAACTTATTGAGAATTTCAAGAGAGCCAAGCATTAAACCTAACATGGGGCCCTTCTAAACGGAGGCACGATGAGACTGCACAGCTCGCACGCCCACAGAGCCAGCCTTTTCCAGGGGCCTGGAACTCTTCATGGGCTGAAGTCAGGCTGCACGTCTTTTGAAAATAATTACAAGCCTCATTTTCCATTCATCTCTATTGCATGAGTTTCAGGCAGTCAGGCTGTGCATAGCTAATCAAAGCCAGATCCGAAGGCCGCCCGGTTTGATCTCAGAACAAGCAGACGGAGGCTGCAAAGGCTTGTGTGTGAACTTTGTAAGGCCCATGTGTGATGTCCAGGATGTCAGCAAAGTAAAGAAACTGCTCCCCAAAGCCTCCAATCTCCAACTTCAAGCAGCATTCTCACACTTTTTACTCAAAGGATGGTAACTACTGCTGCTGTATTATACTATTTCAGATTCCAGCTAAATGGTTCTCCATTTTCTGAGTGTCCTCATTTTTACTGCCTTTTGATTTTTATAAAATCAAGTTTTTATCTATCAGTGTCTATGTCTCAGTGTGGCAAGGGCTGTGACAAGCCAAGGTGACTAGTCTGGATGCTGTGTTTGTGCCGATAGATGGGTTTTTCTTAGCTTTTATTTTTATTCCAGGTGGAGCGTTATGGGGAGGCCTGAAGAGGGAGATGAAAGCCAACCAAAGCCACCCCTTCTGCTGTCAGCTAGAAGGAAATTGACAAATCTTTTACTCCATCAGAAAATTCAGCTTAAAAAAAATCATTTAAAGAGATCCAGAACCCAAGCACTTCTCATGACTTCCACCCCCACATCCTAGTCCAAGCTGTTGTCCCCATGGCCATGTCCTCCAAACTGGTCTTCCTGTTTCCACATTTACTTTTTGCCATACAGAAGTCAAAGTTATCTTCTTAAAAAACATTGGTTTGGTATTTTTACAATCTGGCTTAAAATGCTCCCATGAGTTCCATAAGTACTTAGAGCAAAATCCATTCTGGTTCCTGTTTTCTACCAGGCACCACATGACCTAGAAGTCACCACCTCCCTGGCCTCCTCACCTGTTTCCCTCTTCCATGCTCTGCTGGCCCAGCCATGTTGGTCGCTTGAGGCTCCTTGAACAAATCAAGCCCATTAGTATTTTATGGCCTTCGCCTCTGCTGTTTCCTCTGCCTGGAATGCTGGCTCCACATGCGGCCATGTGTAAATTAGGAGAATGGCCCCTAAAAGATGTCCATGCCCTAATTTCGGGAACCTGGGTATATAGTAAGATTAACCTGAATTATTTCGGAGGATACAATGGAATCTCATTGGCTCTGAATAACAGAAAAGAATGGCAAAAAGTCAGAGAGATTTGAAGCTCTGGAAGGATTCAATGTGCCTTCTGCTTGGGCCATGTGGAAAGTGAGAAGGAAACGAATTCCGCTAACACCAGCAAGCTTGGAAGAGGACTCAGAGCTCCAGGTGAGAACCATATCTCAGCTGACATCTTGATTTTGGGCCAATGAGATTCTGAGAAGCATATCTAGCCACGCTGTGTTGAACTTCTGACCTACAGAGCTATGGAGTTTGTCACATGTATGTGTGTTGTTTAAAGCTGATAAACGTGTGGTCATTCATTCCAGATGGAACTGTCTTGTCTCCTAGTGGATCCCCATCACCTACATCAGTGCTTGGCTCAGTAGTTGCTCAATAAATTTTTATTGAATGAAGACATGACTGAATGAATGGTTTCTTTGCCCATTTTACAAATAATCTGAGACTTAGAGTAGGAAAATACCTTATCCAGGGACACATCTGAAAGCTGCTGACCCAACCAGATGTGAACCCAGAGCTCCGACACCCAGTCCCAGACTCACTCCCTCAGTTCCCTTTTCTGCTTTCATCCAGGTTTCTAATAACTTCTTTGATTTCAATTTGAGGCTGGGGTGAGTTAACTGAAAGTTCAAGGGGGCAGGTCCTCATTTTATTTATTGATTCCCTCAACAAATATTTATTTGAGCACCTACTTTGTGCCAAGCACTATCCTGGTGTGGGACTGTGGGTGGGCTCTTTCTCTCCTCTTTGAAAATGAGATGTTGGAGCAGAGGTGGGAGTGAGATGTGGCCATAAGCATTGGAAGGGCAAAGAGCATCCCGGGCAGGGAGAGCAAGTACAAAGCTCTGAGACTGGAGTGTTCTTGGTGTCTTCCAGGGATGCAGAGAGACTATATGGCTGAATCAAGTGACAGAAGGTGGTAGCATGTTATCAAATCAGAAGGCCATGGAGAGAACAGATGCTGCACGCTGTGAAGCCATGGTGAAATCTCAAGATGTGAGCCATTGGAGGATTTTATTTAGACGAGTGGCATGATCTGGTTTCTTTTACATGGAAGCCAACTGGCGGCCATGCAGGGAATGGAAGGTAGGGAGTGAGGGCAGACCTGGGGGACCTGTTAGTGTATTGTAGTTGTCCAGGCTAGAGAAAATGTTGACTTAGCTCAAGTTTTCTCCGCCTTGACATCATGGACATCTTGGGCCAGATAATTCTTTGTCGTAGGGGCTGTCCTGTGCATTGCAGAATGTTTAGCAGTGTCCCTGGCCCACTAGATGCCAGTAACACTCTTAACCCAGTTGTAATGATCCAAACTGTCTTCAGATACTTCCAGCTGCCTCCTAGGGAACAAAATCAGCCCCTGTTGGGAACCACCACCTTTGCTGAACTCTTCTTACTGTTTCCAGCTACTTCTTGCCAACGTAAGCCAGGCTCTTCTCTCCCCACAAGTGCCTCTCTCTCTCTCTCTGTAAATTTGGGGACTGCTGTTTGCTCTGCAACCTCAGGATTTTGTTGGGCTCAAGAAAAGGCATGTACTTGTTGTTTGTCTAGTTTTTTCCTTTGGAGGGTTGGGAGCTATGGTCTTTCCAGCCTTCAATAACTCTGAACAGAAATTAGAATATTTTTCTCCCATTTTAGCAAGGAGAAAAATATTCCCAGAAGCCTCCAGCTGACTGGCCCTTCCAGCTCCTTGGCCAGCAGTGCTCAAGTGCCCACCTGTGGGATTGTCATGATTGACAGGATTGTTCTGTCCCCTTGAACTGGACCTGTTGCTGCCCAAACAGATCCCATTTTTATTAGCAAAGAAGAGGTAAGCAACCAGAAGCTCCTGCTGCAAACTTTGTCATGCTCACTTGTTATATCTGTTTCATCTCCTAGGCTCTAAGCTCCCCTGAAGCAGGTGACATGTCCTCTTTATAACTCCTGTGGTTGCTATGATCTGGTACTTAACTTAATAACATCTGTCAAATGAATGACTCCATGAGCAGGAGTCGTATCAGAGATGTCCAAGGCTGCCATGTGTTCTGATCACCTGACATCAAGACACCCTCTGCCAGATCTCACAGTGGCCTCTCTCAGTGCATCCTCGAGGGGGAGGCCCGGCTTCCTGCTCTGAAATGGAATGGGAGGCTCAGAACTGGTCTGTGCTGTGCATTTGTACTCTCCTTCATCTCACTCAATCCAACACAACGTCCCTGCAGTGTTGCTGATATCATCACTACTCTCAAGATGTGGAAATGGAAGACTGGGGAGGTCAGCCAAGGAATTACCAGCCAGTGGGAACAGAGCCCAGGTTAGAACCTCAGCCCTAGGGCTGCTGTGCTCTGCTTACACTAAATCATTACTGCCATTAATCAGCTCATAAGTGAACTTTCTAGAAAGGAGTTGTAAAACCAGGTGTGCTGTCCCAAAAAGAGCCCTAAATGGAATTGCACGTATGGGAGAATGGATCCTGCCTTTCCCCTTTAGGAAACTCTTGGCCAGATACTTGGCTCACACCTGTAATCTTAGCACTTTGGGGGACCGAGGTGGGCAGATCACTTGAGCCCAGGAGTTTGAGAGCAGCCTGGGCAACATAGTGGGACCCTGTCTCTACAAAACATACAAAATTAGTTGGGTGTGGTGGTCTACACTACATGTCTGTAGTCCCAGCTACTCGGGAGGCTAAAGTGAGAGGATCACTTGAGCCCAGGAGGTTAAGCCTGCAGTGAGCCATGATCGTGCTGCTGCATACCAGCCTGGGCTACAGGGCAAGACTCTGTCTCAAAATATATACATATAATAATAATCAATAAGAAAACTCTTGTCCACCAAAAATCCATGTACTTTACCTTGTCCATAGAGATCTATAGCTGTGCTTCCTGGGGACACCTTAGTCATTTTAATATTCACTTACGTGTGTACTAATGCTGCTTGTATGCTTCTGTTGCATCACACAGTGAAATCCCCGTGTTCAATTTTCCCTGCCCACTTATCCAGAAAATAACTGTTAGCGAATTATGAAGCAAACAGACAAATTGTCACCTTTATCTGTGTTCTCAGAACCGTGTATTAACTGGCCATGACCCTCTTGTCTTTCACTAGTGAGAATTTAGAGTAACCATCATCACTCCCTGAGGTCACACATAAAACAGCTCGAGGATGACTGCAATTAAACCAGTTTATAAATTTCCCACCTCCCAACTAACCCGCTCTTCATGAAGGTGCTCTACTGGGCACTGGGTATCAGTATAAATTAGACTCTACAATCACATGTAATTAAGCAGGGGGTAATGGAATAGACACTGTGCTGCAGAGATTAGTCCTGTTTTGCTGAAGCGAATTCATCTCCGTGTCAGTGTGTTAACCCAGGGAGGCAGCATGATAAGTAATTATCTTTCTTCTGACTTAATGGTGGTTTATGCTGCCATTTTTTATTACCATAATTTCTCAAGACTCATACACAGATCCTTTTTTCCCAATGCGATTGCAGTTCTATATACAAGACAGCTTATGTCTAGGTGAAAACTCAAGCAGAATTAACCACAAGACTATATAGTTATAGTTGATGCTGGAATTTGTATTTTTAAACCCGGGGCACCATGGTCCCCACTCAGGAGTAGAGAATTTAGATCATGATCCTTTGAGGGTGACTGCAGCAACTTTTGCTCTTGAAAAGCAAGCTTCAGCCAAATTTCGGGGCCACCTGTGCTCCAGGTCTGTGGCCTTGTTTTCCAAATCCTCCGAATGCATCCCAGGCCACAGCCATTTTTCCTACTTTTAATGTTTCTCCTTCACACACTGATTTGTTTGACATGCTGAGAGCTTGACTTTTGCAACCTTCATAAAATCCCATCTGCTACAACCCAAACTGAGCCAGAAAGTGCTCAGACAAAAATGGTACAGGTTGTATTTTAGTCTCTTGATGGAGATTTAAAAATACACACAGAGTGATTTTTTTCCTTTTTTTTTTTGTTGCCTATAAGTCAAGGAAATAAAACAGCAACTCCAGCTTTGCAAGGTAGATGGAACCAGGGGGTGTTCTGCACAAAAGAGCTGCCAAGGAATTTGCAGGCAGAAGAAGCGAGGTGTGGAGGCATCAAGAGAATGGTCCCCTTGAGGTTAAATCAATAATAACGAGAGAGTTGAGGTGGCGTGAGGAGCTTGAAAGGCTTGATTGTGCAACCAGGATGATCGCACAAAATGATGTCATGGGGGACGAAGGACATGGGAGGAGAAAGGCTGTGGGTGGAGGTGGCAGGGACTGGAGCATCGGGAGGCCGTGGGGGTCCTGAGGATTCGGCTGAGCCCCATCCAGGCCTGGCTGAGTCACGGCTGAGTGACTTCCCAGGCTGGGGACATCTGAGGCTCTAAAGCCCCTAAGTCTCCCAGGCAGACACCCAGCTCTGGAATGGGGCCAGCCATCCCCAACTGCCTAGAAGGACCTGGAAAACAGGCTGAGGCCTTGAATACAGAGGACCAGGGAGTTTGCTGGGAATTATGGGGAAGAAACATGGCTCAGGAAGTTTTGCAGACCCTCTGACATCATGGGTGTCTGAGCTGGTGAGTTAAGACCAGCCTTCAACACATGACCCACAGCACCTGCCTAGAGTGAACACACACACATGCGCACACATGCACACCGGAACACACATGTGCATAATACCACTGTGTAGTAATTTGTTCATTTGTTCTGCAAGCATTTCTGGAGCACCTCCTCGTGCCAGGTATTGTATTCTGTTCCAAGGAAATGTGGATGAACAGGACCTGGTTCCTAGGCACCAGCAGATCCTGGTACTCTCAGACAACTGGGAAAAGAGATGGGGTCTCAAGTGGAAAAATATAAGAAGTCTGCAATCCTAGTTTGCATGTTGGCCTCAGTCCAAAATTCCTTACCTGCTCAGAGACCAAAGACCACACCCCCCGCATGCAGTAGGCCCAGTACACAGTAGGAAGAGCAAGCCAGACCTGCCTGTGACAACCCTCTCTTCCTCCTCCCCCTTGAAAGCTTTGATTCATTCCCTGCGCCCCTTCTGGACAGTCTTCCTGCAGCTTGTTTTAATCACTTTTTGAGTTAAAAGTCAGTATTTAATTAACCAAGTAATTACATTCAGCTTACGTTTCAATCTGAGTATTTGCTCATCTGTGCATGTTGAGACCCCTGCCCTCTTGCCCCTCCATCTGTCCCCTGCCTCTTTCCCACAGGGTCCACCCCCACCTTTGGGGCAGAGACGGGGAGGCTGTGCTGGAGCAGGTTCTCAGCAGAAGACAGGGAGCAGGTGAGTTGGGCTTCCCTTGGAGACACCCCTTCTTTCACTGGGTAGTGAAGGGGATTTCTTACTGCACCTCTGCCTCCCATTACAGAAACCCCGAAAGGTTCTAGTTAGAATAAAGCCAATCATTAAGTGGCAAAGGGGGTGAGGAAGACAGGATGAAGACATTTCACCCTGTAGAAGTTGTTCTCCCCACTTTGCTTGTCCCATGTCATACAGAAGAGAAAACTCAACCTGACAGCCTGTCGGGCATGCAGTCTAGAGTTCTAATAAGAAACTTGAAAGGTGAAGGTGGTCGGCTTGACCGATGGCACGTGGGACATTTGCACATGAAGGTCCCTTCCTTCCCTGGCCGAGTTTATGTACATAAAGTTATGATGTTGGCACCACTGCTGCACCTGAGAGTTGGGTGGATAAGACTGTGAGTAGATGCATACACAAACACATACACACATTTTATTTGAACTTGAGACTTTTTCTGAAACTCTAATAACCTACTAAGTTTCCAAATGTATTGGCTGATCCATGAATTGACTTTAAAATGCCCAGCTTGGAGGAGCACAAAGCGTCCACATGTGTGTCCTGCGTGTGTGCATTTGTGTGCACATCTGTGAGTCTATCTGCCCAGGATACAACTCACATTCAACCATCATCCCAAGGACCTGGATAATGAGCAGCTGCAATTGCCCACCCAAAGGGACACCCATGATGCCTAGAATCTATCTGCTGATCCACTTGTCATTTGTAGGGCACTTTTGAAAATTATCCAAATAATATTATCTCATTCGATGTCCTTTTGTTTGAAGGCACCAGGAATGGTTGTTGTTGGGTGGGGAGTTTGTACCCAGTGTTAAGTGCCAAACATCCAGAAATGTTTCCCAAAGAATGGGGCAGGGGCCACTGATAAACAGAAGGATTGGAGAATCGGCTCCATGATTAAGGTAGTTCACATGAAATACTACCAAATCGGGCACTAAAAAGTTATCCCCTTTTCCACTTTCTGCCAGCCGTCCCAGAACCTCAGATAGAAAGTTCCAGGTTGGGCCAGACTTAGTGGCTCACTCCTGTAATCCCAGCAATTTGGGAGGCCGATCACCTGAGGTCCGGAGTTCTAGACCTGTCTGGCCAACATGGTAAAACCCCATCTCTACTAAAATACAAAAATTAGCCAGGCGTAGCGGTGTGTGCCTGTAATCCCAGCTACTCGGGAGGCTGAGGCAGGATAATCACTTGAATCTGGGAGGCGGAGGTTGCAGTGAGCCAAGATGGCACCACTGTACTCCAGCCTGGGCGACAAAGCAAGACTCCATCTCAAAAAAAAGGAAAAAAATGAAATTTCCAGATTGGTGCAAATAGGTCTTTACAGTCCTGAAAAGAGAGAGATGGAGAAACAGAGACAGAGAGAGAAGACGGGGGCAGGGGTAGTTTAAAAGGAATATTTTATGGTTGAAAATTAGCAATATTGTTTTGTTTTGGCTTTTAAAATTTTTTTTTACTGTGAAATAACTTAGATTCACAGGGAGTGGCAAGGAACTGTTTAAGGAAGTCCTGTGTACCCTTCACCCAGCCTCCCCCAATCATCACATCTTGCATCACTAAAGTACAATATGACAAGCTGGAAATTGACATAGGTGCAATCTACAGAGCTTATGTAGATTTCACCAGTTATGCAATTTTATCACATATGCAGTTTTGAGTAACCACCACCACAATCAAGCTACAGAACTGTCCCATCACTTCAAGGGTCCCTCTGCCTCCCTCTAGGACCACACTAGCCAGTCCCTAACCCCCTGCAACCTCTAACTGATCTCCATCTCTAGAATTTTTTAAATTTCAAAAATGTTATATAAAGGGAATCATACAGCATGTAACATTTTGGCGTTGGCTTATTCTTCTAGTAAGCATCATTCCCTTGATGTTCATTTTGGTTGCTGTGTGCAGCAATAGTTTCTCCTTTTTATTGCTGACATATTCCACATTATGGATGTTCCAGGGTTTGTTTAATCATTCACCCGTTGAAGGACATTGGTATAATTTCCAGTGTGGGGCCATTATGAATAAAGTTGCTGTGAAATTTTCTGTAGAAGCTTTTACATGAACATATGTTTTATTTCTGTGGAATAAAGGCCTATAAGTGCAATTTCTGGATCTATGGTAAGTCTATTTTTAGCTTTAAAAGAAACCGTCCTATAGTTATGGAACAAGATAGTACAGGTTCACTTTTCCCTACTCTTCCCCTCATAATACAACTAAATGCCCCGGAAATAATTTAACAGACAAGCATAAAGCGCTCTGAAAGATGGAATGAAGAAGATGCACTGGCTAAGAACCTTAGGACTTTGATAATGACACCTAAGTTGAGTTACTTGTCTTGTTGTTGTTGTTGTTGTTGTTGTAAGTTCCCACACACCCTACACTAGGCACTGGAGAGGCCAGCAACCCGGAACCACCAATAGGGATACATGAACTCAAAACCAAATGCAACAGCTGGAAGGGGGCAGCATCATGGAGCCCACACACAGCAGCAGCAGTGGCTCCGGCAGAACTTCCAGGGCTTAGTTGGCCTGTCCCACACCCCATGCTCACTGGACGCATGCATCCCTTCTTGTGGTACCAGAAAACCTGGAGTCTCCAGCCCCTCCATCTAATGGCAGAGGGTAACTTAGACCTGGTGTCCCTGAGGCTCCCACCCAGCAGAAGAAGGTGAACCAGACTTAGAGTCTCCCCACCCTCAACTCATGGCAGTCACCCACCGGGACTTCTCAACATCTGTTCCTCTACCCAGCAGCAAAAGAAGGCCAGGTAGGAGCTTCCTTCCCCTGTGGCACCAGCAGAGATAGAATGAGAAGCCCATTGGCTTGTCTATGTCTCCAAAAATCTCTTGGGATTTTAACAGAAATTGCATTAAACATCAATGAATTAGGGAGAGAATTGGCATTTTCACTATGTTGTCTCCCAGTCCATAAACAAAGTTTTTCCAGTTGTTTAGTTCTTTAATTTCTTTCATCAAGATTTTATAATTTTCAGTATATAAATCTGTTCCATGTTTTGCTGATTTTACACCTAAGTATTTCGTTTTCTTTGGAGCAATTGTATGTGGTATTGCACTTTAAATTTCAGGTTCTATTTGTTTATTATTAGGATATATAAATGCAATTGATTTTGCATATTCATCTGTATCACACAATCTTGCTGAACTCACTAATTAATTCTAGGAGGGTTCCTTGTTTTGGTAGATTCTTTGGAATTTTCTTTGTAGGCAATCATGTCATCTTCAAATAGAGACTGTTGCATTTCTTCTATCTGTTTACCTTCTATTTCTTTTTCTTGCCTTATTGTATTGTCTAGAACTTCTAGTACTATGTTGAATAAAAGGGGTGAAAAGGGACATTTTTCTTTTTATCCAAGCAGGATATTATCTATCTTGATGCCTCATTCCTGGTTGTAGAGGCAAAACATTCAGTTTTTCACCACGAAGTATGATGTTAAGTGTACGTTTCATTGATGATTTTTATGAGATTGAGAGTATTACCCTCCAATTCTAGTTTGCTGAGCATTTTTATCATGAATAAGTGTTTCTTCTGCATCAATTAAAAAGATTTTTCTTCTTCAGCCTGTGGATATGGTGGATTATATTGATTGATGTTTTGAATATTAAACTAACCTTGCATACTTGGCATTAATCCCCCTTGGTCAGGTCATGTAGTATTTTCTATACATTGTTGAATTCAATTTTGTAATGTATTTGAAGATTTTTGTATCTAAGTTTGTGAGAGATATTTGTCTATAGTTTTCTATTTTTATAGTTTTCAATTTTGTACTTTTTATATAGTTTTCTATTTCTATTTTTGTCTGGATTGGGTATCAAAATAGTATTGGCCTCATAAAATGAGCTGGGAAGTGTTATCTCTTCTATTTTCTGGAAGACACTGTAACATTGGTATAAATGTTCTTTTTAAATGTTAGCTAAAATTCTCCAGTGAAACCATCTTGGCCTGGAGATTCTTTTTCAGGATCTTATAGTGTTACTATGGTAATTAGTTTCATCTTGATTGGATGTGGTAGCTTATGGTTTTTAAAAACTGGTCCATTTCTTACAAATTATAGAATTTATGAGTATAAAGTTATTCATAGCATTTTCTTTTTATCCCTTTAATGACCATGGAATCTGTAGTGATATCCTCTGTTTTGTTCCTGGGATTAATGATTTGTTTCTCTTTTTATCTTTGTCAATCTTGCAAACATATGTCAATTATATTGAGCCTTTCAAAGAACCTATTCTTTGTTTCATTGATTTTATGTATTGCTTTTCTGTTTTCAACTTCATTAGTTTCTGTTCTTATCTTTATTATTTCCTTCTTTCTGCTCACTTTGGGTTTACTTTACTGTTTTTACCTACTTTCTTGAGGTCGGACTTGGATTATTGATTTGAGCTTTTTCCTTTTTTTCTAATGTACGTGCTTAGTACTCTAAAGTAATTTCTCAGCATGACTTTAACTATATCTCACACATTTTGATATGTTGTATTTTCATTGTCATTTAGTTCTATGTATTTTTTTATTTTCTTGGAGACTTCTTCTTTTACTCATGGGTTATGTAGAATTGAGCTGTTTAGTAGTCATACATTTGAAGATTTTCCTGTTGTCTTTCTATTATTGATTTCTAGTTTGTTTCATTATGGTAAGAGAATGTTCTCTTTGTGGTTTCAATTTTTTAAACTTTGTTAAACTCTACTTTATAAACTAGGAGACAATCTACCTTGGTGAATGTCCCATGTAAGCTTAGGAAGAATGTACATTTCTGTTGTTGTTGGGTGAAGTAAACTATACATGTCAATTAGATCCAGTTGATTTATGATATTGTTCAGTTTAACTGTATCCTTACTGATTTCCTGCCTGTTAGATCTGTCTATTAGATGTGTTAATTACTGATAGAAAATGTCAAATGCTGATATCTTAGGTCCTGACATCTCCAGTTGTAATTGTGGATTTATCTATTTCTCCCTTCAGCTCTATCAGTTTTTGTTTCATGTATTTCAGAGCTCTATTGGTTGGTGCACACACATTTAGGATCACTATTCTTCTCTGTGGATTGATCCTTTCATACTTATGTAATGTCTCTTATTGACCCTACTAATGTCTTTGCTCTAAAGTCTAGTTAATCTAATATTAATATAAACACTCCATTTTATTAAATCAATATCTGCATGATACAACTTTCTTTTTTTTTTTGAGATGGCGTTTCACTCTTGTTGCCCAGGCTAGTGTGCAATGGCGCGAACTCAGCTCACTGCAACCTCCACCTCCCAGGTTCAAGCAATTCTGCTGCCTCAGCCTCCCAAGTAGCTGGGATTATAGGCATGGGCCACCACGCCCAGCTAATTTTTTCTATTTTTAGTAGAGACGGGGTTTGACCATGTTGGCCAGGCTGGTTTTGAACTCCCAACCTCAGATGATCCACCCACCTTGGCCTCCCAAAGTGCTGGGATTACAGGCATGAGCCTCTGGACCTGGCCCATGATACAACTTTATCCATTCTTTAGGTTTCAGCTTATGTGTCATTATATTTGAAGTGAGTTTCTTGTATGCAGATGTACCTGGCTTGTATTTCTCAATCCACTCTCTCTCTTAATCAGTACAGTTAGACCATTGACATTTGAAGTAATTATGGATATGTTAGAGCTAAGAACTGAGATTTTATTATTTATTTTCTCTTTTTACCCTCTGTTTCTTATTCCTCTGTTTCTCTTTTCTTGACTTCCTGTGGATTTCTGAATGATTTTTAGAATTCCATTTTGATTTATTTATGTATTAGAGTATATTGCTTTGTATATTTTGCTCAGTGGCTGCCTATATACATACACAGTTTATTGTAAATACTGCTATCACTGTTTCAATACTTAGCCTGAAGCATCCAGGCCTTACTGCTACTTAGGTCCCTTTCCCCTCCCCACTTTTACAATATAATTGTCTTAAGTGTTGCTTTCATACATTGAGAATCACATCACATAACGTTATTATTTTTGTTTCAACCATCACATATAATATAAGAAACTCATGAGGTGAAAACTAGTAAAATCGTTTATATTTACCATATTTTTATCCATTCACAATATTCTTGTTTTCTTCCTGGAATTTCAAGAATTCTGCTCCTGGTTTGTTTCTGCCTATCTAGTTACATTTGAGGTGAGTTTCTTGTGACAACATATAATTGGGTCATGTTTTAAATTCATTCTGCCAATCTTTTGTTTTAATTAGATCGTTGATAGGGTTGGGATCTGTGTCCGCATCCAAATCTCATCTTGTATTGTAATCCCCAGTGTTGGAGGTGGGGCCTGGTGGGAAGTGATTGTATCATGGGGATAGAGTTCTCATGAATGGTTCAGCACCATACACCTTGGTACTGTATAGTGAGTGAGTTCTCACGAGATCTTCTTGTTTCAAAGTGTGTAGCATCTCCCCACCCCACTTCCTCCTGCTCCAGCCATGTAAGATGCGTTCTCTGGCTTCGAATTCTGCCATGAGTAAAAGCTCCCTGAGGCCTTCCCACCCATGCTTCCTGTACAGCCTGCTGAACTGTAAGCCAATTAAACCTCTTTTTAAAATAAATTACCCTGTCTCAGGTATTTCTTTATAGCAATGTGAGAAGAGACTAATACAACTATCAACATTTAATGTTGTTACTATACTAGGGCTTAAGTCTGCCATTTTATTTTTTGTTTGCTCCTTCTGGTTTTAATTTTTCTGTTTATTTTCCTTTCTTTTTTTGTGGTCTTCCTGTGAGTTATTTGAATATTTTTAGAGTTCTGGTTTGATATATCTATGGTATTTTTAAGTGTGTCTCCCCGGGTAGCTTTTTTAGTGGTTATTCTACGTATACATGTAAATTAGACTACTGATGTCATCATTTCATCAGTTTGAGTCAAATGTAGAGCACTTACCTTCATAATTATGGCTTTTATAGTATCTGCATAATCCTCATACCAGGATCTCTCAACCTTGTCCCTACTGACATTTTTGGTCAGATCTTTCTTTGTTGTGGATGGCTGGCATCTAGTGGATAGAGGCCATGGATATAGGTAAACATCCTGCAATGCACAGGCCAGCCCCTTCACACAACTATGGACTTTGAATAGATAAAGGGGCGAGGGAAACCTGGCTTAGTGGTCAAGATCTTGGGCTGAGCAGTCAGACGAAAACTTGGGGCCTGATTCTGCTATATTCTAACTGGATCATGCTGGAAAGCTGGCTGGGTTTGCCTAAGCTGCCGTTGCCTCAAGTGTAAAATTGAAATAATAAGAGGATCCAATGAGATACTATGAGATTAGTGCTTAACACAGGAAATGGCAGTAATAAAATAATAACAGCAATAGCCAATAATGGTAATAAAATAATAACAATAATAATCCTGCTTATTATATACCAGGTACTATTCTAGGCACTACCTCATATTATCTCATTTAATTGTTACAATGGCTCAATGAGGTAGGTGCCATTATTGTTCTTGTTACATAGATGAGGATTGTGAGGCATAGAGGGATTAAGTGCTTTTCCCAGAACCCCAGGGACTAGAAACAGATGGGAACCCTTACCAGCCCTGGGACTGGAGGGGCTGGGAACAAGGGAGTTACTAGAGCTTGTGAGAACTGCAGCTGTAAGAGAGGATTGCCCATGAGGAGCTGAGGCCACAGAAAGACGAACACTGCTGTCTTCGTCCATCTTCTGTTGCTTATGTTAAAAGAAAAAAACAAACTCGGTACAATATATAAAAAGGTTTATTCTGAGTCCGTATAAGTGACCATGGCCTGGAGAACAGTCTCAACAGGTTCTGAGAAAGCGTGTCCAAGGCAGTCAGGTGACAGTTTGGTTTTATATACTTTAGGGAGACAGAAGTTACAGAAAAAGACATAAATCAATACATGTAAGGTATACATTGGCCTGGAAGGGTGGGGACATCTTGAAGGGGAGGGGGGACTTACAGGTCACAGGTGGATTCAAAGATTTCCTGATTGTAATTAGTTGAAAAAGTTAGGCTTTGTCTAAACACTTAAAGTCAGTAGAAAGAAATGCTTGAGTTAAGATAAGAGGAGGGGCCAGGTGTGGTGGCTTATGCCTGTAATCCCAGCACTTTGGGAGGCCGAGGCAGGAGGGTTGCTTGAGGTCAGGAGTTCAAGACCAGCCTGACCAACATGTTGAAACCCTGTATCTACTAAAATTACAAAAATTAGCTGGGCATGGTAATAGGCACCTGTAATCCCAGATACTTGAGTGGCTGAGGCAGGAGAATTGCTCGAACTGGAAAGTGGAGGTTGCAGTGAGCCAAGATCAGGCCACTGCACTCCAGCCCAGGCAACAGAGTGAGACATCTCAAAAAAAAAAAAAGATAAGAGGGGGTTGTGGAAACCAAGGTTCTTGTTATGTAGATGAAGCCTCCAGGTAATGGGCTTCAGAGAGAATAGATGGTAAATATCTCTTTTTGGACCTTAAAATGTGTCAGACTCTTAGTTAATCTCTTCTAGATCCTTGAAAAGCCTGGCTACATTTCTGGAGATACTCTACACATACAAATTTCCCCCACAAAAGACAGCCTTGCAAGGCCATCTCAAAATATGTCAATGAAATATATTTTGGGGTAAAATATTCTGATTTCCTTCAGTGTCTGCTATCTGTTATGTGATGCTATACTAGAGTCAGGCTTTGAATTTGGTCTTTTTTTCACAAAGAGTCTGTTTTGTCAGTTTTATGATCTCTATTTTAATGTTAATGCTGGTCAGTTGTGCCTAAACTCCAAAAGGCAGCCGGTATAATGGGGTATGTTCAACCTCTTTTTCCATCATGGCCAGGAATTTAGTTTTTCAGGTTTCTCTAGGGTCCCCTTGGCCCAGAGTGGGTCTGTTCAGTTGGTTGGAGAAGCTTTGGATTTTATTTTTGCTTTACACTTATATCAGAATACCTGAAACTGGGTAACTTATAAAGAAAAAGAATTTCTTTCTTATAATAACCTTATAATAATGGCAACTGAGAAGTCCAAGGTCCAGGTGCTGCGTCTGGTGAGGGCCTTCTTGCTGGTGGGGACTCTCTGCATAGTCCTGAGGTGTGCAGGGTATCCACATGGGGGGTGGAGAACTGAGCGGACTAATGTACTACCTCTGATATCTTTACCTCTTCTTATAAAACCATCAGTCCCACTCACATGATCAATGAATGGATTAATCTATTCACAAGGGCAGAGCCTTCATGACCCAATCACCTCTTAGAGGCCCCACCTGTCAATACTGTCACATTGGAGATAAAATTTTAATGTGAGTTTTGGGTGGGACAAATATTCAAACCACAGCAACAGCCACAGCTGCATCAGGACCCAGCAAGGAGGGCGGGAGTCTACTGCCTCTCTCTGCTCTTATTGGCCAAACACAGCAGAAAGCACAGGCCTGGGGAGACTGGGTGACTGGCTATGGACATAGGTCTCTCTTAATGCTAGAGCAGAGCCAAGAATATGGAAAAGAGATGGAGGTGGGAGAAACAGAGCATCATACCCCAGGGCCATTGTCATGGTCTTCCAAATAGTACCTCTGCTGCTAGAGCTTCTGGCACAGAAAACTCAGAGTGGTCAGCTACTCCTTGGTGACCCATGGAGGGTGGCTGGGGAAGGGTATCAGTGATAGAGGCCTCTGAGCCGTGTAGACCTGGGTTATGGCACAGCCCTGCCGAGCCAAGCCTCCCTCACTGCAGAACTCAAAGGACCTTAACAGAATCTCCATTCATTTAATTATCTAAATATTTAGTTGGTGCCTACTCTGTGCCAAGTGCTGTACAAGGTGCTGGGGACAAAGCTGTGCACAACCCAGACCCAGTCTCTGCCCTGACGGAGCTGACCCTCCAGTGGGGGTGACTGGTATTAAATAATTGTAGGCTGCAGTAAGGACTGTGATAGAAATGAAACAAGATATAAAATACAGAGAGTGCCTGGGTTAGGGGCATCATCTTGGGTAGGGTAGTCAGGGCAGGCCTCTCTGAGGAGGTGACATTTGTGTTAAGACTTGGTACAGAAGAAGGAGCTCATCATACAAAATCTGGGGAAAAACTCTTCCACGGATAAGGAAGAAAAAGTGCAAAGACCCTGGCGCAGTGATATTGACATATATTATATTAAGAAATGTATATTTAGTCTTCCTCCAGGTTTCTGTCACAGAGGTCTTAAACCCTTGGAATTTCCTAAGTGATAGAGGTGGAGGAACTTCTTTTGTTTTTCATAATAAGCTCCTTTCAACCATACCTGACTATATGTTAATGAGGTTACCCTTTGAGAATGGGGATTGGTTGCCAGAGGATCCAACCAGGTGAGTTCCATCGCCCCCAACCTCTAGGGTCCAAGAAAGGGACTGGAAATTGACTAATCACTGAAGGTCAATGACTTACTCAATTATGGCTACATAATGAAGCCTCCATACAAACCCTAATCAATGGGATTCCAAGAGCTTCCTGGTTGGTGATGACATCCAGGTGCTAGAAGGGTGGCACCTGGGAGAGGACAAGGAAGCTCCAGGCCTCTATCCACACTTGCCCTGGGTGTCTCTCCATCTGTTTGTTCATCTGTATCCTTCGTGATTCCCTTCATAATAAACCAGTGTTGTGAGCTGTCCTAGCAAATTATTGAAAGGAGGGGGTCATGGAAATTCCTGACTTACAGCCTGTTGGTCAGAAGCGTGGACTACAATCCAGGACTTGTGGCTGGTGTCTGAAGTAGGGGGCAGTCTTGTGGGACTGAGCCCTTACCCTGTGGGTATGCACTCACTGTAGGTAGTCAGTGCCAGAATTAAATTGTAGGATGCCCAGTTGGTGACCAGGGAGCTGAAGAATTGCTGAATGCCAGCTGAAAACCCATACATTTGGTATCAGAAGTATTGTGCGTATACAGGAAAAATACAGGAAAACAGTTTTTTCCTTCTGGGCAGGATAAAGTTTGAGTCGTCCCAGCAACAGAAAGAAGCTGGTGGGACTGGAGGGAATTGAGAAGTAGGAGAGGGGTGGGCAGGGACCAGGTGTCACTTCCCTGGGCGGCTCTGGCAGGGAGTTTGCATTTTATTCTGAGAGCCTTGAGAAGCCGGGGAGGTGTGAGCAGGTGAGTACCAGACTGGACCTAAGGCAAAGTGAGTGCCTGGCACTTACACAATCTGAGAGCGAGGTCTCCTTCACTTTGGTCCCCACTGCTCTTCACTGCTCTCCACCAGTGCCAGCCTTGCTAAGTGCTGTGATGTGATTTGCCACTTTAGGAAGAGGCCTCCAGCTGTCGGAGGAGAATGGAGGATGGGGGCACAGGGACATGGGGAGACCCCTCAGGCTGCTGTTACAGTTCCCAGGAGAGATGCCTCAGTCAGCCCATCCCTCCTGAGGAAACTGGAGTCCTCTCTGAGTCCTTGAATCATGACTTTGGAGTGGTGTCCAGGTTCCCCCACAGATGGCAGCAACAAACAGACCCTTTCAAGGCCACAGCGACAGTGATGCCACCAAGGCACTCCTTGCTCACAACGCCTCTCTCTTATTTAAAATAAATGGGACCAAAAGTCTATATCTGGGCAGGACCTGAAGGCTCACTTCTCCCCAAAAATAGAAAAATTACCATAGAGAGCAAAGAGCAGAGGGAGGTTGGTTGTCCCGGCCTCCCTCACCCACCCTTTCCTACAGATCAGGCATCACAGTGGAATGTTCTCTCTTTTTTTATCATTTTGTTTATTTTGCCATTTAAAACTAACATGAATAATTTTTGTTAAGGGATCCATTGACAAGAGGCTTTCACACACATCCCTATTGGACTGAGTTCTTATAACAGCCCCATTTCCCCATTTCATAGTGGAAGAAACAGAGATTCCTCACTGGCTGGTTCATGGGGAAACTGAGCTAGTGAGTGGAGGATCTGGGACTGAAACAGCTGAAAGCACCAGCCCCCAGCTGGTTTAAACCCCTCACTGAGGCCGGACATAGTGGCTCATGCCTGTAATCCCAGCACTTTGAGAGGCCGAGGCGGGCAGATCACTTGAGGTCAGGAGTTTGAGACCAGCCTGGCAAACATGGTGAAATCCTACCTCTACAAAAAAAAATACAAAAATTAGCCGGGCATGGTGGTACACCCTTGTAATCCTAGCTACTTGGGAGGCTGAGGTGGGAGGATGGCTTGAACCTGGGAGGTGGAGGTTGCAGTGAGCCGAGATTGTGCCACTGCACTCCAGCCTGGGCAACAGAGTGAGACTCTGTCTCAAAACAACAGCAACAACAAAACAAACCCCTCATTGAGTCCCCCACGGCTTGAGAGCTGGAACTTCATCTCGCTCACCTCTGCAGCCCAGTGTGCTGGCAGGCAGAAGAAGACCAGAAATGTTCACTTCCTCAAATTGGGCTGTGTCTGTCCCTTTCCCTGGGGACAGTTTGTCTGTTGAATTGAGAGGATTGTTCACAGACAGGCTGATTAACTGACTCAGGTCCTGGGCTGCCACCAACACACTCAGCTGGGCCCATGGGAGAAATTCTATCTGCAGAAGTGGTCTCAAAGGGCTTTCCTGCTGGTCTATTGACCGAGCAAATTGCAAATATTTTTCTTTTGACTTTAACACAGTTAAGTTTTTGCTCTGCTATAGCTTCTGCTGTTCAAAGAAACACTCTCATTGTTCATGCCAGGAGACATTATACAAATCAGTATCTGCGAGCTGGCATCGGGTCTGCCTTTGTGTAAATATCCACTTAATTCTTTTTATTCAGATCTGTGAATTTAGAGGCAAGAGGAAAAAAATAAAAGCATGAAGCACGAATCCTGCATCCTGAAAGAAGCAACAGATCACCAAACACACTCCCTCTCTCCCAGCCTTCTTCTTTGCTTGGCTTCTTTGTCTCCTTCACACTATTTTCTTTCTGCTAAATGGAATTTAGATGCTCCTGTCACACCACTGCCTAAAGGCAGATTCCAGATGGACCGGCTTTGCATGTGCGAAGGCCCTGCGGCAGGTGTGGCTGGAGCATAGTGACCCTGGGGAAGGGCAGCAGGACCTGAG
The DNA here is from genome assembly GCF_028885655.2 of Pongo abelii. Taxonomy (NCBI): domain Eukaryota; kingdom Metazoa; phylum Chordata; class Mammalia; order Primates; family Hominidae; genus Pongo; species Pongo abelii. The sequence continues at coordinate 52,557,619 of NC_072006.2, read as the reverse complement.
ACTGGAGAGCAAGGTGGGATACGGATCCTGGAGGCTCTCGAGGGTTCTGCTAAGAAGTGCCAGCCATTGATCAGGTGAGGGGTGGGCCTAAGCCTCTGTCCACTGTCAAAGGACAACAGAGTTTGGAAAGTTGTTGCTAGCAGCAAATATAAAGATCTTCAAGGCAAGACTTTGCAATCGACTCTTAAATTGGTGGTGATCCAATTGCAAATCTGTAGCCTTTTGGAATTCATTATTAGAAACATGAATCAGTCTTTTAGTTGCCAAGAATAGACAATTTGGATGAAACCAAGTTGCTCCTCGTGTAACAGTGTGCATTAATGATCAGGCATATAGATGATTTTCAGGCAGTTTTCAAAAAGAATTTTCAGCCAGGCAGCAATCAGAGCCCAGGGCTTGCGTTGACGATTTGGCACATGGGAATATGGCGGCATTTAGAATGGGTCGCATGGGCCACTGATGGGCATTTCCAGATTGTGGATACTGTTAAGGGAGCCTTGATTCTAGGCAGACCTTTGCAAGGTGGATTTGAGCTTAGAGAAGTCGGGAAGGGCTATGTCATATGGGGCCTCATAGGCTATGATGAGGGTTTGGGTTTTTTTCTAGGGATGTGGGTCAGGCGGCTTTAAGCAGAGGAGAGGCATGATGTGACTTAGGTCCCAGTAAGACCTTCTGGCTTCATGTGGATGACAGGCAGTCAGGGGCAAGTGTAGAAGCCCAGAGACTGTAGAGAAAGCCATTGTGATAATCAGGGGAGAGATGATGAAGGGGCTTGGGTTGAGCTGGGGCCACTGCACCACTCCAGGGAGAATGGGGACTGAGGTCAAGGGGAAAAGGAAGGGGAAGGTTTCTAGCCTTTACACCTGAACCACCAGGTTGGTGATTGAACCCCAGAACTTCTCATTTGGTATCAATAAATGCTTACTGTAGAATCCTTGGTTGAAGTTGGCTAAATATTAGGCCTGGATTATAATTTTGTATTGATGAATCTTGATGAAAACCAACAGAATATGCTGGCATCAGAAAGGAAGCTACAGGTGAGATGCAGACACCGGAGGGCAGAGCTAGGAAGGCCATAGAAAGTGGAGACTCTACGAATGTGTGTTTATGATGTACAATAGGTAGATGTGTAGGTGAATTTATGTGTGTATATTGTATGCATACATTGTAAGTGGAAGAAACAAGATTTGAACTCCAAGCCCAGGTCCTTAATGACTGTGCTATTTAGCCAGTCTCTGGGAGAAGACATTGAATTGTTCCAATTTGAAAGTTCATTTTTCACTGTTATAAATAATGTTGCTAGGTGTCTTTCTACATGCACCTGTGCACCCTGAGTGAGTGTTTCTGGAGATGAATGCCAGGGAGTGGATGCAGTGGTCTGAGAATCCCTGGCATCTGTAGCCTCTGTCAGCTTCCACTCCTGGTGACTCTCCCTACTAGATCAGCACTAAGAAGCCTTAGTTCTTTGCAGAAAGCAAGACAGACAGACAGACAGACAGACAGACACACACACACACACACACACACACAGTGTGTGTTCTTTCTGCAAAGAACTAGACCTTCCCCTCCAACTAAGAAACTGGCCTTTGAAGGTGACCAAGCTCCTTCCAAGAGATGGTGGACGAGAAGGGGGATGGGCCTTCTGCATGTCTAGTTCAACCCAGGTCAATGATGCTTGTCCACAAAAAAGTTAACACATTCTCTTGCATCCAAGTACAGCCGACATGCAGCAGTGGGGGTCACGGAAAAACTTAATATCTGCTATTTTCTGCTCATCCATGCAACCGTTCTGACAGTTCTCTGTGCTGGAGATTTCTCGACCAAAATAATCCCAGGGTTCCTCCCTGTCCTAGAGAGGGTGAATAGGTGTCCACCCTGTCAACCTAATTTACAGAGAGATGTTCTCTAAAAGGAAAAGAAACGTATTCAGGAATCAAGCCTTGCAATGAGAATATGGATGCCATTGTAAATGATGTGTGAATTCAGGGAGGTAAAGGCAGACAGAGGTTTTCAGAGGGAAAAATGAGAAAGACTAAAGAATTATTTTGAAATAATTATCCTTGACTGCAAAGACCAATAACAAGGGTGGCATCAGTCCAAGGTTGGACGGCAGTTTCTGGGCAGATGTCCTCGCAGAAGTATTTTTTGTGTAAGGCTGCGGTGACCTTTTTGCAAGGTTGTGGTTTTCACAGTCTTTTGTGATGGTTTTGTTATCAGGCGTACAAGCCTGAGAACCCTCTCTTCACGGCCTTCCCCAGCTCTGCACGGCCTTCTCCAGCTCTGCACGGCCTTCCCCAGCTCTGCACGGCCTTCCCCACCTCTGCACGGCCTTCCCCAGCTCTGCACGGCCTTCCCCAGCTCTGCACGGCCTTCCCCAGCTCTGCACGGCCTTCCCCAGCTCTGCACGGCCTTCCCCAGCTCTGCACGGCCTTCCCCAGCTCTGCACGGCCTTCCCCAGCTCTGCACGGCCTTCCCCAGGTCTACACGGCCTTCCCCACCTCTACACTGCCTTCCCCAGGTCTACACGGCCTTCCCCAGGTCTACACGGCCTTCCCCACCTCTACGCGGCCTTCCCCAGCTCTGCACGGCCTTCCCCAGCTCTGCACGGCCTTCCCCAGGTCTACACAGCCTTCCCCACCTCTACACCGCCTTCCCCAGCTCTACACCGCCTTCCCCAGCTCTACACGGCCTTCCCCACCTCTACACCGCCTTCCCCACCTCTGCACGGCCTTCCCCAGCTCTACACGGCCTTCCCCAGCTCTGCACGGCCTTCCCCAGCTCTGCACGGCCTTCCCCACCTCTGCACGGCCTTCCCCAGGTCTGCACGGCCTTCCCCAGGTCTACACGGCCTTCCCCACCTCTGCACGGCCTTCCCAGCTCTGCACGGCCTTCCCCAGCTCTGCACGGCCTTCCCAGCTCTGCACGGCCTTCCCCAGCTCTGCACGGCCTTCCCAGCTCTATTTGTCCAGGTTTTTTGTTGGTTTGTTTTTTAAACACCAGTGACTCCATTTTGATTCTGACAACTTTCACAACCCTAACTTGAATCTGGTTGGGAGGACTCGGGCTGGACACAACAAGGTGAGAAGCTCATTCTGTTTCCAAATTGTGAGGTACAGGTGGAGAGTCGTACCTTGTATAGATTCTCCCTTTCTCTACGGGGAGAGAAACGCAGTGACAACCGGACCTTGTTTGAACTGTGTCCTTTGGCCAGAAAGTCTATGGCAGGAATGGATTTTTTAGAAATACACTATGAACAGGTGTGACTGGCTTAATTCAACCCAAACAAACCTTTGGTGAGCCTCTTTGGAGGCCAGGATTTAGCCAGGCTCTGGGGCACCCAGATGGCAATTCATGGTTCTTGCCTTGAGGAGCAACTGCTGTAGCTCAGGGGTTCCCAATATCAGCTATGCACATACAGTTGCACCATTTTTGCAATAACGCAATGCCATCTGTAGAATTACCTGAGGTTTCTCTGAACTGGACTTTGTATTTTTATGGTTGAGTAATTTTGGACTGTGAATAGGAAAGCAATATCCACTGACGTAGGTAAGAGGCCATTGTAAAACCAAGCACAGTGCAGTTATTAACTTCAGCACATTGCTGCCTTCACAGTGGTCCGTAAGTGCCTATTTCCGAGCGTGAGTAGGAGAGAGGCATTCAAGGCAATGAGCCCCTGAGACTTTCTCCCTGACTGTTAAGGATGGAGGCTGGAAAAGGGCAAAACATTGCCAAGTGTGAGTCCCAGGCATTTAATGTTGGTGCCATGCTTATGACATTTAAGGAGTGCTATGTGGCAGTCAGTGGCTCTTGTGTCTGAGGCTTAAGGATACAGTCAATCCTCAAACCCCGGAACATCAGGGGTGGAGTCGCCACTGCTCATTGCCCTGAGGGTCCACACCAGGTAGAAATCAGGTGCTTTTTAGAGAGTATCCCAGACTGTTGCATTTCAAGTGTGCCCCCACCAAACTAGATTAAAAGCAAAAAAAAAAAAATTATTTGCCATTCAGAATTTTGTTGAATGAGAACATCTCCATCTATTATATTGAAGGCCACACACTGACTTCGTGATCAGGGCCTGATCAATCACTGCTCCCCAGGCACACATGCCTCTGAGCCTCTGAGCGTGTGTAGCAAGGGGTGGGAGATGAGAACAGAGGAGCAACAAAGGCTGATCGTGAAGGACCAGGAGGCCTTGCAAGAGAGCTTGGATTTAATTCTAAGAACAATGGAAGGCCATTGATGCATTCTAAGCAAGTGAAGGCTATGCCCTTCATGTTCTTAAAGGTCCACCCTGGCTGTGTTCTTAAAGTGTATCCCCTTCATGTTCTTAAAGACCCATCCTGGGTGAAGAGGGTGGCCCAGGGACAAGAGCAGAAGCAGGGAGATCGGGTGGTGGTTGCAGTGGTCCAGGTGGGAGATGCTGATGGCATGGAGCAGACGGGGCGCTGCAGAGGGAGAGAGGTGAGTGGATTCCGGTGCTGCTTGAAGATCGGCAGGGCTTGCTGATGGATCTCAGGTGGGCAGGTGAGGGAAGAGGAATCAGGGATGACTCCTGGATGTTGGCTGAGCTGTTGGGCAGATGGTGGTGCCATTTACAGAGATGAGAAGGCAGGGGGAGGAAGAACAGATTGGGAGAGGTGGCGAAGGGTGGATATTAAGCTGCTTTGCAGACGTTGCCCCCTAGGCCAGTGGCTGGTTTACTGGCTCTATCTGGCCAACTCCCCAAACTTGGAAACACACCTTATAGGCCATGCCTCATTGAACAGAAAACCTGCTGCCAAGGACAAAGCGTTATTGGATCACAAGTAATCGTCAGGAAAGGACAATTTCTGGGTGGAGCTTCTCAGAGAAGAGATGAGAAATGACTGCAGAGTCCTATTGATTATACCTGTGTCCTTTGTGTCCTGCCCTTTCCCTGGGGCTCGCTGCCATCTCCCTTCCAGTGACGATGACCATATCAGAATTTTCTCCCAGAAGCTTCTACAACTAGAGCCAGCAGAAGGTGGAGGAGAAAAAATTCACAGTATGATTTTTCAGTCCAATGTTCATTAATGAAATTCAATTCCCCCTCTTTGACATCTGCTTAATTGAATTTGAGTTTAGGAACCAATTTTGAGCCTTGGCTTTTTGGAGCTAAAACTAGCAATGACATTTGACTTGATTTGGTAATAACTGAGAGTCAGGAATAGTTCGCCTTGGCCCTGTTGGGAGGAAGCCTCATCTGATAAGTGGGTCCTGGGAATCCAGTGTCCTCATTCTGGATTAAGTTACAGGAACAGCAAGAGTTGCCACCACATCAGTGAGCACGTTACTGTGTGGAAAACAATGGATTTGCTCTGCCCAGATGTGGTTTCTGATTGCTGTTGTTTGTCCCCCAGCCCTTTCTCAAAACCCCTGCTGGGGACAGCACTATTCTGGGGCAGGTGGTCAGGCCTGATGGGGCCCAGTCTGCTGCGGCTGATAAGCAGGTGTGGCCATGGGCACCGTGGACAGCTCAGAAGCCGATCCTTTGGACTGTGGATGCTCCAGGGACACCTGAGCCTGGGCAAGGGCTACTGAGTGAATTCTAGCCTGGCAGGAGGACACCAGGGCAGGAGGATGGTGCAGGACATAGGTGCTTTCCTGCTTCCCCACAGGTGCTCACTGGCCCTCACCCCTTCCTTTCCACTTCATAGTCTATCCCCAGCCTCTATCTGAGACCACCTCTCACCACGCCAGACCTGCAGCCCCTCTTCTCCTATGAACACCTACAGGCTTGTTTTGGAATTTCTCTCTGTGCCACACTCGAAAGTTCTATTTGCAGGTTTATTTATCTCATCTCTTGAGCTGGAGCCAGAGGTTGCAAACTCAGCATCTACAGGGGCTGGGAGTGGGGTTAATGTCAATTAGAGAATTGGGTGTGGAGGGGATTATGGTGGACAGGTGAGGATGTGCTCAGTCTAGAAAGCAGCCCTCACTACACACTCCCCATGTGGAAAGGGAAACAGTATGAGCAGGTCTTCCAACTCTTCGAGCATAGCCAAAAGTAAAATCTCTCAATTAGAAAAGAAGTTGGGGCCAGGCATGGTGGCTCACGCCAACATTTTTGGAGGCTGAAGCTTGTGGATCACCTGAAGGCAGGAGTTCGAGACCAGCCTGGCCAACATGGCGAAACCCCGTCTCTACTAAAAATACAATAATTAGCCTGGCGTGGTGGCACGTGCCTTTAATTCCAGCTACTCAGAAGGCTGAGGTAGGAGAATCGCCTGAACATGGGAGGCAGAGATTGCAGTGAACTGAGATTACGCCACTGCACTCCAGCCTGGGCATCTGAGTGAGACCCTGTCTCAAAAATAAATAAATAAAATAAAAAAGAAGTTGGTAGCTAATTAAAGAAAAAAATTGTTAACATCTTGGAGGGAGGACCCAAAACAAACTCACCTGTAGAAAGGATCCCGATGGCAGACTGTGTTATATTGTTGCACTATATGTGTGAACTACAAGATGTAAACTTCTAGAAGGCTAACATATATTAAGTGCTCGCTATGCACAGTGTTGCACTACGCATAGGCTTTATGTGTATTTTCTGAATTGGTATTGAAGCAGTTAAGAACATGCTGCCTTGAAATATGCTGCTCTGGCATGTTGGCTATTTTGAATTACAGGTGCTTGCAATACAGCAGGCACAAGATCATCCTAACCTTCATTCTGTTTTGCAAAAGCAGGAGGTGAAATTCCTATGTGAGTGATGCCCTCCCTATATCCCTAGAAGGAAAGTAACATTCTTTTTTTTTTTTTTTTTTTTGAGACGGAGTCTCACTCTGTTGCCCAGGCTGGAGTGCTGGAGTGCAGTGGTGCGATCTCGGCTCACTGCAAGCTCTGCCTCCCGGGTTCACGCCATTCTCCTGCCTCAGCCTCCAGAGTAGCTGGGACTACAGGCACCCGCCACCACACCTGGCTAATTTTTTGTATTTTTAGTAGAGACGGGGTTTCACCCTGCTAGCCAGGATGGTCTCGATCTCCTGACCTTGTGATCCGCCCGCCTTGGCCTCCCAAAGTGCTGGGATTACAGGCGTGAGCCACCACACCCAGCTGGAAAGTAACATTCTTATCACCAAGGGCTGGAAGTTGAGATGAGAGAATTCCCTACAGACCTTGTTATAATAATTTTTTTTTTTAGCCTCCCACATAATTTAGTTGCTCTTCTACGAATTACTGCTCTTGGTCCAGTTCGAAATATAAGTGTTTAACTAATTGTATCTTTGGGTCTTCTGTACCATGTAAAACTTGAATTAAATAGAATAAATGTGTGTGTGTTTCTTCTGTTGATCAGTCTTATGTCAATTTCATTCTCAGGCCCAGCTAAAAACTGGGTGGAGGTAAAATTTTGCCTCTTTCACAATATTTAGAACAAACTCAGAAGGGGTGATGTTGTTATTCTCCCCATATTACAGATGAGGCAACTGAGGCACAGGGAAGTTGAGTCCTTTGCACAGGTCCCACAGAGAGTAGCAAGTCAGGATTCAAGCCTGGGACTTCTAATTTGAGAGCCCATGCCCTGACTTCTCCACTGACCTAAGTTTGGTGACTTAGAATATTCTGGAATTATTCTAGAAATGTATAGATAAATCCTAGACCTAAAGTAACCTATGCCATATGCATTTGTAGATGAGAAGTACATGTCTTACTGAAGACTGTGGAAATGGCTAGTGGCTGGGGGCTGGGGTGTGTGTGTCCTGCCTTATTTTTCAGACTCTTAATCCAGTGCTCCGGCATGCTGCAAGTACAAAGATGAGGGTGGGGCTGGTGGTTCAGTTGCAAGCCTGTTTCTCTCTGTCTATGAGAGACTGAGATAGAGATGAAGATGGAGCAATAGCAAACAAGCAAGAAAGAGACAGACAGAGTAAGCAAACAGTTCAACCCTTAAGAGGAAACTAAAGAACACGGGTAAGAAAGGAAATGCTTGGAAAACGGCAGGCCTCGAGCTGCGCTTTCTTCTTTCTCGGCCTGCCCCACGCCAGGTTGCCCCTGAGATCCTGCTCCTTAATCCAAGAGAGAGGAGAAAACACGGTGTAGGGAATCCTAGGCCCAAGGAACCCCCTGCAAAGTTTGAGCACATCAAGGAAAAATGTGGCAGATGAATTCTGGGCCAAAGCTGAGAGCGTCTCCTGGGTTTCTGGGCCACCAGTAGAAAACTAGCTTGTGCTGACTTCGTCCCCATTAGCATCCTGGCTGGTTGACCTAACAGTGGCAGACTCACAGGCCTGGAGAAGCTTGGCTCAGAGTCACTTGGGCAGCCCAAGCAGAAAACTCCTGGTCTCCCAGAATTCTAAAAATTCTAGAACCACGTGGTCCTCTTAGTTTCCCTTTTTTTTTATAAAGACATGAGTACAATACATACTCCGCCTCCCTCTGAGCTCTACAAGAAGGAATGCAGCAAGCTGAGTGTAATAACAAAGGTGACTTTGACTCAGTCTCAGGGCTGAGAAGGCAGTGGGGAGAGGTGGGGGCTGTGGCGAAGTGGGGAGCCCAGGCCCCATTTGAAGAGCATTGCTACTTCTCAGTGGCTGTGGCTACTCATTTGTCTAAGAGAAAGCAGAAATCCAGATGTTTAGGTGACATCTAATTTTTAAAGCACCGTAGAGACCCAACAAAACACTTCTTTGGATCTGTGAGTCACCTGTGACCTTGTTTTATATTCAGAGTCACTTGTGGTTGCTGCAGAGAGAGACGAGTCCTTGCCCAGAGCCTCCACACGAGCATCTCAGGCTCTGCCATATGGAATGTGCTGCTCCTCGGGGGTGAGGCATGGAGGAGAGAGGAAGTCCTTGCTCATCTTGGTTCTTGCCCAGATTTACTTGTTTCTAGGCTGTTTTCTTTCCCCTCTCTGATTCCTCCCCCAATATTCTTCATTACATGAGTAATACAGTTGTTCTTTAAAGATTTAAATAGCACAAAGTGCTTCATTCCCCACCCACCACTAACACAGACCAGTATCACGCTCAGGTTCTTGTGCATCCTCTGAGAACATTTTCCCCTCATTTACTCATAGACACATAGATATTAGACATCTATGCATATTGAGAAAAAGCATAGGGTAAACTGAGTCATTACACAGCAACAGGGTGCTCTTTGGAGGGTGGCACCAGAGAGGGTCTTGCGGAGGAGGTGACATCTGCAGAGCCTGGAGTGAGAGGACGAGCCAGGCAGATATCTGGGGAAGAGAAGCCTTGGCAGAGGGACCCGCAAGTGCAAAGGCCCTAAGGCAGGAGGGTTCTCAAGGGGGTTGGGGAGCAGCACAGAGGCCCACGTGGCTGCAGCAGGGGAGTGAGGTGGGGAGTGGCAGGGGCGGAGGTTGAAGAGAGGATGAGGGGTCAGGCCATGGGGAAGAGTTTGGCTTTTATTCTGCATGAGAGGGTGGGTCCCTAGAGGACTCTGAGTGATGGAATCTGATGAGCTGACTTGGGCTGAAAGGCCCACCCTGGCTGTGAATGGGGAACACGGGGTGGTGGCCGAGGGTGAAGCTGGGAGACCAGTTAGGAGACTACAATAGTCCAGGCAAGAGATGGCAATGGTTAGACACAGACTGAAGTCAAGACCCTTCATTTACTGACCCCAGCTTCATTCTTCTCACTGTCCCACCCTTGCTCTCTCTATTTCCCAAAGAGTTCCTGAAATCACGTAATCTAATTATTCAGCTATAACTAAACCACACACACACACACACGCCAGGACATCATCTCCTTCATTATCTACCCCATGCGGTGCTCCTGTACTTCTCAGGAGAAGGGAAGCAGGCATTCGGTCAGATGCAGTGTGCGTCTGCTGCTCGCTGATGGAAGTAGTCTCTTGCACGGAAGTCTCTGGACTGGAAAACTAAGCTTTACCTTTGAATCTTCAAAGTATTAGACGCCGTCTAAGTTCCAGGAAACATTGTTTGCTCTGAACTTTGGAATATGGAATTAATTCAGCATTTCCCTGGTGTGTTATGTGTCACACCAATACTACACGGTACGCCAGAGTGCATTATCCATTTCACTATTTAATCTTTAAAGTTTTAAAGAAACACCATACATAACTAATGCATGAAATCTACCATTTCACAGACAATATTGTTTGGTTTGAGGTTAAAATTTTTAAAGTGATCCATTTAAAAATAATATTAGTTAAATAATTGTACAGGTGGTGCAGTGAGATGACCCAAACAACATTCATAAGGGGTGTGTGAGTGGAGGGTGCTTGTGAAATGCTGAGTTTCTGGCAGGCGGTGGGGTGCGGTTTGGGCATCGAGATTTAAGTTCACTGGGGTGTTCCCCCACTCTCAGCCCATCCCCCCAGCCCATCAGAGTCACAGAGAGAGGTGTTAGGGTGACCTCATCCTTGGCCCAGCTAGGTGGGGAGTTTTGGTCATGGATAGAAATTGTGTCTGTTTTTTTCCACTTGTCCCCAGGCTAATGTTGGAGAAAACACGTTTTGGTTGGCTGGCCCAGCTGTATTTGAAATATTAAAAAACTGGCTTCTTTCGTCTTTCACAGCAACATCTTCCAGGTTCTCACCTCCCATCAGAGCTCTGTGTCTACATTAGGGCTGGGGCTGTGGGAGGAGATAAGATCGTTTTTTTTTTGTGTTAAAGATGTTGATGTATAAAGCTTGGTAGTTACAGCGTTTTTAATAAATCAGGTTAACGTTCCGGGGGAGGCTTACCACTTGCTATTTATGCACAAATGCCTCTATCACTTAAGAAGCTTGTTAAAATGGTAGTTTAAGAGTAAATTAACAAAGTGCTTCACAGCTGGTGTGTTTGGGCAGGGTGAGCACACCTAACAAGGACACACACACAGAGGGGAGCCAACGGCAAGAGCACCCAACAGCTAATTGCCTCCAAAATTAGTAGGATAGAAAAGCAAATGCTTCAAGACCCTGGTTCTGAGCAGATTAAAAATAAGAAACAGTTCTGCAGGCTGTTTGCTTTTTGCCAATGCAGCATGTGAATTATTCACCAGGTGGCAGCTTCCCCTGCATTTCTGAAGAAAGGTCTGACAGGTTGAATGGAGAGCCAGCTTTCATCCTTTTTACTACTGAGACAATTTTTGAAGAAGGAGTGAGGCCGGGTTCTCATTTCCTCTCCTTTGTCTTTCTTCCTCGTTGTAAACAGTGGCCTTGCTATGTCCCGAATTCACGCCTGCAACAAGTATTTCTGAGCATTCACCGTAGGCTAGTATCTTAGTCCGCCTGTGCAGCTAGGACAGCATACCACAGACTGGGTAATTTATGAACAATAGAAATGTGTTTCTCACAGTTCTGGAGGCTGAGAAGTTCAAGGTCAACACTGGCAGCACTGGTGTCTGCTCAAGGCATCTCTCTACTTCCAAGATGGTGCCTTGTTGCCGTCTGGTTGGCCCAGAGAGTAGGAACACTGTGTCCTCAATGAAAGACACGAGAATGCCCCCCTCAATCGCAAGCCCTTTTATAAGGGCGCTTATTCCATTCATAAGCGGGGAGCCCTCATGACTTAATCACCTCCCAAAAGCCACACTGCTTATACTGTTGCAATGGGGACTAAGTCTCAATGTGAATTTTGGAGGGGACACCACCGTTCAAACCATAGCAGCAGCCTGGGCAAGATGGTGAGACCCTGTCTCTACAAAGTATTTAAAAACTAGTCAGATGTGGTGGCTCATACCTGTAGTCCAAACTACTCGGGAGGCTGAGTGGGGAGGATTACTTGAGCTCTAGAGGTTGAGGTTGCAGTGAGCCATGATCGCACTACTGCACTCCAGCCTGGGTGACAGATTGAGACCTTGTCTCAAAAAAAAAAAAAAAAAAAAAGCAGCTAGACACAGCTCTAGGTATTGGGGAGATCATGGATGAACAAATCGAGGCACTTTTTTGTTTTTGCTTTTGAGGCAAGACCTCCCTCTGTTGCCCAGCTTACCACAAGCTCTTGGGCTCAAGCGATCCTCCCACATCAGCCTCCCAAGTAGCTGAGACTACAGGCACATGCCACCATGCGTAGGTAATCTTTTAACAAGATTTTTGTAGAGGTAAGGCCTTACTATATTGCCCAGGCTGGTCCTGATTTCCTGGCCTCAAGCAATCCTCCTGCCTCAGCCCCGAAAGTGTTGGGATTACAGGCATGAGCCACCATGTCCAGCCGAGGTTCATTTTTATAAATGATACTTAGTACGTAGTTATGAAAAGGAATGCACTATTGACATACAATTGTATGGATTAATTTTACAACAGTATGCTGGGCAAAAGAAGCTAGACACAAGAGTGCATGCTACACATTCTTTTGATACAACATCTAGAACCAGCAATGTTAATTTACGGTAAAGGCAATCAGAAAACAGGCAGCTGCTGGGGCCTGGTATGTGGGGTTGACAAGATGGGATGCAAGGGAGGTTTTGAAATGAGGGCAATGTCCTATATTGTGATAAGCGTTTGCATGATAGGGGTTTGTGCATTTGTCAAAACAGATCTAAATGCACATTCAAAAGCTATACATTTCGCCATCTCTAGATTACAAGTCAAGTAAAGCATTTCTTAGGCAAATAAAGAAAATCATCCAATTCGGAGGTCCTTTGGGTAAAATGGTATATTCGTCTCAGGGTGTAAATGTGAGCAGTGGCAATAAACAGCCGCATCTTTTGAGAGTTGGAGGCTCGGAGGCCTGGAGAGGGAAGAACCTTGTTAACAGTGGGGGGAAAGCACCTTTGACCTGAGCTTCCCAAGGACACAGATATGACTGGCTTGTCTCTGTCCCCCAGGGTGCCTTGCCTGGCCTATGTAAATGTTGTTGAGTGGATGGATGGGGCCTGGGGGGCTCGAGGGTAGCTTGAGCGAATTCACAGGAGATCTGAGGGCAGGCTTTAGGCAGTGGAAGGATTTCCCTGCAGTTAGAGGCATGAATGCCAGGGTTCTTCACTCAGAGTCCGCCATTCTGCTCACAACAACCACTACAGTCTGCTCAATCATGAAAATGAGAGATATTATAGACAGTGCACAGGTGCAGACATTAGTCTGTGGTACTCACACACAAGACAAGAGAGTTCATGCAAAGTATGTAGCAAGGGGCTGGCCCCTAGGAGGCCCTCAAGCAATAACCACCAAGTTCTTGGCTATGGAAGTGGAGTTTGGGATTTGATACAGTTTTGTTCTGGGTCCCTACTCAAATCTCATGTCAACTTGTAAATCCCAGTGTTGGAGGAGAACCTGGTGGGAGGTGATTGAATAATGGGGGTGATTTCTAATGGTTTAGCACCACCCCTCTAGTGCTGTCTGGTGATAGAGTTCTCATGAGATCTGGTTGCTTGAAAGTGTGTAGCACTTCCCCCTTCCATCTCTCTCTTTTCCTCGTGCTCCAGCAATGCAGGACGTGCTCCCTTCCTCCTCACTTCTCACCATGGCTGTAAGTTTCCTGAGGTCTCCCATCCATGCTTCATGTACAGCCTATGGAAATGTGAGTTGATTAAACCTCTTTTCTTTACAAATTATCCAGTCTCAGGTATGTCTTTATAGCAGTGTAAGAATGGACTAATACCGGATTCAAACCCAGTTCTGACTCCAAAGCCCACGTGCTCAACTACCACTGACCCCCACTGACTCCCGAATGTTTATTCAGAGGCTGCTTCTCACCTAGCACCAATCACTCCCCAACGCCTAGAACTGTCCAGAAGACGCAGGAGAGAGGATGCAGCAGCCAGGACTACCTGGCAAACTCTAGCAAGCAGCAACTTGTTCTGATGTCCAGGGACACCATTAACTGGCTCACTGGGATCCAGCAAAGCTTCTCTTTGAATGGAAGCCTTTGATCATCCAGTAAGAGCAGTCTCAGTCTGTGCCCTAGGACTTGGCTTTCTTCCTTTCTGACTTACCTTGTCTGGACTATACCCTCCAAGCCCCAAATATCCTTCACATGTGATAAAAACACAAACAGGAGGCTAACATCTTTTCAGATAATCATAAGTGATACAACGAAATGTGTATCAGGCTGATGGGGACAGAAAGGAAGTAGGAGGAGGTGGTTTATCTTAGAGTAAATGCTCAGGGAAGGCTTCTCTGAGGAGATGACATTTGAAAAGAGACCTGTATGAATTGAGGGTGTTATTGATAGTGTGTATTAGTCTGTTCTCTCGCGGCTAATAAAGACATACCTGAGACTGGGTCATTTATAAAGGAAAGAGGTTTAATGGACTCACAGTTCCACATGGCTGGGAGACCCCACAATAACTGCAGAAGGCAAAAGAGGAGCAAAGTCATGTCTTACACAGCAGCAGGCAAGAAAGCGTGTGCAGGGGAACTCCCCTTTATAAAACCATCGGATCTCATGAGACTTATTTACCATCATAAGAACAGCACAGGAAAGACCCACCCCCATGATTCAGTTACCTCCTGCCAGGTCCCTCCCATGACACATGGGAATTATGGGAGCCATAATTCAAGATGAGATTTGGGTGGGGACACAATCAAACCATATCATAGTGGTAGCTGGGAGAAGACTGCTCCAGGCGGAGGGAATGGCAAGAGGCAAAGTCCGTTTGCTGGATTGAGCTTGGTGTGTTTGAAAATGAGAAAAGGGCCATGTGGCTGGACTGAGCTGGGGAGGGCTAGATCCTGCAGGACCTTGTAGACTAGGGTGAGGACCCTGAACTTGACCTTGAAGTCCATGAGGTGTCATTAAAGAGCTTTTAGTGAAGAGGTGACATGGGCTGATGTCCAAATTAGAAATCCGCCCCCTCTCTTTATCTGGGAGAGGGAGAGGTAGAGGGGGATGGGGGTGGTTTTGACCAGATGTGGGCACGGAGCTCCCGATACCAGCTACAGTTAGCTCTCTTAACTGAGCCCTGCTGTGGGTGAGGCATTCTTCCAAGTCACCATCACAAATTACACCGTTTGATCCTCAATCAACCCCCTGAAGCAGGTCCTATTATTATCTTCATTTTACATAAGAGAGAAGGGAGTAATTTGCCCAAGGTCTCTTAGTGAGTAAGTGTCACTGTGAAGATTAACCAAAATCACCCTGCTGTCTTCTCCTCCAAGGAACCACAGCCGCTGACATCCAAGTACTGAGTAATTCAACATGCAGGACCTTGGCGTGACTTTCCCTGTAATTCAACATGCGGGACCCCTGTGTGACTTTCCCGATAATTCAACATGCAGGACCTTGTCGTGACTTTCCCTGTAATTCAACATGCAGGACCCTGGGGTGGCTCTCCCAGTCCCAAGTGCCACAAAAGAGCTGGAGCTGGTTGCTTAGCAACCTACTTGCTCTCAGTGAATCATGGGGGCAGAAGGCAGTGCAAAGTCATTGGTGGCCCCGGTCATCACATGATCAAGATTTGACCAATCAGGGCATCCTCTTCCCTTGACTACAGTGATTGGCTCAGAGTTGCACAGGGGACTCGAACTGGTGCAGATGGAGTCAACCCCAGGACATTGGCGTGAATGCTGGGAAAGATGTGTCCTCCTTCTGCTTGGGTGACTGCAATGAGAGGCCTTCCCTGCCACCTCCAGGGAAACGTCAGGCCGGAGCGAAGCTCGCAGAGAGGCAAGGCAAGCCCAGAGTTGGGGAGGGAGAGTCCTGCCAAAACTCTCAGAGTACCAGGATGGAGTGGAGATTTATGTGAGGTAATATGAGTTCTCTTTTTCTGTTAAGCCATTTCAGTGAGTTTTCTGTCATTTCTACCCAAGTGTCATGGCAGGTAGTGCTCTTACCTGGGGTGGCTTCCCAAGCATGCTGCCCGAGTGATGCCACTCTGCCCATCCAAGCTCCAGGCTTGCTTCACTCTCAAAGAGCCAGCGGATCTAGGGAAAGAGTGCCTCTCTTTCCCCCTCATTCCAGTGGAGGCACCCAACATGTTTGCATTGGACCAACCTGGGCACATGCCTGTGTCTGAGCAGTCATCATGCCTGGAGGTGGCCAGGCCTGGACACCTGTCAGCCCCAGGTGTGTGTGGGCAGCCCTACAGAAGCACATGGGGAGAGTGTTAGCCAAGAAGACTGGGCTATGGGGAAGCAAGAGGTGACCTGGGAGGTGCAGCCCACAGGCAACCTGGGAGAGCCCTGGAAGCAGATAACCTCCTAAAGGAAGACCTGGGGAGGGTGCAAGGGTGGGCAGGACTCAGTAGATGAGGCAAGAAGTGAGCCCTTCCTCTCTACGTGCCAGTGGCCACACACAAAATCCTGTTCCTCTTTGACCACCCCCCCATACTGGGGAGAAAAGCCTCTCCACCTAGCTGGGAAGAGGTAAGATGAACCCCAGGAAGAGCCCTGTTGTGGGAAATGGGAGGCCTGGCCTCTTGTCCCCAGCCATGAGCTGCTTTGGATGCATCATCACTCTACCTCTCTGTGCCTGAGTTTTCTCATCTGCAAAACGGGAGCAGTCAGCCCCTCTGTGGACCTCGGCCTCCCCTTCTATCCAATGAGAGGGCAGAATCTGGCTATTCCCTAAAGTCTTTGGGACATCCAGACAAGCCTGGGAGGGGGACCATTCTGAAATCCACATCAGCAATTCTGAGTGAGTGGAAGCCTCAGGAAGTCTCTCGCCTCCATGTTGGAAAAAAGTAATTAGCTGTGCAAACAGTCTGATGATGGGGCTGTGTTTGGGTGTCTGCCACCCCGAGCAGGAAGGGAGATTCTCAGCTGGAAACTGCTAATGTGATGACATGGTGGTTTATTAGCGTATCTCACTAACAAGCTGTGCAGTTTGCAGACACACAGTGGAAGAGTAAAGACGAGAAGGAGGCGGGCCAGGGGAGGGAAGCACTGCCGCTCAGCTCTGGGGAAGCTTCAGTAAAGAGTGAGGGTTATACAGTAAGCCTCTCCTCTCCTACTCCACAGTGGCCTGGGACACAGGGAGTTTGGGAGGTGCTGGTGCTGGCCTGCCTCCCCAAAAGGCCAGGCATTCTCTCTCTGTTTCTCCAGAATTAAGCCTCCGACTGGGAAGGTTTATGGGCACAGCAAACAGCACGTCCCCAACTGAGCCCTGGTATTCCCCACTCTGAACCTGCTCCCCTGCAAGCATCCCCATCTGAGTTGATGGCAAGTGTCCAAGGTGTTGGACAAAAAGGGTCTTAACCAAGACTCCAAGGATAAGTTGAGAGCTAAGATGGTGCTAAGTGGAAAACATTATCTGCAATATCTGATTAAAACAATCTGGCAAAGCAGGGACTCAGAGAACCAGAACAAGATGGGTGGGGAGGCCTGAAGTCCAGTGTGGAGGAGGGGCTGGGGATATGGTTTGGCTCTGTGTCCTCACCCAAATCTCACATGTCATGGGAGGGACCCAGTGGGAGGTAATTGAATCGTGGGGATGTGTCTTTTCCATGCTGTTTTAGTGACAGTGAATACGTCTCACGAGATCTGATGGTTTTGTAAAGGGGAGTTCCCCTGCACACGCCCTCTTGCCTGCTGCCATGTAAGATGTGACTTTGTCCTCATTCGCCTTCCGCCATGATTGTCAGGCCTCCCCAGCCATGTGGAACTGTGAGTCCATTAAACCTCTTTCCTTTATAAATTACCCAGTCTCGGGTGTGTCTTTATTAGCAGCATGAGAACACACTGATACAGCTGGGCATCTGAGACATGGTGGGGTGGGGATGGGGAGCATCACTCTAGACCAGGCAGCCCATTTTCCAGAAAGGTCTGGGAAGAAGAGACCTGAGCTGGCCTTGGGGTGCAGAAGTGTTGGCCACTGGTGGACACAGAGCTGCTCACTGCAAGTCCTGTCATTTGATTCATCTTCCTGAGAAGACTACAACCTTGCGCAAGTAACAGATCATAGTAGACACTGTGGTGTCCCTGTGGACCCATCAGGTGAGAGATGGGGATTTAAGCTGCTTAAAGGACTGGTCCCCATCCCCAAGACAACGTTCCATGCTTCTCTAGAAAAACGAAGGTGAAGAGTGCAAATTCAGGCCCCCTGGAAGTCTTATGTGCCTCTGCAGGAGGCCATGCTGTGAGCTTTTTCTGTGTTTTTCTTCCTGTCTCTCCCAGAATGCTGTGTTGAAGTCATTCCTCCCCTCCTGCATTTCCACCTCTGCCTCAGTGGGCCGCGAGCAGCTTCACTTCCATTCTCCTGTCTGCAAAATAGGTTGAAGTCTGCCAAGCAGGCTGGGAAAAGCATCATGGTGTCTCAGGATGGGGCCCCCTGTCCCCAGTGCTCCAGAAGAAGTCAATGTTATTATTCTGGGCCAGTCATATCCTGATCATTAATTTATGACAATGTTAGAAACGACAACAATTATAATAATGACTGGTTTTTATGGAGTCTTTCCTACTACTCTAGCAGGAATAATCAATTTATTATGTCATTAAACATCCTAATAGCTATTTGAGGCAGATTCTATTTACCAGCATTTTTTATCTTAAAAATGAAGTAACAGACACAGAGAAGTGAAATAACTTTCCCCATGTCCTCCAGTTAGAAACTAATCCAGGAGTCTGTCTTCTACACTGACTCCTTCTGCGCCAGGCTGTGCTTCCACCGATGTGTCCTTAGTGCCAGGTGGGCATGGCCCATGGCTAGACTTGAAGGATACAGCCATGGTCCCTGACCTCAGGGAGGCCACAGTTTTTAACATCCAGGCTTTAACACTCCGCAGACCACTCGATTAGCACATAGCACCCATATTGAGATGATCCGTTGACAGGCTTGTCTCCCTGGACCGGGCACCCCTCAAGGGAGAGGACCCTGCGTCATCACCCCCGTATAGGCCACTGCCTGGCCAGAATATTAATATTTCATCTTTCCTGGGACTTTATTCTGGAGTTACTATTTTGCTGTGCTTGGTTCTGTTTGATTGTTCCAAAATCAGGACCATATCGATTTGCTTACAGTGGCTCTGAAATCTCTTAAGACCAGTGGTCCCGCCCCTAGTTGATTCCATCTTGGTTTTTTTGGCTGTTCTTTTTTTTTTGAGATGGAGTTTCTGCTCTTGTTGCCCATGCTGGAGTGCATGGCAACTCGGCTCACTGCAACCTCTGCCTCCTGGGTTCAAGCGATTCTCCCGCCTCAGCCTCCTGAGTAGCTGGGATTACAGGCGCATGCCATCATGCCTCACTAATTTTTGTGTTTTTAGTAGAGACAGGGTTTCGACATGTTGGCCAAGCTGGTCTCGAACTCCTGACCTCAGGTGATCTGCCCACCTCCACCTCCCAAAGTGCTGGGATTACAGGCGTGAGCCACCGCACCCGGTCTCCTTGGCTGTTCTTAAACATGGGCTCTTGCATTAGAATTTGAAGATAATTTTAACCTGGAGTCCGTCTGTGTAAATTTAAACCCTGCCTCTACCTCTCACAACGTGGGCCAGTCACTCACCCCCTTGTGCCTCAGTTTCCTCATCTGTAAGTGGTGGGTGGGAACAATGACAGGTGAATGGAGCTTCAAAGAAGTTGAGTGATGTCATGTGTGCTAAAGCAGTTGCAACAGTGCCCAGAGTGTGGTAATCGCTCAATCAATGGTAGCTTTTTTTTTTTTCCAGATGGAATCTCACTCTGTCACCCAGGCTGGAGTGCAGTGGCACGATTTCAGCTCACCGCAATTTCCGCCTCCAGGGTTCAAGCGATGCTCCTGACTCAGCCTCCTAAGTAGCTGGGACTACAGGCACATGCCACCATGCCAGGCTAATTTTTGTATTTTTAGTAGAGACAGGGTTTCACCATGTTGGCCAGGCTGGTCTTGAACTCCTGACCTCAAGTGATCCACCCACCTTGGCCTCCCAAAGTGCTAGGATTACAGGCATGAGCCACCGTGCCCGGCCTCAATAAATGGTAGCTATTTAATTATCATTATTATTGAAACTTATGTGAAATAGGAAGTCTCCAGTCCTGTTTGCTCAAATTTCTTTGGAGCTGTTGAGCTTCATCCCTTGTGGCTATCTATTCTTGGGGTGAGAAAGTGCTTAAGCAGGAGATGGAGGCAGGAAACAGGGCAGGAGACTGTAGACCTTTGTTCTTTCTTGTGCAGTTGGCTATGAGGAGTTGACCCAGACAGTGAACAGTGAAGAATTAATTCTCTTTCCCCAAGAGCCTGGCATCAGGCAGGCCTTGGTGAGTATCTAGTTGGTGGCATTTCACCAGACTTGGAGATTGTGCAGGTCTGGAAAAGTAAATGCCGCAGGGAATGGTATGCAACAGGAAAATAAAGCGTGTCAACATTAGAAGCCTCATTCAATCCCTGTGCACACACTGTGGTCGGTCATACAATATCAGTACCCTACTCACATATAGACATTGCGAACACAACCCAGGACCCCACCAGCCCATTATACCCTCCACATGCACACATTTGCACACCAGTACACACATACTCTCAGCTAAAATATCTGAGCCCCCAGGGCCTGCCGTTGACCCCAGCACCACCACCTTCCTGCCCTGGGGAAGCTCTGCTCAGGGGTAATTTGGTCTCATTCCAGCTCTCAGACCTGGATTTGAGGCTGACTGCTGCTCTCACTTCTGGCCCTGCAGGTGTGGTGATGTCCCCAGCATAATGCCCAGGCCTGGGGATGGCCCTGGCTTCTCACCCCACCACCCACACTGCCTCAGCCACCTATCTCTTCCCGATGTCCAGCCAGCCTGTAGGGACAGGGGAGGCCCCGCCATGCTTTCTCGAAATAGAAGGTAGGGCAGCTGGGTTTGAGTCCTGGGTGGGCGAGTGAGAGCCTCTTGGAGTCTCAATTTCCTCCCCACATCATGGGGGCATTGATGGGACAGCACCATCTCC
The DNA here is from genome assembly GCF_028885655.2 of Pongo abelii. NCBI lineage: Eukaryota > Metazoa > Chordata > Mammalia > Primates > Hominidae > Pongo > Pongo abelii. The sequence continues at coordinate 52,536,915 of NC_072006.2, read as the reverse complement.
CAATCACTCCAATCATCTACCCGTTAAGTTTCACTTGACACCTGCTGGAGACCCAGCCCAGTGGCTGCCAGGTGGGTTCTGGGCACTGGCTTCTGTCCTGGGCACTTGCACCATGGATGACCATGGACAAGGGGGTGCCCTTCCCTGGGCCTCAGTCTCCCCATCCTTAGAACTCAAGACCTGATCAGGTAAGGGCCCTTCCAACACAAATGTTCCATGAGTCTCTGAGTCCACAAAGAGCATCCGAGAAAGTTCCACAGAGTGATGGTGTTGGGACTGGATGAGGGGACCCTGTCCTTCATGAGCTCAGCCAGGAGTAGCCACCTTCCTCTGACTGGGGCTTCTGGTAAGGCCCAGATCTGAAAGACACTGTGATTGGGCCAAGAGGGAGGGGATGAAGGAGTTGGTCATGTCTGAGAAGAGGAGGGGTGTGTGTGCGGGTGGGGACATATACGTATGGGCACAGATCTGTGGGTGGGTGGGGGGGAATGCTGATGCACGAGTACTATGCACAGGCACAGTACACTCTTTGCGGGCTTAACCTATTTGTACACGTGTGAGTGTTCATCTCCATGTGTGGTACCTGGGCCAGGTATCCACGCAGGTGCATGCATGTGGGTGCCCACGTGTGCATATGTGGGAGCGTGTGGACATGCAATGGGGCTGTGTGCTTGGGGCTCACATTTATCTCATGCCTGTTGCTTGCCAGCCATTCTTCTAAGCACTTTCCATGCATTAACTCACGCAACCCCCATGATGGCTTTATCTGAGATTGTTTCTTATGTTTCTTAGGTTTGAGGAAACTGAGGCTCACAAGGGTTAAACCACGTGACCCAAATCACAGGTTCAGAAGTGGTGAAGCTGGGGGTTGGACCCAGGCTGTCTGGTCTCGGAATGAGTGATGTGGCCCGTGTCTGTGGGGTCTGTGTAGTCAGTGGGGCATTTGCATTCAGCTGTTTCAGGGGGTGTGCACCTGTGGGTGAGATGGCGGCAAAGGCTCTGTGTGTGTACATACGTGATGGACTGTATGTGTGTGCAGGTACAGGCATGTGTTGTAGACAGGCTTTGCACACACATGTGGTTTTGTGCTCACACGTGTGCGTCTACCAGTGTCCCCATGGGTGGGTGCTTGGGCATGCGCACAGGCATATTGGTGGGGACGTGTGAATTTGCACCCCAGCATGATAGAGGGGAACCTCGGGGCCCTGGCAGAGAACAGAGGGAAGCCGAGCCCTCCTGGCAGGGTCCATCCCACTCTCCCCCACCTCCTCCTCCCCCAGCGCCACCCCCCATGCCACTGCAGTCCTCTCAGTCTAGTTGGGGAGGAGGAGAGCAGCCTGCTCAGTGAGTTGCATTCCATGCTGCACATCTGTGTTTTCCAAACCGGGAGATGGAGCACTAAAGGGTGTCAGCCGCCCTTGGAGAATGAGGGGTGTGGAGAGAAGGTCCTCCTGGGCTGCTCCTTATTACACAGATTGCTTTTGGGGAATACATATGAGGCTGATCTTATTGAGACAAGGGGTATGGCCCCGAGACAGGCCTCACCCATGACCCAGTGCCTCCCGGGAACTTCTCAGGGTGTTACAGGTGGAAGATTGGATACGCCCTGCCCTGGATCTGGGCGTGAAGCCCTGGGCTGAAAGCTTTTCCTGGCCAGTTTGAGCTCCGTGACCCTGGTGAGGTATCTCCCACCTCTCAGACTCGGTTTCCTGCTCTGGGAGAAGGAGCCACAGCGGCATCTGTGATTTCTGTCTGGATGTGTCCGTCCCGCCCGCCTTTGACACTTCCCTTATGGACTTGGTCCGCCTCATGCTGAGCCACGGTGTGGACCGGGTGGCTGACCCAGCACTGGGCTGGGGGGATGTGTGACCCCAGGGCGACCATGCAGAACGCTCCATCCTCCTGGACTGTGATTGGAAGTGGGAGGGACATTGTTTCCTATGGCCACTGTGACAAATTACCACGAACGGCGCAGCGCACAACAAAGACATTCACATCTCACGGCCCTAAGGCTGGAAGCCTGAAGTCAGGGTGGCCGCGGCTCTCTCTGGAGGCTCAGGGGGTGGGGACTTCACCCCACTTTGCCTCTCTGTTCTTTGCCTTTTCCAGCTTCAGGTGGCTGCGGGCATTCCTTGGCTTGTGGCCACATCGCTCCAGTCTCTGCTACCGTGGCCACATTGCCTCCTCCTCTGTCTTCTCCTCTTCCCTCTAATAAGGACCCATGACAGTATTTAGGGTCCACTTGAAATAATCCAGAATCATTTCCCCGTCTCAAGATCCTTACCTTAGCCACGTCTGCAAAGACCTCTTTTCCAAATACGTGGGCACCGCAGGTTCCAGGTATTTGACGTGGACACCTTTCATGGGGGCCGTTCTGTGGCCTGTCACAGACATGTGACCACAATGGGCCAATGGGAGCCTGCCCTGGGGCTTTGCTGACTCTGGGAAGGAGACGATCTCTGTGCCCCCGGGGCTGCTGAGCTGGGGGATGGAAGCCAGGAGCTGCCGGCGGTCGTCATGGTCCCCCATGGAGACTACCTACTTGGGAGTGAAGCCAACACAGAGGACAGCAGAGCCCGGAGGTGGAGACGGACTGCGTCATGGCCAGATTGTTGGAGCCCTGGAACCAGCTGGATCAGAAGCCCAATATACCTGACTTCATTACATGGGCTGGGAGGTTTTCTTGTTTCGCTTAAGTCTGTTTGAATTGAGTTTTTGTAAGAATCCTAACAGAGCTCAGAGTTTTCCCTTGGGTCACCTAAAAGGTAGGACCAGGCTGATCCACAGAAGAGAAGGCTGCTTTATGAAGGCTGTGTCCTCTGCATCTGGGGACCAGGGACTGCTGAGCATCTTGTCCAGGAGGAGCAGAGCTGTGCCCCTTCCCTGCCTCCAGCATGGCTCTGGGTTCAGGGTACCACGGAGAGCCTCAGCACCCAGCTCACAACATCCATCTCTTTCCGTGGATCACACAGGTCCCACCCAATTGGCTGAGCTAGCCACAGACAGGTGGCTCTAGACAAGGAGCACGGAACTCCCTGATGACACCTGAGGGACATGAGGGAGGAGACAAGTGTACAGGAAATGGGTCACCTTTAAACAGACAGATTGCCTGCTTTTGATCAGTATCTAGTTAGTTCACCACTTGTAGGGGCCATTTGCTACCTTTGCCTACCCAGGATACAAACCCTTTATGGTCTGCTTCCTGATTAAATCCAGGATCCAACTGCTTCTCATTACCATTGCCACCACCCAAGTCCAGAGCCATGTCCCCTCTCTTCTGGACAATTGCAGTCCCCTCCTCACTGACCTCTTGCTTCCACCCTCCCTATGACAAACTAATCTCATCCAGCAATCTGAGCAATTCGATTAGAACCCAGATCATGTCTCTTTTCTGCTCAGAACCCCCAGGGGCTTTTCATGGCAGATAAAGCAGAAGTCAAATTCCTTCTTACGGCCCACAAGGGCCTGCAGGATCTGCCCCGTCACACTGGCTTGGGCCATCTCATCTTCGGCCCCAGGATCTTTGCACCCACTTTTCTTCTTCTGGGATTTCTATTTTCTGAAACATCCACAGGACTTATCTCCTTCAAGTTTTACTCAAATGTCACCTCGTCTGTGAGGCCTCACAGGCCACCCCATCTGACACTGCGTGCCCTGTCCTCCTGTCCTGCTTTACGTTTCTCCACAGCACTGCCATCATGAATATTATATAACTAATAAGTTCATTGATTATTTTTGTCTATACCCCTGCTGTGTTTTGAACATCCCTGTCAAAACTCATGTTGAAATTCAATTGCCAGCTGGGTGCGTTGGCTTATGCCTGTGATTCCAGCACTTTGGGAGGACAAGGTAGGAGGAGCTCCAGGTGGGAGCCCAGGAGTTCCAGAACAACCTGGGCAATATAGTGAGACCCTGTCTCTTTAAAAAAGTTAAAAAATTAGCCGAGCATGGTGGCACACACCTGTGGGTTCCTGGTACTTGGGACCCTGAGGTGGAGGATTGCTTGAGCCTAGGAGGTCAAAGTTGCAGTGAGTAGAGATTGTGCCACTGCACTTCAGCCTGGGCAACAGAGTGAGACCTTGTCTCAAAAAAAAAAAAAGAAAGAAAAAAGAAAGAAATCTAATTGCTGTTCTGATGGTATTAAGAGGTGAGACCCTTAAGAAGTGACTAGGTCATGAGGGATTTGCCCTCACAAATGGATTGATGCTGTTATCACAGAAAGGCTTAGTCATTGCCAGAGTCCAGCCCCTTTTTCTCTCTGTCTCATGCGTGTGCTTCTTCACCGTATCATGCCTTCCACCATGTTCTGATGCAGCAAGAAGGCTCCTCACCAGAGGCAGCCCCTCAATCTTGGACTTCCCAGCCTCCAGAGCGGTGATCTGTGAGCTAAATATATCTCTTTTCTTTTTTCTTTTTTTCTTCTTGAGACAGGGTCTTGCTCTGTTGCCCAGGCTAGAGTGCAGTGGCATCATCTCGGCTCACTGCAGCCTCAACTTCCCAGGCTCAGGCAATCCTCCCATCTCAGCCTTCCGAGTAGCTCGGACTACAGGCACATGCCACCCACCACACCCAGCTAATTTTTTTTTTTTTTGTAGAGAAAGGGTTTTTCCATGTTGCCCAGGTTGGTCTCGAAGTTCTGAGCTCAAGTGATCCACCTGCGTCAGCTCCACAACGTGCTGGAACTACAGGTATGAGCCACTGTGCCTGGACTCTTTTCTGTTAAATGACCCAATCTGTAGTATTCTGTAATAGCAGCAGAAAACAGATCAAGACAATCCCCAAACGAGGCTCTAAGTTCTTTCTTCACTGCACATAGTGAGCATTTTCTAAACAGGCAATGAATGAATGAGCTCTGCCTCCTGGGCACAGCACCTTGATTGTCCTTCGGGAAACCTCATCCTCCACTCTTGGTACATGTGCTGTAGGTGGGTGGATCCCACACCCAGCTCCATGCAAGGGACAAGATCCAGGTCTGTGAACTGGCATATTCAGAATCACCGGGTACAGACTTGTGTCCTGGCACAGGCTGCTTCTCCTGAAAGGAAGGGGCGTCTCTTTCTTATTCATACCAAGTCACCTCAGGGAGTGGCCCTGGCTGTGAGCAAATCCTGTCACCTTGACCCCACTGTTTAGGTCAGGGATGGACACATGGCAAGTCATATCCAATCAGGTGAATCCTGCGAAGTCCTCAGGGGCCGCCAGGAAGAGAAAGTCTTTCCCTGGGGCTGCTGCACTGGTAGGTGGAATCTCTCCACAAGCGAAGGAAGAGGACAGAGCAGCCCTGGAGGGCTAGGAGAAAGTGTCTGGGTCCCTAGATCAAGCTCTACCTGACACTGGACTAACCTTCAAAGCTTTTCAGTTCTCTGAGTCCATCATTCCTTTTTTTTTTTTTTTTTGAGATGGAGTCTCGCTCTGTAACCCTGGCTGGAGTGCAATGACATGATCTTGGCTCATTGCAGCCCCCACCCCCTAGGTTCAAGCAATTCTCCTGCCTCGGCCTCCCGAGTAGCTGGGATTACAGCTGCACACCACCACGCCAAGCTAATTTTTGTATTCTTGGTAGAGACAGGGTTTTGCCACATTGACCAAGCTGGTCTTGAACTCCTGACCTCAAGTGATCCACCCACCTTGGCCTCCCAAAGCTATCTATTCCTTTTTTGCTTAAGTCTGTTGGGATTGGATTTTCTGTCCTTGCAACTTTAGGACCCCATCTGACCCAAGGTTCAGGAAATGCTACCCTACAGGACAGCCAGGAGCACTGGAAGAATCCTGCTTTTGAAATGTGCTTTACTATGTTTAAACACTTGAGGTCCATGAAGGGCTGCTGGGGCTGCTGTGGGCTCTGACCTTATCACCTCCTTCCTTCATCCAGGGCTGCTCCCTACAGGAGTCTGTTCCCCTCAGCGCAGCCTCTGCCTCCTCCTCGAAGCGGGTTTCAACACTCACAGCTCCTTCCCTCTCACTTGAGTGATTTTCTCCTTTCCCATTTTTCATCTTGAAAAATGGCAAATTGAAGCACTTAATTTTCCTCCTCCAGCCCAATTAATGTGGACATGCTCAGTGCTGATGGGCGTGCTTGTGAAAGGAAAGTCATTTATATCAATTAGCAGAATAAACATGAGCTTTATGGCCCTGTGCAAACTCCAGGTGGAAGCTTCCTCAGAGAAGGAAAAGGGAGACCCCGCGGGAAGGCCCAGGGGCAAATACCCCATTGGACGCATCTGGGAAGTCTTGGGTTTGGGGGCCATTAGGACTGTGTTGTGGTGGCATTTTGGAGAGAGCACAGGTCCAACCACCTCTCTTTCCTCTGAGGTCGCTCAGTGAATATGTCCCAGGAACAAGAGAATTACCAGACATGGCTATACCTCAGTGTCAGCAGGGGCTCTGTTCCTAAGCCTTAACGTGGAGTCCATCCAGCCAAGCAGGAATGCCGAGCCTATCTCCAAAGTGTGCCTGAGCCCCCCAGATGCCTCACTGGACCGAGCCCCCTCATCCATCTTGGCCTCCTGGATAGTCACAGCAGCTTCATCTCTGGTCTCTGCTGTCCAATCAGGCTTTCCTCCATCCGTGCCCACCCCAGCTGCTGAAATGAGCGTTTAAAAATGTAAATCAAATCATGTGATCCTCCTGCTCCGAAATTCTCGATGGCTCCCTATTGCTCTTGGAAGAAAATCCAAGCTCCCTCTCATGGCTTCCAATATCTTGCGTAACCTGGCCCCTGGCAGCCTCTGAGACTCTCTCCTGGCTCCCTCAACCACAGGGGCCTCCTTGCTGTTCCTCCAGCTCCCCTTGCTCACTCCTGCCCCGAGACCTAGGCACTCGCTGTTTGCCACATCTTTTCCTGGTGGCTGTGTGTCATCCTTCGTGTCTCAGCTCAAACAGCTCCCCTGCACCCAACCCTGGTACCTGTCCTCAGCTGCTGTTTATCTCTTTTAGACCCTTTCAAACCTAAATATGTAGCCAGCACCCACGGTAGACCAGCCCCGGCTCCGTGTGCTCAGCGTCCAGAGTGAGCAGGACACACAATAGCCCCTGCCTTCCCAGCCCGGTCCTTGGAACTCTGCGGACAGATGAGATGCAGGAGACCTCCATTGCCTGAATGAACTTCCAGGTTCTGAGGACCCAGTTTATCCCAATGAGAGGCTTACAGAATGAGGTGTGGGTCAATCATGCAGAGAAATGATGCTCACAGAAATTAGGTGAAACAGAGCGACGTGAGGCCTGGAGCTGTTAGCAAATTCCATTAGTGTTTGGCCCTTAGCAAGCCTGGGCCTTGTTGACACACCATGTCCATGAGTGTATGTTGGACAGAGGCAGACACTTAGCTGGGCACCAAGAAGACGCTGAGGAATGGTTTTTGCTGTTGGTGTTTGATTTTTTTTTTTTTTTTAGACGGAGTTTCACTGTTGTCACACAGGCTGGAGTGCAATGGCGCAATCTCAGCCCACTGCAACCTCCGCCTCCTGGGTTCAAGCAATTCTCCTGCCTCAGCCTCCCAAGTAGCTGGGATTCAGGCATGTGCCACCACTCCCAGCTAATTTTTGTATTTTTAGTAGAGACGGGGTTTCACCATGTTGGCCAGGCTGGTCTTGAACTCCTGACCTCAGATGATCTGCCCGCCTCGGCCTCTCGAAGGGCTGGAATTACAGGCGTGAACCACCACACCTGGCAGGTGTTTGATTTTTGTTTTAACTGATATGAAAGGGATTCTAGGAAGGGAGAATACAGGGAGGACTGGAAAATAAAAATCCCTGCCCTCTTGAGCTGACCTTGTATTTGAGGAAGAGACAGACAGCCATTGAGATACATAAGCAGATGTCAGATGGTCACAAGTGCTAAGAGAAAAATAAAGTACAAAATGTGGGGGTGAAGCTGCCATTAGAAATGGGGTAGTCAGGGTGGGCTTCACAGAGGAGGAGACACTTAAGCCAAGAACTGGGTTAGCTGACAGCGGGATGCCTGGGGAAGGAACTTCCAGGCAGAGAAAAGAACAAGGCCAGGACTGCACAGTGGGGGAGCCAGCGTCTGGCATGGCAGAGGCAGCGTGAGGAGGCCACACTGGCTGAGAGGGCAAGAAGGGGCAAGGGAAGGAGCTGGGGTTGTAGAAAGTGGCGGGCAGATCTCACTGGGCCTTGGGGTCCTCTGTAAGGACTTTGGCTTTTGTTCTGAGTGAGGTGGGAGTCCTGGAGGGCTCTGAGCAGGGGAGGGCACGGTGGGCCTCAGGTCTTCAAGGAGTCCTCTGTTAGTAAGTGAAGAATGGCCTGAGGAAAGTGAAGGCGGAATCAGGCAGAGTGGTTTGGGGGCTGCCCCAGCAGGCCAGGCAAAATGCCATCTGCAGCGGGGAGAGGAGCAGCGGGGAGAGGAGCAGAGGAGGGCCAGGTTTCTTGATCTGGATCCTAAATAATTCTTGGGAATGAGAAAGTGGGGGAGAGGGAGAGGTAGAGAGAGGCCTGGACCCTTCCTTGGGTTTGAAGAGTCATCATGGAATCTTGATGTGCAGGGACTTGACAGTGATATGTATTTGCTCATGCGTTCACTCCAGAATTCATTCATTCGTTCACTCATTCATTCATTCATTCCAGACCTGTGAGAGGCTTTGAATTCAGGTAGACCGGGGTTCAATTCATGCCCCCACCACTTCCTACTTGGGTGTCTCTGGGCAGTTACTTTAACCTCTCTGGGCCTCAGTCTCCATATCTGTAAAATAGTGCACACAACGGCGCTTGCACCTACGGTAGGGTTGCTGTGAGGTTTAATGGCAGTGCACGAGCAAACCAGCAATTCACTGGCATTGGCTTGTCCTTCCTCCCTCACTCCCTCCTCCCATCGTTTCCTCCTGCCTCCTGTCTTTATCTCACCTGATTAGACATATTTCATCTGTGTCTTTTTTCTAGTGTTTCACGCCCCCATGCCTGGAATCTTGCTTGGCACAGAGTGGGAGCTCAGTGAATACGTACTGAATGGATGACCTCACTGGAGTCCTGAGCAGACGGAAAGCACCACATCAGGAGGTGGGAAGGTAAATTATAAATTTCCAAACACAGATCAAAGTGGGGCGGGGGTGCCACAGACCTGTCTACAGGGAACCGGATCACGCAACAGAAAGCAACACATCCACAGAGCTCGTACTAAATTCTGAGGCCCAGCAGATAAGCATTAATGATGTGTTTAGTGTCTTTTCCAGCTTATGTGCAAGTTTTAAGTCAAATTTATGGCCCAGAGAGAGTTGTATTTTTAATCTGCTCTATGTAACTTTGTATTATATTGGAGCCTATTGTGTAATTAATACACACTTTTTTTTTTTTTTTTTTTTTTTGAGACAGAGTCTTGCTCTTTCGCCCAGGCCGGACTGCAGTGGCACTATCTTGGCTCACTGCAAGCTCCGCCTCCCGGGTTCACGCCATTCTCCGGCCTCAGCCTCCCGAGTAGCTGGGACTACAGGCGTCTGCCACAGCGCCCAGCTAATTTTTTGTACTTTTAGTAGAGATGGGGTTTCACTGTATTAGCCAAGGTGGTCTCGATCTCCTGACCTCGTGATCCACCCGCCTCGGCCTCCCAAAGTGCTGAGATTACAGGCGTGAGCCACTGCGCCCGGTCTCAACACACACTTTTAAAAAATGTGTGTAGGAGCGTATTTTTATGATGTTAGCTGTTTATGACAATCTACCAAGGCACCCTTGCCTGGGAGTTTGGCAGAGCCTGGGGCTTTGGGGATGCTTTTGGGGGAAGCGGGTATTTGTGTAGCCGAGTGATGATGAAAGCTTCTGATTTAACGAGAAGCCACTCGGTCCTGAGTCCACTGTTCACATGATTCACATGTGTGATTTCACTGCAGCCCCAGACAATCCTGTGCTAATTCCATTTTACAGATGGGGAAACTCGGACAGCAGACGGGCTCATGTTCCTCCTAAGGTTGCACAGCTCTTAAGATCAAACCTGCCCTTGACCCCCCTGTGTGCACACCGACAGCCCCAAAGCCCAGGCTTTGCGCCAGCTTTTGCCCAGTCAAAATAGATACATTATCCCCAAACAGCCTCCTAAGCTCTAGAAAGAGAGGCTAAGCCAGTGTGAATAAACCTTGTAATATTTATTCTAGCACCTACGTTAATTTTGTGTCATATTAGTGGTTCTAGAGAGTTATAGTGTTAATGTATACAGGCATATTTTTATACAAGGGACCCTTGATACAATTAATGTTTTATAAGACTTGGAGTATAATTTCATTACTTTTAAATATTTACAGAGGTTGAAAGTTGTAACTTTCCTTTTATGGCATAGTGTGGGATACTATGGTCCTGTCTGTGATGTGTTTAACACTCCGTCCTCAGCTAAGAAGACACCAAGGACAGCCTTTGGGGGACAAGCAGCTCTCTGAGGACCCCACAGGAGGCCCTGGGGAGGAGGGAGGAGCTCTGGCCAGAAATGAACCCCAGTGGGTGGGCAGGCAGAGCTGCCTCAGGAGCTGTGAGGAGACCCTTCCCTGTGACCCAGGAGCTCAGAGGAGACTCCTGGGAAGAGGCAGGACTGGGCTGGGCCTGGAAGGGCAGGTAGGGCCTCGGGAAGGAGCAGCTGGGGGCGGGGCTACCCCAGGGAAACCACTTGACGTCCTCCACTGGGACGATTGCCATCTGAATTTCCTTCCCTCTGAAGATGCTGTGGTCGACGTCCCCAAGCTCTAAGTCACTCAGGTCTCATGATGTTGTTTCCTCCATAAATCCTCCCCAGACACCCAAAGCAGAGAAACAAGGACAAAGCACAAATCCATAGAGGTCCGGTGATGCTCCTGCTGGGAGAGAGAGTCTAGGTAAATGTCTGGTTTGAATTCACAGGTGTCCACAGGGCAGTGAAGATGGGCACTGGCTCTGTGGTGGGCACCATTTGAAGCTCCTCCCAGGGAGCTGTATCGTGTCATTGGACACAAGAATCCCACCATCAGGAAAGGATCCTAGGGTGGGTGTGTTCATGCACACAGGTGCATGAGTGCGTACAGGTAGGACAGGGCTATGAATGTATGTGTGTGTTAAATGCACATTGTGTATTCACTGATTATTTTATTTAGCCAAACACTAGTGAACATTTACTATGAGGCTGGGATTGTGTTCGACCCTTGAGATTCAGTAGTTAAAATGCAAGACGAAAGGCAATGCTGAACGCTAATCACCAAGAATGATCATTGCATGATGAGGATTGTGTGATGAAAATATAATGTGCTGCTTTAGGGATCCATGGGGGAAGCAGGAGCACACACTGTAGATGGGAGGGGTGAAGAGGTGTCCCTGACAAGGTGACACTGCAGGACACACATCAACCAAGACACCCCCCTGACGTCTGCCTCCAGCTCAGTCCCCTCCTCTAAGCACTGGGTTCTGAGTGACAGCCACCAGCTTGACATCTCCACTGAGATCCATTCTGCCCCAGGTCCACGTGGCCTGAGGGAAGCTCCTGTTTCTCTTGCACAACCTGTCCCTCCCTCCCCCAGACTTCCTCACCCAGCGCTTGGCTGCACTGTGTACTGAGTGCCGGAGGAGCGGGGTAAGGAGCAGTCCGGGCAATGGGAGCAGCGAGTGCAAAGGCCCTGGGGCAGGAAAGACCGTCCTGTAGTGGAGGATAGAAAGGAGGCCAGGGCACAGCCAGCCCCAGGCGACCCCCCAAAAAAGGAGCCAGGTGAACTCCAACACCACCCCTGCTGACCTCCCGCTGGGACTCCCCAGTGGGGGGACACATCCAGAGCCAGAGGCAAGGGAGCCCCGTGGTGTGGGCCACCTGGTCAGCCTGCAGGTCCCAGAGCAGGGGGAGGTGGGGGGAGGACCCAGAGGACAAAAGGCAGTCATGTGGCACAGGTTGGGGCCAAGGCTGGGGCGCTGGCACTCATTCTGAGTCAGGTGGGGAGCCGTGGGGGCAGCAGGCAAAGAGATTATGGCCTGACTTGTAGGTTTAAAGTGTCCTGTCATTGCCATGGGAAAAGTAAACTGCAGAGGCCCCAGGTGGAGGCATCTGCGGTGACCCAGGGAGAAGTGACAGGGGCTCTGCCTAAGTGTGGACAGGGCAGGTGTGCAGAGGCGGCCTGCCTTGGGTCAGAGTGGAAAAGCCACACTCAGGGACTCCAGGTGGCTCTCAGGTCTGCCTTGAACAGCATAGTGATGGCCCCATCCCTGGACAGAAGCAGCCTGAACGTCTGAGCAAATGGGGGGATCCAGGCCCTGCTGGACGGTGGCGGTGAGAGCTGGAATGGGACAGACAGCCTCTCTCACCCTGGGCCACCTCCAGAAAAGTCCACCTCGGGCCTCAGAAGGCGCAGACAGCGGGAATGAGCGAGGTGCCCAAGGGTGGCCCCACGCCAGGGCACCGCTGTCCTCACATCTTCTTTCCCATCCATTAGGAGGAAATGCTCTGGGGCCAGAGCCGGCTTCCTGCTGAGAAATCAATGGCTCATTAGAGTTCATCTTTGCCTCCCCTCTGCCCTCAGGCTATTAAAACTGGCCAGGACAGAGCAAGGTCCCCAAGACCACCCGGCAGCCTTGCTGAGGGCCTGGCCCTGGCCCAGCAGAAAGGAGAACACGTCAGCCTGGAGTGGAGCAGGCACAGCTGTCCTGCATCCCTAGTTCAAATCCTGTCTCCACCACTCATGGGACCTGTGACACTGGGAGTCACTTCCCCTCCTTGGGGCGCAGCCTCCCCATCTGTAAAATGAGGCTTTACCATGAGAGTATCAGCGCTCTTCTTGCAACCAGAGGCTCCACTCTGGCTGGTTTGAGCAGAGAAAGGAATGGATTACAGGGTCACCAGGGGCTCTGGAACCTCTGGGAGGACAAAGAAGCAGGTGAGGAGGCTATGCAGGCGGCAAGAAAGCATCTCCGGCAGGACTGATCCCTGGGGACCCAACACTGATGTTGTGGCCACAGATACCGCAGTCTGCACCCCGACACCCACCACAGGGTCGCAGTGCAAACTCCTCCCCACTCTCAGTCCAGGTAGTTCAAGCCCCTTCTCTGCACAGGGGTGTCACGTGACCTGGGTCTGGCCAGTAAGATCCATAGACTCTGGGCCAATGAACGTCACCCCAAGGCTGTGCCAGACTCACTGGGAAAGAGCCCAGTTTCTGCTGAGGGTGCTAAGTTGGAGGATGAAAGCCTGGCCGCTGGGGACCCCCCTTGCCACTACCTGAAGGGCCAGTCTGAGAACTCCACCAATACAGAGGGAAGCAGGGCTGAGAGACGGAGAGGAGGCACACTAGTGACACTGTAAGAGCCCCTGGATGCAGCTGTGCCTGAAGCCACATTGTGAATGTGGGACAGCAAACCAGACATTTTGTTTCTTTGTTCTTAGTTTTACTGTAGTCCTTGATTTGGGTTCTTGCAACCAAAAGGCCAAGGAATGATTCAAGGAAACACCTGGCACGGCACAGGTCAGCGTTAATTCCAACACTCAGGGGCCTAGGGCTGAGCAGTGGAGGTGAGGAGAAGACTGGAGAGGAGAGAGAGATGAGAGGAGAGGAGAGAAACGAGAGCCCCATGCCCTTCCTACTTGCATCCTCAAGGTGCTGGAGTGCCACCATCTGTGACTTGAGGAGCTGGGGCTGGGGTCCGGGCAATGCAGGGAGGGGCCCTCCATTCTCATCAGCTCCTTTCCCCTCCCAGAGGTGAGCAGACATCCTCTGAGGGGACCCAGGATCCTGATGTGGAGTGTGTCCAGGGGAGCTTATGGGAGGGCAGGGAAGGGACCCCAGATGTCTGCCTCCAACTGTTGCCCTGTTCTCTGTGCCAACAGCCCACCCAGGGCAGCAGCCTTTTGGAATCTTCTTCCCACTCACACCGGGAGGAAACGCCTCATGGAGATATGGGCAGAGCCTGGTATTCCGCACCAAACACACCTCAGTGCCTGATACCCTCTGTCACTCACTGGCTGTGTGACCCCAGGCTGGTCACCTCACCCTCCCAGCCTCAGTTTCCTGGTCTGTGGAAGGGGGTAATGGTAACGCAGATCCCACAGAATTAAGGGAGTCAACCTGTATAAATGTGCCTGGTACACAGCAGGTGCTTGGAATGTGTGTCCTGGTCCTTCCCTCCTGTCAGGAGGCCTGGTGGGTGCAGGAATGACACCTGAGTCCTCATCACCCTTGGTCAATTAAACGAGGTGGCTCGGAGAGTGAAATGCAGCTCCTGGCCTGTTTTCAGGACTCAGTAACCATTCATCGTCATCATCATCATCATCATCACCATGACCAGCATCACCATCATCACCACTGTAATTGTTATGGGTTCTGGAGACGCACACCTGACATGCTGACTTGGGGAGATCTGGGTGCTGATCAGAAGCATGTTTACCTGAGGTGCTCATAGCCTGTGATGGTCAGGGAGGGCCTCTTGGAAGAGGAAGACCTGAAGTGGCATCCGAAGTTCATGGGGGCTTGGGTGAGGTAGGGAGTGCTGAGGAACAATAGCGCTAACACACATGCAGCTGCTGCTTGTCGATGCATTCACTGTGGGCAGCTGGGGTCTGGGCACTCGAGGTGCCTGAGCTCACCCAACCCCCACAGCCCCAGGAAATTGGTGCAATTTTGATCATCCAGGTTACTGATGAGGTAACTGAGTGGCAGAGAGGTTAGTAACTTGCCCAAGGTCACTCAGAGATGAAATGGCAAAGTGGGGATTTGAGTCCAGGCAGCCACACTGCAGAGCCCATCCTCCTGACCCTACACTGTGCCGTCTCTATAACTTTATAAACAGTAACCATAATCCTAAGATTGTCTGACCTGTATTGCTCACCTACGTTCCAGGCACTTTATACTCATGATCTCATTTGTCCTTGTAACAGCTCTGCAACGTTGGGAGAGAGTGGGGTGACCTCAGCCTCACTGTGGAGTCCCAGTCTGGCAGGGACACAAACTCACTGGGGTGAGGAAGGGGTATGAGTGAGTGAAACAGGCCAGGAGTGGGGACAACAGGGAGTAGTGGGGACTGTGGCAAAGTGGGGAGCACAGGCACCATGTGGAGGGGCAGCTGCAGCTGCAGCTCAGCTTCAGGGATCCCTACCAAGGGCAAATGTCACCCATGTTCCTACAACTTGTGATTACTCAGGAGAAATTGGAAATGCAGTTCTTTAAGTGTAAAGTCTCCTTATTTAAACATTTTGACTACAGATTCCACTTTTCAGTACACTTGGGGGCCATTTCCGTGGATGAAATAAAACCCATCTGGGAGTGGTTCCGCCCATGCCAGCACTCATGACCTCTGAATGGTGCACTGCACCCTCCAAGGAAGGCACCCGAGGCATCACAGTGAGGGCAAAGGTGGGGGACAAAGGAGTTTCCCCTCCTGCCTGAAATAGGGAGGACAGGTGGCCGCACAGATGGAAACGGGAAGGGACAGGGGCAGTCAACCTCTGCTCGACACAGACCAGAGCTCCCAGGCGGCTGTCCGGGTTGTGGATCCCACAGTCCTTGTCTGGAGGGATCAGTTTTGGGAATTCTCAGGGTGGGTGGTCCTGACCCCGGGCAAGTTCTGAGAATTGTAGGAACATACTTGGTCATCACTGACAAGCAGTGGGCGGGGCCAGGGTGCTGACATTGTGCCCTTGGTGTATGGGAAAGTCCTTCGCAACCGGGGCCAGTGTTGGGTCCAGCTGGGCTTTCATGTCCTGCCAGACATTCGAGGAGGTGAAACCCGTTCCTTCCTGAGGCTCTAAACCTAGATTCTCGCTCAGTTGGAGTCTCAGTTTGGCCTCTCCAGAGGGAGACCCTGAGTCAGATTCAAGGGCAAGTCGTCTATTTGGGACATGACCCAGGAACCCTGGAGTGGGTGTGGGAAGGGAGGGCATCCCCATAGATATTGGGTGTGTCAACACGTCACCTCTGCAGGCATCGGGAGCTCAGACTGCTGGGGGCTGGGGAAACAGTCCAGGACCTGCTCCCGGCAGTGTCCCCATGAGCCACAAGGCTGCTGGCGCATTGCACACCCGCCTCCCTCCACGTGCAGTGAGGGCCATACTCTGGGGGCGTCAGTGCCCTGGACTTCCAGCCATAGCTGCAGGGGAGAGAGGACACGCCCAGAGTCAACCTGTGTCCTTGAAAGGATGAAGGACATGGTGGGCATTGTTGTGTCACCACAAAGGGTTTTCTTTTTATCCTTTCCTTGTGATTTTAAGATGCACTGAATTTTTTTTTTTTTTTTTTTGAGATGGAGTTTCGCTCTTGTCACCCAGGCTGGAGTGCAATGGTGCGATCTCTGCTCACTGCAACCTCCACCTCCCGGATTCGATTCTCCTACCTCTGCCTCCCAAGTACTGGGATTACAAGCATGTGCCACCACGCCTGGCTAATTTTCGTACTTTTAGTAGAGATGGGGTTTTGCCATGTTAGTCAGGCTGGTCTCAAACTCCTGACCTCAGGTGATCCACCCGTCTCAGCCTCCCAAAGTGTCAGGATTACAGGCATGAGCCACCACACCCAGCCAACATGTGCTGAATTTTTAAGGACAGCATCAACCTTTGACATTGAGGGAAGATTGTCCACCTTGCGGCACACCCACTGTCGTGTTCTTGTGGTGTGAGGTCACTGCACCACGCATGTCAGTCTGCCTTTGCACCCCCATGTTCACTGTCCTCTTGTGCCTAGGTGTGAACACCCTACGGCTTCATTTCAGCGTGGTCATGCTCACAGATGTACATACAGAAAATATTTTATCATATAATGAATAACATTTGATTAGAATTGCTGTCATTTCACTGTTTAGCATGTTTGGGCATTTACTGACCTTTATAAAATAACGTGTCTAGCTAGGTTACAGTATTTTATGACTTTCTTTTCTGAGTAGTGCAGGACCTGTTAACAAGCATTTCTATTTGAGGGCAGGCTGGGCTGGGAGTCTCTGTACTGGGAGTTTGAGCCCATGTGGCTGAGGATGGAGCTCAGGGCACTTTCTTCTCCAGCCCAAGTGACTCCCCAGTGACGCTGACAAGTGACAGCTGGTCCAGGCTGAGGCTTTCTGAGTAGAAATCGATTGTGTCCCAGGGGCTTCTAGGAGTGACCCTCTGGCCTGGCCAACCAATTAACCACTTTCCCAAGGAAGGAAGTGGCTGGAGCAGAGGTCAGGCTGCAGTGCCCCCGCCCACCCCCACACCAAACAGCCCAGCTGTTTACACGGGCACATGCCCTCCAGTTCACTGTCGTGTACAACAGGGCAGCCCCAGCCTGAAGAGGTCCGGAAAGCAGTTGGTGTTTACAGGTCCTGTTTAGAGAGGAGGTGAAGCCACACCTCAATCCACCACTCAAGTGGCAGAAATGCACCTTTTGTTGCAAAACTTCACAATATCTTGGTGGCATTAGTGCAAACTGGTTGAAGCACAGATTCTGGATCCAGAATGCCTGGTTTGCACCCGCTTCTTCCCAGCCCTGTGACCTTAGCCAAGTGTACTTGAACACGCTGGGCTTGAATGTGTGTTTCCTCATCTATGAAATGGGACAGTAATAGAATGTTTTCTTCTTGTGGCTGGGACATTTAAAAACATTTTCTCATAAAAGGACTTAGACATTGCAATGCCTGCCATATTCACTATTATTTCTGTTTGAGTCCCTGTGTTGCATGGGTAGTGGAAGTTTGACCTCAGACAATTTAGGGTGGCCCTTTCCCTTTTTGGAGGGTTTACCTGGTACCAGGTGACAGTGAGGACTAACATGGTCATTGGGTCACATCCCTCCGAGTCAGCACATGCTGAGACACTCATCCTGCAGCCTGGATCGTGGAGGTCCTGGACACGCTCCTTGTGCTGGTCCCACAGCCCTCCTAGCCCAGCTGTTCTCTCTGCTACTTCTGGGCCACTTGGGGGCACATGAAAATACCCCACAGCTCCTGCAGCGTGTGAGGTGGGCACTCTCTGCCATCCTCTTGGATCCAACAGCCAACCAGGCAGGGGCTGTGAACGCACATTCCTGAAGGGACTAGGCGAGGACACAATGGGTGAATGGGTCCGTTGGGGGTGGCAGTGAACTGGCAGGAAGGTGCCATGTAAAGGGACGGCCACTCCCCAGGTCTGGCTAATTGTTATGTGAAGGAAGCAAGGCCCTTTGAAACTTAATTCTTTGCTTTTGCAAGAAACCAGGGGTTATTCTATGAAGTCTCCTGATTTTTAAGTATTGCTAAAAGTCCATTTTAAAAGCAGCATGTGGGCCAAACATAAAATGCCTGCAGGACTGAGCTTGACCTAGACTCGAGGTGCAGTTATTCCCTGCCTGGGCCTTGGTGCCTCCTTGAACTCTACCCAGGCCCTTGCTGTATTCAAAGCCACACACCACACCCATCAGGGACTCTGGCCACCTTCCTGGGGCATTAGACACAGGGGACCCAGATCAGTCTCCCTAAGGTTTCTGTGTCTGATACCGGCCTCAGAAGGAGCAGGGGCCTCCAGATCAGCTTGACAGGAGCAATGCACGACCATTGATCTATCCATCCAACACCCACCCATCCACCCACCTTCCCACCCATTCACCCATCCATCCATCCATTCATTCATCCACCTTCCCACTCATTCACCCATCCATCCACTCATCATCCATCCATCCACCCATCCATCCATCCATCCACTCATCCATCCGTCTGTCCGTCCATCCATCCATCCATCCATCCATCCATTTATCCATCAATCCATCCATCCACCTTTCCATCCATCCATCCATCCATTCACCACACAGTCAACAGAAAAGTATTGAATGCCAGGTGCAACAGACACAGCTGTGAACAAACAGCTGTTGACCTCATGCGGCTGATATTCCATCAGTGGAGCCAGCAGTAAACAGAGTAAGTAAGTAAATAAATAACATGTTGAGTGGTGGTAACTACAAAGGAGAAAAAGAATGCAGGTGAGAGGAATAAGACGTGTGTGTGTGTGTGTGCGTGCATAACGCACATGCATATGTGTGATTATGTGGGTCCAAATTATATATTGAGTAATTGGGAAGGGCTCACTGATAAGGTGACATTTGAGAAAAGACCTGGATTTGTTGAGGGAGAAAGCCACGTGGGCTAGACATCTGGAGAAAGGGCATTTCAGGTAGAGGAAGCAGCGTGTACAAAGGCCCTGAGGTTAGATGATGCCAGGTGTGTTTGAGGAACAGCAATGAGGCTGCTGTGGCTGGAAGAAGGCGAGAAAGGGGGAAGCAGGGGATATGAGGGCAAAACATAACCGGGGTCACATCAGGCAGTGCCTTGTAGACAACTGCAAGGGCTGGCTTTGGAGGGAAGGAGTGCTGTGAGGAGGAGGAACAGGAGCTGTCTCAGGTTTTCACAGGGCCCTTCTGGCTGAATATGGAGGAGGAACTGCAGAAGACCAGAGACGGGTCCAATGCAGTATTCAGGAGGGAGGTAAGGAGGCTTGGATGTGTGGTAGCAATGAAGGAGGCGAGAAGTATGCAAATTCTGGTTCTACTAGAAGACAGATGCTATGGTCTGAACTTTTGTGTCTCTTCCAAATTCAAATATTGAAGTCCTAACCCTCAAGGTATTAGGACGTGGGAGCTTTGGAGGTGATTAGGATTCATGAATGGAACGAGTACCCATATCAAATAGCCCCCAGAGAGCTGGCTCAGCCCTTCCACCATCCGAGAACATGGCAAGCAGGCAGCATTTTATGAACCAGAGAGTAAGCCCTCTCCAGTACTGAAATCTGCAGGTACCTTGATCACGGACTCCATGTTCTCCAGAACCGTGAGAAAGAAATTCCTGTTGTTTAAAAGGCACCCATTTATGGTATTTTGTGATAGCAGCCTAAACAGACCATGGCAGCAGGCTGGCATGGTTTACTGCTGGAGGGAAGGGGCGTGTATGAGGAAGAGGGGAGTCTCTGGTGTGCTGTGAGGCTTAGGGCCTGCTGAGAGAGGCCATGGAGGTCCTGGCTCCCTTCACATTTAGTCACCTGCCAAATCCCAGAACTATCACATGGCCCCGAAGAGGTACCCCGGTGTGGGTTGAAGTTGCCCGCTCCTCACTGCCCCGGAATGGGGGCTGGGAATGAGGGAATGAGACATTCAATTGGGAGAGAAGGACGGGGGTGATGAGTTTCCCGCTCACCTGAGTATGAGGACCAGACTCAGTCCACAGTCTGACTAATGCTCACAGTTGCGGGCCTGGGATGCCCCTCAGGGTGGAGATGGGGTCTGTTCCCTCCCTGTATCCCCTGCACCCAGGGGTGGACGTACTGTCTCTGCGTAGCCTCTGCCAGGTTGGGGGTCAGGAGGCTTCATCCTTCCTTGGGGCTGGGAGCTGGAGTAAACCCCCTCTGCAGCCTGAGGCCCAACAGCTGCTGGGTAATTCCTCAGCCCCCAGCATGTGTCTGCCGAGACT
The DNA here is from genome assembly GCF_028885655.2 of Pongo abelii. Lineage (NCBI taxonomy): Eukaryota > Metazoa > Chordata > Mammalia > Primates > Hominidae > Pongo > Pongo abelii. Next base: position 52,516,582 of record NC_072006.2, on the reverse strand, counting down.
CTATAATCCCCAGACCTCCAGGGGCTCAAGTGTCAGTTGTGCCTGATCAGAGAAGGAGGGAGGAGGAGGGGCGGAGAGACACAGAGGAGGAGACAAGGGAAGGGAAATACTTGGCAGCCCTGGGAAATCCACCCCTGCAGCAGCTGTGAGGGCCCATGGTGCACCCAGACTGGCCTCCCCAGGCTCGGCTTCCACCACCAAATCCACAGGTATTTATGTTGGGCCCACCGCAGGGGTCACAACTGGACATCTCAGACTCAAATGCAGCCTATGAGCATGTGCAAGGGCCGGGCATGTTCAACACACCCAACACTCAGTAAGTCAGGACAGACACCAGCAATGCCCGGTTGGTGCTCACTGTATAAATACCTGTCCTGGGTATGTGCCCTGTGGCTGTGCTCTGTGGTCCTGCCCTCATTTGCCTGCAGATTTTGGCAACCACTTGCTGTGATTGAATTGATGAGGCGCTTTTCAGAGCCACTTGAGGAGGCCTGTGTCCACCCACCAGCCAGGACATCCAGGAAGCCAGGTCCCCAGCGTCCCTGCCAATCATAGCCCTAGTCCTAAAAGCCCAGTGCTGGGAACCACTCCCTTGCCGGGAAGCCTCAGCTGACAAAGTATTGATCAGCCATTGGTCGATGGGGGCCTTGAGCTGTCTGGGTTCCTGCAAGGCTTGGTGATCCCCAGCTCCAGGAGCCCATCCTCCCAGGGCAGGGCAGAGCACTACCTTGGTCCCCCAGCAGCCTCCTGCTGGTGGTGACTCTGTGCCCACCCTGCACCCAGCTGTCTGCTCACAGCACCCACTTCATCTTCCCAACGACTCCCCAGGGCACCATCCCCACTTCAAGGACCACAGACCCAGATGCAGTAACCTGCTGAGGCTGTGGCCACATGGGACGGGGTCACTCCCCACTGCCTGTGCCCCCTCCTGCTGCCAGACCCCCAGGGCTAAGGCCACGTGCCCAGCCCAGGGCAGCAGCTCCAGGGGGCTCACGGGGCCTGCCCCTGGACTGTGATTGGCAGGCAGTGACCCACATCTGACAAACAAGGGGTATGTTGAGGTTGAGGCTTCTAAGGAAAAAATCAACCAAAGCATAGACTGCGTGCTCACGTTTTTTTCCTGCTGCCACGCTTTCTTCCTGCTCTGGCCCCGTGTCCCATCTCCCTGGCCTCCACCCTGGTTCAGCCCCACCATACCCAGCCCACTGAGTGGCCTTCTCCCAGGGTTCCCTGCCTTCCCCTTCACCCCCACAGTGGGGCTCCACACGTGGCCCCGGGGGACTTAAAACCTTGCTCAGGTCCTGTCCCTCCTGTGCCGGGACATCCCAGCCCCCAGCTTGCTCAGCACGAAAGCCAAAACCTCACCTGGGGTTGGGGCACCGGCTCCTCCTCAGTCCACCTCCCACCCCACGGGGGTCCCTTGCAGGCCCCCAGACTCTCCAGGCTGCACCCTTGCTGTTCCTTGTGCTGAAGCCCCCTGTTCCCCCCAAGTCCCACTCCTAATTCTGCTGGGCTCCCCCACCTCCTCCAGATCTCAGGCCTCCTTCCGCAGCAGTCCCCTCAGACCTCCTTTGCTCACCCAGCACCCGTGACTCTCTGTTCCTCCCTCCAGCAAGTTTTTCTTCCCAAGACTTATCCCAATCTGACATTATAGTTTATACTTAATCATTCACTTCTTCAATATCTGCCTCCTGTCTCGAAATAACAACTCCAGGAGGACAGGAATTTGTGGCATTTTTGCACTACTATGTTCTCAGGGTGCCTGAACGTGGCACCGGGTACTTACAGGAGCGCATGGATGAGTGTTGGGGAAACGGATGGAAGGAAACAGCCTCGAGAGGGAGGCACGGGCTGACGGGCAGTGCTGGCCTTGGGACACTCAAGGAACATCATGGCAAAGTCACTGCTCCCAGGGCTCCGCGTCTTGTGCCTTCATTCGTTCACCACCTATTCATTCATTTATTATTTCACCCAAACAGGCCTTTGCTGAACACCTGCTATGGGGCAGCAGCTACTATGGGTTCTAGGAATAAAGTGTTGGGAAGGGAAAAAAAATTCTCCTTCACGTCTTAGAGTCTCTGGCTGAGTTCTGAATTCAGCTGACATAGGGCAGATGAATAGGAGAAAGTGGACAAGCTTGACTACATTTTGACACGTACACGGGGCCTTCACAAGAGAAGGAAGCCCTGAAGAAGTGCCCAGTGCAGAAAGCATTTATCTCTCTCGAAGAAATGATATATTTGTGAAGAAATGACAGGACAAAAAGGTTTGGACTGGGGGCAGTAAATCGTGGGGAAGGAACTGGAAGATACATGGGGGAGAAATGAGTAAGACTGGTGGAAGCAAAGGGTTATTTTAGTAAGTGTGTATGTGCAGATGTACCTCGGCATCCACTCCCAGTGTTTGGTGATAAGGATGTTCTCTTCCTGGTACAAAGGGAGTGTGTATCTCGTGGGAAATGTCATGGCCTGTTCTTGCTTAGAAAAGGGGAGGTCAGAGGGCCCTGCTTGCACCTGCTGTTTCTCCAGTGCCTGCAGCTCAAAATAATCCATATACCAAAGTGACATCATTTGGGGTAGCTTGTCCTTAATTCCTTCTAAAGCAATGAACGTAATAGACAAAAAAGCCTGCGTCTTAGGACTTCCCATTTCACAGCAAGTGCTGGACGATGACTGAGAAGCGAAAACTTGGTTTGTCTGATAGTGATAAGAGCCACGAAGAGGACAGAGGGGAAAGGAGGGAGGAAGTGGCAGGGGCTGTGTTGGAGCTTTAAATGAGGTGGCCAAGGACGCCCTCACTCAGAGGCAACATCCGAGTCAAGACTTGAAGGAGGACACTGAATCCTCCCAACAACCCTGTGAGGGGCACCATCATCCTTATTTTCCACGGGAGGCTCAGAGGGGTTCAATAACTTCCCTGAGGACACACAGCTGCTGCATGGCGAAGCCTGGTTTCAACCTGAAATCAGGTTCTTGCCGGGTTATAACTCTGCTCCTCCGCGTCTTGCTGGGGCTCTTGGTCACTCTGGGTCTGGGTGTCCTGGGCTGTGTCTGCCATGAGAGCTCACCAGGGGCCTGTGACAGCTGCCTGGGAAGGACAACCCTCCTCCCAGGGCCTTCTCTCCTCACCCCTCCCGATGTTCTAATGAGCAGGGAGAAAAGACATCATACAGCACAGCTAGAATTCATTTCAATATTAATTCTGAAACCTCATTTTCAGTGGATAATTAAATTACTTTTTAATTACAAACAGAATATCTGTACATTCCCTCTGAATGAGCACGGGCGGGTCGGGAGGGGGAAAAATGGTACCGCCTGGCATTTCCTGCTCTGTCCCCAGCACACAGGACCCCTGCAAATGGTCCCCTCCTTGTCACATCTGAAGGCCGGGAGCACGTGTCCAGGCGACCCACCTGCCCAGTCACCAGACAAATCCCACTGATGAAGCTGTGGTCTCTGCTGCACACAGAAAGCGCATGAAGCCCCCGCACTGCCCCTGATAGCCACCTCCTCCTCAGCCCCTAAAACTCAAAGGGAGGACACCAAGTTTCCACTAAAACAAGGAAAAGGATCCCCTCGAGGTGCACTAAGGACAGCAGAGGCCACATTGCCTCAGATGGGCTGCAGAGAGGGGTCTGCGGTGAAGGCAGATGCGAGCTGTCCCAACCCAGGCACTTCTGGAACCCAGCAGAGAGCCCGGGCCAGGGCACTGTCACTGTAGAAAGCGACAGTGGACTGCAGCCTCTTCCCTTCGTGGAGACACATGTCTGCAGCTACAGGGTCACAGCAGTGTCCCCTCCTGCTGTCTCCCCAGAGAGCCCCTCCTGCACCCTCTGGGCTGCCTCTGGCTGGAGTGTCCAGGCTGTCCAGGCCCGGGTGGGTGAGTGACAGAGGAGGCTCCTAGAGGTGCAGCCTCTTGGCCACTGACCAGGTGCAGCCTGGGGACCATCCCCAGGCCTTGGCCACCAAGTGTTTGAGGCGGGTGGCCTGGTGGGCACAGACTTTGGGGACAGAGGAATCGAGTTAGCTCCTGGCTCCACGGCTGAGCAGCTGAGAAGGGGGTGAGTGCCTGCTGCCAGCCACAGCTGCACCCTGGGTGAGGAGGGGGCCCGCCTGAGCTGGGGGAACCCAGAGCTGCTGGGCAGGGATGGACAGAGATGGTGCCCGCCGCCCACAGCAGCCCTGCCCGTCAGAATCCACCCTTTCCGTGACCAGCCCTGAAAGCTACCTTCTGTTGGCTTCCTTCTTCTCCTTGACCTCTGCCTGGCCCGTCCCTGCAGCTCCTGTCAGGGGGACACAAGGCTGTCAGCACAGTGCAGCCCCTAGGAGGAGATGGCAGCGCCCAGTCCCCATGTCCTGCCCGGCCCACCTTTCACATGAAAATGGGAGAGACAGACAGGCAGATGTCCACCAAGCCAGGTGTGCTGGACAGTATGAACACGAGGCCACGTCCATACCAGGTGGCTGGAGCAGCTGCTGGACAAATGGTCTCTGATGATGCCTGTCACTCCTGCAGCCTCTGTCCCTGGAGCCCTGTCCATCCTCTGCACAGAAATCACACCTATTATCTCCCCTCCACAGCACTCGGTGACCACAGGATGGGAACAGCCAGCCCAGCCTCTGAATGTCCTGCGGCCTGGTGAGCACGAGCGGTCCCTTTATTTTAAAGTGACACCCAGACCCCCATGGTGAGGAGCAGAGCAGATCTGGATCCCAAAGGAGTCCCTAAGGCTGCTTGGAGGGAGGAATCTAGGCATTGTGGGTGGGAGCAGGCCTTCCAGGCAGGAGGCCCCAGCAGAGGAGAGAGCAGCTGTTGCCTGGAGCCTCCTGTGGGCCTGAGTTCAGGGCCAGGGTGGCACAGCCTGGACACAACCTTGCTCTGCCTCTCTGCCCAGGCCCTCTGCCCATTGCCCTGGCCCCTGAATTGGGAAAACTCCAGCCCATCCAGAGCAGGCACCATGGCCTTTTGCACCCAGCCAGTCTGTTTGGACGTGGAGAGGAGGCCTGGCCTCGTGGCCCCAGAGAGCCCTCAAGCCAGAGAGCCCCAGAGTGATGGCAGTTGGTGGAGGGGGTCCCCTTCAGGCTGGGGATTCTCCACTCCTAGGATCCAGCTACTTCTTGGCGTGCAGCAGCACAGCCCCAGGGGCTGGTCACGGCCCTCCTGGTGGGAGATGCCGTAGGGTTCGTGACCCTCTCGGTGGGAGACGCTGTAGGGTTCATGACCTGTGGGAGATGACATAGGATGTTTCCTGCCTCAGAACCTCCCCAAAGCCTCATGCTGGCCCTGTGCAAAGGAAAAGGGAGTTAATTCTACTCCCTCTAATTTCCAGACTTTACGGGGAGAATCCAGGACTTCCATTCCAAAGGAGCCTTAGTTTTCTCATCTGCTAAATGGGCTTATGGGGAAGACAAGAATCACCTAAGAGCAAACAAAAGAGGGAATTCTGCTGGGATTGTGGGCCTAGAGGAGAGTGGTGATTGGGCTTTCCCACTTACCTCAACAAAGTAACTTCTCTCCTGCTCCCGGATCAGCCACCATTACCTCACCTGGTGACACAGCCCCGTGAGAGCTGGGACCTTGCCTGTCACATCTAATGTTGGATTTTCAGGGTCTGAAATAGCAGGTCCTGGCTCACAGTAGAGCCTCAAAAGATTTGTTGAGTAAGTGAACGAATGAATTGAAAGGTGAATTAATGCATTGACTTCATGTGACCTTGGTCCTGCTCCTTGTCTGGGTGCATCACTGTCACTCTCCCCCTAACTTACTTGGCGACACCAGCTTCCACAGTTTCTCAAACACTCGGGAACCTCCACTCCGGGCCTCTCCCCTTGCTGTTCCCTCTGCCTGACATTCCTCGTAGTCACCACCCTCACCTCCTTCAGGGATGTGTACAAATGTCCCCATCTCGGGACCTCCGTGACCCCTTTGCCTCAATCTGCGATTGACCCTACCTCGCGGCATTTCCTATCCCCACTTCATCTTTGTTTTCTCCGTAGCACTGAGCACTTTCCAATATATTAATTTCTCTATTTTGCTTATTATCATACTCCCTGCAGGAAGGCAGCCACCAGGGCAAGGATTGTGGCCTGGTTCGTTCAGTGCTGTTTCCCCAGCACCTGGGAAAGCAGTGCCTGACACATAGCAGGTGCTCAGTCAACATTTCCCCAGTGAACAAGGAAACAGTCGAAGGAGCATCCTGTGGGCTGGGGGAAGCAGAGAGAGCTTTCGTGGCTGAGAGAACTTGAGATGAGTATTGATGAGAGAAAATTCCAAGTAGGACAAAATACTCAAAACCAAATGTGGTTTCAGGGGCCTGGGGCAGGTGGCATCCCGCAGGCCCAGTTTTGGTTTGTTGTTCTGTGTGTGTTGGTTTTTGGCGTGTGTGCTTTCATTAGATCTCCTGCAGGCTTGGCAACAGTTCTTTGGCAATTAATTCAATGTTTTATTCATCTTTGAATTCCTTAAAGCTGCAAATCAAACCGTCACTGGGTGCTTTGCTCACCACGTTTCAGGCTCTGGTGTCGCAAATAACTGTGCTCTTTGCATACCAAGCAGACCTTTCTGTGTCCTGGGAAAAAGTATTTCTCCTGGTGCTCATTGCTCTAATTGCATCCACAGCAAGGCAGTCCAAATATGTTTCCATCCGCATTTGCATTATGCAAAACCTTAATCTCCCCAAGTTTCCTAAAGCACTGCGAGTGATTCACAGCCTCTCGATGCCAGGGAATGCACTGCTTGATCTGCCAATCCGTATAAATTAGATTTATTGGGAGGAAAGAAAGGAAGCTTGATACTATAAACTATTGGGAAATAATCACCCATGTGCACGTGTGCCCCATAAATTTGCTACTTTGGAGAAAAACGAGGCAGCTGACCCAGCACATGTTGCTGAATTTATGTCCTCGGTGCAATGATCACAATGCAGTGGTTGGTGGACTTTTGTGTTGAGCAGACTTCTGCGTCATCTGAGTCTGGGTTGACTGGGTTGGGCAACTCCCACACTGCCCGATCTGGGGACAAACTGGCCTGAGAGAGGCCAGGGAGGACAGTAGAGTAGCAGGGTTGTCAGGGTTATGGCCAGAGTCCAGAGTAAGGAATGTCAGGACTGTCCTGTGTGCTTCAATATGTCATGCAGGTAATTTATCTTCTCTGAGCTTTAATTCCTTTCTTCTTCTTCTTCTTTTTTTTTAATTATTATTTTTTTTTAGATGGAGTTTCACTCTCATTGCCCAGGCTGGAGTGCAATGGCACCATCTCGGCTCACTGCAACCTCCGCCTCCCAGGTTCAAGCGATTGTCCTGTCTCAGCCTCCTGAGTAGCTGAGACTACAGGCACACGCCACCACACCCAACTAATTTTTGTATTCTTATTTTTAGTAGAGACGGGATTTCACCATATTGGTCAGGCTGGTCTCCACCCACCTCGGCCTCCCAAAGTGCTGGGATTACAGGCGTGAGCCACCACACCTGGCCAAGCTTTGGTTTCTTTAACTGCTGTTGGGGGAACACAACTTAATAGACCATGTAGCGATGAGAGTTTGATGGTGTGCTGGGTGGAATCCTCATTGTACGCCTTCTCTGTGCCAGGCCCTGGTCTATGCTCTGGGGGGCAGTGGAGAAAAAAGGTCAGCCCAGGCCCCTGCTTCAGGGAGCTTACAGAGGACGCACCAGGTGGCAACCCTCATGGAGGAGCTCAGACCATGCTAAGTGAGGTGGTGCATTGTCTTTATCACACAATCCACTTTGAGTTGGATTTTCTGTTACTTGCAGCCCAAAGCACCCCACCTGCAGTAGGCAGGCCCATGCTACCTGCACACAGTCTCTTCCATTTGGTAAGCAAAGACCTTGTCATGTAGAAATCGCCAGAATTTTGCAGCATCTGAACCTCTGCAAAGTGTGGGTTATGATCCCCATTTACAGATAGGAGTGTTAAAAGAGGGTTAGTGAGGTCCCAGTGTCAGACCCACAGGCCGTGGCTGAGTGAGCAATTGGCTGTGGTCCTGTTTCGAGTCCCAGGGCAATACCTCTCCCGCCCTGCCACTGCATCCAGAAGACCATCATTCTGTGATTTGAGGCCCTCCTCAGGGCATCCAAGCCCCATGGAACCCCCACATCCCATCACCGTTGCTTTATGTTCTCTTGATTGGAGTGGCTTCCTGGGTTGAAGAATTACATCTCAGGACATTTCCTGTTGACACCCGCGTGTCTCACCTAGAGAAATAGTGCTCATCCACTGGCACAAATCAGTTCTTCAGATTAGCCCTCGGAGGTGGCAGGATGTGGAAAAAATGGGACAGGCAAATTTGGGGCTGAATTTAATCATGGTGGCAGGGTGAGATTCTATTTATTCGTTCACCCATCACTCCTTCTGGGAATATTTACTGTGTGTCCTCCGTGCTGGACACTGTGCCCTCAGGACCCAGCCTTCCAGTGAGCAGAAAGAAAACAGCAGACATAAAAACAAGATGATTTGAGCTTTGACAAGGGCTACCATTGTAAGAAGATCAGGGGACATACAGAGAGTGATTAGCAAAAGCGAGGGAGCATCCAAGCTTGATTTCCCTAGATGACAACTTTGAGCATGGAGCCAAGGGCAAGTCGTTTGTCTGGAAGGAGATCCAGGCAGTACTGGTAAGGGGTGGGGAAATGAGACAGGAGAGAGAAAGCAGCCAGCACAGGGTGTTACCGAGCAAGCAACGCAGCGTGCAGCCAGGGCTCAATCCTCCTGGGGCACGTTAGCGTAGAGCACACAACTCAGAGTCATCCCGCTGTGGGGCGAGGGGCCTGGGATATTTTCCCACCAGCTACCGAGAGTCACTGGTTCAGGGCCGCCCCCGCAGGGTGATGCGTCTTTGGCATTTCTAGCCCACCAGAACAGCCTTCCAGGACTCTGGAGAAACAGCCTCAGGCACAGAGATGAAGGTGGAAATCTGCAGAGCGCACTGCAAGTTCTGGGCCTTATGGGAAGGAACTAACAGCATCTGCCACAGGGATCCCCGTTAGATTGCGTGGTGGGGTGGGGGTGTCCGTGATGCTTAACTGTAGGTGTCCCATCAGCCAGGTGAAGCTGCCCAGTTGTTTGATCACAATCCATCTAGATGTTGCCGGGAAGTTAATTTTTAGATGTGATTGACATTTAAATCAGTAGCCTCTGAGTCACGCAGAGTGCCCTCCATAGTGGGGGTGGGTGTCATGCAAACAGTTGAAGGCCTTAAGACACAGGTTCCCAACCCCCAGACCCGTGGACCAGGATACTGGTCTGTGGCCTGATAAGAACCAGGCCGCACAGCAGGAGGTGAGTGGTGGGTGAGCAAACATTACCAACTGATCTCCACCTCCTGTCAGATCAGCAGCAGCATTAGATTCTCACAGGAGCATGAACCCTATTGTGAACTGCGCATGTGAGGGATCTCGGTTGCATGCTCCTTATGAGACTCTAATGCCTGATGATCTGAGGTTGAACAGTTTCACCCTAAAACCATCCACCCGACCCCCCACAGTCCGTGGAAAAATTGTCATCCAGAAAACTGGTCCCTGGTGCCAAAATTGCTGGGGACTGCTGCCTTAAGAGAGGGCGGTCCCTCAAAGAGGAAGGAATTCTGACTCCAGACTGTAACATTGAAATTCTGCCTGAGTTTCCACCCTTCCGACTCCAGACTGCAACATTAACTCTTGCTGGAATTTCCAGCCTGCCTGTCTGCTTGCAGATTTCACACTTGCCAGCCCCCACAATTCTATGAGCGAATTCCTTAAGTTTTTTTCTCTCTCTCTCTCTGTCTCTCTCTCTCTCCCCGCCCGCCTCTCTCTCTCTCTCTCCATATGGATTCTGTTTCTCTGGAAAATGCTGACTGATACGGCCTTCACGTGGGGGTGACAGGTGAGCTAATACCAGAAGGATGAAAAGGGGTCAGATACAAGAAGGTCTGGGAAGAAAGCAATTCGGGCTGCAGGCCCAGCAAGTGCAAAGGCCCTGAGGTGGGAATGTGCTTAGCGCAAATTGAACAGGGAGAGGTGTGTAGTGAGGGCAGGGACCAGATCACAGGGGGTCATGCAAGCCACAGTGGGGTTTGGATTTGATTCCAAGAGCAATGAAAAGTCACTGAAGATTGTAGATGAGAGAGTGGCATCATCTTAATTGTACTTTATCATGCTTACTCTGGTGGCTGAAAGGAGAATGGATCATGGGGGCAGGTGCAGCAGGGAAACTCCACAGGAGCCTGTCTTAATCACCAGGACGAGAGAGGACAGCGGCTTGGACAGGGGGTAATGGATGTGGTGCTGAGCAGTGGGTGGAGCTTGGAGGGCCTGCTGCCCACAGGCTGGGGTCCAGGGTCCAAGAGCCCTGGGGTGCACGATACATAAGGCACAGGCTTCCCCATGTGAGCAGAAGTGAGGAGGAGGAGGAGGAAGAGGAGGGGAATTGCATGGTGCCATGTGTACAGCTAGGCAGGAAGAAGAAGAAGGGCATGGAGCCAAGGGCAAGAGAAGGGAGCTGTCTCTGCGGTCCCTACAGGGCACTAGGATCTGACTCACCTGTTAACTGGGAGGAGGAAAGCTAGGTTTTCTTTCATGCTTTTTCTGGCTCAGATATTCTGAGCCTCCACCATCTGGTAGGGTCAGACCCTCTGAGCCTCTGCCATCCGGACAGACCCAGATGGAGCAGAGGAGGGTGCACGGGCCAGGGCGTCACAGTGTTCTCAGTCCCTCTTGATAGCCTTGACTCTGCAAACAGGACAGGGTACTGGCTCGGCGCTGCCAGGACACAGATGTGGCACCCCCTCACACTCCCATCCCCAGCCTCAGTGCCACAGTCCTGTGAGCCCCCACAATCCTATGAGTGAATTCCTTAAGTTTCTCTCTCTCTGTCTGTCTCTCTCTCTCTCCATATGGATTCTGTTTCTCTGGAAAATGTTGACTGATACGGCCTTCGTGTGGGAGTGACAGGTGAGCTGACACCACCAGTGGGTATGAAGGACAGAGAGCAGCCCTGTGTCCCACACCCAGGCCCCCTCCCCTCCCTTGACTCGCTGCTCCCCAGCAGTCCCAGCTCCATCGTCCTCCAATGTTGGCCATGCACCATGGAAACAGGTCCCACCCTCTGGGGCCATTCCTGTGTTCTTTTCCAAAGAGCTGTTTGGGCCAAAAGCCTGCGAAGAGAGCCGCAAGTCTGTGCGCCCTGCAGGGCTGGCCCTCATCCAGCTCATTCGCCCGCAACATTCCTGTCCCTGGAGCAGCTCATCTAGGCCCTGCTGGTGTTTGAAACGCTCCCATCATCGCCTGCAGCTCTAGGAGGGCTCTGGTGAAGCACAAATCAGGACCTGGGGGCGTCTCCCATTACCTGTGGGCCCCACGGCGGTGATGATGCATGTGTCCAGCAGGCAGCAGAGCCACTGGGAGGGACACAGGGTGGGTCGGCTCTGATTGGAGGGGGACATGGCAGGAAGGATCTGGAGGTGGAAGCCAGGGCAGCAGGGCCGGCCACAGGGTGGGGGTGCTCAGGCAGCCCCGCATGGGAAACCTGGGCCTGGAAAGTGCTGGAAGGGAAACATTTCAGGAAGCAGAAGGATATGGCAGCGTCCACACCACATGCTGGGCAGAGGCTGGCCAGGGACCCGCCCTGGGAGTGGATGGACTTGGATCCTGGGCCCCTCTGCTGAGACCCTCAGGACTTCTGGATGGGAAAACAGAACAGCACAGGGCCGCTGCAGTGACCTAGGGAGAGGAGCTCAGCCAAGCCACCCTCACACACCGAGGGACCTGCCCCTGGGCCACACCCCAGACAGAGTCCTGGGCTAAGTGTCTGGAGTCGCACAGCCTGGGCTTAAATCTAGCCACTGTCCTTGTGAGCAAACTGTGGCTGCAACAACGGAAGATGCGGTGGGTGAAGGTGCCAGCAGTGGAGGCATTTCCTTACCCCTTATGAGAACTCTGGAGGCAGGAGGGCCATGGCCAGGCAGGGGCTCCACAGAGTCACCAAGCCACTGTCCAGGCTCCTCTGGCCTCATGTGGCCCCCAAGGCATCCCTCATGGTCACACATTGTCACAGCTCCCATGTCCATTCATTCACTTTTTCAGTCATTATTTATTTGGGGATAGCCACGTGCCCAGCACTGCACCAGGCCCCGAGAGGGGGCCCATGAGGGAGACAAAGCCGCCTTAGAGCTGCTGTTCTCGTTGGGCAAGAAGAACAGCAAACCAAATAGCTCGGTGCACCACATAGTGTATCAGAGAAACTAAACTGGGAAGAGGTGGGGGCCCAGGGCACGGGGAAGGTTGCATTTTAGACACCGTGTCAGGGAAAGCCTAGTGGAGATGGAGACTTGTAAACAGAGACCTGGGGGATGGAGGGATCCATGGGAGTTTCTGGGGAAGAGCGTTCCCTGCACTGGGAGCAGCTCGTGCAGAGGCCTGAGACGGAGCTGCCGGGGAGGTCAAGGGCCTGTGAGGAAACCAGAGTGGCTGGGACAGTGAGTGGAGGGGAGAGACGCAGGGGAGGGCGCGGGGAGGGGCAGGGGTCAGTGGGGTCCTGTGGGGCGTGATGGGCTCTTTGGCTTTGACTCAGTGTGAGATGGGAAGTCCCTGGAGGGCTCCGAGCAGAGGAGGGACACCGCCTGACTTGGATTCGAGCAGGACCCTTGGGCTGCATTAGACCAGGGAGGAGAAGACCAGAATATTCCCAGCAAACGAACACAGGATGCTGTGCTTTGGATTAAGGTGGTGGCGGTGGAGGTGGGGAGGAGGGGTCAGGTGACAATGCCCAGGGCAGGAGGGGATGAAAACATGCTCCTCATGAGCCCCCTCTCTTTACAGAGAAAAAATTTTCCCGGAATCCCCCAAGCACATCCCTTGCACGTCATTGGTCAGAAGTGGCTCAATGTCCACCAATCACAGGCAGAGAGGTGGGATCCCGCGATTGACTTAGACCCCTGTGATTCACCTTCTGGGCTTAGCTCAGGACCATCCAGAGAGAGCAGGGGTGTTGTCCAGGACGAGGAAGGGCTGTGGAGAGGTGATCAGCATGTTGGCCATCAGCACTCTCCAGCTTGAGGTCTCAGACATACAAATGACTGTGCCTGGATCTGCCTGTACAGAGAAATGGGACACCACCTCGGAGAGTCGTCTGGAAGTTCCAATGGAAGGATGCAGGTCAAGCTTAGGACAGAGCCTGGCACACTTGAGAGTACCTTCAATGTTAACCAGTGTCATTCCTGTTTGCTACGAGGACCCATATCTACCTCTTTCTCAGCCTAATGATGTCACATCACTGTCCCCCCCGCCCCCCGGTATTCCTGCAGAATTTCTGCTCCCTTCGCCCTGTCACGGTGCTTGAAATTGCCGCATTAGTCATACACCTCCCAGAAGGACCATGAACGCCCTACTTTGTAGTTAATTAGAGAGACAGCTATGAAAATTTGAGAAAAATACATGTCATCATAACTCTATAAAAGTCATAAAATACAAACAAAAAAGCTTCTGACCTACCTACACACAGGGTACAGAGGCCATTCTTGTGCCATGAGTGTGAGTAATGTGCTGGTCGTGGCAGTGGACACCTGGCGCTTCCCCACCTGACTCCTGCTGCCCCCGCTCCTGATCACGGCATGGGCGTTGTCCCAGGAACCACCCTCCACAAGTCGCCCCAGGTGGAGCTGGCCCACACCTGGCTGTCGGTCTTTACATAATGCCTAGGACTGGCCAATCAGAGAATTCCCTCATTCCCTTATCCATGATGATTGGTAAACGGGGCGGGGTGGGGGGTGGGGAGGATCCTGACTCAAGGCTATCCAATCAGATTCAAAGACAGGTAATTCCAAGCTTTTCACTGGAGGGATTAGAGAAAGACTCTCTCTTCCCACGGGGTTTATAGGTGAGATTAATCATGGGTGCAGCATTGTTGACACTCACCTTGCCAACCCATGGAGCCTGAGAATGCAGCCACTACAGAGGTAATCCGAGCTGAACCCTGAAAGAGACTCGGTCCTAATTCCAATATCTGGGGTTCTAGATTCAGCCACTCCTGAAGTAAAACAGTTTCGAGCTGAGCCTGTTGGGGATGGCTTCCTGCTGCTTGCAACCAAACAAGTCCTAACTGACACATTGATGCTGTGATGGGGAAAATGTCACCCTTTCCAGCCATGTCACCGTCTCTGTCTCCCTTCATATCCAGTGAGGGGCAGTTTCATCAAGAGACAGTCTGGAGCAGTGGTAAAGAGGACAGACCTAGAGGCCAGACTGGCTCCGCCACTTTGCTGTGTGACCTTGGACAAGATATTTAGCTGCTCTGCACCTCTGTTTCCACATTTAAAAAAACAGGGATAATTATAGCACCTACTTCACTCCAGAGTTCTGGGGATGGAATATTAACATATCTAAAGCATTTAGCACAATGCCAGGCCCATAGTATGTGATGTGTGTTTTTAAAGAATTATTAACTTTTAGCAGCAGAAAGTTCCCCAAAGCGGCCTCAGTCTTCATTCAGGGACAAGACAGCCTGGGAGCCGATGTCCTAGTGGACTTTGCTGGGCCCAAGACCCTGCAGGAAAGACTGCCTCATAGCACCTCTTACTCCAGCAGGGACATGGGAGGGGACTTCTGGGGTGACTCACACACCAAGTATTAAAGCACTGAGTGGCTCCTTCCATGGAAATTCGGAGCACAAACACAGAGCTTAGGTGTGTAATGGACATAATAACACATAACACGATCACATCAGCAGAGGATTAAATGAGACAATATACAAAATGCACTTGGAACAGTGCCTGGCAGAGTTAGCCCTCAGTGGGAATTGGTGTTGTTGTTATTACTATTGCCTTGTTAAAATATAATTGTTTCAGGCGAGCCCTGTAAAAGAAAATAAAGTTTTAGAACCGTCTAAACGTGTTATGCCGTGGGAGAAGTTATGCCGTGGGAGAAATTAAGCCCTGGCGACTGAGCCACTGCTGCATATTTGCAGTTCTGCTTCTTAGATTAGAGCTTAACTGTCTTTCTCATTGTTCTCATTACTATAAATGACTAGGAGAGACCAAAGAACAGATCTTCTCCTCCTTCCAATCACTGATCTTTGTTATAGATTAACTGTCTCCTTTATTGTCCTGTACCTAACTCAGACCAGATGGCGCCCAAGACCCCATGACAGTTACGTCTTCCATGGAGAATGTTAAATTTACCTTTCTGGAAAAAAAAAGCCACCTCAACTAATCAGATCGTTATAGCTATGCATTAAGCCTTACATAGAAAGAGATTGGAATTCTGTTAAGCCTCCCTAAGCTTTGTCTATATAAAAATCCCAAACTTCTACAGTTTGGAACATTGACTTCTATTCTTTGGAATCTCTGCTTCCTAGGCAGCCTGTCCTCACACTTTGCACTTAAATAAATTCTCTTTAAACTAGATTCTGACCCTGTTGATTATATTCGGTTGACAGCCCATTCTTAGCAAATTAATTCTTAGTGAATGAATCAATTCACTTACCCCAAAATGGTCACCAAGCTCGTGCTATGTGCCAGGCATCGTTCAAGGTGCAATGGAAAAAAAGCTAAGCAACAATAAACAAAAAAAGCTAAACACACAAGACCTGCCCTCCCTGATCTGACACTCAGACCCCAACAACAAATCAAACCAATGAGAAAATGCCAAGCAGTGAGAGTGCTCTGAAGACAATGGAAAGAGGGTGACCACAGGGGCTGTGCTCAGTAGGGTGCTCAGGAGGCCTCCCAGGGGAGGTGGGATTACAGCTGAGCCCTAAACAAACAGGAGGAACCAGGCATGGGACGACTGGGCAGAGGAACACCGGGCAAAGGCCCCAAGGTGGGAATGAGCTCAGTCTTGACACCAGCATGCAGAGGCCCTGTAGCAGATTGGGATTGGGGAGGGATGAAGAGGACTGGAGGACTCTGGTCTTGGGAAAATGGAGAAGCAAATGTGGGCCCTGGTCCCCACATACTTTCTCATGACAACCCCCTTCCCCAACACTGTCCTTGGAGCTAAATTCAAGACCATTTTATGGTAAATCAAAACATTGGCCACTGAAGCTGCAAAGCTATTAATATAGGCTAAATGCCTTCTGGGAGCCTCAAGGCAGAAGGGAAGGATGGGGCCTGGGGTGGCAGTAAAACCATGTCCAGGAGGTCCTGCGGTGGAGGCCTGGGACCCAGAAACCCCTCCCAGGCCAGAGGGAAGAGGCACTGCTGGGGAGAGCCTGGTTGGGACCAGATAGTGAGAAACTGCAGGGCAGGCGGGCAGCTATTCTGAGAACCCTTCCAGCCTGGGGCCACCTGCAAGAAAGCAGTTCTCCACCTCCAGAGAGGCCTTGGGGTTTTAAAATAAAGGATATTTTTAAGGGGATTTGAGGGATGCTGGTGTACAATGCCCCATGCCCTGAATTTGGAAATCCTGGTCTCTGACCCAATCTGAATTAGATACGGAACATGAGACTGTCTCCCTGAGTGGGCAGTTTGTGGGATGCTGAGTCTCTGTGTCCCACTGGAAAGACTCCTTGGTGTCTTGGGCCTCAGTTTCCCATCTGGAAAATGGAAATAATAACGATAGTACTTCACTCATAGGCCTGTGACCATTCTTTCAATTAGTTTATTCCAGAATCATTTATTCAGTGCCTGCTGCATGACAGTCCCTTTTCTGAGTACTGATCATGACAGCTAATATTCACTGACAGGTGACCTCCTGCCACACCCTGAAATTAGAGCTTTCTTAGCACTTTCATCACTCAGTCTGAGACTCTCCCCACAGCCCAGGAAGTGGGTGTTGTGCTCTCTGAGGCTCAGAGTGGTAAAGTCATCTGTCCAAGGCCATGCAGCTAATTAGGGGCAGAGCTGGGATTCGAACCCTGGCAGCCTGGCCCCAGAGTCCACACCACCCATCCTCACACTTGGCTGCCCCCTTGAGTCTAAGCCAGATGCAAGCTGAGCAGCTGTTTTTTGCCCAATTTGATGGACAGGGAAACTGAGGCCTAGAAAGTCAGTAGCTTGCCCGTCGCTGCACAGTGGCTGATTCCTTGGTTTTTTCACTCCACGGGAACCTTGAGGTATCTGCAGCCACCCCAAGTGACATATTACTGGGGCAAGATTTTCTGTGGACTCACCTGCCACTACTCCTGAGGGAATCCCAGCCGGTGACACTGTGGTGGTCACCTGATCCCCCTTCTTGGCTCTGGTGCTAAATGTCTGCAAAATGCCTTCCAACTCTGGTTACAAAAGCTACCCTCAGGAAAGAGTCTGATAAACTCATTCACATGACTAATAACTGAATACTATGGTACCACAGTCCATCTGCCCACCCATCATCCATCCATCCATCCATCCATTTATCCATCTATCCAGCCACATCCATCCATTCATCCAGCCATCATCCATCCATTCTTCCATTTATCCATCTATCCAGCCATCATCCATCCATCCATTCATCCGTCCACCCATTCATCTATCTACCCATCCAGCCATTCGGCCATCATCCATCCATCCATCCATCCATCCATCCATCCATCCATTCACCCATCTACCCATCTAGTCATCCAGCCATCATCCATCCATGCATCTATGCATTCATTTGTTCATCCATCTATCCATCCAGCCAGTCAGCCATCGCCCATCCATCTGCCTCTCCATTCACCCATTCCTCCATCTATCCATTCATTCATCAGGTGCTTGGAGTGCCCTTGGAATAGCAAGGCAGCCAGCATGAGCCAGTGAAATAGTGGTGAGAGATGAGCTAGAGAGGGAGATGGGGGCCTCAGGTAGATTGGTGGCCCCGGTAAAAACTCTTTAAAAAGTAAAGTTTAGCCAGGTGCAGTGGTGTGCACCTGTAGTCCCAGCTACTCACGGGGCTGAAGCAGGAGGATTGTTTGAGCCCAGGAGTTGGAGGTTGCACTGAGCTCTAGTACAGGCAGCATAGCAAGACCCTATCTCTTAAAAAATAAAACAAAGTTTGATTAGACTCCTAAGCCAACCCTGTCCAGCTTGTACCAAGACACTCCCAGACCCTCTCCACAGCCCCAGCCTTTGGAGCTCTTGGGTTGGGCTGCAGCAGGTACAGGAGTGGGTTTATTTGTGGCAGCTGACTAAGGGCGGGGGTGGGGTGGGAATGGAGCCTCAGCATGGAGGCTCCCTTGACTGCCAACTCACAGGCCCATCTGTCAGCCGCAGGGCACCTGCTTTCCTCGCTGCCCGTTTGACCCAGCGCTCACTTCCTTTCCCACTCCAACTGCTGGCCTGGAAAGGTCATGGCTGGCTTTACAGCATGTATGGCTGAGCTAGGGAGAGTGAGGCATGCACCAAGGAAAACCTCTTGTTCTTCCCCAGCTGCAAAATCCTTCCTTCCCCACCCTGGGGAAAAGCCAACCTGGGTTCCTGGGCCCCTCCTGACTCTATCAATAGTACAGGCCCTGGAGCGAGAGAGAGGCCTGCTGTCTCCTCCTCTTTCCACCCACTTCCCGCCCCACCTGCTTACCAGCTGGGGAATTTTAGTAAGTCACTTAACCTTTAGTCATTGAATGCCTTAGTTTCCCCATCTCTAAAATGGACATAATAATACATTTCTCCTTGGGCTGTGGGGGCATTAAATATGCAAAATGCTTAGATAAGTGTCTGACACCAGAGTAAGCCCTTAATAGATATTAACTCCTATGGATACTTCAATTAAAGGCACTTCCAGAATAGCAGAGTAAAGACCTTCCCAAATCTACTCTTTCATAAAACAATGAGAGCACTGGCCAAAAAGCAACTGTCAAAATCGACTTTTCAGAGCTCTGGATATTAACCAAAGGCTTAAACTGTACAAGGATGTTTATTCAGGAAAATGCTGACTCTCAGAAAGAACAAGCTTTGTTTCAACTTGCCCTAACCCATCCCCATCTCCCCAGCTCCGTGGTAGCCTTGAAAACCAACCACCTCAACTAAGCAGCTATAGAAAGGAGCTGCCTAAAGTATAATAATAATAATAATAATAATAATAATAATAATAATAATAAAAAAGAAAAAAAAAAAAAGAAAGGAGCCGCCTAGCAGCCACTGGGGGGAGCAGAGGGACAGAAATTTCCCCAAAGAAGACATGAGGATGCGCAGTCAACACATGCGGTTGCACAGTGTCAGGAATCTTTAGGGAACTGCACATCATGACCACAATGAGATACCGCTTCACACCCACTAGGACGGCTTGAATCAGAAAGACAGACAATAACAAGTGTTGGTGAGGTCGCGGGAAACCAGAAGCCTTATTCATTGCCGGTGGCGATGCAAAGCGTGCAGCCACTCAGGCAAACAGTCTGATACTTCTTCAAAAAGTCAAACAGAGTTCACACACCATGCAGCAATTCCATTCCTGGGTATATACCCAACAGAAACAAAAACACATGTCCACACGAACATGTGCACGCAAATGTTCACAGCAGCATTATTCGTAATAGCCCAGAGTGGAAGTGACCCAAATGTCTATCAACTGATGAATGGATCAAGAATGAAAACCTCCCTTTGGGAGGCCAAGGCAGGTAGATCACTTGAGGTCGGGAGTTCGAGACCAGCTTGACCAACATGGTGAAACCCTGTCTCTACTAAAAATACAAAAAAAAAAAAAAAAAAAAGAAAGAAAGAAAAAAATTAGCTGGGCATGGTGGCACACCCCTGTAATCCCAGCTACTTGAGAGGCTGAGGCAGGAGAACTGCTTGAACTTGGGAGGTGGAGGTTACAGTGAGCCAAGATCGCACCACTGCACTCCAGCCTAGGTGACGGAGTGAGGCTCCATCACAAAACAAAACAAACAAACAAAAAAGAATGAAAAGTTGTGGAGTCGGCCTTCCGTATCCATGGTTCCACATCCTAGGACTCAACCAATTATACATCAAAAATATAGTCAGTCCTATGATGATCATGTCTGTAGTGAACATATGTAGACAGTTTTCCTTGTCATTAGTTTCTAAATAATATAGTATAACAACTATTTATGTATCATTTACCTTGTATTAGGAAGTATAAATAATCTAGAGATGATTTAAAGTATACGGGAGTATTGTGTAGGTTAAATGTGAATACTACTCTGTTTTATATCAGGCACTTGAACATCCAAGGACTTTGGTATCCATGAGGATATCCATGAGGATACCAAAATGGGACAGCCAGTTCAGAGGCACGCATGTGGTAGCTGTTCAGAGGGCAGCAAGGAGGCCAGTTTGGCTGGGGTGGAATAAACCAGGGGGCAGATTCAGTGATAAGGGAGGCCGGCAGGATTCGTGGAACCAGTCCTCCATGAATACCAAGGGACTACTGTATATGCACTCAGAGTATTATTCTATTTCTATTATTCTACTACAAAAAGGAATGAAATGCTGACACATGCTACAACATGAATGAACCCTGAAAACATTATGCTAAGCAGAGGAAACCAGTCACAAAAGATCCCATATCGTCTGATTCCACTTACATGAAATGACCAGAACAGCCAAATCCACAGAGGCCGACAGTAGCAGTGGCTGCCTATGGTGGGAGGGTAGTGGATGGGGAGTGACAGCTCATGGGTATAGGGCTTCTTTGGGGATAATGCAATGCTCTGGAATAGATAGGGATGATGACCACATGACTTCCCGAGTTTAATCAAAAGCACAGAACTGTATACATTAAAAGAGTGAACATCATGATATGCAAATTATCTCTCAATAAAGCTGTTATTAAAAAAAGATTCAAACACCCAGTCCAAAGCACCACCATCTCACGCTTGGACAATTCTGGGGCTGCCTCATGGGTCTCTGGGTCTACTCTGCCCCTTTGAATCCCTGGACCCTTCTGATTTGTTGAAGCCAGAAGCATGATGGCATCTCTCCCCTGTCTGCAGTCCGCCATCCTTCATTTCCTTGTGTTCATCCTTCTCTCATGATTCAGGCTTTGGCCTGTGCTGTTCCCTCACTGGATGAGCCTTCCCTTCCTGTCTCCCTGGCTAATTTCTGTCCACCCTTCAGGATCCAGCCCCCTCCTCGGGGAGCCCTTCCAGAAGCCCTCTTCCTGGGTTGCTGCCCCAGCCAACTCGCCCCAGCTCAGGAATGTTTCCTGTGCGCTGTTGTCTCTCCCGCTGGTCCAGCACCTGTTTTTTCACTAGATCAAGCTCTTGCAGAGGACAGTCTGGCTTCTCCACGGCTGTAGCCTCAGTGCATATGTCAATGTTTGGCACACGATAGGGGCTCAGTCAACACCTCTGAGTAGATGATGTCCCGGGCTGCAGTGCAGCCCAGGAAGGAGCCCAGAAGCCAGCTCTGCAGAGACCTGCTCTGGGACGTTGGGCAAGACACCACCCACTCACGTGTGAACGAGCTGGAGAGTGCTGGCAGGGCTGGTGTGACAGCTTAATTTAATTGGCTTAAATAACCTCTGCATAACAATGCGTGGTTTAGCAACAGCTTCTCTTTGTAAAAGCTTTGGAAAAAAAGAATCTAATCTCTCCTTAATTAGCACCACTTTGCAGATGAAAGCGAGGCTGGCAAGGTGCACTGACTTGCTTGGAGTCGCAGTTTGAAAGAGGTAGAAACATTCACCTTGTTTGTTCACTCACCCATTCATTCATTCACTTGTTCACTCAGTAAGTCAGTATTTATTTTTCATGTGAAAGTGTCCTGGGTCCTGGGGATACAGTGGAGAAAAGACAAAAGTGGGCCTGATTCCATGGAACTGACATTCTAGAGAAAAAGACAGGTAATGACTCCAGATTTTGGTATGTGCTGAGAAAGAAAAGTATGATAGAGACTGAGTGAGTGGTGGGAGTGGGGGATGTGTGGGGGTGGAGGAGGTGCAGCTGTTTTAGCTGGGCGGGTTAATGAAGGCCTCACTGAAGAGGTAACATTTGCCTGAGATTTGGGAAGAACATTCCAGGCAGAGGGAACAGCCAGTACAGAGATATGCATGTGGTGGCTGTTCAGAGGGCAGCAAGGGGGCCAGTTTGGCCAGGGTAGAGCAAACCGGGGGGCTAGATTCGGTGAGAAGAGAGGCCGGCAAGGTTGGTCACACAGAGCTTTGACAAAAGTGATGAGGATCAGAGTCTGGCTGCTGAAGTGGACAAGCATGCTGGGCTGTGGAGCAGAGTGTGTAAAATGTGTGTTTCGTGTCACATTAAACTTTCCCAGGGAGTCACAAATATGCATTCATTAAGGTGAACTTGAGTTCTCTTCTGCACGTGGCTGGAAAAGACGTTCTCTTGACTCAATCTGGTGGAGAGACCCAGCCAGGACCACCTGAGACAGAGCCCTCCTGAGCAGTTCAGTTCTGCAAATATATGGAGGAAACTTCCCCAACCAAGGCCTGTGCTGCAAAGAGAGAAGTAAAGTGGGCCAGCCCTTCCCTGAAAGATCCCACAGTCCTGGGGTGAGAAACCCTTGCCCATGTGGAACAAGAAAAGAACGACAGGTTTCAATGCTCATAGGTCAATCCAGCAAGGCATCTTCCAGAATATTTGGGAAAGACTACAGAGGTAAAAGTCAAAAGCTGAACCATTAAGCATGGTGAGATTTGTGGAGAGAAGGTAGTGAGGTTGGCCCCAGCAAGACTTTCTGCAAAGGCAAAGGTCAGAAAGTGGGGAGAGCATGGCAAACATAGGAAGGGTGCGAAGGAAGAGGCTGGGTGGAGAGCCTGGTATATCCTGGGGCAGGAGGGCATGGCGTTCAGTGGAAGTGTTGGTCCCTGATCACGAGAGACCTGAAGTGCGAGCTGTGGAGTGTTGGCTTGATCCTCAGAGCTCTGCCCCTCCCTGAGCAGCCTCATGAGTCCTCTATATCAGTAAGGGTAGATCCAATCTCATAGAACAGAAAGTTCAATACAAGAGAGCCTTCAACACAGGGATGCACTCCTATTCTCTTCTTAAAGGAAGTTTGGGAGATAAACAGTCCATGGCTGATGTGGAAGCTCCATGAAGTCAATAGAGTCCGCAGAGCTTTCCTATTTCTGCTACTCCATGGATGTGCATAGCTTATATACAAATACTACTCCATTCTGTACAAGGGACTTGAGCGTTCATGGATTTTGGTATCCATGTGGGTTCACTTCCTAGTCCTCATGGCCACTTCATAATCCAGGTGGGCTGCCGAGCACCACCATAACATCCACATTCCAGGTAGCTAGAATGAGGAATGGAATCAGAGCACAAAAGGTGTATATTCCTCCTGAACCTGTTCTCTACCCTGAAGCCTCACCAAAGACTTCTTATGATATGACGTTGATCTTTATCACATGACCTCACCTAGTAAAGGGAGGGTGGGCAAAGTCATCTTCCTTCTAGGGAGCCCTATATCCAGTTAAACTGGGGGTTCTGTTTCCAAAGAAGAAGAGAAGACTAGATAGGGGGTGGGCAGCAAGCAGTTTCTGCTAGACCCTGGGTTTTGTCTCTTCCAAGATCTTTAAGGAAAGGAGCACAAACGCTTATCTATTCCTCAAACAACGATGCTTTGGCCAATTAAAAGGCCTTCTATTCAGCAATTCATTGAGGTCCATTTTTGGCCCTAACAAAACGTCTCACTCCTGCAACCTCCTTGAGGAGAGTGGGCCCAATGAATATAGTCTCCTCTTTAGGAAGAGATGGGACTTTCTGGCTGTCCTCAAAGTGTTCTGCATGCCACTTTGGTGTGGAACGTCCTCTGACCAACCATGGCCCCTACTAATGCTCACTGCTAAACCCAGCTTCTCTCTCCCCTTTCCACAATGCCCATGCTTTTTGAGAAACGTTTTGAAGGCCTCTTTCATTAGCTAACTCTGATGCTGGGGAAACCAGGAAAGTACCTGGGGGCAGGAGGGTGAGGAGGCGGCTGTGTGGTTGACAGACATTTTCTCCCAGGATCCCAGATGTTGGAGAGGAAGATGCCAGGTGGGATAGAAGCACATGAACCCTTCACACACCAGGTTCATGCCTCATACAGTAGCATGGTTTTGGCAAATTACTCATTAAGTAAAGTAAGGCCCCAGGTTAAGGGGTATAATTACAGCCTCTGCATGTGCGGGCAGAAGGGTGATGTTATCTCGGAGCAGGACTCTGCTGTCTCCTGGGAACAAGGCCTTCCCAGTCTGGGGCCTCATGGGCCCCTTGGCTGGAATTTTCAATTTCACAGGCTGAGAGTTTTAATGTATTTCCTATTTTCCAGAGATGGAGGACAGAATTTATCTTGAGTGTTTGTTACCAGCCTTGTGGACCAGATAATGAAATATGAGAGCAGACAACTGAGATGCTAGAAAGATGGTCACCTGCAGTGGCCCCTAGACTAGCGAAGCCCTTCAGAGGCTTCCAAGAAAAGGTTCAGGATCAAAGGCACTCTATCTGAGAGACCTTGCAGAGCAACCAGTACTGGCATAGAGTCAACTTTGAAAGAGAGAAAATCCTGTACAGTAAAAGCCACAGTGGCACTTCGTGACATCGCTCTGCTAGTGGCATTGAGAGCAGCTCTCAGGGCCGCATCATGGGTGGTGTGAGGACTGATTCAGGGCTGGGCTGCCCAGGTTCAAAGTCCTGCCAAGGTGGAACCCTCGGCGGGTTAATACAGCCCTTTGTGACTCAGTTTCCTCACCGGAAAATAAAAATAGTCCTAGGAGGTACCTCACAGGGTTCTGAAGATTAAATGAGCTAACATTTGTCATCTTCCTTCTAAGGTGACAAGTATTAGCTCATTAGAATGGGTTAACTCGTTTAGAATGGGGCTCAGGGTTGGTGGCAGGGGCTGTTAGAAATCATGAGTAAAGAAATTATGGGTAAAAACCATGTGTCCCTTATCTTTGGACACAGTCATGTTTTCAGAACTTAAAAGGCCCAAAGCCACTGATTAAAGGGAGGGTAAGGAGCCATCTATGGCAGCCCCTACGGCTAGGTGGTTGGTGAGGCTAGGGGTAGAGCACCTGCATGGTTTTAATGGCCATGCATGATCACATGCTCACCTTTGAGCCAATCACTGTGGCTTGGGCAATGGACTGCTCTGACTGGTCACCTCTGGGTCATGGGGTAGAGTCAGCCTTGCTAATCAACATGAATGACAGCAGAGCTAAGGCAGTTCCCAGGAGAAAACCAGGCAGGTGTGGCCAGAGATGGGAATGTCAGGGCTGGGCAGGCTGAAAAGGTCCCTCGATGTCACAGCACCATTGGTGCTAATCTGCAAACAAACATGGGATACTTAGCTAAGAGGGGAAACCTTTAACACGGCCACGAAACCCGAATATCCAAGTCACTAGAGTGGGAAAGGAAAAAGATCACCGCCCGTTAGTGCAGTGCCAGTCCTCAGGCCAAGGCTCGATGGAAGGAAGAACTTTCTAGAACCCTGTGCAAAATGAAACAGGCCATCTTGCAAAGGAGGAAGCTCTGTTATTCCCAAGCTTCGAACCAAGGCTGTGAGTTTGCAGGGATATTGTAGACAGGGTTTTATCTTTAGGAGGGCTAAGCTCCTGTAGTGTTTTCCAAACATCTCTCACAATTTTATCCATTTCCCTTTGCACCATCTGTACTGTAATCTATGAAACATTTTTATTTGCCTACATCTGTGTGTTTTACTTATATACATGGATTTAAAAGAAATATATACTTGCCAGGGGCTAGGGGCAGGGAGGGAGTGAGGAGTTGCGGAGGGTATACAGTTTCCATTCGGAAGATAAAAAAATTCTGGAGGTGGATGTGGTAATAGTTGCACAACAGTGTGAAAGCATCTAATGCCACTGATCTTAAATGGTGAAAATGATAAATTTTGTGATATGTATATTTTGCCACAATACGAAAAAAAATTTCACAGAAAAGAAAAAATAAGAAAATACACACACGTATATGTCATCATCATAAAACGGAAAACCAGAATCATTTCCCTAAATAGAAGGAAATAGTAAGAACAAAAGCAGTAAGAAGAAAATATTGATAGTAAATTCTAGCCGAATACCCACAGAGCACTGTGATCCTGATAACCTGACCTCTGATTTTTCAAATGAGTATTAGCAAGGGCTATGAAATTTATTAAAATGTATTAGCATTAACCTTTGACTTTCTCCTTGATGAGGTTGAAAGGGAATTGATCTGGGAAGAAATTTTTCTTGGTATGAGTCAATGTTATTCTTGATCAGGGTCTAACTCCCTAAAGTCATCTTTGAAGCCCCAGCAGTTTTTTTTTTTTATCGTCTTCCCTCAATTTCCAAGGAAGAGCTGATGTTGGAAGAATTGGGAGAACTAAGAGGGTGGGACATTGGGCCTTTTTCCTCCTTTTACCCTTTTCCTCTTTTAACTAAATAGCTTAGTGTTGATCCGCTTTCATCATGGACGTTCCCACAGACTTTAGATTTTATTTGACAAAAGAGGTCTGTGGCTCTAAAAAAAATGTGTCTGGAAACTATTGGTCTCAATCTGGGAAGATGCTGCTAACTTTAAGATTCCAGGATTCGTCATAATCATGATTATTCTCATTCTCAAACTAAACATACCCCATTTCCTTCTGTTTTTTTGTTTTTTTTTTTACATTTTTACATGTTTTTCAGACCAAATTTTCCTTGCTCCAAATACACTTCCCTTTTTTCTTGTAATGAACCCTATTTTCCTGGGTGAGCCACCCCTCCTCCACTCCCTGTGCAGGTAGTTTTGTTGAGTCCAGGGCTATGATGTGACCTGGGTCTGACCAATCAGAAATCTCTATCCCATGACCACAGTGATTGGTTAAGATACGCACATGTGACCCAGTTAAAGTTACTAAAGGCCAATTCTCAGGTATCAGCCTCAGTAACCGCAGGAGCAGTGCTTTCTTTCCCCTGCAGTTGCTGAGAAGTTATGATGCTGAGCTGGAGCAGCTGGTGGCCACCTTCATACGAGTGAACATCTACCCTAAAATATAGCCAACTCAGGGGAATGTGGAGTTTAAAAATAGAGAAAAAGAGCCACATGGTGACATCCTTTGAGTTCCTGGATCCAGCCACACCCAAAGCAAAAATCCCCATCCTGCTTCAAGTCTGTGATTCAATAAAACCCTTGGTTGGATTAACCCAACTGGGGTTGGATTTTCTGTCACTTGCAACCACAGAATCCTGGTGGATACAAGACACTCTTTCTCATAGACCCTCTCTTGAAGCTACTATTTGATTACTACATGGTCTTCTAAATAGTAAATATAAAATATCAAACTTGGAAAGAACCCAACTTTTAGGCCTTTGGTGGGTAGATTTTTTCCTGAGGATTCAAGTAAGCAGTCTAGAGACCATCGTGTGTTAAGGTCTTAACCTCAGACACTCCCTCTTGTTACTTTAAAGCTGTCTAATGTAGAAGTCCCTGAGATGCTGCTCCATAGACATGAGAAGAGAGAGTCCTTGGGCCCCGCACAAGATCTGAGGCCCATCACCAGCTCAGCTTCTGCCCTTTTGCAAAACACTGGTCTTTTTGTCTCTGATGATGTGAGTCCATTGCTCACATATCTGGCTGTTTCATCCAAAAAAAATATTTTACTTTTGGCTTAAAAGCCCATCTCAACATAAACATCGGAGCTCCCGAATGTTGCTCTAACAGCTTGACAACTCTGTAGGTGTAGAGCTGGCTGCCCGCCAATCCAAATTTTTCTGCTTCTTTCTTTTAATATAAACAGAGCCTTTGAAGAACTGTGGATTCATTGAATGAACAAATGAACTTGTTTACATAAAACATGCAGGAGGAAATTTCCACTGTGCTTCAACATATAATTTCAGTCTGTTTTTGGATGGGCCAGTGCATTATGGAGATTGTTTTTCTAGACCAGGATGTTGTCCTCCATATGGTGACCTCATTATTCACTCCAGTCAGTAAGTTCAAGGTTTAGCTATGGGGGGAGAAGGGGTACAAAGTTAAATTCCACTATGTTGGTTCACAAAGAACAGACTCGAGTTTGGAAGACCCCTCCCCAATTACAGGAAAGAAAGAAATGGAAATGTGTTTTTTTCTTAGTGTATGATGTTTTATAGAAACAGAAGCAAAGGTCTTCTGGGCAGCTCTTCCGACCCTCCACTCCAAATATGCACCCTGAATCTAGTGATTTACATTAATTTGTAGAAGTTAAAACAAGCAAGGAGGTCACTCAGAATGGGTTGGGTAGGATGATTAATGATGGTTTTATGTCATTTCAAGAAAATAAACATTGCTTTTCGCAGGCTTTGTGTGCAGCCCTGTGAATCATCTCTTGGTTAATAAGGGGGCTCCTCCCATCACTCTATTTGCTGGTGACAAATCACTTTAGGAGGGGGTGACAGGAGTTTTCAGAAAATGCCTTGTGTGATGATGTGAAATCCAGAGATAGAATATGCTGGTGGAAAGTTCAGAGAGGATGAGAGGGTGTATATTAGTCTGTTCTCATGCTGCTAATAAAGATATACCCAATACTGCATAATTTATAAAGGAGAGAGGTTTCATGGACCCACAGTTCTACATGGCTGGGGAGGCCTCACAATCATGGAGGAAGGCAAATGAGGAGCGAAGTCACTTCTTACATGGTGGCAGGCAAGACAGCTTGTGTAGGGGAACTCTTCTTTATAAAACCATCAAATCTCATGAGACTTATTCACTATCATGAGAACAACACGGGAAAGACCCTCCCCATGATTTAATTATCTCCCACTGGGTCCCTCCCATGACACGTGGGACTTATGGGAACTACAATTCAAGATGAGGTTTGGGTGGGGAAACAGCCAAACCATATCAGATGGTGTGGGCATGAGATGCCTGTGGTGGGGGGTGTGTGGTGTGGGGAGGTCTTGGGAGGAGGTGGCCATGCCAACACACCCTTGGAGGATATTCGTACATCCATGGGGCTGCAAAAGTCTCACACATTGGTAATCACCAAGGTGGATGCAGGAAATGCTCCTGTTTCCTCCCCTATTGTTACGAATGAGGACTTTTTATCATGAATTGATGGCGAGCTGGTTTGGTCAGTAGTCGGAAGCAGTAAAGTCTACTTATAAAATAAATAAACAAGCCCTCTTGCAAGGAGTTGCATTTTATTCTTTATTTCCTTTGAATGATTTATAAATTAATACCTCTAGGATGCTACCTTCTGGGACACCAAAATCAAATCACAGAGTTTTTAAAAAAGTCTTCACATTTCAGCTTCAGCTAAGGGCCTACTTATGCTCTTCCAGCCAAGCCAGATAAAAATTTAAATGATGATAATAATAATAACAGCCTACATTTAGTGCCACACACTGTTCTAAGCATTTCTGCACTTTAATTCAATCATTACAACAACTATGTAAGGACCACTTAGTCCTATTTTGCCAGTGAGGAAACTGAGGCACAAGCAAATTCAGCACCTGGCCCACAGTAATGGATCTAATAAAGGATGGAGCCAAGATTGGAACCCGAGTGGATGTTAGGGCCTTAGATGAGATTGAACAAAAAAAAAAAGGAGTGAGCCAAGAGCTTCAGTCTTTACTGAATAAAGGGGAGTGAGTGGGATGTTTCCAGATGAGGGGCGGAGAATGTCGGATGGGAGTTAAAGACACATGGCAAGAGGTTCACGCAAGATGTGCTTTTGAAATAGGAAGAAGGAAAGTGATATATTGATTGTCATGAAAAACAGAGAGGGCACTGACCCTGCCTCTAGACCTGGAGCACCTGAATTGTGAGGGAAACAAAGAGAGCTTCCTTGGAGAGGGGCTGCTTGTCCTCAAAGAGAGTCAGATTACAGGGAAGGCTGGTCAGTGGAGGGACTGGGAAAGTCATCTGGAGATGTTAGGGAGAAGGGGGGATTGTTGATAAAATAATTGCCTCAAAGATTTTAGGAGGCAGAGAAGATAATAGTGGAAGGAAGGGTCAGATGAAGCAAAAATTAGGAGAGACGGTAAAAAATTGTGTTGATAGAGACAAGAACTAACTTACAGATAAAAGGAATCTCTAAAGGAAAAAAAAGACAACGTAGCAAGGGAGCAATACAAATACTGAAAATAATAATTCAAAAAAACTTCCTAAAACAAAAACCTTGGAAATTATTTGTTGAAACAGCAGGCTGCATCCCCTGAATAGTGACCCATCATGAACAACACCAAGTTCAAGTAAAATTGCTGGACTTCCAAGAAAATGAAAAAAAAAAAAAAAAAAACTCCCACAAATTCTTTGGATCCATGATTGAAATGTCCAGAGGGGATGAGATGGCCTGGCTAGATCCATGGGCTTAAATCTTTTCATCAGGACTCAGCCTTTCTGGCTTTTTAATCACTTATCTCTGTTTGCATTTTGTGGCTCCCTATGTAGGCAAATTATCTCTGTATGGTGTCTCCAAACATTTCTCAGCTTCTATTATCACAACATAAAATCCAGCATGAAAAGAATATCTCTCTTGTTTAACAATCTCAACATAAAATCCAACATAAAAAGAATGTCTCTGTTTAACAATCTCAGTGACAATTTAAGACTTGCATTTAGGTGGACCAACTGGGGGCTAATCTAGGTAGCTGGTGAATCTGATGCTCTGATTGGCCAGGCCTGGGTCACCTGCTCACACCTAGGGTCAGCCCAGGACACCTCAGTAGGGTGAGAGTGAGAGACAGGTGGTTTCCCAAGAAAAACACACATTCTGACCTCAAAGGGAGGAGAAATGGATAAAGCGTAGGCAAAACAACTTCTGTCCACTCAAATTATTAACCTTGGCTTTCCTGCTGATGCATTTTGGTCTCTAACCTGGGAGGAGACCCCTGGGCGGTAGGAGAGGGGAGGATGGGTTGGTGTGTGGCTGGAATAGGATTGAGTCCACCACTCTGTTTTCCTATTAAGGAATGTGTCTGGCTTTTGTTCTGGGTTCCTAGGGGGAGCTTGCAGATTGGTGAACACGTCGATGTGTATGGAGGGGGATGCGTCCTGATTCTACGAGGGAAGAATATGGGAACTCTACATTTGAGACCATCCCAGACCTCATCCTTTGTGCCTCTTCATTTGCCTGGTCCTGATTTGTAACCTTTGTAAGATCGTAACCATCCATATAGTGCTTCCCTGAGTTCTGTGCATTGTTCTAGTAAATTATGAAACCTGAGTGGCTCGTAGGAATCCCTGATTTGTAGCCAGTTGGTCAAAAGTGTGGGTGGCCGGACTTGGAGCTGGTGTGTGAAGGGAGGGCAGTCTTGTTGGGGACCATGTCCTGAACTTGTGGAGTCTGCACCAATCCAGGTGGCGTGCCTGGGAATCACATTGAAGTATTGCAGCATGCCTTCCTCACTTCTTTCTGAGTGCACTTCAAGTGAGGACTTGGAAATGAGTCCCAGTCTTAGCAGATCGCACAAGTCCATTCTTAATCTTATTGCCGCATGAAGGAACATGCTAGCAGCAGGCACAGCCAGGACCGAGCCCAGGTCTGTCCATTCCCCTGGCAGAGCCAAACCTCAATGGCACATGGACCATGCAAGAGCTCCCTTTGGCCATTGGCATCCGGCTGTTTCTCGTCCCACTTGGCTGATGCAGGGTGAGAGGGACTAGTGGGTGCTGCACCCCTCAGTCACCTTCCTCCGCTGGGGACAGAGGTAGACAGTGGCTGACAGGGAATGCGGGGAGGAAGGAGCCTACATGAGCCTCAGTCTTGCTCAGCTCTGCCAGACAGGTGAGAGACAATGACATTTCAAGTACATGGCATGCCTGGAAATGAATGACAGATTCCTCCTGAAACCTGGAACTGCTCACAAGCTGCTCTCATGTCTCAGGTCTTGGGCCAGGCCAACTTTGACATTTACCGCTTACCTCTTCATCCCTCCTCCCTCCTTTCTTGTTTTCTTCTTAGGCCTGTGTTCCCACACTGCAAAGAGGAGGCAGTAAATGCCCATCTAATTTATCAGGGCAGTAAAAGTATTGGGATTCATGACCAGAGGATTGTTCCGGAATAAAAATTGTGCATCTCACCTCACCTTTCCTTGCACTTTATCTTTTTGGAATCTAAGCACGGCAAGCAGGGCACATGAGGACACAGATTCCCTGAAAAGCCCTTGAGTAACTCTGGCTTAGGCCATTAACCTTACACAGGCATAAGAAATCAACATATTTTACACATGTTCTTGTACCCCAGCTAGTAAATAGATCAATGTAACTGATCTATAACATGCATATGAACCAAAATACTAGAAATCTTGTCCTGGGCTATCTATAAGGTGCATATGAACAAAAATACTAGAAACTTTGTCCTGGGCTGATGTATTACATGCATATGAACCAAAATACTGGGAACTTTGTCCTGGTGTTGTCCTGAACAGGACTTCTTCCAGCAACCAGAACGCCAATATCATTAGCAGACACTTTCCCATTTAGCAGTGAAATGGCGGGTCTGTGGGGACGCTATTGAACCATGTTTGCTTTCATGGGGTGGAAACCTGCTTGGCTCTGTCTCTGGTAAGCTCAACTTCAAAATATTTACTCTTAAATGGGTTAACTGTTTTCTCCTAACCACACTGAAGCTGGCAGCAAAGGACTAACAGGTAACCTTAACATTCATTTTCCCAGGGAAGAAAGTAATTCATCACCCCGTAGCGGCCGGCTGGCGGGCCAGGCTGAAGACTGGTGTGGAGCGAGCCAGCAAGGCTAAGGTTGGCCTAAGAGAATACAGAGGGTGCCAGAGCCACAGAAAAGGCATAGCCTTGGCCCCTGGCAGAAAAAGAGGGTGAGAAAAACCCTGGCTTTTCCCTTCTTCCATGCTCCATGGCCCCAGCAGTGGCTTGGACTGGCCAAACCTGGCCCAAAGACAAAGGGAATCTGGGGAAGCTGGGGCCGGGCTCCCTGGGACGGAGCCCAGCAGAAGGGCAGGCAGTGGGCCTGAAGACAAATGCACCATTAACCAGTGACCAGCACAGAGAGAGTTCAAGACAGTTTAAATAATGGGCCTTCCTAGAAGCTGGACTTTGACTAAGCAGAAGGTCTCTCAGGTGCATTTCTGAATTCCACTGTCTGATATAATTCTCTCAGTAACCCGCCTTAGAAGAGGCCATTTTTTCCCCAGTTATGCTGGCTTCTTGGTAGTGTTGATTAACAGAAAAAAATACAGTCCAGTTCATTATGCGAGAAATAACAGAATTCCAACTCAAACTGACTTAAACTACAAATGGGGACTCATTGGCTCAAGTAACAAAAAAGTCGGAGAAATTCCAGCTTCAGGTACAGCTAGATCCAGGGGCTTAATGTGTTCAGGAAGCCCTCTAGCTCTTGGCTTCCCTCCGTATTGGCTTCATTGTCTGGCAGGCTCTGCCTTTATGCTGATAAAGATGTACCCAACACCTCAAGGGTGAAATCCTACCAGATCAGTATTGCCAGCAAGAATCTACAAAAGTCTCAGGATTTGCACAGATTGGATCAGCCTGGGTCCAGTGCTCACCCATGAACCAGTCAGTGGGCTGGGAGAAATGGAAGAGAGGGCTAAGCCAGACCGCCATCCCATACCACAGCCTGCCACATCGAATTGCTTCTCCAGAAATGAAAGGGTCCTGTGTGTCTGATGATGAAGCCTGTCCCTTCTCCTCCTTGTGTCCAGTCAGCTCAGGTTTTCTGGTATCTCCTTTTCTGGGATCCTTTCCCAGGGGAAATAAAGGGACATGTTCCAACCAAGAAAGTGGGGAGCTCCCAGTGATACCCAAGTTGCATGGAGAACTCCCTCGTACACCCAAGGAATCCTGCCAGGCAGTTAACAGGGGATCACAGTGACTTATCCCTTTGTTCAAAAGGAAAAACATTGGTTTGGGCTGGGCAGTGCCCCTCCCTGTGCCAAGTAATCAGATGTCTCCTGAAGAATCCAAATTAGAACGCTGAGCTCACCAGGTCTCGTTAGAGATATCTCTTGTCACTCTCCCACCAAGAACACCAGCACTTGGCTCAGAGTTGTCTCTGACCACTGCAGACTCAACAGAGAAGAACTCGCAGGCTGGTCTGTTAGACCGCAGAGAGCCAGATCATGAGCCTCACTTTATGGATAAGGACTCGGAGGGGTTGTGATGACCATGGCTCTCTGCCACGTCTGTCTCTGCCTCTCCACGCATCTCTTCTGCTTTGTTCTGGTTTGTGCATCTCTCTGTTACTCTCCTTTGCACCGTCCTTCAGCTCTTGGTAAATATTTGGGTCTCACAATAAACATTTCTGAAACATCTACTATAGGCTGGAGGTAGTGTTGGATTCCAGGGAATATAAATCTGAAACAACAACATCTCCATCTTTGTGGAATCCACCCTCCACTGTGGAAAAATTGATTTAAGATACAGCTTGCAGATATTATAGGGAGAGGATGATTTGAGAATTCCCTAGAGAGGGACATGCTTCTCTCTGCCTTGGATAATCAGGGAACCATGAATAGACACAGATGTGACAGGTGGATTCTGAAGTAGGAGTTTTCAGGTTGCCTTTGAGATGCATTTCCAACAGATTTTTCCTTTCTCATTTTTCACTAGGACCCCGAAAAGAAAGTGCAACCTTATGGTTTGAAGTGCAAACTCAGGGACAGACTTTCTTGTTAATTCCTGGCTTCCCTACTAGCTAAGTAGCCTTCTGGAAGATGACCTTGAGAAATAACTTCCTCCCAGCCTCAGTTTATTCATCTATACAATGAGGATAATAGTAATACCCATCTTATAAGATTGGTGTGTGATAAATCAACCAGTCAGGGCAGCTCATTGCTATACCAAATGACCTCCAAATCTAGGGTGATTAGATTTAGGTTTGCCTAAGACTGAGGGGTTCCCCAGGAAGCAGGACTTTCAGTGCTAAAACCAGGACAATTACAGGCAAACTGGAACGGACAGTTACGCTGCTAAGTCTCCATGGCTAACATAATAGAAGTTGATTTCTGGCTCACATGGTTGTTGAGTAGCTGCCTTCCATGCAGAGACTCAGGGATCCAGGCTCCTATCTTCTTTTGGCTCCACCACCTTCTCCACTGGCTTCTGTAATTCTGGCTGGCAGGTGGAACAAAAGGATGTTGATTGGGAGGTTCTTTGGGCCAGACCTATAAGAAGCTTGCATTATGTCCAGCCACACATGCTTGGTTGAATTTAAGTCACATGGCAGGACCTAAATGCAAAGGAGGCTGGGAAATGTGGTCGTTTTGTTTGACCAGGAGGGAGAGGAAGCTGCTTTAATAAGGACGTATTGGTGTCTGCTACAACAGTAAACGAGCTGAGGACAGTGACCAGCATGTTTTGATATTATGCATTCTTATGATGAGGCCTTCCCTGACCACCCAAGGAAAAGCATCCCCTCCACTCCCGGCACACTCTCTACTTAATGCCCTTGTTTAATCATCTTGACAACACTCAATCATAATATGGATTTCTTGTTTACCATTGTTTTCTTGCTTACTATCCATCACCCCTCCCCAGCTAGAGCATCAGCCCCAGTAGAGCAGGGGCCTTGGGAATCCTGTATGCCCAGGCCTGGGCACTGTGCCTGGTATACAGTAGGTTCTCGGTACATATCTATTGAAGACATGTGAAGAGTGGGGCTGGGTCTTTCACACCAAAGCCTCTCCTTCTCTGCCTGGCTCATTCTGTTTGGTGTTTTTCAGTCTGCAGTCTCCTCTGATCCCCTTGATCCCAGCTCCTCCCTCCCTCTCTGGAGTTCCTATCCAATCTCCATTTCCAGGGATCCCTGGGAGTCCTGGCAGGTTCACTCATTCCAGACTGCAGCTTCACTCATTCCACGCCCGTGGTGTGGCCAGCCTCTGCTGCAGACTCCCAGGAAGCTGCCTCCCAGCCCTTAGCTCCCACCCCCACCTGACACCTTCTTTTTGGAGAGGTGTTGGGTACAAAGGGAATTAGCACACATTCAGCAGACACCGAAGTCAGACATTGCACCAAGCTCCTCGCTGTTAGATTCTGCAGATGGCTTCTGGGCACAAAATATTGATGAATCACATTTCAGCATCATGTGGTCGGAGAAGCAAAAGTCACATGGATGGAGCATGTGTCTCCCAGCATGTGTCCCTCTCTGCTGTCTCTGGGGTGGTCAGTGCCTGCTCCCTGCTCCCTGTCCAGAGGATCTGCAGGGTTTGGAATGTGGCCTTTGGGTGGCCCTCCCCAGAGACCTGGCCACAGGGTTCTGTTGGAACTCAGGGCTAGGACAAGAGAGAAGATTCTGGGCAGCAGGATGTAGAGGGAGAAGGAGAGGAGAATGGGATGGGTGTGAGGGTCAGGACTGGGCAGGGGTGGGGTAGGAGGTGGGGGGAATGAATCAGAGGGCATCCTGCAATTCTCAGACTCTGAAAAGTGGAGGAGCCAGCTCCACTTCAGCCTTGCCCTCTTGTTTCACAGATGAAGAAACAGCTGGTGGCTGGATGGTTCAAGGCCATGCATTTGTTGAGCCACAGTTGGGACTGGGACCAGCAGGAGGGCTTTGGGGCCCACTCTGTGGACTTACACAACAGGCAAGGTTAACCTCCCAGACCCCATCTGCCTGTGCCCAGCAAAACTGAAGACACAAAGCAAGAACGACGTACAGAGAAAAAGGAAATCATAATTGAAAATGTGAATGCCGGCTCTGCTGGCACCCAGACACGGACCACATCTTCTTCTGGATCTCTGAGGGCGCAAAGAGGATTATGTTCTAAAGATGGTGCATGAATGTAAACAGGGTGCCTGTTTAAAATTACCCTTGACAACCTGTCATTGCCTGTAAAGAACAGTCAGGGCTGGCACAGGTTCAGAAGGCATTTCATACCCTGCCGTCGCTGTCTTGAAATTCTTAATAGTTTTATCTTTGAGCTTGTGATGTGTTGGTGAACTCCGGTGAGACAATGGCACATGCTTGGTCCTGCCCTTCCCCTCCCTGGATGAGTCCTCCAGGGCCCCGGGCCCCATGCGACCTCCCTCTCCCTGACCCCAGTCACTGCCATCACATGGCAACTTGGCGGCAGATGCAGGGGCAGCTGCAGTGGGGCACATGCACTCACTTCGTGCATCTCAGAGATGGGAGTGGTGGTGGCTGTCTCCACCCCAGGCTGGCAGCTAGACATTCCCTGTATCTTTTCAGTGACTGAGCCATCAATTCTTTATTTCTTTTTCCCTTAAGCCATTTTGAATTGGGCTTCTACAGTTTCAAACTAAAAGACTCCTATGGACTCTTTAGGCAGCACCCTACCCCCACCACATCAAAATCAGATTTTAGGAAATGATACTGTAAGCTTCTTCCAGCCAGGTGGCAACAGCTGATAAGCTTTCCTGTGTTACCCCTCAGCACAGCATTTCCAGGAAGGCAGAAAGTCCAACAGAGCGAACTTAGAGATGTTTCTGGGGATCCACAGCCTTCTCCTCTATCAGCAAATTGATACTCAGAAAGGGTAAGGGGTTGGCCTGGAGTCACACAGCAAGTGAGGGCAAGAAGCCTGGTGCTCTGACCCAGGTTCCCGTTTGGCTACTGTGTTACCCCAGACATGCTCTTGACCCTACCAATTCCAGTATCAGGATTCCCTGGGTTCTCTCTCTCTCTCTGCCTATCTCTGTCTCTCTGCCTCTGACTCTGTCTCCGTCTCTTTTTGCTTCTCTCTCTCCTCCAAATATATCATCACATAATGAATAAATAACAAAATGTGGAATACCTGTACAATGCAATAGTATTTGGACATAAAAATGAATGAAATATTGATACATGCTACAGCATGGAAAAACCTTAAAAATATACAAGTCAAAAAAGCCAGGCAGGGCACAGTAGCTCGCACCTGTAATCTCACCACTTTGGGAGGCCAAGGTGGGAGGACTGCCTGACCCCAGGAGTTTGAGACCAGCCTGGCCGACATAGTAAGAATCTGTCTCTACAACGCTTTTTAAAATTAGCCAGATGTAGTGGTGCACACCTGTAGTCTTAGCTACTGGGGAGGCTGAGTCAGGAGGATGTCTTGAGCCCAGGAGTTCGAGGTTGCAGTGAACTATATGATTGCACCACTGTACTCCAGCCTGAACAACAGAACAAGACCCATTTCTGAAAACAAACAAACAAACAACAAAAAAAAAACAGGCCACATTTTGTATGTTTGTGTGATTCCATTTATATGAAATGTCCAGAATAAGCACATCCCTAGAGACAGGAGTACATTAGTGATGGTGAAGAGTGAAGAGCCCGGACAGCTAGCAGGTGTGAGGCTTATTTGGGGAATGATGAAAATGCTCTGGAATTAGATCATGGCGGTGGTTTCATAACTTTGTGCTTCTACTAAAACCTCTAAGGCCCATGCACAAGGCGTGCATCCTGAGGCAGAAGAGGGAATTGTTTCCAAAAGGATGGATTTTTATGGTGTGTGGGTTATATGGCAATAAAGATGTTATTAAGAAGCACCATCACGTGACTTGGCACATATACTCTGTTAGACGCTGAGCACTCCTGCGTCTGCTGTGCAGGTGCACATGCAATGGATGCACAGGGTAAATACACGAAGTCATGGGCACTGTCCTACAGGATATTTACAGGGTTTTCAAGGCTGATTTTGACTCTGTAAGATTTCACCTTTAGAGTAGCTGCAGAGGCTCGTGCCCCAGGTAGGACACTCGGCCTCCAGCTCACCAATGTTGGCCAGAAGAAAGAGCCAAGAATCCTAAACATAAAAAACAAACACGATGTGTACATTCTGGGAAGATACAGAGCCCTGTAGGCTGTCTGTGGGGCTGGATTTACTTTTTTTCAAAAGAGAGATTTTTGGCTCAGCACGTTGGCTCACGCCTGTAATCCCAGCATTTTGGGAGGCTGAGGCCGGCAGATCACTTGAGGTCAGGAGTTCAAGACCAGCCTGGCCAACATGGTGAAACCCTGTCTCTACTAAAAATACAAAAATTAGCCAGACAGGGTGGCAGACACCTGTAATCCAAGCTACTCGGGAGGCTGAGGCAGGAGAATTGCTTAAACCCAGGAAATGGAAGTTGCAATGAGCTGAGATTGTGCCACTGCCCTCCAGCCTGGGTGACAGAGTGAGACTCCATCTAAAAAAAAAAAAAAGATTTTTGACTGCACAGAGCCTCCTGTCTATAATCCCAGCACCTTGGGAGGCCGAAGCAGGAGGATTGGTTGAGACCAGGAGTTTGAGACCAGCCTGGGCAACATAGCAAGACCCCATCTCTACAAAAAATAAATGAGTGGAGTGTGTTGGCACTAGCCTGTAGTCACAGCTTCTTGGGAGGCTGAGGTGAGAGGTTTGTTTGAGCCTGCGAGTTCCAGGCTGCAGTGAGCTGAGATCATGCCATCACACTTCAACCTGTGTGACAGAGTGAGACCTTGTCTCAGAATAAAATAAAATAAGATAAAATAAAATAGAGAGAGATTAGCACTCGTTAGTGCTTAAGGACTCCCTATAAGGAACTCGAAACTTTCTCCTCGATACAATCAGAAGGTTGAAAATGAATTTTAAAAGGCCGGATTCTGGATGGGCTACAACATATCCAATGCTGTTTCCTGGACCCCCTGACCTTGTCTTCAAGACAATGAAGACTTCAGCTGCACTTTAATCCTAGGCAATTTCATCTGTGTGTACACAGCACCAGCCATCTCAGCCACTCTCCAAGCACTGGGCCCCACACAAGCATGGAATGGGAGCCCACACCTAGCCTCCCAGTCTCTGTGCTCTTCCCTGCTCTGCTCCTGCCTGAACATCTCACCCAGGCAAATGCAACTGTGCTCTTTAAAGACAGACATTTTTTCCTACCATATGACCAGCCCCTAAAGTCAGCCAACTCGTTCACCCAGGACTCAACTAGAAAAAATGGATGCCGTGTCTCAGTGCTGGAGGGAAATGCTATGTCAGACTCATCAAAAAATGATGCGTCCAGATATACCAAACTCAACGGGCAATGGTGCTCTTGTGCCATTTTTGTCTCATACTCCATCCTCAGAATCCAACATAATCCTCACTGTGCACTGGGGGCCTGGGGGAGGGAACCGTGGGATGGCTTCAGTTCTGGCTGTCAGTTATTGAGTACTCACTGTGGGCCTGCCACATCTAAATGCTTTGCAGGCATTAACTCATTAATGCTCACAACAGCCCAGTGAGATCCACGTTATTACCCACATTCAATATCCAATAATATGAGGCTCAGGAGGCTACTGACATTACCTGAAATAACAGAGCTGCCAAGAGGGGCAGCTGGGACATGAGCTCCAGGGTCTGTTTCCCTTTGCCATCTGAAGTCGTTGCCTGCAGGACAGATAGGAGTCATGTCCAGGTGTGAATGGTCCCCACTCTGCTTTGGAGGCTCTTGCTGTGCACTGGCCTCCTCCGATAAAGGGCCAGCCTCTGGCTAGGGGCAGGCAACCAAGCAGGAGTGTGATGTTCCTACAGTACCAAGTGCCGGCAAGAACACGGAGCTACCACGCATGATGCTGGGGGCCATAGACACTGACGCCAATCCTTTGGAAAGTTTGGCATTGTCTACTGGAGATGAAGATGTGAAGACCCTCTGGCCCTAGCAGTTGCGCACTTGGTATATCCCCAGCAGAAATGCATTTACATGTGCGGTGGGACACATGTCCAAGTTGTCCACCGAAGCGGCATGGGGAACAGTCCCTGTGCCTTGGTGATCACCGCCGCAGCCGTCAGCAGCAGAATGGATAAGCACCTCACCCCACAGCAAAACATCAGCAGTGCAAGGAAGAATGAGGCTGCATCCAACATGCCACTGAGCAAAAGAAACCAGACACAAAAGTCCAAAATCAGGCAGAACTAAACTTCTGTGTGTTCAGGGGATCAGGCTTAGGCGGTGTAAAAACAGAGGAGAACAAGGAGGCTAGTGCCCCAAGTCAGAAGAATGATGACTTTTAAGAAGCAAAGGAGACTGTGATTGGACAGGGAGACATAGAAGGCTTCCAGAGTATCTGTCTGTATCATGATGTAGTGGAAGGGGTACCTGAATGTTCAATTTACAACAATCTGCTAATAATAACAAATACGTGTTATGCACTTTTCTGAATACGCGTTCCATTTCACAAAATAACCTTTCCACCAACAGAGAGTGGTGGCCTCCCTCTTCAACCTTCATCCCTGATTTCCCTGTAATGACTTATCCGTGTGACCACACGCTCATGCTTGAGACTAAAACTTTCTCCATAACGGCAAGATTGTCCCTGGCCTGTGCCAAGCAACCCCAGCAGAGCGGCTGCTGAGGGAGGGCGAAGGAAGGGAGGTTGGTTCTCCCGTTTTCCCAGGG
The DNA here is from genome assembly GCF_028885655.2 of Pongo abelii. Classification (NCBI taxonomy): domain Eukaryota; kingdom Metazoa; phylum Chordata; class Mammalia; order Primates; family Hominidae; genus Pongo; species Pongo abelii. The sequence goes on along the minus strand of NC_072006.2, from coordinate 52,475,501 downwards.
GTCTGTGCTCCAGAGCCAGCTGTCTAGCCTCAGTTCTTGAACGTGATTTTTTTTTTCACTTTGTAAATGAAAGTTCAAAGCAAGGAAAACTTACTCTGGAAAGTTTTCCCAGGGAAAGCTATGTTCCTGCAGCTGCCCACTGAAATCTGCTCCCAAAGACGTCCCTCAAGCCCCCAGCCTCTCTCCATCCACCCTTAAAATAAGAAAACAGAATCGTTTTATTTTCAGTGTCCAATGATGAGCCCTGATCTCACTCCACAGAGAGAAGTGCCGTTTGTTTGTACTTGCAGTGTTTGGGGGTTTAATTTCGTTTGCTTAGTGATTTGCTCTTCTTCTTTCTGGTCTGAGGTTAAGACCAGGTTTTGGTCTTCGTGGCTTGTTTATGACCTGGGTGGTTGTCCTGTGGAAAAGAACTCAGCTCCCTGACCCTGCAGAGAGAACCACGGATGGTCAGTGCTGCTTTAGAGGAGCATTTCTGTTTGTGGTTGGCAGCCAAAACATTCTTTTTGGTTTGGTTTCATCTCCTTCTTCCCAGGCTCTGGCTGGGATAGGATTAGAAGCCTGAAACAAATAGAAACAACATCTGACTTTGCAGGGTGCCTACCCTGTGCCCAGCACTGCTCCATTATGCGTGCTGACCAAGCTCATCCCCAAGCCCTCTCTGTGGGAGGGACCATTACCTTCATGCCCATTTTACAGAGGAGGACACCAAGGCACAGAGAGGCCAAGCAACTTGCCCAGGGTCAGACAGCTACTTACTGGCAGAGCTGGGACTGGAACCCTGACTGCCTCCAGGGCTTTACCCTGAACCACTGCTTCTTTCCCTGTCTCTGGAAAGATGGTCTTCCCATCCCAGAGTCAAGGCACAGTCAGTGGCCAGGGGGATACTCTGGGAGTTGCATTTACAGAGGATGTTCCCACCCAGGAGAATGCCACCCTCTCACAGGACCTGTCCCCGTGGAGGACCAAAGACCCTGCCCAGCGGGATGCCCAGGACTTGCGTTTCATGGTTAGAGGTTTGCTTACGTATTGTCATTGTCGTGGTGGGAGCAGGTACAATGTCTACACCATTGTGGGAAGGGAGGTAGAAACGCTCAAATGGGACTTGTTCCCCCAAGATGTGTCAACTCCTCATTTTAAAATTGAATCTTCATTATTTTGTGTATTTCTTGCCTATCCATGATTTAGGGTGGATGGGGAGGGGGCTGACCCAGCCCGAGAAAAAGGGCCCCTCGTCCTCAGGTGAGACTGGCTGAGCTGTGTCTCTGGAGCCAGACCACCTGAGTTGAAGCCTGGCTCAGTCACTTAGCAGCTGTGTGGCTTTGGGAAAGTTACTGCCTCACTCTTTGCCTCAGTTTCTTCATCTGTAAAAGGGGAATAATAGTCTCTGTTCATAGAGCTGTTGTGATGATTAAATCTCTCAATATGTGGGAAACACTGAGAACATTGCTGGCATAGTAAGCACTCGATACGCACCAGCCAGCCTAATAACGATGGGAACGATAACAGTTTTTGCTATTAGAACCCTTCCAACCCTTCCTCCCACCCTCCAGGCAATTGTCAAGGCCAAGTTCTACTGCGGCGCTGGGCGGCAGAAACATTCCTCCCTCCGTGCACTCAGTCTGGCTTCCCGCAAACCCACCCAGAGCCATCCCCCCAAAGGCCCTTCCTCCCATGTGCCTCGAGTCCCCAAACCCCACCCTTTCTGCTTATCTTCAGGAACCAACCTGCAGGACCCACTCCTTCCTCTCTGTAACTCCTTCCTCTCTGTAACCCCCAGCCAGCCTTCATTCCCTCCCATGGCACCCGGCTGCCATCATTACTTGATGGTCAGAAGGTGTCAGCCTTGAAACCCGGACAGAAAGGGGCTCAGAACTCAGAGCCCTCAGGCCTGATTTGCTTCCCAAAGGACAGAAGTTCACCTTGCCATTCTTTTTCGGCTGAGAAGTCCACAGGGGCTATCAAAAAGAAGAAAAAGAGATGAGTCACAAACTAATGTTTTAATCATATTGCAATGTAAATCATCACAAGGCAATGTGATAGTCTTTCATTCAACAAACATGCATGGAGACCCTACTACGTGTCAGGCACTGTTCTAGGCTCCAAGCATACACGGTGAGCATTATCCCTTCCCTTATGGAATTTAAATTACACTCAGGGAGACCGACAAGAAAGAAATGTACAGGGAATACCAGGTGGTGATGAGGACCGGGGAGACACGTAAGGGCTGGGAGGAGGCTGTGGAATGCCAGGCTAGGCTGGAATGATTTGCACTTCCGAGCTGGCTGTCATCACACACAGGGCTCTACTCACAGGCACCTCCTCCGAGAAGCCATCCCTGACCACTGTCAACAGCAGCCCCTCTCTCTCGCTCCATCTCCTGCCCTGCATTCTTTTTTTCATGGCATCTATAATTGCCTGGAATTATGTGTTTATTGGCTTCTTGGCTTAACTGACCCCGTAACCACAATGCAGACTTCACGTGAAGAAGGGCTGTACTTGCCTCTTTCAACTCTAAACGCCTGGCCCCTGGCACACGGCAGGTGCGCAATAACTATTTGTGGGATGAATGAGTCCAGTGGTTATTGGTCAAGCAATGGGGGTGCCATAATTACTACAATGAGCAACGCCCTGCCCTCGTGGAGCTTGTATGTGTGTGTGTCTGTGTGAGCATGTGTGTGTGAGAGTGTGAGGGTCTGTGAGTGTATGAGTGCCTGGGTGTGAGTGTGAGTGTGTGTATGATAGTGTGTGTGAAAGAGTGGGCAGATGAGTGTGAGAGTGTGTGCATGTGACAGTGTGTGAGTGTGTGTGTGTCTGTGAGTGTCTGAGTGGGGGTGTGTGTGAAAGAGAGTGGGTGGGTGTGAGAGTGTGTGTGTGCGTGTGTGAGTGTGTGTGCATGTGTGTGTGCTTGTGTAGGGGAGCTGGGGTGGCAGCAGGTGGAAAGACAGATACTGAACGTGTTAAACAAATGAAGCTTGTTTGCTGGGGGGTTGGCATCAAGCCCCTGCCTTCAGTGAGAGTTTAGCCATCATAGGGTTCTCCAGGCATGGGTGGGCAGGGGTGGGCATCCCTGTGACACAGAGGCCTTGTTGATATCCCAGAAAGTGCCTCCTGTTGACAGCTGCCTCCTTCACGGAAGGGAGGACCTGCCTTTTGTCTCTTTATGTTGCCTGTGGGCAGGTTCAGGTTCTTGACTCCACCACACAAAAGAATTTGAGAGCAAGTCCAAAGTAAAAGCAAGCAAGGGAGTGGATTGCAAAACGGAAGTGTGCTCTGCCAGCTGATCAGAGCGGGCTGAGCAAGGGTGAGGCTGCACCGACAGACGCTGCAGATTTGGGGGTCTTCCATGAGAATTCATGAAGGGGCAGGAAGGGGCTCTGCTGCTGAGCAAGTTCTGGGTGGTTTTCTGGCGGTGCATAGGCTGTGGCTGTGCATGCTGGTACATACGTGTCTCGTTAGCATTGTAAATCTCCACCCAGGTGTTTTGTACTGTTATAATAAGCACAGGTCAACCCAAGGACATTAATCATGGGTTTCTGCACTTGCGTGAATTTGGGGATTTTCCCTTCTGCTCCTCTACCTCCTGGCTTCAGGGTATTCTAACCACAAGCCCAGGATGTAGTTTGTGCACAACTGGGCGGTGCGTTCTCTCCATATATTTAGCAAGTTTGCTCTCCTTTAAGGGAGACTTTAAGGTCTCCTTTAAGTCTCCTTTAAGGGAGACTGTGACCACATCATCTAACCTACCTCATTTATGCTATGCCGTGCTCCGGACACAGGTGGTGCTCAATAAAGCAACCAGGGCTGCCTGGGTGATGACCCCAGATTGTCTTAACTGATGGTCTCCTGATGTTCTTAAACATCCTGGAAAATCACAGGGACGTGTTGTGTTAGAATTCTCAGCAGATCAGAGCTGCAGGGACCTTAGGGAAATCAGTCTAATATCTCCTCCCATTTCACAGGTAAAGAAACTGACTTGAGCCAGATGGGAGCACGTGGGCTGACTTGGCACAGGCCTGATCTTCCAGCCACGGTGCCTGGCTGCTTGGGGGGCTCCGCATTTCCCACAGTGCAGGACGTGGGGGCCACACAGAAAGGTGGGAGGGCTTTCAGACAAACACAAGCTGTTTCGGTGGCAGGTTGACATGTCATACGCAATGACATGGACTCATAGGTGCAAATCTCTTTTGATCCCTCTGTTTTCCCCTGGCCAGAGTCTCCGCCCATTGAAAACCTGCCTTCAGTGCTTCGCTATCACTTGCTCGGATGATAGCAAGTGGCTGGAGCAGGCCTCAGGCTCAGAGCCTGGAAGCCACTGTGATACTACTCACACTGAATTTCCTTTTATTAGTATCTTCTATTTATGGCACTGGTTTTAAATGTCAAAATACGAAGAGAGAGAGAGTGTGACTTCTGTAATAAATAGCTGTGCTTAAGTAGAATATGTATACATTTTGAAAAATCTAGAAAAATCTAGAGACAGGTGTTGCTATCATGAAAACCAGGAAGCTGGCCGGGTGCGGTGGTTCATGTCTGTAATCCCAGGACTTTGGGAGGTTGAGGCCGGCGGATCGCTTGAGCCCAAGAGTTTGAGACCAGCCTGGGCAACATGATGAAACCCTGTCTCTACAAAAAACACGAAAATTAGCCAGCCATGGTGGCTGACGCCTGTAGTCCCAGCTACTCAGAAGTCTGAGCCCGGGGAGAGTGAGGCTGTGGTGAGCCATGATCGAGTCACTGCACTCCAGCCTGGGTGACAGAGAGACCCTGTCTCAAAAACAAACAAAACAAACAAAAACAAAAAAACAGGAAGCTAAGGTGTAAATGACTGGAGTTTGGCAAACCATCAGTTGGTGGTTGCATTTTTGGGAGGATATTAAAAATAAGCAGCATTTGCTGAGAATTTACTATGGGCCGGGCTCTGCTCTAAGCGCTGTGATCTAAGGCCGCCCCCAGCATGAGTGATGGTTTCCCAGTGGATGCTGACCCCATGTTGCTCCTCGGTGCAGGCATCTTGAGCAGTTGAAGATTTTGTCATCAAGGGGTGGATGGGGTTGGGCTCCGTGGCACAGTCAGGCCTGATCGACCGCCCTTGGAGTTCCTGGTCTCCGTGGGCTGAATTCTGTGGCAGATATTTGCAGAGGACCTGAGGATGGAGTTGGAGGTGTCGGGGCCTGTGGCTTCCTGGAAGGCATCTGGTGTCCTTGCTGTGGGGAGTTGGTGGCGTCAGGCCTCTCTTGTTAAGCCTCATTCCACACCTCCAAGGGCACAGGAGTCAGAAGCTCCATTCAGCTGTGGCTGGGACCCAGGTGGACCTCAAGAGATGGGCTGAGTCCTCCCAGCCTGGGGCTGTGGCCCTGACCACCCAGCCACGCTGACAGCTCTGCACTGTGGGGGTGGCTCTGGCTACAGTGAGCGTGCATAGATCAGCATGTATCATTTAATGGAGAATAAATCCACATAGCCTGCCCTTCCCTGGAACAGCGAGGGGAGCGAAGAAGTCAACAGGAGGGCTTTTCTGGCTGAGAAGCCATCTCGGAGATTTGGAGCTGTGGGTTCCGGGTGGCCGGAAAGGTAAGCTGCTCAGTGTGGCTCGTGGGTGGCATGTGGAGCCGAGCAAGCCAGGACCCTCTGGGGCGCTTGGGAGGGTCCCGAGGGGAACTCAGCTGTGCAGACCTAGCTCTCGACTCTTGCTTCCTCCACCTGCCTTCTCTCTGGAAGGAGTGAGGGTTTGTTTGGGGGTGAGTGGGGGGGGGCAGGAAAGTGGGGCCACTTCAGTGTGGCCAGTTCTCCTGTGTGCAGTGATAGGGGACGAGGAGTCAGAAGACAGCATGTGGAGATTTGCTCCTGCTGGATGAGCAGGAGGGTAAAGGGAGAGGAGAAAGGCACAGGAGCACAGCCAGGCAGGCTGTCCAGGTTGGGTGGGGGAAATAGGTGGTCCCTGGGGAGTCCTCTGGGATCTCCAAGAAGAGGCCAAAGTCAGCCCTCAGTGGGGGCAGGGGTAGGGGAACAGAGACCTGACTAAGGACATGGTCAGGAGGCCTGGGAGGAGAATGGGTCAGCCCTGGGGAACCCCAGGGGCAGCCCCTAAGCAGGCAGGCAGGAGCCATGAGGATGGGTGACCGAGGAGGAACAGTTCTGGTGTCTGCTGGCCCGGGTCCTGTGTGGAAGCTTTGCCCCATGATAGGAGCAGGCAATGCCACTGAGAATGGTGTTTGTTCAGGGCATTGGTTATGTGCTGTGTGGGAACCAATCTTTCTTTATTGCTCCGTCCCCTGAGCCAGGGGGGTTTTTTTATGCCTGTGATGTGGATGAGGCAGCAGAGGAGTGGAGTCATTTATCCAGCACCATGGAGCTCATAGCACTGGAATCAGGGTGGGCCCAGTGGTCTGATGGTTCTTCCTATGCTCAGACCACCTCTTACGGAGGAGCTCAGCTCAGACAGGCATGGCCTCTTCAAAGGCAGATGCTCCACAGTCTCTGTCTTCACAGAGAAGGGGGTTTAGAGGGAACATGGAAGCAACCGAGCCTGGCAGCCTTGGGTGCACCCTTGGCATAGACAGGTGATCGCATGTAGGCCTGACCTTTGGCTTCCTTTCTTGATGGTACGGGGGACCCGGAAGATGGGATGCAGGATCCTGGGCATCTCCACCCGCTTCCTTTTTTTTTTTTTTTTTTTGAGACGGGCTTTCACTTTTGTTGCCCAGGCTGGAGTGCAATGGTGCAATCTCGGCTCGCTGGAAACTCCGCCTCCAAAGTTCAAGCAATTCTCCGGCCTCAGCCCCCTGAGTAGCTGGGATTACAGGCGCACACCACCATGCCCAGCTAATTTTTGTATTTTTAGTAGAGATGGGGTTTCACCACGCTGGCCAGGCTGGTCTTGAACTCCTGATCTCAGGTGATCCACCCACCTCAGCCTCCCAAAGTGCTGGGATTACAGGCATGAGCCACCGTGCCTGGCCCCACTACCATTCTCCTCTTCTCTCTTCCTAAGTCCTGGACAGAAATCCATCCCTGCTCTGCATTTCTGGATCGCCAGGAAGTCAGTGTGGTCTGTGATCCACACCTGCCAGTCAGGCAGGAACTGTTAGGTGTGTGTCTTTGCCTACCACACACATGCAAACACACACACTCACACACACAAACTTGCAAACACACACTACAAATACACTCAGTCTTAGACACATACATACGCTAGCAAAAACACACACAAATATACTTACTCTCTTACCCACACTCATATATATGCACTTGCAAACACACACACACACTCCCACACACTCTGTTACACACATACACATGCAGTTATAAAGCACACATTCACACCTACTTGTACATATATGTTAAACACACACACTCTTGTGAACCACAAAACCTGCTGCTCAGGTACTATATATCTTTGCTCATGCTGAATACAACCTCATTCCAATCCACAAAACACAATTCACTGCACCCAAACACACACCCACATACCTAGCCTCCTCCATTAGCATATGTGCACACATACACCCACCTGTCATCCAATGCACGTAAACACAAGCACATCCGCAGTTATGTTTTCTGCACATAAGCACATGCTCATTCATCTGTTTTCATTCATTGCACATCCCCTGAGCTGCTGGTGGCTTTCTGCAGGGCCACATGTCGTGTGTCGTGTGCCGTGGGAGGCAGAGGACAGAGCGTCCAGATGTTCCAGAGCTGGGAGGGCTGCCAGGAGAAAGCAGAGTTAAGCCAGGTTTTGACGGATGGAAAGGAATTTGCATGAAGACTAACGATTCATTCATTCATTCATTTTTGTGTCAATGATACCTTTATTTGTTTGTTGGTTCATTACCTGTTTTTCCCAAGCAGAATATAAGCTCCACCAGGTCAGGATTTTTCTTTTGCTCGTTGCTTTGCTTCCAGTGATTTGAATAGGGTCTGACTCACATTTGAGCTCTTAATAAATATTTGTTGAAATGCTGAGATTCAATCGCTACATGAAATATATGGCTGTGAAAAAAAAAAAAAAAAAAACCAACCCGCAAAAACAAAAACCCAGAGGGCTGTTTTCCAGCAGCTCTGGGGAAGCTACGTGACAGACAGATGCCAGCTTCAGAAAGATTCGCCATGCATTCTGACCCTGTGTTGGTCTCTTTCCTCTCCTTTTTTTCTTCAAGAAGGAAGCTGATCCCAGTGATCTCAGCCCACGCATTAGACAGGAAACAAGAGCAAATGTGTAGAATTCGTATTTTTCTAAAGGAAACTTAAAAACTGTCGCTATCTGTTACATACAAAACTGATCAATGCCACATGGACAGGGAATCATAAGTTTGATTTTGGTACTTCTTGTTCCTCTTTGTATTCAGTTGTACAGAACTTTCAAAAGCAGAATGAAAAGAAAGCTGTTCTGTATCAAACCACCTAACCAATAAATGTCATATTTTAAAAGTAGCAAAATAAATAAATAAATAACAATAAAAATTGTTGAGTCAATAAATGTATCCATTAATCCCCCCTGAAGGATTCTGTTGGGGGTGATTTGACCCATATTTGATGTGATAGGCTGTTTCAAAATGTTCCTGAGGAATAAGGATCTTTTTGCCCCTTTATGGAGAAGAGGGTAAAATAAGCGGTGCTTTCTCTGGAAAGAGTGGCTTGGAATCAGTGAGTTAGGAAGAGTTAAGGTTCCACAATCTTCTTGGTGACTTCAGAACTATGGAGAGTGGAGAGGGAGGGAGAAGGAAGGAGAGATGGAAGGGAAGGAGAGATGGAAGGGAGAGATTGAGGAGGAAAGAGATAGCTTATTCAGAAAGAAACCAAAGAGCACTGAGACCTGGCATCCTCTGAGAACTGGGTGACCTGGGTCACTGGGCCTGTTTTCTGAATGTTGGCTGGGAAAGAGCCAGCCCAGAGGACAGACAGGGAGTTGGAAATGAAGACAGCTTGCTAATCCTGCGGTTTTGTACAAATCCTCTCATGTCTCTGGGCCTCAGCCGTGCATAAACTCAGAGGCTGGACTAGAACAGTGCTGCCAAAGTGGCATCAGTGGGCAGATTTCAGGTGGTACCCGGACATGCATGTTTCTATTTTAATAACTGTTTATCAAGAAATAGAACAGGAAATAATGTGATAATTGCTATTCCCAAGGATGAGGTTGATTCTTATAAGAGAGCTTATGGAAAGCAGGTTTGAAGGGACATATGTAATTTTGCCCAGGTGAGATGCAGGTACAAGATGGTGTTGGTGGACATAAATGCTGATGTTTGGGAAATGCTGGCCTGAGTGACTGGAAACATTACCAGAAAGGGGTCCAGATCCAGACCCCAAGAGAAGGTTCTTGGACCTCATGCAAGAAAGAATTTGGGGCGAGTCCATAGAGTAAAGTGAAAGCAAGTTTATTAAGAAAGTAAAGGAATAAAAGAATGGCTACTCCATAGGCAGAGCAGCAGCATGGGCTGCTTGACTGAGTATACTTATAGTTATTTCTTGATCATATGCTAAACACAGGGTGGATTATTCATGAGTTTTCTAGGAAAGGGGCAGGCAATTCCTGGAACTGAGGGTACCTCCCCATTGTAGACCATAGAGGGTAACTTCTTGATGTTGTCATGGCATTTGTAAACTGTCATGGCACTAGTGGAAGTGTTTTTTAGCATGCTAATGCATTATAATTAGTGTATAATTAGCACTGAGGATGACCAGAGATCACGTTGGTCACCATCTTGGTTTTGGTGGGTTTTGGTGGGCTTCTTTACCACATCCTATTTTATCAGCGAGGTCTTTGTGACCTGTATCTTGTGCCGACCTCCTATCCCATCCTGTGACGAAGAATGCCTAACCTCCTGGGAGTGCAGCCCAGCAGGTCTCAGCCTCATTTTATCCAGCCCCTATTCAAGATGGAATCACCTGGTTCACCTCTGACAATTCCTCCTTTGCAAAAATTATAACAGAAAATTATGGCTGTGAAAGACATCTGACCTAACCAACCCCTATCTTGCCTTCAGCCTCCAACTGCCCTTGGTCATTCCTGTGCTTGGCAAACTAACCTTGGGAGAAATTTAGTGTATAGTTTAAATGATAATATCCCTTCCCACAAACTAAACCTCCTAATGAAAGACCACCAGGTTAGAAGGATGAGAGGAGCCCAAATTCTACTAAGCAAAATGGATTTTACCAATCATTATTCTGGAGGTCACAAGATTTGCAACTTCCCCAATGACTCCTGCAGATAACATGATCATTGTAGAACCTAGGAGTGGCCTTTTGAGCTGTCTTCTCAGACTTTTGCATTCCTGAAAACCTCCTGGATGACTCTACCTGGATCTGTGACTTTTACCTCGGTCCTTGTGGCCCCAACCAGAAGTGAATTCAGAGTACAAGGACTGTTTTCCACACCCCGATGACTGCATACCCAACCAATCAGCAGCACCCATTCTCTAGCCTCCTGCTGGACAAACTATGCTTCAAAAACCCTGGCCTCTGAATTTTCAGAGAGACTGATTTGAGTAATAAAACTCTGCTCTCCCCTTCAGCCAGCACTGTATGAATTAAACTCTTTCTCTGTTGTAATTCTCCTCTCTTGATAAATTGGCTCTGTCTGGGCAGCACACAAGGAGAACCCTCTGGGCAGTTACGTGACCCCAGAGGAACCTTCCAGCTCTGTGGTTTTAAGGTCCCACAGCACCTGATCATCAGCCTCACGTACAGGTTAATCTGAAAGGGGAGCCCCCTGGAGCTCCCTGTACCCCCTACCTGACCCTGCTCTCTGGAAGAGGAAGAAGATCTTACAAGGTCTTTCTGGGGCAGAGGCTGTGCCTCCATCTTCATGAAGCCAGGAAGCATCCTGAGTGGGTGGGAATAATTCTGATTAGCGAGTGCCTTAGCTTCTGAATAAGGTGGACTCTGAGCCTTTGCACTGGACTCTGAGCCCTCCTCCTAGGCCACTCTTCCTCATCTCATTCAGGTCTCTGCTGTCATGTCACCTGCTTAGAACCACTTTCCCTGTGTGCCCCATGACATAGGCCCCACCCACTCTCATCACTCTCTAGCCCTCGATCTGCTCTTGTTTCCTTGGCTGGAAACTTCTTATTTATTTGTCACTGTGTTGCGTGTCCATCTCCTCTACTTCATATCAGCTCCATGAGAGGACAGTCTGTGACTGGGGTGCTCACTGCCTGTACCCTAGTCCATTGCCGAATGAATCAACAATTGGCCGTGAAATATTCTAGTCATCTGCCTCCACCTGTTGAACATGCTTTTTGATATCCATTCAAGACAGGCCAGGGTTGTTCTTTTCTTTCTTCCAGGGCAGACCTGTGGGGCCATCGTACTATAACTGGAGTGGGCATTGGAGTGTTTTAACAATAGCAGGTGGAGCAGAGCATTATTTAACCAGAGCCTGTGCCTGGGGTCCTCTGAGAGTTCACCAAGGGCCCCCATGCATCTGTTCCTGTTTTGGGGTGTCCTAGTCGGCCAGGCCCCAAGAGGACAGGAGGCAAGCCCCAGTCTGTCTGGATGCCTGGCAGATTTGCTTTTAGTGTTTGCATTCAGTGAAATGCTTTGCAAAGACAAAAGCTTCGAGGCCCGGCTGCCCATCGAGGTTGCCCGGCTGGCAGGTCTCCATGGAGACCACAGAAGCACATCTGTTCCCTCTGACTTCCCAGGGAGGGCGTCTGCCCTGAATCCACAATGCCCAGGCCTGGAGAAGCCCAGGCTGGGTCCTCTCTGTCCACAGGGAAAACAAGAAGAAGGGAGCATCTGTTCACGCCAGGAGGTGGGCAGCTTGGGAGTCAGGGCAGAGACAGGGCTGGGCACAGAGTGGACCCTCAGGGAAACAAAGGCCTGTGGCAGCACACGGAGCTCCTATGCGTCTGGGGGTGGAGGGACCAGGAATGCAGGGGTAGGTGACTAGCAAGAACAGCTGCCAGCTTGTTCCCAGAAGGCAGAAGCAGTGACTTCCATGGGATCAGACTTGGGGTTCTCAATACCTGGAGCCTAATGCCCCCCCCACCCGACCCCCACTTTCTGTAGCTCTTGGAATCCATCCAGCCTCCGTTTCTCTCTCTGTTTCTCGCTGGATCTGTCTCTCACTTTCTCTTGCTCTTTCTTTTTCTTTCTGTTTCAGTCTGTCTTCCTTTGGGCACTTCCCTGTCTCTCTGTGTCTCTATCTTTCTCTGCCTGTGTCTTGCTTCTGTCCCTTTCTTGGTACCACCACTCACAAGGAGCAGTGTCTCGGGAGCTATAGAAGAAACTATAGAAGAAGTTAGAACTTGCTAGAGCTGTGCAAATTGTGCTGAGCCCCGACTTCTGCCTGTGGCTGGCCTTGCCCCCAGCCTTGCCCCTGCGAGTCCCTTGCTCCTTGCCACTCAGAACACAGCCCTCAGTGTTCCTCTCTGCACAATCAGATTGTTTTCCCTCTGGGCTCTGCCTCCTCCCTCCCACATCATGGGAGCAGGGAGTCTGTGTTAGCTGGAGGAGGCTCAAGTTCACATTCTGGGATGCCTGCAGATAAGGCATTGCCTGGTGGCCTTGGAGCGTGTCTACCCCTCTGAGCCTCATACCCACAGCGATGCTGAGGCCAGGAGCTAGGGCTCCCCCACCATCTCTGTCTGTCTCTGTGCAATCGGTTGTCATGACATCTCCAGCCTAGCTTCAGGGTGGTCAAAGTTCTGACACCTTGGGCCAGAGCTCCTAAGAAATGAGTCGAGAGAGAGAAAGGAGCAAGATCTGAACTGCCTTTTATGACCAAACCTTGGGAATTTGCAATTTCCACTTCCCCTACATGCTGTCCGTGAGGACGACTCATTCCTAGTCAACAGCAGAGAAACAAAAATATTTCTATCGGAAGGACTGACAAAGAATTTGTAGAAGTATTTTAAAGGCACCACACATAGCAAGAGAATGGCAGGGCTGAGACTTGAACCAGACAGTCGGGCTCCAGAACATGTGCTTGGCCACACTGCTGTGGGTTTTTCAATGTCTTCTCTTTGGGGGAAAAAGGCTGCACTTGGGCCCAAGAACATAACAGATGCTCAATAAATGCTTGTAGATTATACTGCATAGACTGTAAAACCCCACAAGGCCAAGGACCCCAGGACAACCCTTGCTCTCATCTCCAGAGCTCAGGGAGAGAGTGGATGGGCCAGACAGGGTGCAAGCAGGAAACTTCCAGGGACCACTGGTTGGAAGGACTAATGAGATCACCAACATGCATCTGCCTCCACATAGCTCTGATGAGGAAAGGCTGACTTTCCCTTTGCAGGGTTTCCATAGCAACCAGCAGAGGCCCTGGCTTCTGCAGGTGTCCTCATTACAGTTGGTAGCTCCTGGTTACCAAACACCCTCCTCCTGCGGGTTACTGACTAGGAGCTAAACTAGCCAACTATGAGGAAGGGACGGAGGTTTACTCCCTTGGCGTAAGTGACAGGATCTGTTATTCTGGCAGGAAGTGAGACCATGGGATGGGTAGGCTTAGGGACAGTAAAGAACAGCCTCCAATTCTTGCTGGAATGGCAGAATTCCAGCATGTCCTTGGAGATCATCTAGTCCTGAAATAGTTTTATTCACTCATGGATTCACTCACTCTCTCAACCAACATCCATGGAGCACCTGCGCTGGGCAGGAGACCTGCTAGGGGCTGAGCTGTGAGTAACACCGATGGCCTGTCCTCATGGGGCTGGCACGTGGAAGGGGAGCCAGAGGACACTCAGAATGCATCCAAAGGGAATCCATGTGCTGGACAGGGGCAAGAACCAGGGGAATGTACAGCAGGGAAGGGAGACAAGAGGGTGAGAGAGGGCGCAGCCCCGGCAAGCCCCCTTTAGAAGGAGGAAAGTGAGCAAAGGCCCATTGGAGGGAAGGGAGAGGCCATGGGCTCACCTGCCACTTCTTCCCCTCAGGTGGTGATTTTGGGGAAAATGGGTGACTGTTCACCATACAATGCCCCGCTCCATGGGAAGGGCGTAAACCCCACCCTGTGGACTCAGGAGGCATGCCTTCGTGACTTGCTTCAGCCAATGGAGTGAGTGGAAGTGACACGGGCTACTTCTGAGCTGAAGCTCCACCTATGCCTGCTCCACCAGTCCCTGGAAATGCTCCCGGTAGAGCGTGCTCCTCAGCCCAGGAGGATTCTGACACCCAAGGGACCGTTCACAATGTCTGGAGACATTTTTGGGTGCCATGACTTGGAGGAAGGGTGCTACGGGCACCTCGCAGTTGAATTTGTTTGCTAGGGCTGCGGTAACACGGTACTACAGACTGGGCAGCTTCAGCAACAGAAACAACAGGCTCACAGTTCTGGAGTCCCAGATCAAGGTGTCAGTGGGGTCGGTTCTTCTGAGGGCTGTGAGGAGAATCTGTTACGTGCCTCTCCTCTAGTTTCTGGTGTGTCACTGGCCACCTTTGGTGTTTCTTAGCTTGTAGAAGCATCACCCTGATGTCTACCTTCGTCTTCACATGGCATTCTCCCTGTGCACATGTCTGCATCCAATTTTCCCCCTTTTCTAGGGATGCTAGTCATTTTGGATTACGGCCTCACCCTACTCCAGTGTGACTTCATCTTAGCTACTTACATCTGCAGCAACCCCATTTCCAAATAAGGCCACATTCTGAAGTATCCGGGGTTAGGACTTTAACACATGAAATGGGGTGGGGGACACAATTAAACCCATGACAGAGGTGGAGGCCACAGATGCTGCTAAACATCCTTCTATGCACAGAACAGCCCCCATGATAGAGAATGCCAATAGTGATGAGGTTGGGAAACCCTGTGATAGAGCTTGGGGTTCTGGATGGCAGGTGGCTTGGAGCTGAGTGGCAGTCCAGCTGTGGAGGACCTGCAGCCCCGTGAAAAAGTCAACTTTGCTCTTGTGAGCCATGAAACAGCTTATGTGTTTCTTACACAGTATAATCTAGCCCATTCTGACTGACGCAGCCACCTGGCACCCGCTAAGAACCCGCTCAAGCCCCCAGCAGGATGGAGTGTCCTGATCATTTAGTAATGCCTGCCATGGTGCAGGAAGGGAAAGTGTCCAAATGTCCTCATCTTCACTGTTTCTAGCCTCACCCCTGCAACTCAGAAAACTGCCCAAAGTCATACAACTCACAATGTTCTGGTGCTTTGCACAGAGCTTCTCGTGTAATAATGTTCAGTAAGTATTTGCTGAGTAAATGTATCTCCAGCAGGATTAGAAACTGGGCCTCCCGTTATCTTTCTACTCCACTAGATCACATCTCCAGAGATTTTCATGCTCCCAAATTATCATAAATGCTGAGACTAAGATTGGACCGTGCCACGAATTCTACCTTTCTCTTATCAACAATAGCTCGTGGAAAACGGATTCTCATGTCCTCATTGAAGAAGCTTTAATGTGAGGTTTAAAGTGTTACTTTTCTCCAGGGTGATTTTCTTCATCTGGAAATTCAAAATTCTGGCATTCCAGGCAGCAGCGATGGTGCGGGAAGGATTTGGGGAAATGGGGAGGACAGGCTTCTTGGTGTTTCCGGAATCACTCCAGGCAGGTGAAGGCTTTTTGCAGGGTTAGATAGCCAGGGCCCAACCTGAGCATGCATTGATTGAGGGAAGGTAGATGTCATCGGCATATAGTTGCAAATGAACTATGTGCCAGTGACCTCTACCTTCCCTCAACCTCTGCCCAGGAGAGATTAACCAAGGAAGGATCCGTGATTTGCATGTTTGGAACAGGGCCTTAAGAGAAGCAAGGAAAATGACCAGAGGACCCCGGGCCAGTGTATGTCTGACTGAGCAGAGAGAGGAGAATTGTCTCTGTGCTGTCACCTTTGGGGAAAATCATGGGCTAGACCAGTGCTCTGGAAAAGATGGTGTCTTACAAGGAGGTGTGTGCCAGGACTCTTTTGGTTGCAAGTGAGTGACAGAAACCCAAATCAGATGGACTAAAGTAAAAAGGAGTATGATCACTTCCGTAAATGAAAGCTCGAAGGGTTTATGGCATCAGATGCAGCTGGGTCCGGGGTTTAAGTGACTTGGATTCTGGAGTCTGGAAACACTGATCCATTTCTCTCTGTCTCTCAGTTCCTCTGTTCTCTAGGTTGGCTCCATTCTCAGCTGGCGGGAATGAAAGACATGATGAGCAGCAACCTCAGGCCGCTATCCTGCCCTCACGGTGACTGTGAGATCAGGAGAGGCCTCAGTCCCTGTTGTGCCAGCAACGATCCGGGATCGGCTCTGACTAGACCAACCAGGATTGCACCTTCAGCCCCATCCCCACCCCTACCAGTGACTGAGGCTGGACAACGGAAAGGCCAGGCCTGGGTCACCTGGCCAACCCTGGATCCACCCAAAGCACAAGGATTGAGCTTGTGAGCCAAGAACACCTGGGGTCAGAGAATGGGGGAATGGCTGCTGAACAGTCAGAAAGACCCAGCGCCCACCACACAAGCTGACAACCCCATTGCAAAAATGTCTATTTCTAGTACAAATGCCCCTGAGGGCACCCCTTTCCCTGTCAATGAAATGTGATTTGAATTCATTTCTTACACCAAATACATGGAGACAGCGCAAGGCTCATTAAGAAGAAGGATGAGCAAGTGCACACGCTGGATTTTAATGGTTTAAAAGTATGTTGCCTCTGTCTGTTTAAGGATTACTATTCCTCAAAGAATTCAGCTCCATACGGTAAGTGTTAATGCTTTATTTCTTGGGAGAGTCTACAGTCTGGAGTTGGAATTGATTGTGAACAGAACAAAATAATTTGCTTTTTATCAGCATCCTCCATGGAAACTTGTTTGCAGCCAGTCTGGGCCTCGGAGGAAAATGCATTTAGCTTCACCTCCCTAATCCCTCTGTAAGGCGCCTAAATCACCACCCATCACTCAGCACCACTCAGTCTGAAATGACCATCGCTCGGTAATCGTAAAAACAGAATTACGGTCGCTGTCACCTCCTGCTGATGGCTTCTTTACGGCCAGATGAGAGCAGGACTTAAGAGTCAGCAATCGCAGGGAGCCGCAAGGGCCCACGGCTCTGCCAAGCACGGCTGTGCCCATGGAAGGGCCCTGTGTCCCCTAAATCAGCGCTGGTCATTCTTGTGTTCTTGACTCCCAAAGTCAGAATTAATGACCTTCTCCTTTACCCTGGGGGTGGTAGCTGACTGCTGATTTACAGACTACTGATGAGTTTCATTTTGCTTTTAAAAAATAAATCAATCACCAAATCTGATCATTGGGAATTCCCACATAAAATTCTGGATTTTACTCCCTTTCTGAAAAATAAGGAGAGTTGAAAGCACTGCATTTGGCTGGTGCTGAGGAACGACATCCCACCTCCCTCTCCAGTTCACACCAGCCCTGGTCACTTTCTGGAGGCCCCTTCACTCTTTATGTCACCTGCCTGGCCCCAGACCATCTACATCTGAGACCCCAGCCCACAGTGGTGCAGTTGGGTTGGAGCTCAGACTCTATAGACAGACAACTTACTGGCTTCCACTGCCAGCTCTGACCTGTCCTCACTGGATGTCTTGAAGCAATGACTGGGTTTTGCATGTGCATCAGTTTCCTTATCTGTAAAATGGGTACAGTCATAGCACCTGTTGATATGCAGAGCAAATGAGTTAACGAACATGCAAGGCAACAGGAACCTCTCCCGGCACGCAGAAGAGCTGTGCTCGGATAAGCTGCTATTGCCATGCTCCTGCCTTCCTTTGCCCTCATGGCATTCTGTGCCCCATCTTGGATATGGAGTGCGTGGAACTGTGGCCCCCAAGAAGATACGACCAAGGCTCCACCTCTGGTGCCTGTGAATGGGACCTTATTTAGAAAATGAGTCTTTGCAGATAAAATGAAGTGAAGACTCTTGAGGGGAGACCATCCTGGATTAATCGGGTAGGTCCTACAACCATGACGAGTGCTTTTATGAGACAGAAGAAGGAGACACTGACACAGAGGGGAAGACCTGTGAAAATGAAGGGTGGGACTCGAGTGAGGCCACCACAAGCCGAGAACACCTGGGGCCACCCAAAGCTGAGAGAGGCTGTGAAGGCGTCGTCCTGAGAGACACTGGATGAAGAGAGGCCCTGCAGACACCGCGATTTCAGACTCCTGGCCTTCAGAACTGCGAGAGAATAAATTCCTATTGTTGTAAGCCCTGCAGTTTGCAGTGATTTGTCACAGTAGCCTCAGGACACTAATAGCAATGGGATGGCAGATTCTGTGGGCAACACCATTTCTCTCCAG
This sequence comes from Pongo abelii, assembly GCF_028885655.2. Lineage (NCBI taxonomy): Eukaryota > Metazoa > Chordata > Mammalia > Primates > Hominidae > Pongo > Pongo abelii. The sequence continues at coordinate 52,457,309 of NC_072006.2, read as the reverse complement.
CCTGACCCAGCTCAGTGCTGGGCACGATGTCGAGGTGACTCTGGAACACTTCTCAACTGGGAAAATGTACTTACACCTCCCAGCACATCTGTGAGGGACAGAGGGACCCTTTTTAGGGCAAGCACGGTGGCGACCTGGAGTTCCAGGGTTGGGGGGGTTCCCCTATCCCCACAGAAAGGCACAGAGCAGCAGTGGGCTCAAGGGAGAAAATGATGCTCACATGTTTAGGAAGAGATGAAAGAGGCTTCCTGCCACCAGAATCACGCCTAGTACGTGTGTGTGGGTCAGACCAGATCCCTGCTATGCAGGCCCAGTGCAAAATGGAAATACAGGGCTCCATGTTCAAAGACATTTAAGAATTTTAAGATGGTGACAATAGAGCACTAAGCCAAGTCAGGGGCTCTTCTGAGCATGGGAGATTGCACAGGTCACATGCCCGTGAAGCTGGGCCTGGGGACCCAGCAGGGAGCAGGGAACAGGTCACACCATGTCCCTACCCCAGAGCTTACCTTTTGGTGGGACAGCAACAAGAACCAAGTAAGCAAACCTACGACATAGACACATGGTTCCCATCCTCATGAGCAAACCTGGCTAAGTAGATCCACTTTACTCCCACAGGAAGGGGAAACAGAGAGTATGAGAGAACAGAGACGTTAAGTAACCTCTCAAGGTTGCACAGCTGGTTTGTGCTACAACTAGGCTGCAGGCCCTAAACATCTTTACCTACTTGCCCTCAAGCAGGCAATTACTAGACAGCTGATATGTTCACTTCACATATATTAACTCCTTCAATCCTGCCACATGGTCAATCTGTTATTATCCTCATATTACAGATGAGGAAACTGAGGCACAAACCGTGTAAGTAGCTTACTCAAGGTCACACAGCCAGCAAATGGCAGAGCCTGGATTCAAACCAGGGAGATGGCTCCAGGATCTGTGTTTTCTACCCCAGTTCTCTACCGCAAGGATGGTGTCTTGTTAGGTTGAATTTTGATCATTAATTCTAATTCTTCATTCCATTGTGCCCATTTTAATGCAACTTGTTGGAATTTAGTGTTGTTTTAGCATAAAAATGGTCAATAAACCATAGTTTTTTGCACAGAGGAAAAATATTAACAAGGATTTGCCCCAGAAGGAGTTTTTGGGAAGGAAGTTTTCGGGAAGGAGTCACCCGTGTCATGAGGTGGAGGACAGGGCATCTCGCCTTGATCAGTTCAGGGCATGCTCTGGTCTGCGGGGTCCTTGGCTCCTCTGTCGCCTGCCACCTCTCTTGTCTGTTCCGTTGCTCACTGACGTGTCTATCTTGGGCTGCGAGCCCAGTGCTCAGCACACACTGTTGTTGAATGAATCTTTTCCTCAGTCCCTGCTGCTCTCTCCATCTCTCTCTCTCTGCTTCTGCCTCTAGGGCCCTGTGACTTCTTGAGGATTGTTCCAGGAAACACACTTGAGATACCTGGGCTCAGGGACACTGGCCTGTCCAGATGCAAACATGATCCAGGTGGGGCCAATGACTCAGTGCCCCCATCCCAGCCCCATCACCCCAGGAAGACGAGACAGATGGACCCCTGGGTCCAGCGTAATCAGGGCTTGGAATGGGGGCCTGATTACCTGTCCATGGAACATTGATTTATAGGTAATTCTTCTTCTCCTCCAAGAGTCCAGATTGCAGCTAATTTACCGACAGTCTTAAATCATCCCCCCACATGCAGTGGTGAAACCTGAGGCACCCTCTATCATGGGCCTCCTATAACCACTGCCTTGATTAAAATGAGAGTGGTGAGGAGAATATCCTCCTTTGTACTGAGGGTGGGGCTCACACGGGAACTGGCAGTGTCATTTATCCAGAGATGGTGGCAGCCCACACACGGCTCACTTAATTTCATGTTTGGCTGCTGACGGGTTTTCATTTATAGATAATATAAACAGGTTGACAGGGCCCTAATTAACTGATTTGTGGTCCTTTGGGAACAAAATGCTTATTAATATTCATAAACATTTGTAGCACTTAGGCAGATGCCTGGCCCTGACATGATCATAATATGTCGTCAACAGTGAGCTCTCGTGATGTCTGATTTGTCCCTTGCCTGTGAACCCCAAAGAGCATTGTCTGACTGTGGTCCCTCTCCAGGAGGTGGGTCCAGCTCTTGATCCTGGCGTTAGTGCATGATTTACTGATCACATCTTGAACTTTCCACAATCCTTTTTTCTCCCCAGATGTCCTTGACCCAGCCTTCCTCCAATCCCACCCCTGAATCTTTTTTGAGATCAGCTGAGAACTTCCTCCTCCAGGAAGTGCTCTTGGATTGATCTCTCCCTACAGTGATGCCATCTTTCTATAACAGAGTTACTCAGTGCAGTGTAATTGTTTACATGTGGGTAATTGTTTGCTGTTTGATGTTCTTAGGTTATTTTATCCAAGAATGTTCTGCCTTGTGAGCTTTCCCCAAAATCAGGGATAAATCAATTTCTTCCTTTAGCAGTAGAGCCTCACCTTCTGCAATGTCATTCTTGCCATGGAAATTAAAGAACAACAAAAACAGCAGCAGCTAGCATCTACTGGGCTCTTCATCACATGCCAGGAAATACGCCAAGCCTCTTACCTGCTTTTTTCACCTCAGTCCTGGGAGGCAGGTGCAAGGGTCTTCACCACTTTCTAGATGAAGAAACTGAGACACAGAGAGGCCCAGTAACTTGCTCAAGACCACAGATTAGTGAGTGGCACAGCCAAAATACTCTTACAAATTCCCTCAAGCACTCATAAGGTCCAGTATATATGGTCAAGTGCACTGACTTTAAGACTTTATTTAACTCTAACACGTAGCATGAAATGTATCTTTCACTGTGATCCGGTACACACTCATGCATAGACACACGCACATGTGGACAGACACACAAACACGATGGAATTGACAAGCCTCTTAAAGCAATATTTATTTTATGATGTGTAAAATATCCTATTGTCTTCTCCCCATTCCATCCTGTTGGGAAAAATTCTGACCCACTGATTTTATTTCTTAACCTATTAACAGCTCACAACCCTCTGATGGTGTGATGGTTAATAAGTGTCAACTTGATTGGATTGAAGGATGCAAAGTATTGTTCCTGGGTGTGTCTGTGAGGGTGTTGCCAGAGGAGATTAACATTTGAGGCAGTGGACTGGGAGAGGCAGACCCACCCTCAATGTGGGTGGGCACCATCTAATCAGCTGCCAGCACGGCTAGAATAAAAGCAGGCAGAGGAGCATGGAACGGGTAGACTGGCGGAGTCTTCTGGCCTCCACCTTTCTCCCGTGCTAGATGCTTCCTGCCCTCGAACATCGGACTCCAGGTTCTTCAGCTTTTGTACTCTTGAACTTATACCAGTGGTTTGCCAGGGACTCTTGGGCCACAGACTGGAGGCTGCACTGTCAGCTTCCCTACTTTTGAGCTTTTGGGACTCAGACTGGCTTCCTTGTCCCTCAGCTTGCAGATAGCCTATTGTGGGACTTTACCTTGCGCTCTTGTGAATCAATTCTCCTGATAAACTCCCCTTCATATATACATATATCCTAATAACTCTGTCCCTTTAGGGAACCCTGACTAATAGAGATGGGTTGTGATAGAGTTTGAAGATCACTAGTGTGAAACACACCACACAAACACGTAGAGAAGATGCTGTACATTTCCCTAAACTTTTATAAGTAAGATACTAACATTTACCTGGGGCTTATTCAGTGCCAGCCACTTTGGTCAGAACTTTTCAACTCCTAACTTCATTCCCTATGGAATATTAGGTTGAATCACATGAAATTGCCTATAGTTGACAATTTCCTGTGGGGAATAGCAATTTCATATAGCTGAACTTAATATTTATCTTCATGATAATTCCATTTTGTATACACACACACACACAAACAAAACGAACAAACAAACAAACAAAAAAACAGAGAGATTAATTAACCTGCTCAGTGTTGCACAGCACCATGTGAGGTTGCTGCACCTCACTCCCAGGCAGCCTGGTTCTAGCCCATAACCATAGATCCTCCTAACCACTGGGTAGCCAAGGCTCGTTAGCCAATGATTCCTCAAGGACACTGAGGAAGCTTGCAGGGGCCACTTGAATGAGCAGTATCTCCCCCCTGTTTTATGCCTGGGAAGGCCCTTCGAATCATTCTCACATTCTTTCTATAGGTTTTCCAAGCTTTCTGGACTTTTAGACGTCATGGCATTCAGTGCCCAGGGCCTCCCTCTACAGAGCCCAAAGACTAGCTGAATTCCTGCCCTGTGTCAAGCCCATCTCTGCATCTCACCACCCCCTCAATGTGCAGTGGAATTTGTTGGTGAGTTAAATGCAGTGTGGCACAGATTACCCACTGTTTCCTCCCAGGGCGCATACCTGGGATGCATTTGCTGACCATCAGTTTAAAAACGTAGTCAGAGACGTAGTCAAGGGCCCACTGAAAGGTCAAATGACAGTCTGGACTAGAAGTATTTTTTTTCATATCTAATAACTTAATGAAAAGCAATGAGTTGGAAGAGGTATTAGAGTCCCCATCGTCCAACTGCCCCCCTAGCCCTGACATCTGCAACTCTGCATCAGAACGTCCCTGACATTTGATGAGCTGCCTTTGTCATAAAACCATCTAGTTACTGTGCCTTTGGATCTAGGGCATCATCCATCTGCTTCTGGAAATTTCAATTACGTTATGTAAGCCGTGAGGTGCTTGCTTACAATTTATTCACCTTTCCAGAATTTTCATTTCCTCTTACCCATGATGGGCCTGCAGGTTCCAACCAACCAGTCGCCACCCTGCTCTGCTCCGGAGACATGGCGTCAGCAGCCTCCATCTCTTTGAAAAATGGTAGGGTAGCACCTGATGTTGGCTCGGGATCTAAAATTACTAATCAAGACCAACATCAGATGTAGAAACAGCTGAAGATGTTCATACCCCAGGATCATGCTCAATGTGGGTAAATGAACACATTTGAGTGGCCCTTGGCAACGGAGACACAATGACAAAACCGTAGCTCCATCTGCCACTGCCCCCTCCCACCGGCAGGTGCCCAAAGAGGGGCACGCCCCGGCTGGATTATTTACATACATTTACATATTCTATGTTTCATTATTAGCATACATTTACTACCCTCTTTGTTATAAAACTAAAGATAATCTTCCCACGTTTTATTTTCTGTCAAGTGTATTCCGTTGTATTTACGTCTGATGCAACTCCACTGTAATCCTAACAATAAAGCTATCTGCTCTTGAGGGCACTCTGAGAGATCTGAAAGAGCACTAGCTGACAATGAAAAGCCTGCCAGCTGGAGCCATCTCTTTCATTTACTGACTCTGTGACTTTGGAGAAGTCATCTAATATTTCCGAGCCATAGGTCGTCTTTTTTCTAGACTAGTGGTTCTCAACTGGGGGTAATTTTACTCTTAGAGGACATTTGGCAATGTCTGGACACATCTTTTTGGCTTGTCACAATTGAGAAGGGGAGGGTGCTACTGGCATCTAGTGGGTAGAGGCCAGGGATGCCGACAAACATCCTACAATGCCCAGGACAGCCCCACCACAGAGAATCAACCAGCCCAATATGTCAACAGTGCTGACTCCAGTGTAGACGACTCCAGTGTAGACATACAAAAGGCATGAAAAATATTGCCATGAATATCCATGTTTCTAGCTTCCAGACATGAGGAGAGGGTTGAAGCCCTCTGCGTGTGTGCTGCCAAACGCTTGGAGTACCTGCCTCCAAGTGCATGTCCCTCCTTCCCCAAGGAGTAGCCACCATGCTCAGTTACACAGTTATCACTCCTATGTACACCACCGACAAGAAGGAAATGATTATAGCAGATCAGCCTCATTTAAGAGCTAACATAAGGAACATTTGTCTGAGACAGAAAGCCCAAGAAAATGTTGTGAATATCCCCTAACAAAATTTACAAATGGGGGAGATTACGATGGTTTCATTTTCTTTTCCTATTGCCCCTTTCAGCGTTCAGAGTAGAAATCCTTCCACCTCCTTCGACAGATGCAGAAATGACGTCCAGAGAGGTTACATGACTTTTCCCTGACTGTACAGCAAGTTAAACCCAAGCTGGGCTCGAACTCCAGTCCTCAGAGTCAACTTTTGGCATCACCAGTGTCCATCTTGGACACACTTTCAAAGACTTGGAGCCACAGGAGTTAATGGAAGTTGATCCGGGCTTCTCACCCGGGTTAGCAGCTGTGCGCTCTCTTGCTCGCTCTCTTTTTCTCTCTCATGCTTATGTGAAAAGCATTTTGCCCGGACTTGTCTGCCTCCCCCTAAGTGACCATCATCATTTTGTAGAGTGGCATTGAGGCAGGCTTCTCTCCAGAGGGAGAGAAGATTGAAGCCTGCTCCAAAGGCATTTGCCCTTTCAGGCCAGCCCCCTGTGGAGAGCCGGAGCTCACAGGAACAGCAATTGGGCTGCCTCTCCTGTTTCTTTTTGTTCCTCATGAAAAAAGGTGAAAAAGAAAGCAATTTCTGAGAAAATGACCTAGGTGATTAGGTACAATCACTTCTCTTTTGCTTTCTGCTCCAGCTGGGAAGCTGCAGTCAGACTGTGTATGAGGAGGGAGGAGGGGGAGGAAGATGGAGAAGAGGGCCCTGGATCTGAGCTGCTGCCCATCCCCTAGGAGGAAGAGACAAGACTGGCTGCAGAGCCACTTCACCGATGACTTCAATCTTTTTTTTTTCTATTTATTTAATCCAAGGGATGTACAAACAGATTAAATTAGCAAATACTTCTATAAGGTTTGTTACTAAAAAAGCATTTTCTCACTCTCTTTGCCCTCCCCCACTTTTTTCCACACTCGGGCAATTGCTTTCAACTCTTTTAGCTGAATATGTTGATATTTAAATCTAAGTGGTGTAACCGCCCGACAGGCTCATCTTGCTGGCTGCCCAGATAGAGTTGATTTATCAAGACAGGAGAATGGCAATAGAGAATGTTTAATTCATGCAGAGCCAGCTGAGACTGGAGTTGTATTATGACCCACATCATCCTCCCTGCAAATTCAGAGCTTAGGGATTTTCAAGGATAGTTTGTGGGGAGAGGGTTAGGGAATGGGTGCTGCTGATTGGTTGGGGATGCAATCATAGGGGCGTGGGAAATGGTCCTGGTGCGTTGAGTTTGCTTGTGGGTGGGGCCACAGGACCCAGTGGGTCACAAGTCTCGGGTCCAGGCAGAGTCATCCAGTCTTCAGAAATGCAAAAGTCTGAAAAAACGTCTCAAAAGGCCAATCTTAGATTCTACAATAGTCATGTTATCTGCAGGAGTAATTGGGGAAGTTATGAATCTTGTGACCTCTGGAACAAAGGTGGGTATCCTTTAACTATGCCTGCATCTCAGCAGGATTCAGGCCCCTCTCATAATCCTAACCTGACTATTTGGTTTTGGGAAGGGCTATTATCATCCCGGTTTTAAGGTTAAACTACAAACTGAATTTCTCCCAAAGTTAGCTTGTCCCACACCCAGGAATGACCAAGGGCAGTTTGGAGGTTAAAGGCACAATGAGGTTGGTTAGGTCAGATTTATTTCACTGTCAAAATTTTCTCACTATCTCAATTTTGGCAAAAGTGGTTTCAGTAGCATGCTTGCAAAAAGCCTTGCTGTCTTTGAAGTCAAAGCATGTGACCAAGGAGACATAAGTGAGTGTTGCCAAGTGAAGGGGCCAGACTCAGCTGCATGTGCACCAGCAGCCACCTATGCTCATGAGGAACATGCCCATAACGAGGCTGAGTAGAACCAGAGCAGGCACCCGTCTTCCTCTTGGCAACATGGAGCCCACATACCACCTCTGGATGCTGACTGCAGATTTCCCTTTTGTAAGACAAGTGAAACCCTCATTGTCTTAGCCATTGTTTAGATTTCTTTCACTGGCAGCCAAACAACCATGAATTGGAACAATGACAAACTCAAGGGCAAAACCTGGCCTTTATTTTACCCACTAGACAAACCTGTCACTTCACATTGTTAATAAACAAAATCCCTCTTTGTCATATCATACGATCTGCTGTCCAGTAAAGAGCAGCCTCACAATGACCAGAGACCCTCAGGGGGTGCTGCAGAAGACCTCTCAGGCCCTCCGAATGCCCCTGATGAGGCCACACAGTTCAAAACTCACCTTCACAAAGCATCCCTTTGGATTAGGGAGATGCTCCCTGGATGCTCTTTTGTTTTGAAAAGCATAAATTTGCATTATGAGACATTCATGCTCTGAAGGACATAACCAAGGAGATGTGGCCAGCGGTAACAGGGTGGGGGTGGTGGGGAGGCACTTTCAGACTAGGGAGGAAAATTAGCCAGCCGTGATGGGGCGCACCTGTAGTCCCAGCTACTTGGGAGGCTGAGGCATGAGAATTGCTTAAACCCGGGAGGTGTAGGTTACAGTAAGCCAAGATTGCACCACTGCTCTCCAGCTTGGGTGACAGAGTGAGATTTTGTCTCAAAACTTAAAAAAACCAGATTGGGGAAGAGTTTAGTGGTGAGGTGGTGGGGTGATGTCCCTCAGTGAGGGAAGACACCGAGACCAGTCTGAATGTTGAAAATTAGCTGGAGTAAGGTGGGGGTGCAGGAGGGGACTGCACTCTAGACAGAGGGAATAGCAGGTGCAAAGGCCCTGAGGCTGGGATGTGTTTAACACACACAAGCTGTGCATGGTGGAGCTCTGTGGCTGGAGAGGAGGGCTGGAGGTGGGCAATGGCCACGCCATGGCTGTCTGTGGCTGGGAATTTTTTTTTTCTTCTAAGTACTCTGGGAAGGCCCAGCAGGATTTTAAGCAGAGTCTATGGACACTCCAGAAAGTTCTCACCCACCCCTGGGGAACTCTGCCTTTCCTGCTCCCTTTACCTGAAGTGCCTTTCTCCATTCCCCCTTTCACCTGGCTTACAGGGCTTGACGCTGTTACTTCCAAGAAGTTTTGCCCAACCCATTCTCCATGTCACAGGGCCAGCGCCTCTCAGGGCTCTCAGAGCCCCCAGAGCACCCTTCCACTTGGACACCTGCCCCAAGATTGTCAGAGGCACTTGAACCAGAGCAAATCCATCTTGAATAGGGGCTGGATAAAATAAGGCTGAGACCTACTGGGCTGCATTCCCAGGAGTGTATGCATTCTTAGTTACAGGGTAAGATAGAAGGTTGGCACAAGACACAGGTCACAGAGATCCCTCTGATAAAACAGGATGTGGTAAAGAAGCCAGCCCAAACCCGCCAAATCCAAGATGGGGATGGAAGTGACCTCTGGTCATCCTCATTGCTCATTATACGCTAATTATAATGCATTAGCATGCTAAAAGACACTCCCACCAGCACCATGACAGTTTACAAATGCCATGGCAACGTCCAGAAGTTACCTTATATAGTCTAAAAAGGGGAGGAACCCTCAGTTCCAGGAAATCTCCACCCCTTTCCCAGAAAACTCATGAATAACCCACCACCTTAACAGATGATACTCACAGAAATAACTATGAGTATACTCAGCCCAGCAGCCCATATCACTGCTCTGCCTATGGAGTAGCCCTTCTTTTATTTCTTTACTTTCTTAATAAACTTGCTTTTGCTTTATTCTATGTACTGGCCCCAAATTCTTTCTTGCATAAGGTCCACGGACCCTCTCTTGGGGCATTGGGACCCCTTTCTGGTAACATTATGTTTCAGTGAGTGACTTCTCGGCCTCCCTCCTCAGACTGTGGGGTCCTTAAGCATAGGACAGGCTGTGTTTGCCTCTAGAGCCTCAGCGTTTGGCTTGGTGGGCTCAGCCCTGGATGCTCTTTAGCACCACTTGGGGGCCCCTCATCCCACATCCAGGCTGCACCCTACACTCTCTGCAGTGGGGCCCAGGCATCAGCATTTTTAAAGCTTCCCAGGAGATGACAAGGCACTGTCAAGTTGCCCACTAGATGTGCTCCAAATAAAGGAATGGATGCTGGTCTTCAGAGCTTCTACCACGTCCACACTGCTGCAGTGGGCATGAATCCAACCCAAAAGCCCAGGCCGGTTAGAAACACCGCTCCTCGGTTTTTCTGTAACTCAACTGAATTTTCATTTTAGGTCCCCACTTGCCTCTGTGGTGGACACTCAGTCTCAGTCAGTATCGAACTCCCCTTCGTGCCAGGACTCCAGCTGGAAGCGGAGGGCACGCGCCCATGGGGATTGCTTAGCGAGTGGTAAGGGGCTCAGCAGGAGGGGGAGTGCAAGCGCCTGGGACCAGGAATAGGAGAGGTAGGAGCTGTTGCTCGCTTGGGTCCAAAGGATCCCCGGAAGGGGTAGGTGATATAGGCTGGGAGAGGAGAGTCAAGCGGAGAAGGTGGCCTGGGAGGCAGCTGGGGTCTCTAGTCAAGGGACATAGCCAGGCCATGTTTACCCCACAGGCACAGTCTGTGATGTCAACTCCCTGCCCACCTGCAGCCGCCTGCAAAGCCCCCAGCAGCCACACCCAGAAGCCAGAGGCCACAAGGGCCATGCTGTGGTACATATGTATCAGCCTCCCAGGGCAGACAGCAGGAGGGAGGAAGGGTGGGTGGGCCTGGTGGGACAAGGTGAAAATGCCCAGCAACCCCCTCCCCCAGATCACACTCACCATCTCAGGCAGGGTTGAGTAATGCCAGGTGAAAGCACTGGGGGTGGGGACTAGTACACAGTTTCACCTGTACACCCTGAAATACACGGAGATGTCTGCAGGGACGATGTTCAAATATCCACACAGCACAGTCATGACCAGCCAGAACACTGGTCAGGAACTGGGGCTCACGGTGCTCCAATGCTGGTGGATGCTGAATCCCCTAGTTCTGGTCTGCACTGGGGCATCGCCCTCCCTCCACACTCAGCTAGGTACTTGAAGGTCATCCTGCTGCCTCTGCAAACACTGGGGAATGGCAGACCTTATTTGTAATATGTCTTAAATGTGATTTTGAAATTTCATGTCTAAAAATCTGCTCTCATGAATACATGATCAACTTCTACATGATCACACCCTAGAGTAAAGTTCATAAGTAAGAATGTGCCCAGTGTCCTGGAAGCAGAAAGAAGCAGGGAGAGGCAGAGGACTGAATTTCCACCTCCGTAGACCTGAATTATGAGCCCTAGCTCAGAACTGGGTGCTGCAGCCCTTGAACAGTCCAGGCAGATGCTGGGAACACCCCAGTGACTGCTGCGCCAGGAGCTGAGTCCAGCAGCAGAGAGGGTGGGTACAGGCTGCGATATGGCGTGACATTGCCTTCATCTGCCTGAGAATAGCCACAGCTCCTCTCGGTCCTGGTGGCCTCTGGTAAGTCTCAGCAGGTTCCTAGGCATGAGGATGGTGTTTTGACTGCCACAGGAGCCTAGCTGCGCAAGTGGCTGGTGATGACTGGTGTAAGCTGGGACCACAGAGGAAGGAGAGATGGGGAGGAAGGAGGAAAGGGGGAGCCTTTCTGAGCTGAAACAAATGTCAGAGAGCATCAGCAGGTGCTATTGGCATTTGAAAGTATTGCAAGAGACTTAGTGTCCTTGACCCCGTCCCCTGGAATGCCAGCGGTGCCCTTCAGTTATTGTGACAACGAAAACATCACCTTATGTTTCCACAAGCCCCTGAGAAGGTGGGCCTCTTCTGGCCTACACACCATCTACCTATTTTATAAGTGAGAGCAAGATGGGATAGTGAGATGGGATAGTCTCTACCTCTTCCCTTCGCGGGCAGGAACTGGAGCAGCTCGTTTTACTCAGCTCATTGCTGGCCACTCTTCGTGCTGGAACCGGCCGGCTGCTCCTCTCTGGCGGGAGCAGACTCTGTGCAGACCCCGCAGCAGAGTCCAAGCGTGTTACAACTTATGCTCTTTCAGCTCTACCATCCAGGGATGGCCAAGTACCAACCGACTCAGTGGAGGGTCAGGGTGGCAGTCCCTGCCCTCTTGGCACCCGGGTTCTTGTCTGACGAACCAGGAAGAACCAGGTCACATGAACTGTTTGAAGGGTGATGAATGTGGAAGGCTTTATTGAGCAGCGAGTGGCTCTCAGTGGAAAGGGAGGCTGGAAAGAGGATGGGAAGGTGATCTGTCCCTGGAAACCAGCCGTCTCTGGCCAGGCCCCTCTCTAAAACCACACTGTCTGAAGTTAGCTGCATCTCTCCGTAACCTCCGATGCTCAGTTGCTTCTCTGCTTGCTGTTCAGCTGCTTCTATCCTCGACGCTCAGCCATTTGTGTAGCTTTGCCAGCTGAAGTCTTTAATGGGCACAGGATAGGGGCGGGGCAGGTAAAAAAGGCAACATTTGGGTGGAAAAAAGGAGGTCAGCTGTTTTCACTTAGGGCCATGATTCCAGGCTTAAGGGTAGGGTTTAGCTGGGAGTCCAGCCTTTCTGTATTAAGAGCACAGTCTAGAAATGCCATCGTCTGTGTTGCAGCCTGGGGAGAGCCAGGACTATACCCCAGGTCTTCTATTGCTCCCGGTCCTACCATCATCCACTTTATTACAGTAGAGCTGATCATAAGAGGGTGAAATTTCCATAGGGTTAGCAAGATCTTCTAGCAACAATTACAGCAGTCATAGTAGTCATTGACATTCTTGGTTGTCTACAAAACAGCCATCACCACCTCCTGCTTCTTCTCTGCACACAGATCCCCAATTTTGTGTCAAGAAAAGAGATGGGGATCTCAAAATCTCAGAGAAGCTAGCCTGTCTTCAGTCACAGAGGATTAATCTGGCTTAAAACCACCATGGTTCATCCTTTCCTTTTGCCAGTGACTGGTGCAGGAGTTGCCATGTGAATCTGTTCTGGCTAATGAGGTGTAAAGAGAAGTATGTTGGGGGGTTGCCCACTTTGAAATAAAAATTGACAAAATCTCATGACAGAGCTTTTTAACCCTGATTCTTTTACCTTTCTAGGGATGGGAGAGCTGGAGCTTGGCAGCCATCTTGTGACCATGAGGATGCAGATGTGAAGATGAAAAGTTAACATGCTGAGGAAGGCAGGGAAGAAACATGGAACAACCCCGTATCCATGGGGGGCATTGCACTGTTGCCATATCAGCCCTGGGATCTCCAGGCTTCAGACGTCTTGTTCATACGAGACAAGATGCTGTCTAAAAAGAGCACAAGACAGAGCTAGTCAGGTGTTCTGAAACTGCAGCCAAGTGCATTCCCAATGATGAAATATTTTCCTGCTTACAGAGGGCTCTGTTGAGTATCTCATTCATGAGGAAATCAGCAAACATGTTTACTGAGCCACAATTATAGGACAAAAATTTTCTAGGCCCTTAGAATACAAAGGTAAACCGAGTTTCTGATCTCACAAAAACTGAAAACAGGAGAGGAAACACAACATGGTCATATTCATGTAGCTATTTCATAATAGCTACCCTCAGGATGTGTCAGGCACTGTGCTAACTCACTTGATCCTGGGTGGTCAAAGCTGAGTGGAATAGCACATGCCTTGCTGGGCAGTAGCCATTCTGCTTCTGTTCATAACCAACCCTGGGCCCAGTAAAAGTCTAAAAGCAAAATTCCAAGGGTGTGACTCCTCAGGCCAGGGGTGGATGGGAGCCTGAGACTTGGGGTCTTTCTTGTCTTTAATGGGGTGGGGTGTGCAGACCCCCGCCATCAAAGCTGCAATGAGGGAAAATTCCAGAAACCCCAGCTAATGGAGACTTGAGCCAATCAGCCAAATGGGACTCCCAACTTTCCAGCTCCTCTATTTTTCAGAATGCGGACACGTGTCTGTTGTCCTCCACAGTCTGTGTATGGCAGGGAAGTTATCAGTAACTGCCCCCCGACCCTCCCTGCCACCGCCACCCTATGAATGCCCAGCTCTCAGTTTCCTCTCCCTCTCAAAGCTTTGCCAGCCTGATGCAAATCCTAATTAAAATTGCACACAGATTGACTTTAAAAACCACCTTTATGATTGAATATCTTTATTAAATCTGGGTGAAATATGTAATCAAAGCACATATTATTAGGAAAACTAAGGGGAAGAGGATATGATGGCCACAAGTGCTAAGTTAATTCCTGAAGAAGACTGTGGGTTGTGTCTAGAAAATATCCCAAGGCCTCTATTGAAGGGACCATATTTCAATTTCTTATTCTTTAAATTGTGGTAAGAACATTTAATATGAGATCTACCCTTGTAGAGACTTTTACGTGTACAATACAGTATTGCTCTCTATAGGCACAATGTCAGGCAGCAGATCTCTAGAACTTATTCATCTTGCTTAAGTGTAACGTTACACCTGTTGATTAGAAAGTTCCCGTTTCACCCTCCCCCCAAGCCTCTGGCAACCACCATTCTACTCTCTGCTTCAATGAGTTTGCCTATTGTTGATACCTCATATAAATGAAATCATGTAGTATTTGTCCTTCTGTGACTGGCTTTTTTCACTTAGCATAATGCTTTCAAGGGTCATCCATGTTGTCATAGATTGCAAGATTTCTTTTTTTATAAGGCTGAATAATATTTTATTATATATATATATTACATCACATTTTAAAGATCCATTCATCCATCAATCAAGATTGATTTCACATCTTGGCTACTGTGAACAATGTTGCGATGAAGATGGGAATGCTGAGATCTCTTCAAGGTCCTAATTTCAGTTCTTTTGAATAAATACCCAGAAATGAGATTGCTGCTTCATATGATAGTCTTACTTTTAGTTTTTTTGACAAGCCTTTATGCATTTTTCCATAGTAGCTGCACCATTTTGCATTCCCACCAACAGTGTAGCAGGGTTTAAATTTCTCCACATTCTCACCAACACTTGTTGTCTTTTGTTTTTCTGATAATAGACATCCTAAAAAATGATGTGAGGTGATATCTCATTTTGGTTTTACTTTGCATTCACCTGATGATTAGGGATGCTGAGCACCTTTTCATATAGCTATTGTATGTGATACACCACATTAACAGAATGAAGGAGAAAAATCTCATGATCGTGTCAAGTGATCCAAAAAGAGCATTTCATGAAACTCAACACTCTTTTATCGTAAAAACACTCAAAAACTAGGCATAGAGAAAAATTATTAACTCAACATAATAAAGGCCATATATGAAAAGCCCACAGCTAACATTACACTCAATGGTAGAAAACTGAAAGCTGTTCCAGGAAGAACAGGAAAAAGACAAGGATGCTTACTCTCACCACTTCTATTCAACATAGTACTGGAAGTCCTAGTCAACACAACAAGTCAAGAAAAAGACATAAAAGGCATCTAAATTGGAAAAGAAGAAGTTAAGCTTTCCCTTTGGCAGATAGCATGATCTTTTATATGGAAAACCCTAAAAACTCTTTTAAAAAACCTGTTAGAATTAATAAATTCAGTAAAGTTGCAGGATACAAAGTCAACATACAAAAATCAGTTGTGTTTCTATATACTCACAACAAACTATCTGAAAAGGAAATTAGAAAATCAATCCAGTTTACAATAGCATCAAAAAAATACTTAGGAACAAACTTAACTAAGGAAGTGAAAGATCTGTGTACTGAAAACTACAAAATACTGATGAGAGAAATTAAAGAAGACACAAACAAATGGAGAGATGTCTCATGTTCATGGATTGGAAGACTTCATTCTGTTAAAATGTCCATACTACCCTAAGCAATCTACAGATTCAAGTAATCCCTATCAAAATCGCATGGAATTTTATTTTTACAGAAACACTACAAAATTCAGAAATTTATATGGAACCACAAAAGACCTAGAATAGCCAAAATAATCTTGAAAAACAAGAACAAAACCAGAGGCATAACATTTCCTGATCACAAAATATATTACAAAGTTATACTCATTAAAACAGTATGGTACTGGCATAAAGACAGACCTATAGATGAACGGAATTATAATAGAGGGCCCAGAAATAAATATCCAAATATATGGTAGGATGATTTTCAACATGGGTGCCAAGAATACACAATAGGGAAAGGATAGCCTCTTCAACAAATAGTGGTAGGAAAACTGGATATACATATGCAAAAGAATGAAATTAGACCCTTATCTTTGTCTTACACCATTTACAAACATCACCTAAAAATGGATTAAAGGCTTAAATGTAAGATCTAAAACTATAAAGCTCCTTAGAGGAAAGCATAGGGGAAAAGTTTCATGACGTTGGTTTTGGCAATGATTTCATGGATACAACACCAAAAGCATGGGCAACTAAAGCAAAAAATAGACAAGTACAACTATGCCAAACTAAACGGCTTCTGCACAGTGAAGGAAACAATCAGTAGAGTAAAAAGGCAGCCTACAGAATGGGAGAAAATATTTGCAAACTATGTATCTGATAAGGGTTAATTTCCAAAATGTATAAGGAGCTCTTACAACTTTATAGCAAAAAATCCCTAATAACCCAATTAAAAAATGGCTAAGGATTTCAGTAGACATTTCTCCAAAGAAGCATGACTTTTAATTAGCCTAAGCAGTCTCACAGAAGGTGGGGATATGGAGCAGGGTAATTGTGCAGAGTGATTTTCCCCTAAAGGATCAGCTGCCCTGGATGTCCCAGCTGGTGGGAGGATGTTCAGCCCATGCTGGGGCAGGGCCACAGAAGGGCTGAGCTGGACATAACCAACCACAACTTTCACCCGATGTATCTCTTTGCAGTCAGGAGGCCATGACTTTTAATGGAGGGTTGCAGATCTATTTTATGTATGCTAGATGAGATTTTAAACAGACCTCAAAGAGCTAAGGCAACTGCCCCCAAAAGGGCAGGGCTGGATTTTCTATCTTGGACCAAATAAGCAGGGATGAAGGTAGAGGGAGGGGTATAGAGCCAAACCTGCTTTTTATGACTGGGAAGGGGGAAGGGGGGTCTGAATCTAGATTTAAAGGAGGAAATAAATAGAAAATTAAATTCCTTTTTCTTAACAAATAAAATAATCGGGGCACTGTGATTTCTTAGAGGAGAAATTATTTCACTCTTCTTCCTTCTCCAAAGCCATAGATTTTTCTATTCCTTTGCTCATTAATCAACTAGAAATGTGACTTGGGGGAGGCAGAGCAACAGCATTTTTTGCTCTGCAGTTCATTAGGAATTCTGGAAAGCTGACATCATAACTCACTCCTAGTGCAGCTGGCTGCCAACTTCCCAGAATCCGAGGCTGGGGAGCCCATTTAAAGCTGCAGGCAGCCTTTCTGCAAAATAACTCAGCTCAAATAGGATGTCTATTTATAAGCAGGACATCAGAATTTTCCTAGGAGTCTAGACTTCAACAGCTCCTTTAGTCCAGGAAAATGTTGGCTTAAAAATTGCATTACCGCAGGCTGGGTGTGGTGACTTATATCTGTTATCCCAGCATTTTGGGAGTCCAAGGCAAGAGGATCACTTGAGGCTGGGAGTTCAAGACCAACCTGGGCAACATGGCGAAATCCCCAATTCTATTTAAAAAAACAAAAAAAAAATTAACCAGGAGTGGTGGTGCATGCCTGTAGCTACTACAGGCACTTGGTAGGTAGGTTGAGGTGGGAGGACTGCTTGAGCCCAGGAGTTCAAGGTGACAGGCAGCTGTGATTGTGGCACTGAACTCCAGCCTGAGCAACAGACTGAGAAAACCCTATAGCTAGTAAGAAAGCAAAAACTAAGTTAGACATGTCAGAAATAATAACAAAAGCCAGTAGGAAAATAGGATTCTCATTGCTAAAAAGCAGACATTCATAAGACACATACCTGCACATTGCTATTTTGCCAATTCAAGTGTGACCTATAAAAATAATGTAAAAGAGTTGGTTATTGACAATCTTTTCCCATAAAATATTTTAAAGTCTTTGTTCCTTATTTTATGAACTTGACATTTTTAAGGAGGCAAGATGGATTATTCAATTCAACAAATGGGCAATGAGCTCCAACAAAAGGCTGCCTTGTCTATCTTGAATTTCGGAAGTGAAATAGATGCAGGGTCTTGATGCCCCATCAAGGGCATTGTCCCAAGGGCAATGCATATCTGAATTGTTGGGCTGACAATCTCAGCCCTCCTTAAGAAATAACATCGATCATAAATGCCTTCGGAAAATACAGGCGGAAGAAACACTCCTAACTCATTTTATGACACTCACTTATGACACTATAATACCCAAATATGACAGATACTCAGATTGCGGCTCTGAACAGATAGTTAGATTTGGGTATTATGGTTTCAAGCCATCTCAAATTTATTCCAATGTCTCTGGGCTATGCTGTTTCCAGCAAATGTCTACCAGGAGCTTCCGCAATAGGCATGATACCTTTTGGTGGAAAAGGACATCTACTCGCTACCGTTTTTTTCCTCCCTGGACTGGCGTCACCTGCCCACAGACAATAGCTGTTTCTTTGGCACTTTTGTGAAACCTTCATCTCATCCACTCCAATGTCTTTGATTGGCCATCGTGTTCACCAGGTTCGCAATAATGTCAGAAAGAGGTGACAGTATGACATTGCTTCTCCTTCTTCTCCCATGTTCAATTCAATGTGTCGGAGGCTCCCGTTGGTTCTTCCTTCCAAAACATCTGGAATCTGAATGCAACTGCTGGTCTCTGCCGCTGTCATCTTGGGTCAAGCCCCATCATCCTTCTCCTGGTTTGCTGACAGCCCCCTAACTGGACTTCTTGCTTCCCTCATCTATAGACTCCTAAGTACAGAAACGAAACTGTTCAAGGATATTCTTTTTAGCCTTTTTATTTTAAAATCAAACACAGGTACAAAAAAAACACAAAAATATATAGCTTAGTGAGATATAATAAATAAATGTTCTTATCACCAAGACTAAGTCAAGAAAGAGCACCTAGCCAGAGTCCCCTTCTTGGCTTCATCCCAATCACAGTCTCTCCCTCCTTCCCTCCAAAAGTAACCCTCATGCTGATTCTCATAGTCAACCACCTCCCTACAATCTGCATAGCTTAATCACCCCCACGTGCCTCCCTAGACAGCATAGTTCATGTTACCCATTTGGTAAATCTTGGTAAGTCTCTTAAATTTCCAGATTTCCTTTCCATGCCTGTCTTTTTCTTAGAACTTCTTTGTCACAGTGCCTGAGCCCTGTGACCCATAAAGATTTTCACAGTCTGGATTTTGGCGAATCTGAATTTATGGTGCAGTCAGCACATTCCTCTCTCTGTCCTGTGTATTTCTTGCAAAATAGCAGCTGGATCCAGCAACTTGTTCAGAATTAAGTGTGATTGTGAAAAAAAAAAAAAAAAAGTCTGAACTATAAAGAAGCTATTGGGGAACAGTTGTAAAGTTGTAAAGTTAGATCATGATGATAAAGCCCACCCACCTAAGACGGCCAGGAACTTCCCTGCAGTCACAGTCAGTTTATTTAGCTTGCTGCAGTCACGGAGATTCCCACACCCATGGCCACCTGGGGACATCTCAGTAAGAGGGAAGGGGCAGTGCTTCTTAGAGGACCTAGGCTTCTACTGAACGATTCCAAAAAGGGATTAAGGAGGCTAGGTCAAGAAATGAGGGCAACTTGGTGATTGTGTATCTTAAATACTTTATCTCAGGAGTGGGAAGCTTGAAGCAGGCTAGAGTTGTCATTGGTAAAGAGGCAGCTGTCACTCATGTTAGAAAAGGGGGGTGTTCAGTCATTTCTGTGGCTGCAGAGTGGTCTTGTCTCTGCCTACCTCTAAACGCGGTCAACTTGTGGCCTTGTCTGAACGAGTTCATATTCTTTGAGTGTGGTTCATGTCGACTCAGGAGCATCATGGCCTGGAGGGTTGTGTTTCTCAGTTCCCTCCATAGTCTAGATGCAAACAGGACTGGTTTTTTTTCCCCCTTCCCAATGATCATATTATGGAAGGCCTTGGTTTTCACCCTGAGAAGGATTGTATCTAACTTGGTAGATGAGACAGAGTTATCAAAGATACTTGGGTGCTGGAGTAATCAAGTTAGAATCGTACTTGGGAGATCAGGTATCTGTCAGTCTTTTGGAAGAGAAAGGACAGGAGGTAGGGTATTAAGGGCAATTATGGTCCAGGCTAGAGAAGGTGCAATGCCAATGAAGGTACCAGACGTAGGAAGGAAACAAGCTGACCAATGGAGGAGGCATCTGAGGGAGGGAACAACAGGCTGTCCCCTGGATTGGATGCTGGTGGTGGAATAAGATAAAGTAGGAGGTGCTGATGTTTGCTCACCCAACAGCTGTCCCCACCCTACTTGCTAACAGGATTTTTTTCTAGGCAAAGTGGAAATGGATCACAATTGGTCAAAACCAGTCTTGGCTATGCCAGTCACCTTTGCCAGATACTTCCCAGCTCCCTTTACAGTGAGGACTTCCCTATGACTCATTCTGACCCAAAAGACTGAAGAGGATTGTGACAGGTCTCCTGAGAAAGAGATAACAGGTGTAAAGAGGGTGTATAAAATAACCCTTATAAAAATAACAGGTGTAAAGAGGGTGTTCCCTTGAATTGTCCCATTTCATTGTTTTGGCTTTGATCCTAAACCGGAAGCGTCGAAGCCAAGCCTTTGATTACCTCCCATTTTCTACAATAGGAAATTGGAATATGTAATGCCTAGATCTGCACCCCATCCCCCAGTCTTTTCCTAAAAACACTGGTATTTTCTTTTCCTAAAAATATTGGTATTTTCTTTTCCTATCTTTTGAGAAGGAGGTATTGCTCGTGTCTGGGTGAATTGCTTATGCCAATGAGATTTTCATAGACACGGCACAGGAAGAAGCCTGGAATGTGTCGGCACTGCCAGGCCTGCCCTCTAATGCTCTTGATTTTTCCCACGAGACGAGCGTGCCCCAGGGAACTTCGGCTCCGGCTGCAGGATGAGAAGCGTGTGGAGCACGCAGGGTTCCAACCCTCAGCCTGGAGTCAAGCCCAGACTAGATCAGCCTAAGCCCAGCCAAGCCACGGGTGCAGGAGTGAAAAGCAAATGCTAACTGTCCGTGACATTGGCTTTCAAAGGGGTGTGTCATGTTATGTGGCTCATCCCAGCAACAATGAAGATATTTCTCTATCAGTCAGTTGGTAAATAATTATTGACAATGTGCAAGGAAGGTGGAGTGATTGGAGTAGATTTGGTCCCTATTCTCATGGAGCTTACTTTCTAGAGGGGAAGACAGATGATGGGTGAATAAACATAAATTATTCTATTAGGTTGCTGCAGCAGTAATTCTGGTTTTTGCCATTAAAGGTAATGGCAATCAAAAGCAGGGAGGAGCCGGCGCTGCAGTTCATTAAAAGTAATGGCAAAAACTGCGATGACTTCTGCACCAACCTAACAGAATAATTACAAGTGTGCAAAACGCTGTCATAGGAAAGTTCCAAGTGCCAGGATAGCATCTAGCTTCCTGGAGTCAGGAGATGGGAGTTTTCAACCTAAGCAAGGTTAAGTTCAAGTGGTGGGGGCAGGCAGGGGGCGATATTTCAGTGGAGACTCCAAGGATGAATGGAAATTAGAAAAGTGAACCCAGATGGTGAGGCGGGAAGTGTTTCAGGCACAGAGAACAGCATGTGCAAAGGCCTATGCGGGAAGGACATCGTGTGTTCATGGACCTGAGGGGCGGCCAGCAGGCTGGAGCTGAGCGGGTTGAGAGGAGGATGGGGAGCCGGGGAAAGGCACTCCACGCAGAGGGCACAGCAGGGGCAAAGGCCCGGAGTCAGGCCTGAGCCTGTGTGGTTTGAGGAAGCAACAGAGGCCTGTCTGGGAGGAAAGTAACAGCAGAGGGGAGACCATGAGGTCAGGGCAGAGGGCAGGGCCGTGCTGGGCACTGTGAGCTGTGGATGGAAACTGGCATTCATGCTCGGGTGAGGGGAACGTGTTAGAACATTTTAAGGAGGGCAGGAACATTTGAGGATAATGTGAACTCTAGGAATCTCAACCAAGTAAATTCATAATTTGAATGTTCACAAGACTTCTGCACAGGCAAAGTGAAAGATCGTTTCTAGAGCTGTGAGATAAGACCACAGTAAAAAAGAATTACTAAGTTTTTAAAGGTCATTTCAAATGGTGGATTTCCATCTTACAATTCAATGCAAGTAGGTTGCAAGCTTGATGGAAAGTAGAAAAGTTTCCTGACTTGCGTGAACAGAAAAGAAACATCAATTTGAAAGGAAAACATTTATTTATTTACTTCCTCTACAGTTTTCCTGACTGCTACATTTCATAAGAAGGGATTGTTTGTGAGGGTCAAGGAGCTGGAGGGCTGGGGAGGAGCTGGTGTTTTTGTTCAAGTTTGAGGGTCCTGGAGCTGGAGACCAGGGAAGGAGGGGCTGCTGCCACTGATGTCTTAGGGTTGTGGAGCTGAAGATCCCAGAGGAGCCGGTGCTGCTCTTCTAGCTTGAGTTTCGTGGAGCTGGAGACCCAGGGAGAAGATGGTGCTACTGTTCTAATTTAAGGATCGTGAAACAGAAGACCCAGAAAGGAGCTGGTGCTGCCGCTGCTCAGATCTGAGGGTGCTGGAGCTGGAGCCTGGGGGTGGAGCCAGTGCTGCCTTTGAAGTCTGAAAGTCATTGAGCTGGAAGTCCAGGAAGCAGCTGTTCTAGTTTGAGGGTCGTGGAGCTGCAGACCCAGGCAGGAGCAACGTTGCTGTACTTCGAGGGTCAGACAGCTGGCGACCCAGAGAGGAGACATCTTGTTCTAGCTTCAGGGTCGTGGAGCTGCTGACCCAGGCAGGAGCATTGTTGTTTTAGTTCGAGGGTCAGGAAGCTGGCGACCCAGGGAGAAGCAGTCTTGTTCTAGTTTGAGGGTCGTGGAGCTGCTGACCCAGGGAGGAGCAATGTTGTTATTTGAGGGGCTGGAAGCTGCAGACCTAGGGAGGAGACGTCTTGTTTTAGCTTGAGGGTCGTGGAGCTGCCGACTCAGGGAGGAGCAATGCTGTCATAGTTAGAGGGTGCGGAAGCTGACGACACATGGAGGAGAGAATTTGATCTGGTTTGAGGGTCGTGGAACTCCCGACCCAGGGAGGAGCAATGTTGTTTTAGTTCGAGGGTGCGGAAGCTGCCAACACAGGGAGGAGAGATCTTGATCTGGTTTGAGTGTCGTGGAGCTGCCGACCGAGGGAGGAGCATTGTTGTTTTAGTTCGAGGGTCCGGAAGCTGGCGACACAGGGAGGAGAGATCTTGTTCTAGTCTGAGGGTCGTGGAGCTGCAGACCCATGGAGGAGCAATGTTGTCATAGTTCGAGGGTCTGGAAGCTGGCGACACAGGGGGAGAGATCTTGTTCTAGTCTGAGGGTCCTGGAGATGCACAACCAGGGAAGAGTAATGTTGTTTTAGTTCGAGGGTCAGGAAGCTGGCGACACAGGGAGGAGAGATCCAGTTCTTGTCTGAGGGTCGTGGAGCTGCCGACCCAGGGAGGAGCAATGTTGTTTTAGTTCGAGGGTCAGGAAGCTGGCGACACAGGGAGGAGAGATCTTGTTCTTGTCTGAGGGTCGTGGAGCTGCAGATCCAGGGAGGAGCAATGTTGTTATTTGAGGGACTGGAAGCTGCAGACCCAGGGAGGAGCAATGTTGTTCTAGTCTGAGGGTCGTGGAGCTGCAGATCCAGGGAGGAGCAATGTTGTTATTTCAGGGACTGGAAGCTGCAGACCTAGGGAGGAGAGGTCTTGTTTTAGTTTGAGGGTCGTGGAGCTGCCAACCCACGGAGGAGCAATGTTGTCATAGTTCGAGGGTCTGGAAGCTGACGACCCAGGGAGGAGTGGTCTTGTTCTAGTCTGAGGGTCGTGGAGATGCACAACTAGGGAGGAGCAATGCTGTTTTAGTTCGAGATACCGGAAGCTGGCGACACAGGGAGGAGAGGTCTTGTTCTAGTCTGAGGGTCGTGGAGCTGCAGACCCACGGAGGAGCAATGTTGTCATAGTTCGAGGGTCTGGAAGCTGGCGACACAGGGAGGAGAGATCTTGTTCTAGTCTGAGGGTCCTGGAGATGCACAACCAGGGAGGAGCAATGTTGTTTTAGTTGGAGGGTCAGGAAGCTGGCGACACAGGCAGGAGAGATCTTGTTCTAGTCTGAGGGTCGTGGAGCTGCAGATCCAGGGAGGAACGATGTTGTTATTTCAGGGACTGGAAGCTGCAGACCTAGGGAGGAGAGGTCTTGTTTTAGATTGAGGGTCATGGAGCTGCTGACCCAGGGAGGAGCACTGTTGTTATTTGAGGGGCTGGAAGCTGCAGACCTACGGAGGAGAGGTCTTGTTTTAGTTTGAGGGTCTTGGAGCTGCGGACCCAGGGAGGAGCAATGTTTTCAATAGTTCGAGGGTCAGGAAGCTGGCGACACAGGGAGGAGAGGTCTTGTTCTAGTCTGAGGGTCGTGGAGCTGCAGACCCATGGAGGAGCAATGTTTTCATAGTTGCAGGGTCTGGAAGCTGGCGACACAGGGAGGAGAGTTCTTGTTGTAGTCTGAGGTTCGTGGAGCTGCAGACCCACGGAGGAGCAATGTTGTCATAGTTCGAGGGTCTGGAAGCTGGCGACACTGGGAGGAGAGATCTTGTTCTAGTCTGAGGGTCGTGGAGCTGCAGATCCAGGGAGGAGCAATGTTGTTATTTCAGGGACTGGAAGCTGCAGACCTAGGGAGGAGAGGTCTTGTTTTAGTTTGAGGGTCGTGGAGCTGCCGACCCAGGGAGGAGCAATGCTGACATAGTTCGAGGGTCGGGAAGCTGACGACACACGGAGGAGTGATCTTGATCTGGTTTAAGGGTCATGGAGCTCCTGACCCAGGGAGGAGCAATGTTATTTTAGTTCGAGGGTCCGGAAGCTGCCAACACAGGGAGGAGAGATCTTGATCTGGTTTGAGGCTCGTGGAGCTGCAGACAGAGGGAGGAACAATGTTGTTTTAGTTCGAGGGTCGGAAGCTGGCGACACAGGGAGGAGAAGTCTTGTCCTAGTCTGAGGGTTGTGGAGCTGCAGACCCACGGAGGAGCAATGTTTTCATAGTTCGAGGGTCTGGAAGCTGGCGACACAGGGAGGAGAGTTCTTGTTCTAGTCTGAGGGTCGTGGAGCTGCAGATCCAGGGAGGAGCAATGTTGTTATTTGAGGGACTGGAAGCTGCAGACCTAGGGAGGAGAGGTCTTGTTTTAGTTTGAGGGTCGTGGAGCTGCCAACCCAGGGAGGAGCAATGTTGTCATAGTTCGAGGATCGGGAAGCTGGCGACACAGGGAGGAGTGGTCTTGTTCTAGTCTGAGGGTCGCGGAGCTGCAGACCCACGGAGGAGCAATGTTGTCATATATCGAGGGTCTGGAAGCTGGTGACACAGGGAGGAGATATCTTGTTCTAGTCTGAGGGTCGTGGAGATGCACAACCAGGGAGGAGCAATGTTGTTTTAGTTCGAGGGTCAGGAAGCTGGCGACAGAGGGAGGAGAGATCCTGTTCTTGTCTGAGGGTCATGGAGCTGCAGATCCAGGGAGGAGCAGTGTTGTTATTTGAGGGACTGGAAGCTGCAGACCTGGGGAGGAGAGGTCTTGTTTTAGTTTGAGTGTCGTGGAGCTGCTGACCCAGGGAGGAGCAATGTTGTCATAGTTCGAGGGTCGGGAAGCTGGTGACACAGGGAGGACAGGACTTGTTCTAGTCTGAGGGTCGCGGAGCTGCAGACCCACGGAGGAGCAATGTTGTCAATAGTTTGAGGGTCTGGAAGCTGGCGACACAGGGAGGAGAGATCTTGTTCTAGACTGAGGGTCGTGGAGCTGCAGATCCAGGGAGGAGCTGTGTTGTTATTTGAGGGACTGGAAGCTGCAGACCTAGGGAGGAGAGGTCTTGTTTTAGTTTGAGGGTCGTGGAGCTGCCGACCCAGGGAGGAGCAATGTTTTCATAGTTCGAGGGTCAGGAAGCTGGCGACACAGGGAGGACAGGTCTTGTTCTAGTCTGAGGGTCGTGGAGCTGCAGATCCAGGGAGGAGCAATGTTGTTATTTGAGGGGCTGGAAGCTGCAGACCTAGGGAAGAGACGTCTTGTTTTAGCTTGAGGGTCGTGGAGCTGCCGACCCAGGGAGGAGCAATGCTGTCATAGTTCGAGGGTGCGGAAGCTGACGACACAGCGAGGAGAGATCTTGATCTGGTTTGAGGGTCGTGGAGCTCCCGACCCAGGGAGGAGCAATGTTGTTTTAGTTCAAGGGTCCGGAAGCTGCCAACACAGGGAGGAGAGATCTTGATCTGGTGTGAGGGTCGTGGAGCTGCCGAACGAGGGAGGAGCAATGTTGTTTTAGTTCAAGGTTCTGGAAGCTGGCGACACAGGGAGGAGAGATCTTGTTCTAGTCTGAGGGTCATGGAGCTGCAGATCCAGGGAGGAGCAATGTTGTTATTTGAGGGACTGGAAGCTGCAGACCTAGGGAGGAGAGGTCTTGTTTTAGTTTGAGGGTCGTGGAGCTGCCGACCCAGGGAGGAGCAATGTTGTCATAGTTCGAGGGTCTGGAAGCTGGCGACACAGGGAGGAGAGATCCTGTTCTTGTGTGAGGGTCATGGAGCTGCAGATCCAGGGAGGAGCAATGTTATTATTTGAGGGACTGGAAGCTGCAGACCTAGGGAGGAGAGGTCTTGTTTTAGTTTGAGGGTCGTGGAGCTGCGGACCCAGGGAGGAGCAATGTTGTCATAGTTCGAGGGTCGGAAAGCTGGCGACACAGGGAGGAGCGGTCTTGTTCTAGTCTGAGGTTTGTGGAGATGCACAACCAGGGAGGAGCAATGTTGTTTTAGTTCGAGGGTCAGGAAGCTGGCGACACAGAGAGGAGAGATCCTGTTCTTGTCTGAGGGTCGCAGAGCTGCCGACCCAGGGAGGAGCAACGTTCTTTTAGTTCGAGGATCAGGAAGCTGGCGACACAGGGAGGAGAGATCTTGCTCTAGTCTGAGGGTCGTGGAGCTGCAGATCCAGGGAGGAGCAGTGTTGTTATTTGAGGGACTGGAAGCTGCAGACCTAGGGAGGAGAGGTCTTGTTTTAGTTTGAGGGTCGTGGAGCTGCCGACCCAGGGAGGAGCAATGTTTTCATAGTTCGAGGGTCTGGAAGCTGGCGACACAGGGAGGACAGGTCTTGTTCTAGTCTGAGGGTCGTGGAGCTGCAGATCCAGGGAGGAGCAATGTTGTTATTTGAGGGGCTGGAAGCTGCAGACCTAGGGAGGAGACGTCTTGTTTTAGCTTGAGGGTCGTGGAGCTGCCGACCCAGGGAGGAGCAATGCTGTCATAGTTCGAGGGTGCGGAAGCTGACGACACAGAGAGGAGAGATCTTGATCTGGTTTGAGGGTTGTGGAGCTCCCGACCCAGGGAGGAGCAATGTTGTTTTAGTTCGAGGGTCCGGAAGCTGGCGACACAGGGAGGAGAGATCTTGCTCTAGTCTGAGGGTCGTGGAGCTGCAGACCCACGGAGGAGCAATGTTGTCATAGTTCGAGGGTCTGGAAGCTGGCGGCACAGGGAAGAGAGATCTTGTTCTAGTCTGAGGGTCCTGGAGATGCACAACCAGGGAGGAGCAATGTTGTTTTAGTTGGAGGGTCAGGAAGCTGGCGACACAGGCAGGAGAGATCTTGTTCTAGTCTGAGGGTCGTGGAGCTGCAGATCCAGGGAGGAGCAATGTTGTTATTTCAGGGACTGGAAGCTGCAGACCTAGGGAGGAGAGGTCTTGTTTTAGATTGAGGGTCATGGAGCTGCTGACCCAGGGAGGAGCACTGTTGTTATTTGAGGGGCTGGAAGCTGCAGACCTACGGAGGAGAGGTCTTGTTTTAGTTTGAGGGTCTTGGAGCTGCGGACCCAGGGAGGAGCAATGTTTTCAATAGTTCGAGGGTCAGGAAGCTGGCGACACAGGGAGGAGAGGTCTTGTTCTAGTCTGAGGGTCGTGGAGCTGCAGACCCATGGAGGAGCAATGTTTTCATAGTTGCAGGGTCTGGAAGCTGGCGACACAGGGAGGAGAGTTCTTGTTGTAGTCTGAGGTTCGTGGAGCTGCAGACCCATGGAGGAGCAATGTTGTCATAGTTCGAGGGTCTGGAAGCTGGCGACACTGGGAGGAGAGATCTTGTTCTAGTCTGAGGGTCGTGGAGCTGCAGATCCAGGGAGGAGCAATGTTGTTATTTCAGGGACTGGAAGCTGCAGACCTAGGGAGGAGAGGTCTTGTTTTAGTTTGAGGGTCGTGGAGCTGCCGACTCAGGGAGGAGCGATGCTGACATAGTTCGAGGGTCGGGAAGCTGACGACACACGGAGGAGTGATCTTGATCTGGTTTGAGGGTCGTGGAGCTCCTGACCCAGGGAGGAGCAATGTTGTTTTAGTTCGAGGGTCTGGAAGCTGCCAACACAGGGAGGAGAGATCTTCATCTGGTTTGAGGGTCGTGGAGCTGCCGAACGAGGGAGGAGCAATGTTGTTTTTGTTCGAGAGTCCGGAAACTGGCGACACAGGGAGGAGAGATCTTGTTCTAGTCTTAGGGTCGTGGAGCTGCAGACCCACGGAGGAGCAATGTTGTCATAGTTCGAGGGTCGGGAAGCTGGCGACACAGGGAAGAGAGATCTTGTTCTAGTCTGAGGGTTGTGGAGATGCACAACCAGGGAGGAGCAGTGTTGTTTCAGTTCGAGGGTCAGGAAGCTAGGGACAGAGGGAGGAGAGATCCTGTTCTTGTCTGAGGGTCCTGGAGCTGCAGATCCAGGGAGGAGCAGTGTTGTTATTTGAGGGACTGGAAGCTGCAGACCTAGGGAGGAGAGGTCTTGTTTTAGTTTGAGGGTCGTGGAGCTGCCGACCCAGGGAGGAGCAATGTTGTCATAGTTCGAGGGTCAGGAAGCTGGTGACACAGGGAGGAGAGATCTTGTTCTAGTCTGAGGGTCGTGGAGCTGCAGATGCAGGGAGGAGCAATGTTGTTCTTTGAGGGACTGGAAGCTGCAGACCTAGGGAGGAGAGGTCTGGTTTTAGTTTGAGGGTCTTTGAGCTGCGGACCCAGGGAGGAGCAACGTTTTCATAGTTCGAGGGTCAGGAAGCTGGTGACACAGGGAAGAGAGGTCTTGCTCTAGTCTGAGGTTCATGGAGCTGCAGACCCAGGGAGGAGCAATGTTGTCATAGTTGCAGGGTCCGGAAGCTGGCGACACAGGGAGGAGAGATCTTGTTCTTGTCTGAGGGTCTTGGAGCCGCAGACCCACGGAGGAGCAATGTTTTCATAGTTCGAGGGTCTGGAAGCTGGCGACACAGGGAGGAGAGATCTTGTTCTTGTCTGAGGGTCATGGAGCTGCAGATCCAGGGAGGAGCAATGTTGTTATTTGAGGGGCTGGAAGCTGCAGACCTAGGGAGGAGACGTCTTGTTTTAGCTTGAGGGTCGTGGAGCTGCCGACCCTGGGAGGAGCAATGCTTTCATAGTTCGAGGTTGCGGAAGCTGACGACACAGGGAGGAGGGATCTTGATCTGCTGTGAGGGTCGTGGAGCTGCCGACCGAGGGAGGAGCAATGTTGTTTTAGCTCGAGGGTCTGGAACCTGGCAACACATGGAGGAGAGATCTTGTTCTATTCTGAGGGTCGTGGAGCTGCAGACCCACGGAGGAGCAATGTTGTCATAGTTCGAGGGTCTGGAAGCTGGCGACCCAGGGAGGAGAGATCTTGTTCTAGTCTGAGGGTTGTGGAGATGCACAACCTGGGAGCAGCAATGTTGTTTTAGTTCGAGGGTCAGGAAGCTGGCGACACAGGGAGGAGAGATCTTGTTCTAGTCTGAGGATCATGGAGCTGCAGATCCAGGGAGGAGCAATGTTGTTATTTGAGGGACTGGAAGCTGCAGACCTAGGGAGGAGAGGTCTTGTTTTAGTTTGAGGGTCGTGGAGCTGCCGTCCCAGAGAGGAGCAATGTTGTTTTAGTTCGAGGGTCCGGAAGCTGACGACACAGGGAGGAGAGGTCTTGTTCTAGTCTGAGGGTGGTGGAGCTGCAGACCCAGGGAGGAGCAATATTTTCATAGTTGCAGGTTCCGGAAGCTGGCGACACAGGAAGGGGAGGTCTTGTTCTAATCTGAGGGTGGTGGAGCTGGAGATCCTTGAATGAGCTGGTGCTGCAGTTTAAATCTGTGGTTCCTGGAGCTGGAGCCCTAGGCAGTAGCTGGTGTTGTTGTTGTTTATATATGAGGGTCATGGGGCTTGACCTACAGGGAGGAGCCGCTGCTGGTGTTCAAGTCTGAGGGTGGTATAGCTGGAGAGCGGGGAGGAGGTAGTCTTGGTGTCTAGTGTGAGGGTGGTGGAGCTGTAGACCTGGGGAGGAGCCGGTGCTGCTGTGTAGTTTGAGGGTCATGGAACTGGAGACCTAGGGAGGAGCCAGTGCTACCGCCATTGAAGTCAGAGGGTCGTGGATCTCGTGTTTTCGGGGACAGCCCGTGCTGCTATTTAACTGTGGGGAGGATCCGGTGTGTCAGGTGACGTCTGAGGGTTTGGGACCTGGGGACCCAGGGAGGAGCCGGTGCTCTTCTTCTAGTTTGAGGGTAGTGGAGCTGGAGATCCCGGGAAGAGCCGGTGCTGTCATTTAAATCTGTGGGTCCTGGAGCTGGAACCCTTGTGGGGAGCCGGTTCTGCCATTCGTGTCTTAGGGTCATGGAGCTGGAAACCCAGGGAGGCAGCGGTGCTGCTGTTCTAGTTTAAGGATCGTGAAGGTGGAGATCTGGATAGGAGGTGGTGCTACGGTTGTTCAAATCTGAGGGTCGTGGAGCTGGAGCCTTGGGGAGTTGCCAGTGCTGCCTCTCAAGTCTGAGAGTTTCTGAGCTGGAGATCCAGACAGGAACCTGTGTTGCTGTTGTAGTTTGACAGTCATGGAGCTGGAGACTCAGGGGCGAGGGGTCCTGTTCTAGTCTGAGGGTTGTGGAGCTTGAGACCCAGGGAGGAGCTGCTGCTGCTGTTGTTTAAGGCTGAAGGTTGTGGAGTTGGAGACCAGGGAGGGAGCTGGTGTTACTGTTGATCAAGTCAGAGGGTCATGGGGCTTGAGGTACAGCGAGGAGCTGGTGCTGCAGTTGCAGGTTGAGGGTCATGGAGCTGGAAATCTAGGGAGGAGCTGCTGTTGGTGTTCAAGTCTGAGGGTCGTGTAGCTGGAGAGCGGGGAGGAGGTAGTCTTGTTGTCTAGTGTGAGGGTGGTGGATCTGTGGACCTGGGGAGGAGCTGGTGCTGCTGTGTAGTTTGAGGGTCATGGAACTGGAGACCTTGGGAGGAGCCAGTGCTACTGAGGGTCATGGATCTGGAGCTTTTGGGAACAGCTCATGCTGCTGTTTAACTGTGGGGAGGATCTGCTGTGTTAGTTGAAGTTTGAGGGTTTGGGAGCTGGAGACTAAGGGAGGAGCCAGTGATGCCATTCTATTCTGAGGGTCGTGGATCTGGAGACCTGGGGAGAGGCTGGTACTGCTGTTGTAGTTTGAGGCTCAAGGAACTGGAGACAGGGGGAGGAGCTGGTGCTGCTGCTGTTCATGTCTGAGGGTTGTAGAGCTGGAGACCCAGGGAGAAGCCCATACTATGGCTTTTTAAGTCTGAGGGTCATGGAGCCTGAGATCTGGGGAGGGGCCGGTGGTGCTGTTTAAATGGCTCCTCCCCGGGTCTCCAGCTCCATGACCTTCAAACTGGGACAGCAGCAGCAGCTCCTCCCCGGGTCTTCCAGCTCCATGACCCTCACACTAGAACAGCAGCACCGGCTCCACCCTGGGTCTCCAGATCCACGACCCTCAAACTGGAACAGCAGCACTGATTCCTCCCTGGGTCTCCAGCTCTACAACCCTCAGACTTGAGGAGCTGGAGACTCGGGGAGGAGCCAGGGCTGCTTTTCTACTTTGAGGGTTGTGGATCTGGAGACCTGGGGAGAGGCCGGTATTGCTGTTGTAGTTTGAGGTTCGTGGAACTGGAGACGGGGGAGGAGACGGTGCTGCTGCTGTTCATGTCTGAGGGTTGTAGAGCTGGAGACCCAGGGAGAAGCCAGTACTATGGCTTTTTAAGTCTGAGGGTCGTGGAGCCTGAGACTTGGGGAGGGGCCAGTGGTGCTGTTCAAATGGCTCCTCCCCGGGTCTCTAGCTCCATGACCTTCAAACTAGCACAGCAGCACTGGCTTGGAGCTAGAAACTTTCTGAGGAGCTGGTGCTGCCTTTCAAGTCTGAGAGTTGTTGAGCTGGAGACCCAGGGAGGAACCTGTGTTGCTGTTCATGTCTGAGGATTGTGGAGCTGGAGACCCAGAGAGGAGCCAGTGCTGCTGATCCAGTTTGAAGGCCGTGGAGCTGGAGATCCAAGGAAGAGCCGGTGCTGCCGTTTCAATCTGTGGGTCTTGGAGTTGGAGCCCTGGGGGGACCCAGTTGTTTCATTCAAGTCTTAGGGTCGTGGAGCTGGAAACCCAGGGAGGCGGCGGTGTTGCTGTTCTACTTTAAGGATCGTGAAGCTGGAGACCTGGACAGAAGCTGGTGCTACCGCTGTTCAAATCTGAGGGTCGTGGAGCTGGAGCCTTGGGGAGGTGCCAGTGCTGCCTCTCAAGTCTGAGGGTTGTTGAGCTGGAGATTCAAGGAGGAGCCGGTGTTGCTGTTGTTGTTGGAGGATTGTGGAGCTGGAAGCCGAAGAGGAGCTGGTGTTGCAGTTCAAGTTTGACGGTCGTGTAGCTGGAGACTTAGGGAGGTGCTGGTGCTACCACCGTGTAAGTTGAGGGTCGTGGAGCTGGTGGCCCCGGGGAAGAGCCAGTGCTATAGTTGAAGTTTGGGGGAACTGGAGACCCAGGGAGTAGCCGGTGTTGCTGTTCTAGCTTGAGGGTTATGGAGCTGGAGGCTTGGTGGGGGCTGGTGCTGCCTCCCAAGTCTGAGAGTCGTTGAGCTGGAGATCCACAGGGGAGCTGGTGCTGCTGTTGTAGTTTGAGGATTGTGGAGCTGGAGACCTGGGGCGGAGCTGGTGTTGGAGTTGGAGTTTGAGGGTCAGGGAGCTGGAGATCTCGGCAGGAGCCAGTGCTACTGTTTAAGTCTGAGGGTCGTGGAGCTAAACATGGAGCCAAAGTTGGGGAAGTAGAGAGAGAGAGTTACAGGATGACCCTGGAAACGGTAGATGTAGCTGTACCCCAAGCAAGCTAAGCTTGGGAACTTCTCAGTGCTAGTGATGAGTGCATTCTTTTTCCTCTTACACAGTTTGGATTTGTTTTCTGCCTCACAAGAGAGAAAGATCCTGATTAATACCCTTAGGAATTGAAAAGCTTAAAAAACTAAATGTTGTTGGTAATAAAAATAATAGGTATTAAACCATGATTATCCTGGCTGACAGAGACAAAATCACACACACACAATATATATCTTTCAATCAGTTAGTAAAATAAAACATAAATTGAAAAATAGACCCAAGCAAACTATTAAAAAGTTGTTTCATGGAGAAGCGATGGAGGACAGAGATTAATCTGAGAGTTGCTATTAATGGAAAAACTTCAAACTTACCATTTTTCCCGTGAGGTTTTGGTGTAGAATGATGTGTGAGTTCTGGCAGCTGAGTCACTTCACACAGCCCGGTGATGCAGTAGGTGTCACAGAAGGACCCTCTCCCAGTTGGTCCTGCCTCTCTGCTACGATGAGTGTGGCCTCTGATCCCCAACAGCTGACTGTGTCTTGAGACCACGCCCATGAGCACAAGGGTCTCCACGGTGAAGGTTCCTGGATGGAACACCGTGGATGTTCCTAATGTTCCTTCCTGATGTTCATCTGCCATCTTGCTATTTAATGCAATGTCTTCTAAATATTGAATAGAAAAAAGTATTTGTACAATATAGGCAAGGTATAAAGAATATCCACACACTGGACGCACAGACAGGGAGGGGCACCCACAGCAAACTCCTTTCGCCTGGGAGCAGGTGTGGTCCTTGAGTCCTATGTTGCCTGTTTCTTCCTCCGCCTTGGCCTACAGGCCGGATGTGATCTGACCTCTGCCTGCCTCTCGGACTCCATCTCCCCACTCCTGCTCCTGTTCTTTCTAACAATTATGTTACAGCCTCAGGGAATGTGACAAGGACCCTGAATCACGGTGGCTTCACTAAGACAGAGGTTCATTCTTTTCACATGAAAGTTCAAGCCAGTAGGGTGGTTCTTCTCTGTGCATTTTTCAGGCTCTTAGGCTACTTCCATCTTGCTCCTCTGACTTCCTTAGGGTGTAGCTTCCCCCACAGTGTCCATCCTATCTACTGCCAGCCAGCAGAGAGGGGAGAAGAGAACAAGAGGACACAAATCTTCCTTCCTCTAAAGGCAGTTGCTGTGCACTGGCCTTATGTGCATTGGCCACTGCCTGGTCACGTGGCCACTGCTTGCTGCAAGGGATGCTGGGCAGTTTTCATCCTGGATGCCAGTGCCCACCTGGGTGACTCCTGAGATCGAGGGGAGAGAGGACATGAAAGAGAGTCACTGGCTCTTCCCATCGTCATGCATGTTGCTCCAGTCTAGGGTGACCCACTGCCTCAGCTTGCTCAGGACTGACGGGGGTCATGGGGCATAGACCTTTCAGTTTTATAACAGGGGCAGTTCCAGGTAAATCATCCCAGCTTGGCTGAGACTCAGAAGTTTCCTGGGACATGGGATTTCTAGTGTTAAAACCGGAAAAGTTCTGGGCAAACCTGGACAAGTTGGTCCCCTTTACTCCAGACCCACTGGCTTCCTTTCTGCTCCTCCAGCAGCCAAGCCAGTGCCTGCTGTGGGGCCTTTCCATCTACTGTTACCCCTATCCGGGGTTCCCTTTCTGCAACTCTGTGCAGTGCTCACTCCTCTTCTGTTGAGGAAAAGCTGGAGTCTCTGGGTGTCACCAGGTGCCTGGTGTGCTGTACTCAGCACTACACGCTCTGTGAAAATCCCTCCATGCTCTTCATAGAATGAGATCTGTTCTTTCCACCCTTCCCTGCCTACTTCAGTTTCAACGTCTCTGAGGAGTATTAATTTTTATTCTCTTCAGCACTGAAAGATATATCTCTTTCCCTGAGTCTGTGGCTGGGTTCATGCATAGCCAGATAAATCTGATATTAATAATAACCTGAATGAAAAACATGTATTAAATCCCAAGATTATGATGTAGGAAGCAGGGATTCTGAAGAGATGTGTAAGCCTAATAAAGGCCAAAGGGTGTGGATTAAAAGGAAATGTGGGGTGGACAAACATTTCATGAAATAGAACCCCACCTCTTGGGTGAGTTCATTGGTACAAACTTTCTAGAGGGCAATTGGCAGTTGGCCAATGAAAGTGCACAACTTTTGGTCCCAAATTTCATTTATAGGCATTTATCCCTAGGAAATAGTCAGAAAAATATGCAAAGATGAATCTCTAAGGATTTTTATAAGAGGAAAGAAGTAGGAAGTATGAATGCCCGCTGGTGTTCCTGCACCCTGGCACCAGTGCTCCCCTCTCCTAGTGGGTGGGCATATGCTACATTTTCCCAGGCTTCCTTGCAGTGAGTTGTGGCCATGTGACCAGGTTCTGGCCAATGGGAGGTAATAAAAGTGTTGGGTGGCATTTTTGGAAACCCCCTTCTGTAACTTCTGTCTTGATATGGTTTGGATGTTGGTCCCCTCCAAATCTCATATTGAAATGTGATCCCTGATGTTGGAGGTGGGGCCTGGTGGGAGGTGTTTTGTTGATGTGGGCAAATCCCTCTCACAATGGCTTGGTGCTGTCCCAATGGCTATGACTGAGTTCTTGCTCTGAGTTTATGGGAGATCTGGTTGTTTAAAGGGCCTGGCATGTCCTCCTCCCTCTCTTGCTCTTTCTCTCACCATGTGATGTACTTGCTTCCCTTTCACCTTCTCCCATGATTGGAAGCTTCCTGAGGCCTCCTCAGGAGTTGATGGTGGTGTCATGCTTGTACAGCCTGCAGAACTGTGAGCCAAGTAAACCTCTCTTCTATAAATAACCCAGCCTCAGTTATTCCTTTAGGCAATGCAGACGGGCTGACATATATCTTTAGTGTCATTTCTTAGTTGTTCCATCCTTTGACCTGCTTCCTGGAATAAGCACATGATGGCTGGAGCTATTCTTGTCACCTTGAACCTTGAGGATTAGGCTTCTACCCTGCGGATAGCTGAATGTCCTCTGGAAGGAAATGAAAGTCCCTAATGCCACCCTAGACTGACAACTTCCAGTTTTGTTTTTACTTTTTTGTTTTTTGAGACAGAGTCTTGCTCTGTTGCCCAGGGTATAGTGCAATGGCGTGATCTTAGCTCATTGCAACATCTGCCTCCCGGGTTCAAGTGATTCTCATGCCTCAGCCTCCCGAATAGCTGGGATTACAGGTGTGTGCCACCATGTTTAGCTAATTTTTTAATTTTTATTAGAGACAGGGTTTCACCATGTTGACCAGGCTAGTTTCAAA
Source organism: Pongo abelii (assembly GCF_028885655.2). Taxonomy (NCBI): domain Eukaryota; kingdom Metazoa; phylum Chordata; class Mammalia; order Primates; family Hominidae; genus Pongo; species Pongo abelii. The sequence goes on along the minus strand of NC_072006.2, from coordinate 52,421,161 downwards.
ATCATGACTTCAAGTGATCCACTCGCTTCAGCCTCCCAAAGTGCTGGGATTACAGGCGTGAGCCACTGCACCCGGCCCAGTCTTGCTTTTTATGAGATAAACTTCTCTCTTGGCTGAAGTTACATCACTGATAGGGGATATAACCGTAACTGGATAAAAGGTAGGAAACTGATTTAATATTTATATCTACACATGCCCATAGCAAAAATGATAGTGATTTGTTATCTATGTGTTAATATGGACAAAAAATATTGTTTAGAGTAAGCAAAGCTCTTTTTCTTTTTTTTTTTAGACAGAGTCTCACTCTGTTGCCCAAGTTGGAGTACAGTGGTGCAATCTTGGCTCACTGCAACCTCTGCCTCCCAGGTTCAAGCGACTCTCCTGCCTCAGCCTCCTGAGTAGCTGGGACTACAGGCGCACACCACCACACCCAGCTATTTTTTTTGTATTTTTAGTAGAGACGGGGTTTCTCCATGTTGGTCAGGCTGGTCTCTAACTCCTGACCTCAGATAATCCGCCCACCTTGGCCTCCCAAAGTGCTGGGATTACAGGCATGAGCCACTTCGCCCAGCCAGCATTGGTATTTTCTGACTGCTGATGATTGGAGGTGCTGTTCCCACTTGCCCAAAACATCCTAATCAACCCCCAGGGAGCCACAGATGACTGGAATGTCTTTGAACCTGGACACCTCACAGGACAGTGGGGTCTGCATGGAAAGAGGAAAGTCTGGGGAGAAGCTGTATAGCGATGGGAAAGAAAAGGTAATTTTGTTTGAATCTTCCAGGTTTAAATGGACAGCAAATAAAGTCTGGAGCTTGAGAGAGAGGCTAGAAGTTAAGTAGATAGCAGGTGGGAGGGATCCAGAGGTAATGGTTCGGAGATCTGCCTCAGATCTGTTTTGGGGAATCCTGAGTAAACGTAGACTTTAATCCTTTTCCACATAGTCAGATATTACTTTTAGGATGCTGTGAACTCATTGCCTGGCTTGGTTTTTGCACTTGCATAGCCTGGTTAGAAAATAAATTCATGGCTGGGTGCAATGGCTCACGTCTGTAATCCCAGCACTTTGGGAGGCCGAGGCAGGCGGATCGTGAGGTCAGGAGATCGAGACCATCCCGGCTGACACGGTGAAACCCCATCTCTACTAAAAATACAAAAAATTAGCTGGATGTGGTGGCAGGTGCCCTGTGGTCCCAGCTACTCAGGAGGCTGAGGCAGGAGAATGGCGTGAACCTGGGAGGTGGAAGTTGCAGTGAGCTGAGATCGCGCCACTGTATTCCAGCCTGGGTGACTGAGTGAGAGTCCGTCTCAAAAAAAATAAATAAAAATAAATAAATAAATAAATAAATAAATTCACAGGCCGGGCGCAGTGGCTCACGCCTATAATCCCAGCACTTTGGGAGGCCGACGGTGGCAGATCACGAGGTCAGGAGATTGAGACCATCCTGGCTAACACGGTGAAACCCCGTCTCTACTAAAAATATTTAAAAATTAGCTGATTAGCCGGGCGTGGTGGCGGGCACCTGTAGTCTCAGCTACTCAGGATGCTGATCAGGCAGGCGAATGGCGTGAACCCGGGAGGTGGAGGTTGCAGTGAGCCGAGATGGCACCACTGCACTCCAGCCTGGGTGACAGAGCGAGACTCCGTCTCAAAAAAAAAGAAAGAAAAAGAAAAAAGAAAAAAAATAAATTCACCTCCCTTGTATCAATATAGTCACCAACCACTTCCTGCTGGAGAACTCCTTCCCACTCTCCTGTGCATTTGTTTACTTTTTGAAAAGCTTTTTTTTTTTTTCATTTTCAATGTTTCAAAGGCAGCTGTTGCCACAGTCTCTGGGAGCCTGTGAATCAGCAGAGGCCTACAAGGAATGATGAATCTTTGTGAAGCAGGAGGAGGAGGGGATGAGGGCAAAGGGGCCAGGAGCCCAGGAGAGTGGATCAGGAAAGACAGGTCCAAGCAGAGTCAGAGAGGGGTGCAGGAGAGTTTTGGGGGGACACAGACTGCTGACTCCTCCACCTCTTAAAATAGCCACATCTAACAACTTAAAACAGGAGGGGATCTTAGATCAGAGGTGTGTTACTCTGTTTTCACACTGCTGTAAAGATACTACCTGAGACTGGGTAATTTATAAACAAAAGAGGTTTAATTGACTCACAATTCCACATGGCTTGAGAGGCCTCAGGAAACTTACAATCATGGCAGAAGGCCATGGGAAAGCAAGGCACACCTTACATGGTGGCAGGAGAGAGAGAGCAAGAGGGGAGGTGCCACATTTTTAAACCATCAGATCTCGTAAGCACTCACTCACTATCACGAGAACAGCATGGGGAAATGGCCCCCATGATCCAATCACCTCCAACCAGGGCCCTCCCTTTACATGTGGGGATTACAACTCAAGATGAGATTTGGGTGGGGACACAGAGTCAAACCATATGAAGAGGAAACTGGGTCATGGAGATAGATGCCCACTTTTCCAGAGTCCGGGATGAAGTTGACATGGGAGCCAGTTCTCCGAACTCTTGCCCATTGCTCTCTTCCTCTCCCCCGTCACCTTTCCTTCAGAATGAGTTGTGAAATCAGCGGAACATTATAAGCAGAGGAATCATGAGTCTGCTCTGTGTATAAATGTATCACACAGAATGCTCTGACAAGGCGAAGAGTTCAGGATGGGGGTGGCAGGTGGAGGACAGGAGGTGAGAGACCAGTGAGGGGGTTGCTGCAAAAACTGGATGAGAGCTAATAGTAGCTTGGACCAAAGTGGGAGCAATGGAGGTGGTGAGAAGTGACTGGACTCAGGATATATTCTGAAGATAAAGCCTACACAATTTCCAGGTGGACTGGGTGTGGCATATAAGAGAAAGGAAGAAGAGAAAGATGGTGCCCAGGTTTTGGTCCTGAGCACCTGGAAGAATGGACTTGCTTGGGCCGAGATGGGAAAGGCTGCAGAAGAAGTAGATTTAGACAGAGGATATCTCAGTCTGATCAGGCTTCTATAACAAAATTCCATAGGCTGGGCAGCTTGTCAACAACAGAAATTTCTTCCTCACAATCTTGGAGGCTGGGAAGTCCAAGATCAAAGTGTCATCAGATTCAGTGGATGACGGGGGCCTGCTTCCTGGTTCACAGTTAGCACCTTATCCCTGTATCCTCGCCTGGTGGAAGGGGGTGAATGAACTCCCTTGAAGTTTCTTTTATAAGGGCATTAGTCCTATTCATGAGGCTCTACCCCTAAGTCCTATTCACTTCCCAAAGGCCCACCTTCTATACCGTCACCTTGGGAGTTCAAATTGCAACATATAAATTTGTGGGGGGGTGCATAATCATTCAGATTGTAGCACGGGAATAAAGAGTTTCATTTTGAACAGATTAAGTCTTGATATGTCTGGACAGCTGAGTGCATGAGCTCTGAATCCAGGGGAATTTCAGGCCAGAGATACAAATGTGGGAGCTGTGAGCATAGAGATGTTTAAAGCCTTTATCTCGGAGAAGATCTCCCAGGGAGAGAGGATCAGATCTTCTCAGATGGGCTTACTGTGTCATCTTGGGACTATTCCTCCACCTCTTGAACCTTTTGCTTGAAGCAGCAGCAGCCTGGGCAACAAGAGCAAAACACCATCTCAAAAAATAAAAAAAAGAAAATACCAATGTTTTTAGGAAAAGACTGGGGAGGGCAGCTCTGGGAATTATATATTCCAATTTCCTATTGTAGAAAGCCAGTTTGGCTCTATACCCCTCCCTCTACCTTCATCCCTGCTTATTTGATCCAACCTTTTGCTTGTCAGTAAAAATATGGATTGAAGAACTTGATCTCCAATATCCTGTCCTGCTCCATTGTTCTAGAATAGAAGAGGGTCTTCAGGATTGACTGAGCCAGGCTGATGAAGTGGGTGCTGCCCACAGATCAGTGTTTATCTGCATCAGGGTGAAGACCTGGGCATACATGGATTATCACCAGGTTGGCAGACCCTGATGCAGGTGGAGTGAGACATGGGATGCTCCCCGGTGCTTCAAGCTGCTTAACTGGAAGCATCAACAGCCAAGCCTTTGATTAGCTCCTGTTTTCTATGACAGGAAATCAGAACCATTAGACAAACCAGTCAAGCTGGGAATCTCAGCTTGCATTCTCCACAAGACCCACCACCTCTGTGATGAATCACATCATCAGGAAGGTCACTGGCAACCTGTTGATCAGCTGGTGGTGAAACAAAGTGCTGCACATGCCGCCAGGCCATGCTGCTTGGCATCCCCTTCCCTATTATCAAGGGCCCTATAATTCTTACTTCTGCCCAGGGCCCTATAAAGGCAGTCATTTAATAATGATTTTACAGGATGACCCAAGCTCTGTGGGGGCAGGGTAAACTTCTGCTCTAATTACACAATAGCTCCAGCTGGTGCCTTAGAAATGGGGCCCTGAAAAATGGGAGAAAGTCTTTGGTTCCAGGTCAGGCAGGCTAGGCTGTTTGTGGAGAGAGAGAATAAAATGGGGACTAGAATAGACTGAAGAGGTATGTTGGGTTGGACTGAAAACTGCCTGCGCCCAAAAGGTCAAAGTCGGGAGGTTGCCTAACAGGTTGTACTGACGAGACCAACATGAAAACCTGTACATGTATCCCTCCAAGATACAGTAGGTGTGACGGTTAGGAACGTGAATTCAGGAGACACACTGCCTCGGTTGGAATCCTGGCTGTCTTTTTATACCTGTGTCACCTAGGACAAGTGATTTAACTTCTCTGTGTTTAAAAGCTTCACATGAAAAATAGGTACAATAATAGCACCGATTCCATCAGGTTGTTCTGAGGATTAAATGAGTTAATATACGTAAAGTCCATAAACCAATACCTGGAGCACCATGAGTATTACACAAGGCTTGCTGTTCCTAAGGACTGAACCCTTAGCCAGATTCCAAATTTTGCCTATTTGAAAAATCGCCTGTGACATGTCTGGACTCAGAACGCTCTCAGTTCATGAGAGGAAGAACTCAGCTCATGGATTTCTTAACTCTAGTCTTGCTCTTTAATCAGATAAATCAATAGTTATTGATTAGGTGGCTGCAGTGTGGGCAGCTCTGGGCCAGATATACAGAACCTTAAAATCAAGATATAGATCCAAGACACAAACATGTAACTTGCTGAACAGAAAGAGTGGCACCAAGTGACGTTCAGGATAGTGATGGGAAAAGTGTCACAGGGCAGCACACGGTCAGTACCCAGATGCTCAGGCAGAGAGTGAGAGGTGCAGGAATTTGAACAGAGTACTAGCAGATGATCTACTAGGAAAACCCAAGAGAGTCTACAAGAAGTTTTGGAGCTTGTAATTGTGGCCAGAATTCCAATGGGCTATAAAATTAGCATGTGGCCGGGCGCCATGGCTCATGCCTGTAATCCCAGCAATTTAGGAGTCAGAGGCAGGCAGATCGCTTGAGTCCTGGAGTTCAAGACCAGCCTGGGCTACATGGTGAAACCCCATCTCTACAAAAAACACAAAAATTATCCGGACATGGTGGCACGTGCCTGTAGTCCCAGATACTTGGGAAGCTGAGACAGAAAGCCTGCCTGAGCACAGGAAGCAGAGGTTGCAGTGAACCGAGATGGTGCCACTGCACTCCAGCCTGGGCAACAGAGCCAGACCCTGTCTCAAAAAAAAACAAAAGCAAAAAGAATGGTAGTTAAACCACAAACAGAAACAAATCCAATTTTAAACTGCAACATACAACATTTTGATATTATTATAGCAAGTCTTTGGGATTCATATGAATAAAACCATAAAAACAAAAAATCAAATAATAACATGCATAGCACATTCCTTGATAGGGAGTTAATATTGACTTGATACCTATTTCCTTCCTCTCAATCTATAAAATGTGAAATTCCAGTAAATTATCATGAGGGAAATGGTCTATAGTGAATTTGAAAACTTAAGGCATAAAAAAATGCTTTTTAGAAAAGAAAAGAAATTATGGATTTAGCTGTACCAGGTATTCTCACACATAGAATTGTAATAATTGAAGTGTCAGGCTGATTAGAAACAAAGCAAGAAAACTCAATAGAAAATTCAGAAAAAGACCCGCAGATATAAAACTTTGCAATGTGATAAAGGTTGCATTTCCATTATTTGAAGGAAGATGGATTATTCAATAAATGGTATTCAGATCATTTTGAAGGTGCCTAATGATCTAGATAAAAATATTAAATCTGATCCGTATCTCATCTGTACATCAAAATATACTCTGGATGTGTTGGTAAATTAAGTGTAGAAAACATATAAGTCCTGGAAGGAAATAAATGAATTTTACATAATATTGGGGGATTTGTAAACATAAATATGGAAGGCACAAAGAAAAAGTTTACTGGATATAAGAAACAACAATGGGAAACTTTTCTTTCGATATCTCTGAAATTTATTCATTTTTCAATCTCATAAACTTACTCTAAGATGCCATTTCTTGCCTGAATTCATTCATTCTTTCTTTCATTGAGTGGCTACTATATGATAGATATTGTTCCCGGTGCCAGAAATACAGTAGTTTTTAAAAAGGGCAAAACTTCTGGCCCTTATGAGGCTTGCCTTCTAGCAGGGCAGACAGAGTAGGAACAGGATAGATAAGTAACATACACAACATGTCAGATTGTGTTTGGGTTTATGAAGAACAATAAGGGAAGAGATGGAGATATAGTTTGCGGGGAGTACTTTGCAATTTTAAAAGGAGAGGTCAGGCTGGGCATGGTGGGTCATACCTGTACTCCTGGCATTTTGGGAGGCCCAGGAAGGAGGATTTTTTTGAGCCCAGGAGATTGAGATCAGCCTGGGCAACATAGTGAGACCCCATCTCTACAAATATTTTTGTAAAATTAGCCAGACATGGTAGCACACCTATAGTCCCAGCTAATCAGGAGGCCAAGGAGGGATGATTGCTTGAGGCCAGGAGTTCAACACCACCCTGGGCAATATAACGAGACCTCATCTCCACAAAACATAGGAACATTAGCTGGGCATGATGGTGCACACCTCTACTCTGGAGGCTGAGGTGGGAGGATCGCCTGAGCCCAGGAGGTCAAGGCTGCAGTGAGCTGTGGTGATGCCACTGCATTCCAGCCTAGGCAACAGAGAGAGAACCTGCTTCTAAAAAAGTGGGGAAGGGTGTCAGGAAAGCTTCTATGAGAACTTGACATTTGAGCAAAGCATTATAAGAAGAGAGCAGGTGATCATGTGGATAATTTAGGCAAAATATTCCAGGCAAGGAAACAAGGAAAAGGCAAGAACAAAGCCCCTGTGGCAGTTGTGTGCCTGACAGTGGTTGAGGACCCTCAAGGAAGCTGGCGTGGCTGAAACCAAGCAAGTGAGGGAGAAGAGTAGCAAGAGATGAAGTCAGGAAATATTGGGAGCTGATCATGTGGGCTCTTGTAATCTATTCAAGGAATGTTGGCATACAATTTCTTCCAATGAGAGGCTGTAGAGCATGGTGATAATCTGGTGAATGGATGAATGGGCAGACGGACGGGCAGATGGGGCGATAGGCAGGTGCATGAATGAGTGGATGGGTGGGTGAGTGAGTAGAAGGGTGAAGGGATGGGTGGATGGTGGGTGGTGGATGGGTGGGTGGATGAGTAGATGGGTGAAAGGAAGAGTTAATAAACTAGAGGCAACCAGAGGGAAAAACAAAATATGCAGTTGAATACATGGGTCTGAAACTCAGATAAGGGAGAATAACTGGAAGAAGTGCCTCTTCGGGAGTCAGAGAGGCAGCAGTGGTCACTGGGGTCTCAGGCATAGACCAATACCTAGAGAAGGAAGACAGAGAGGGAAGAGAGGAGCATCTGGGGTCAGAGCTTAGGGGATCATGTGCCAGCCCCTCTTCTAAACTCTTTACATATTTTAAGTCTTCCCATTCTCAAAAAAAAAAAAAAAAATCCTGAGGTAGATACTATTGCTATCACATTTTTAGAGACGGTATAACTTTGACACAAAGAAATTAAATGACTTGCTCAAGGTTCCACAGTGAGTAAGCGGAAGGGCCAGGGGCTTGAACTCAGGCATTTATGCTCTTCTCTTAATCACCATGATGAAATGATGGGACCGGTGCAAAAACACGACACAGCCACACAATGGAGGGGCTTGCAGCCCTTAAACATGATGCTGCAGAAATGTGTGCATTGATGTGAAAATTTAAAAACTACATTGTGATTCAGTGATAAAATCTGTGGATAGGTAGATTTTTTTAATGCATGCATAGGGAAAGGACAGAAAACTACACCTGAATTTCCTAGAATAAATACACTACTTTAAAAAAATTTTAATAGAAAAAAAATGCCCAGATAAAGATATCAATCACAGTATCCACATCTATACAATGATTGATCCAGCTGTGGCCCTCCCCTCTCACCCAGTCCCATGTGGCTTCCTTTGAAACTGCAGACTGGAGATGACAGTGGTGAATTCTAGTCTTACTCACTGGATATCAGCATTTCTGAAGAAAGTCGCCATATCAGAGTGCCTCCCTCCCTCTCTTCCTCCCTTCTTCTCTCCCTCCATCCCTCTCTTCCTTCTTTCCTTCCAACTGACATTTATTGAACACCTGCTGTATGCCAGGTACAGTGCTAGGCACCCAACAAATAAGATCAAGAGGGGCCCTCCTTCACAGAGCAGATGGAGGAAGTTAGACGACAAACATACAAGGCAGTAAATGAACAATATAGTGTCAGGAGGTGGTCCAAGTTATGAAAGAAATGGAGTGAGTAATGTCATAGAGAATGTGGTGTTGTCACAAGTAAGAGTCCCAGAAAACAGACTCTGAGGGCACTCATTAGCATGCACGATGATTATTAAGGAGGGAAGAGGGAAATGGCCACTCTAGAATGTGACATGATCTGATGTCACTCTCTCTGCTGTGTGGACAATGGATTTTATAAGGAAAGGAAACAGGGTGGTCCATCAGGAGCGGTTGCGATTATGAAGGTATAAGATGATGGTGGTACAACTGACCACCTTCCAGGAACAAAGCCTAGTCAATAGAAAGCACCTGCATGGAGAGCGTGGGTCCAAGCATCAGCCTCGGGGGTCCTGTTGCCAGTCAAGGTCACTGTTAAGCCCCATGTGCAAGCTCTGCAGCTAATTGGCTAAGCACATCTGGGACAAGGTGGGGCAGGTCTAACCCTGGCATGAAAACACTTGAGTGTATAGACTTTGTGGCCTGTTCATATACAAGAACCTGGGCGAAGCTGATGAGGAAATGAGGTAGTCCATGAAGTGTAAGGAACAATGGTCATCTACGTACCTGGCCACAAATATGTCGTCTCCCCAAAACACCCAGCTCATGTTTGCAGAGTGCCTTCCTGCTTGACATTCAAAGCATTTTCATGTCCACAATCACCATTCTCTTTTTTTTTTTTTTTTAACAGTCTTGCTCTGTCACCCAGGCTGGAATGCAGTGGCACGATCATGGCTCATTGCAGGCTCGAACTCCTGGGCTCAAGTGATCCTCCCACCTCAGCCTCTTGAGTAGCTGGGACTAGAGGCATGCACCATCACATCTGGCTAATTTTTTCATATTTTTGCTGAGAAAGGGTCTCACTGTGTTGCTCAGACTGGTCTCAAACTCCCGGCCTCAAGTGATCCTCTCACCTTAGCCTCCCAAAGCACTAGAATTATAGGCCTGTGCCACCATGCCCAACTCACCATTCTCTTCCAATAGGCTGTGTAATTTCCTCTCTGTGTTGTAGATGAAGAAATTCTGGCTGGGGGAAATCAGAGGAAAACAACAATTGAATTTCTCAGACATTCCCATGACTTGGTTCTGAGTATGGGCTAGGAACCCTGCCAGGGGCTATGAAATGCATCAAGTTTGCCCCAAGGTCACAGAACAAATTGGTCATAGAGTCAAGACTTGAATGTGAGTTGCCCAATTCCAGGGCTCTCTTTCGTGCCCATTGGGGCCAGAGGGTGCAACTCTACTCTGCCCCTGTGTGCTCTTCTGTGAGGCTCCTGTTGCCACTGGAAGGAAGGCTGGACAAAGGCTGACTATACGATTCTTAGTTCCCAAACTAGACCCACTTTGAGTATGAATGGGGAGATACTATTAATAATTATTCTAGAACACAGGGACTGTCCCAGGTAAACTGGAACTTGTGGTCCCCTTAACTAGATGCCACATTTGCCTGGGACCTTACATAAGACAGAGAAAATGTCCATTGTCTGCAACAGAGAATGAAACCAATGGGCTGATGACCCAAGGGAGTAGAAACCTGGCCACCACATTGCCCAGCTCTGTGACCCAGGCAGCTTATTCACTTCCTCTGTGCCTCAGTGGCCTAATTTGTCAAATGGTGATGACACTCATAATTCTACTTCCAGGTTTCTCTAAAGATGCAGTGAGATGATGGCTGGGGAGCTCTTCCACCTGCGCCTGGCAGGGTGTGAGCACCCTACAAGGACTGGCTTTCATCGTCACTTCCAGGGACAACATGGCCGCGCCACTTCCAGCAATTCTGGACCTTGCCCTGTGAAGCCTGAGCAAGCACTTTGTAGGATGTACTGCATGGATACCAAAGAGGAGCGTCTATGTCCTCCTGGAACTTTGAGTCTGGCTGGAGAGACAAAAGACTGGAATTCTCAATCAGGGAGAACTGAGCAGGGGAGTGAGAAGGGTTTGCTGAAGATGGGTGGAGAGCAATCAGCAAATTCCAAGACTAGAGGGGCACGGGTTGCATAAAGGTTCTATTGCTGCTGTCACAAATCACCACTAACTTTGTGGTTTAAACAACATCAATGTATTACCTCATAATTCTGGGGTTCAGAAGTCTGAAATGGGCCTCACTGGGCTAAAATGGAAGGGTTAGCAGGGCTGCATTCCTTCCAGAGGCTCTAAGGAAGAATGTGTTTCCCTGCCTAGCTCAGCTTCTAGGAGCCACCCACATTCCTTGGCTCATGGCCCCCTCCCTCCATATGTCAGTCCTGTCAGGCCAAATCCTTCTCATGGTGCCAGCTCTCTGGTGCTACCTCCCTCATCTACTTATAAGGACTCTCGTGATTACCTCGGGCCCACCCAGATAATCCACAATCATCTCCCTATTTTAAAGCTAGCTGATACACAACCTGAATTCCATCTACAACATTACCTCCTGTTTGCCATGTAACCTGGAATATCCACAGGTTCCAAGGATACAGATGAGACCGTCTTGTGGGGCAGTTATTATTCTCCTTACCATGGAGGTCACTGAAATTGAATAGCCTCTTCCATCCTGCAGCATGAACGCTGAGGCCCTGGAAGAGGCAGGGAATTGCCCAGGGTGCTATCGCTGGTCATTGATGGTGATTAGATCTCTGCCCCCCAACAAACCCTGCCTCCCAGGCCAGGGCTTTTCAGGTCCAGAAAATGTTATGTAATATATTTTGCAGTTGAGATATTTAGAGGGCGGTTCTCCATGAGAGGCAGTGTCATGACTGCTGTGGGAAGTACCTGGTGCATTTTCTCAAGCTGCTCAGCCTGGAGTCTCCCCTTTTAGTAATAAAGGGTAAAATTAAACCCAGTGACTTTCTCTGTTGCTGGAAGTCACATCAAGTTCAGCAGGAATCATTGCAGAAGCACCCTTCACAAATCACAGATTCATTACTAAACATATTTCAAAATAAATGTCCGTTTTCCAGCCCTAGAATAGAAAATCAATACCACAGTCGTGCTCAGGCAGATGGCTGATTTAGGAGCTGACTTCGTCACATTCCTTCATCAGAAAGGTCACTCAGGAACCTCCATCATAAGCACACCCCCTCTCCAACCCAAGCCGGAGAGGGATGAGAAGGCGGTAATTTATACATGTAATTATTCTCATGCAGTGAACAGATGGGAGATTTTCTCCAGGGAACATGGTGTACAACATCCCATTTCTCATGGGGGCAGTGTGGACAGTTCCAATTAGCCAACTTCCCGCGAACCGGCCCCCAGCAGAACTCAGAGGAGGGAAAGGAAAGAGAAAAATCATCAAGGCTTGCATTAGCTTCTGTCGTAGCACGGTGCCTACTTGAAAGCTTAATGTTCTCGCCACAGTCAGAAGCAATGTTCTTGGATTTTTAGAGTCAAAAAGAATCTGCAAATTGTGCTCATGTCAACTACAGCCCACAATGGCCTGGCCTGTCCTCTACTAGGAGGCAATTGTGATGGGCCCTTGACAGGCTTCTCAACCTTGTAGTGGGAGCACAAGCATCAGTTCTGACCTTGAGGACTGTATGGTACAACTGGGAGAGATGAGTTATCTCTCTCCCAGTTAACAGCAGAACTTTCCATGAGTATTCAATGACCACTTACTCAGGCTATGTGGGGCTTCCGTGGGAGCACGGTGTAGAGGAGAGGGCAGGCAAGTGGAACAAACCCAGATTCACATTCCTGCTGAGTCTCATAGTTAACCATGACCTTGGCAACTCAGTACTGCCCTCTGAGCCTCAGTTTCCCTGACCTACCAAGATAATCTGTCTGTAGCACCATGGCAGGGTTTCGAGCTGACATAGGTAAATCATTTCATTAGATTCTTTTCTTCTCTTCCTTTTTCACTTTAGTTTCTCAGAAGGGGACAGGCAGCCTATGCCCTAGGGATAAAAAGGGAAGGATGCAGTGGTGTGCAGTGTGAGTTGAGCCTTAAAGAAAGGTGTGGCAGACACTGCTAGTTGCCCAGTATCCACTTCTTTCTTCTAACCAAAGGACCCTGGCTTTGTTCGAGGTTGCAAAGTGCCCAGCTAAGGCACTCACTTTCCCAGGCTCCCTTGCAGCTAATGGTGGTCACATGGCCCAGTTCCAGCCAATAAGATGTAAACAAAAAGCTGCAGGAGGGTTCCTGAGAATGTCTTCCGACCCTGACTCCCTTCTCTCTCTTTCCTGCCTGGAGGTGAAGCAGCCATTTTAGAACCAGACAGCAATGCACCTGTGGGTGAAAACCAGTGCACTGAGGATAAAGAGCAGTAAGACAGAAAGTCCCAGGCCCCTAATACATCAATGATTGACGCAGCACTGGCTCAGGACTGCTTGTCTCTGGGTTTCTTTATTTAAACCACCTTTAGTTGGATTTCCTGTTACTTGCAACTAAAATGATTCTAGACGGTGAACCATTATGATAGGTAGGAATAGGCCAGGCATTCTGCAGGAGGAATGGCTGAAGCAAGTGGAGGAAAGTAGAAAAGCACAAAGCATGTGCCGTGGCCAGGTGTGTTGGCTCCCCAGTATCCAGTTGGCACCAGATGAGACCAATCATGGCACCCTCACTGCCCTTCCTGCCAGTGACTGGTCTAGGAAGGTGCATGTGACCCCATAGTGGCCAAGGAGACCCAATGCAGCGTCTTCTGGAAGATTCCAGAGAATATTTTCAGGCTTCTAAGAGGATAACCAGGAAAGACCAACCCCTCCTCTCTCCTCTCTCATACATTTCTCACATCTGGAACTGCCTGGAACTGTGATCAGCCATCTTGTCAACAGAAGGGGTGGCCTGTGGATGGAGCTGATGCCCCAAAGATCGCAGAACAGAAAATGAGAAAGAACTAAGTTCTTTACTTATGTCTTTGAGCCTCTGGATTAACCAACCAGCAGCTACCTGAACTCCCAGGTGAGTAATACTAATCATCAAAGTCATGGTTGTTGAAAACACTTTGAGTTGGGTTAACTGTTACTTACAGCAAAGATCATCCTAATTCCAATTATTTGAGGGAGAAAAGCTTGATTGATCATCATCAGTTAACTAAGTAGATAGCATGTGTTTGTCTTAAGTTCATGCATACACGGCTCCTTTTTAATCTCCCAGAGTAAATCACAAGCACTTGCTTCAGGGCAAGAATCTATCTGTCTTTGATTAGATCTATATCATATTGGCAGGCAGCACAGCATGATGGTAAGAACACGAATTGTAAGCCGGACTGCTTAAGTTTGAATTTCAAGCTCTGTGACCTTGAATGTATTGTTTCAACTCTTTTTACTTTGTTTATTTTAAAAAATAGAGATAATAATAGCATCTCCCTGGTGGGCGGGGTGGTTGTAAGGATGAAATGAGCAAGCCCACGTGACGAACAGTTCCTGGCATGTGGTAAGTACTGTGTAAGAGTTAGCTTCTGTTACATTGATACACAGGCAAACAGCATTGTCGATCCAGTATGTCCTCCCACTGTTATAGCAAAAATATTCCCATCTTGCAGACAAGGAAATGAGGCATAGAGCATTAAAGTTCTTTGTCAAAAGTTCACACAACTGGTAAGCGGAGAAGCTTGGATCTGAGCTCAGGCAGTAGGGCCCCAGGTCCCGATCTCTTAATCACTGTTCTATTCTAGATCTTTTGCATGGTGGTCAAATTGAATGCATCAGGCAGCTAACCGAGAGGGCTCATTAAGCTGGCTGGATGGCTGGAATCCATCTTGCTTTGCTGGTCCATGAATACAGCTAAGTACCAGCGACAATGGTGTGTTCCTTCTTTGCCCGGCTCCTTGCCATCTCCCAGCTCCAGTCATTTCAAAGCACCATTATCATTTCTCTCTTGCACTTTGGAGCCTCTGATTGGGTCAGCGGGCTTGCAGATACAGAGGGAGCTCCGCCAAAGCCCCACCATCTGGCACAGCCTGAGAGATCGCATATGCCATGGCCTTCTGCATGAGGCATCCTTCACAATGAGTCCAAATGAGGTCCTAAATGCTCCCGATCAAAGATCAAAGCGGGTGGTCCGCAAGGCCTCTGTCAAGAAGTGCCAGCTCCCCACAGCTAACAGTCCCCCAGGCCCTAGGCCTTCTTCAGCTCCTGGGCCAGCAGCCCAAAAGAGAATTAAGTGTGGTGGGCGGCAGTCTTCTACTTGTTCAGCCTGAAACAGTGCCCTTCAGGTGGGAGGCATGAAAGAAACAACTGACATGAGAGCAGACCACAAGCTCAGGATACCTACATGGCAACTCACAGGGCCAGGCACTGCACGGGGTGCCAGGAGCACAAAGGTAAATAAAGCCTGGTCTGTGCCCTGAAGACACTCACAGTGTTGAGCGCAAGACAGGCAGTAAACAACTAAGATAAGCCAACATGTATTGATCGCTTCCCGTGTGCCAGACACTGTTTAAAGGATGAACAGATTGGTTGGGTCTCCACACCTACTCCATGAAGTGGCTCCTATTATCATCTCCATTTTCCCCAGGAAACTGAGGCACACACAGAGAGGTTAAGTCACTTTCCCAAGGTCACACAGCTCATAAGCAGCTACAGCCAGGGAATGAAACCAGTCCTTCTGGTTCCAGAGTCCAGCCTCTTAAGCACCCACTCTGCTTCCTGCCTGTGGCACTCAGAAGAGGCATGGCATGTGCTTTAAGTAAGGACTGGGTGCAGGTGCCCTGGGAGCCCCAAGAGGAAAGCAATGATTCCTCCTCCCACTGGAGAGAGGATGCCCGGAGGGAACAGGAGCCATGAGAGGTGGGCAGATGTGGACTTTGCCAGATGATGATGATAATGATAAAAAAAATAATGGTAGCTAATGGCTGGGTGCAGTGGCTCACACCTATAATCCCAGCACTTTGGGAGGCTGAGGCAGGCAGATCACGAGGTCAGGAGATCGAGACCATCCTGGCTAACACGGTGAAACCCCGTCTCTACTAAAAATACAAAAAAAATTAGGCGGGCGTGGTGGCAGGTGCCTGTAGTCCCAGCTACTCGGGAGGCTGAGGCAGGAGAATGGCGTGAACCTGGGAGGTGGAGCTTGCAGTGAGCTGTGATCGCACCACTGCACTCCAGCCTGGGCAACAGAGCGAGACTCTGTCTCAAAAAAACAATTAATAATAATAATAGTAGCTAACGTTGACCGTATGTGCACTAAGTGCCAGCCACTCTTCTAAGTGACTCATCCGTGTTTTTCTGTTATTCCACTAAACACACTTCAGGGGGCTACCATCACCATCTTAATTTTATAGACAAGGCAACTGAGCTATAGAGAGATTTAATGACTTCCCTAATCTCAGAAGAGACAGAGTCAGGATTTGAACCCACAGAGTCTGGCTTCAGAGCCAGACCACAGAGATGGGGAAGACAGTTTGGGCAGAGGAAGCTCCCTGGGCAAAGGAGGGTGTGTGGGGTGGTGCCTGAGCCTGGAGAGGGAGCATAGCATAGGCACGGTGTGGTGCATGTGCTGTGGGCAAAGGGGCATCAGGGAAAGGGGGTTTAAGAGGATCTTTCATTCAGCACGAAGGAGAAGGGGCCTCAGCCTGAAAGTGGCTGAGTGGTGTTGACGCTTTCTCCAAAGCAAGATCGTGTGTTTGATGGAAGGGCAGGAGACTGAGTCCTGATCCTGGCTCTGCAGCACCATGTGACCATGTCCATGAGACGCAGCTGTCTCTTCTGAGAATTGGGCACATCACAGCCAGTAGCAAGATAAAAATTTCAGTACACAGAATAGCATAAAAGGAGGATCAGTGCAGAGCATACAGTTAGTGTATACTTGGAGTACAAATGTGTAATGAGGGCACCAGAAGGAGAGGCTGGGGGACAAACAGGCAGGCAGGGGAACCAATGAAAACTTTTACATAGGAAGAGTTTGTATAGGAGAGTGATGTGATCTGTAACAATCAGTCTGCTTCATTGCAAACAACAGAATCCACTCTGGCTTACGCAAAACAGAAATTCATTAAAGGGTAGTAGGTGGCACAGAGACTCTTCCAAAGGGCCAGAGCATAGATCAGGACACACACAGCTAGGAGCTGCACCCAACCACAGGGCACTAGACGCCCGAAAGTGCACCCACTACCCCAGAACAACCAGATGCCTCCACTCCCTTGCTTTAAGAAAACCTCAGTTCTGTCTGTCGAAGCTGCCTCCATATTCCCTCCCAAATCATAGCCTCAAATGAGAGGATATGATTAGAGAAGCCAAAGTCACATGACTGCCCCTAGCAGCAAGGGAGTCTGGATGAATGTCTTCCGGTTTCTTTCCTGGAGAGGTAGAAACTGCACCATGGGAGACTATCTCAACACCAGGTGAACATTCAGAAGATGCTGGGCAGCTTCAGAATGTCTCAAATGTCCCTTACATGGTTCTATTTGCATTTTAGTTAGATTTCTCCAGCAGGATACTGGAATTGGGATTTTAGGACAAGGCTGGAGACAGGGAGATCTGCAGAAGATGACAGCAAGAGAAATAGGAACCTGAATGAGGGCAATGGCTGCAGAGAAGGGGGTGGACATAGGAAATAGTTGGGAGGCAAAAGTATCGGGGGACACAAGCAGAATCAAAAGGATCAGCAATATGTAAAGCATTGTACCCCTATTTACGCAAAACCAAACTCTAGGAAAGGATACAAACCATTGACAAGGTTGGCTTTCAGGGAGGAAAGTGGAAGTGAAGGGGAAACTGGGGCAAAGACGGGCTTTCATTCATGGTTTTATTCACAGGACATTAATCTTATTGATGTTCTTTGATTCCTTTGCAACAAGACTGTGTGCTTCTTTTTTTTTTAGACAGGATCTCTGGAAATGGGATTTTAGGACAAGACTGGAAACAAGGAGATCAGTAGCAGATGACAGCAAAAAAAAACAGGGACCTGAATGAAGGCAGTGGCAGAGTGCAGTGGTGCAATCTCAGCTCAATGCAGCCTCCACCTCCCCAGGCTCAAGCAATCCTCCAGCCTCAGCCTTCTGGGTAGCTGGGACCACGAGCATGCACCACTATGCCCGGCTAATTTTTTGTATTCTTTGTAGAGTCAGCATTTTGCCATGTTTACCAGGTCAGTCACGAACTCCTAGGCTCAAGTGATTTGCCCGCCTCAGCCTCCCAAAGTGCTGGGATTGCACGCGTGAGTCATCACGCCCAGCCAAGACTGCTTCTTACTTAGCCTTCTTTAGCTGTTCTGCTCAGATGCTGCTTTTCAAGGAAATAAAAGCCATAGGAGCTTGGCTGGGATGGGCACCAAAATCTTTGAGGTGGCTGAGATCCGTGGTTTGTTCACCTTTTAATCCCAGGATCTTGGCATAAGTGCTGACCACCACCGGCACTCAGCGATGGCTGATTGTGGATTGCCACACTGGCTTGAGTTAGAGCTTCAAGAAGGTCAGTTCCATTAGAGAAATAAGAAGGAAAGAAATGTTGTTCTATGTCTCTGACCATCCTTTTAGGCAAGGATGTTCTCCATATATTCACTCAGTGAGGTTTTATGACACCTCAATAAGCCAGCCAGGGATCTGGATGGGGTAGAGGCCACAGGACAGGCCTGTCCTCATTAGCTCTGACAACTACAAGATTTATATTTTTCAAGCCACTGCAGGATTTAAGGCTTGGTGGTAAAATGGAAGTGCAGAAGGGGAGACAGTTCCTAGCCTGGGAGGGAAGGGAGGGAGTTCTAAGCCTGGCTCGATTGTTTATCAGGAGTGGGACCTAGGCAAGTTGATTAAACATCCCTTGGTCTCAGTTTCCTGCTTTGTAAAATGAAGAAGAAAATAATCACGCCTACCTCAGGGGTGAGGGTTAAAGGATTTGACACATAGGAATGCCAAGAGCCATGCCTAATGCACAGTAAGCATGCTGTGTAGCTCTTAAGATCATAAGATTTTTCTTAGGAGATTGTGCCAAGCTGTTCCTGCCTCTGGGATTTTGCCCTTGCTGTTCCCTCACCGTGAATGTCTTTCCATGCAGCTTCTTCTCCACTTGCATGTTTTAGCTCTGATGCCAGCTCCTCTGACCACTCAACAAAAACTAGCCTTTCCCACCAGCGGGCCTGCTTGCTTTCTTCAGAGGACTCACCACTCTCAGAAAAATATCATCTTTTTTTGTTTGTTTTTAACTTATTGATTGTCTGTTTTCCCACACAGGAACTGTCAGCACCAGGAGGTAATGCTGTTGACCAGGTTGTTTCGCCTCCTTATCCTCAGAGCAGGAACAGTGCCAGACAGGCTCACCTTGCCTACCTGCTGAATGGGTGGGCAGAGCTTAGACTCCATTCCTTCCCACCCTAGGTCCCAGGATTCTGTCTCCGTGTCTTGACTTCATTCTTCTGAAGGGCACTGGTGTGTTTGAGGGGAATTCTCTGGATTGTTCCTCCAACCTGGAAGAGCTGGTCTGTAAGTTAGGCTGCTCCTGCAAAGACCCAAAGCAACAGTGACCTCAACATAGGTGGTAGGGAAGCTCCACTCTACAATGGGGTCAGGCAGGTACCAGGCTCCCTCTGTCTTGTGGTTGCTGTCCCTAGGGTGTGCCCATCTTCCATATGGCCCATGACAGCTCCCTGACATGTCTGGGTTCCAACCACATGAAAGGGAGAGCTGCCATCCTTGCCGTTTGAGGACTCCAGAAGGGAGTCACCTTCACCACTTCTGCTCAGTCTCATTGGCCAGAGCCTGGTCACATGGCCACACCCAGCCCTGAGAAGGCTGGGAAATGTAGTCTTCACTCTGTGCAGCTGTACACCCAGCTAGAATTCAGGAGTGCTATTATTATGAGAAAAGTGAATAATGGAAGACATTCCTAGTTTCCAACCCACCTACCCTCACCTTCTTCCTTGGGCCCTGTAAAATGGATGTGCTTGTGAGAAGAAAGAGGAGATAGTGAATGAGCCCAGGAGAGGGTCCTGAGGAATCCGTTCCCACTTTGAAGTTGTGGGAGGGTTTGAGCTGCCTCCTTGTGTCTTTCCTCTGCCCCCTCGTGCTCTCACCCACACCAGTCGTGCTTAAGGATTGTATCTGAGTTTCTCCTGCTGATAGGGTCAAAGTACAGTTGGTCTCCCCATCAAGCTGCTGATGCCCTGGTGTCCCTCTTTCGTGGCTGCCTGGTCTTGCTTTTCATGCCCAGTGCACAGAGAGGCTGGCTTTGTCTGGCTCAGAAACACACTGGGCCAGGTGTTTCACACTCAGTCCCACTGGGTCACGCCATTTGGCATGGACCCTGAGAAGCTCTCAGCTGCCAGTACTTGCAGCTCTGCCAAATGCCAGCCTCCTGGCCAGAGAGAGAGGACAGTGCCACCACTCAGTCTCCTTAGGGCAGCAAGTGGGCTGCTTGTCAGTGAGGGTGTGGGCATGTGGTCATCTCACTGGGGTGTCCGAGGATAGCCTCTCCGGGCAATGCCAGGTCTGCAGAAGGATCTGGCCAAAGGTGCCCTGTCCCCCGTCATTCCTTGGAAGCTAGAGAGAACAGGTTTTCTACTATCTGTTGGCCTCTGCCTCATTCTTACGTCTGAGCCCAGGAACCTGGTGCTGCCTTGTCCAGTGGGTCTTATGGGGAAGGAGCACTGGCATGGCCTTCCAGGTTTTGTCTGCCTCGCATGCATTCTGCAGCTTATGGTAGCAGCAGTTGTCTTCCCTCTGGAGAACCATCTCTTCTCCCTGTAGTTAGTGTGGGGCTGACCCCACCCTTGGCTCCAGGAGTGGACACGTGACCTCAGCCTGGCCAATCAGAGTCATCCATTCTGCTGGGCAAAGTTTTGAATGGAAGATGGTCACATGACCATGCCCGGCCAATAAGACTTTGCACTGAGAGAGGTTGGCCAGCACTCATCACTCTGAGGATCTGGTCTCGCTTCCTTTTTTTTCCCCTTTTTTCTTTTTTTTGGAGACAGAGTTTCACTTGTTGCCCAGGGTGGAGTGCAGTGGCATGATCTTGGCTCACTGCAACCTCCACCTCACAGGTTCAAGTGATTCTCCTGCCTCAGCCTCCCAAGTAGCTGGGATTACAGGCACCCACCACCACACCTGGCTCATTTTTTTGTGTGTTTTTAACAGACATGGGATTTCACCATGTTGGCCAGGCTGGTCTCTACCTCCTGACCTCAGGTCATCTGCCCGCCTCGGCCTCCCAGGGCTCTCTTTCATACTTCTGAAATTGCTGGGCTGTAAGATGTAGCCTGGAGCTTCTTGTGACCGTCTCTGCCATCATGAGGGAAAAACCTGCCTACAAATTAAGCGAAAACAGTGGAAGAAAAGCAGAGGGATGGAATGAGAGAGGCAGATTCCTGAATGCAGCTGTGCCCAAAGCCTGTGTTATCCCTTGATGACTCAGTCACATGAGTCAATGAATTCCTTTTTGGCTTGCAGCAATTTGAGGTAAGTTTCTGTCTCCTGAAATGAAAAGATTTCTTGCCTATGGTCTTCTTCCTGAATCCACAGAGCAGGCCTCGATGGACAAGGCCTCGGCCCACGCCAGGCACTGGGAGGGAGGCTGGGCTTCCTATCACTATGGAAGTCTCCTGCCAGCCCTAGGTTCAACCTTGCTGGGTCTCAAGCCCCTGCCTGTGAGGCCTCACCTGCCCTTTCAACAGGGCTTCGCCCGCAGCCCTGGCCCAGCGTCCTTTCCCTCAGCCCTGGTCAGCCCCTTCTGGCTGTGTTTCTCACTCTCTTCTCCCTTTTCCTCTCCTTTGTCTTTTTGAAGCTGAGACCCCTTTAGCCAACCCCTGAAGTAATCCCATAGTTACCAAAGACCACTATTGTGTTTTATTTTATTTTATATTGTGGTAAAACAATACATTTATAAATTAACCATTTTAACAATTTTTTTTTTTTTTAGGTGGAGTCTCACTCCGTAGCCCAGGCTGGAGTGCAGTAGTGCGAGCTCAGCTCACTGCAACCACCCCCTCCCGGGTTCAAGCGATTCTCCTCCCTCAGCCTCCTAAGTAGCTGGGATTACAGGCCCACGCCACCACGCTCAGCTAATTTTTGTATTTTTAGTAGAGACGGGGTTTCACCATGTTGGTCAGGCTGGTCTGAAACTCCTGACCTCATGATCCACCCTCCTCAGCCTCCCAAAGTGCTGGGATTACAGATGTGAGCCACTGCACCCAGCCTATTTCAACAATTTTTAAGTGGACGGTTTGGTGGCATTAAGCACATTCCCATTGTTGTGCAACCACCACAATTCATGCACAGAATCCTTTTCATCTTGCAAAATTGCAACTCTGTACTCATTAAACACTAACTCCCCGTTCTCCCTTCTCCCGGCCCCTGGCAACCACCCTCTCCTTCCTGTCTCTATGAATTTTCCTATCCAGGTACTGCGTATGCGTGGAACCATCAGCACAGACGGTCCCAACTCACAGGATTTTTCAACTTTACAATGGTGTGAAAGTGACACGTATGCAGTAGAACCCCACTTCAAGTTCCCATACAACCATTCTGTTTTTCACTTTCAGTACAATATTCAATAAATCACATAAGATAGTCAACCTTTTATTATAAAATAGGCTATGTGTTAGATGATTTTACCCAAAATTAGGCTAATGTAAGTGTTCCGAATAAGGTAGGCTGGGCTAAGCTATGATGTTCTGCAATTTAGGTGTATCAAATGCGTTTTTGGCCTATGACATTTTCAATGTATGATGGGTTTACCAGGATGTAAATCCATTGTAAGTTGAGGAGCGTCTACATTTGTTCCTTCATAACTGATTTCTTTAGCATTATGTCATCAAGGCTCATCCATGTCATACCATGGGTCAGAATTTCCTCTTTTTTTGAGACTGAATAATGGTTCATTGTACGTATATATCACATTTTCTGTATTTGTTTGTCATGAGTGGCACAAGGTCAGACATAACCAGGTCAATGCACGTTTGTGTCTTTCCACAAGGTCAGACTTTTATTGATCCTATTTCAACCACAAAAGCCAGAAGCTACATGGAGTTTCCAAGGAGGCAATTCTCCTTAGTACCCCAACCCTCCCTTCACTTGGTCATCAAAGCCGTGGGCACACACATTCAAGACGATCCACAAATCAGTGAATATTACAAGCCATACATAGTAGTATACTTAATTAATATATAAATGCTATAGGTTAAATATTCCACATCAAACAAAATAACGTTTGACATCAAGAGAAAAGGGGATAGGAAAAATGGTTAACAAACCAGTCCAAGGAGAGTGACATGGACAAGAAGACTGTCCTGGCCTGATCTGGACGGGTATCAACATCTTGCAAAGAAGAGTCTTTGATTTGGGCAGTCCTTCAGTGGCAGATCCTGGGTGCTGATCACAAGGGACAGGAAGGCAGTGCCTATTTAGATGGCTATCTTAAG
Organism: Pongo abelii; assembly: GCF_028885655.2. NCBI lineage: Eukaryota > Metazoa > Chordata > Mammalia > Primates > Hominidae > Pongo > Pongo abelii. Next base: position 52,398,187 of record NC_072006.2, on the reverse strand, counting down.
CTGGCGAAGCCCTGCTGTTTTTATAGCTCCAGGGTCCCCTGGTGATGATAGTAAAAGGGCATGTCTGGTTATGTCTTATCTGATTGGGGGTAGTCTCTATTTATCAGGCAAATATCTGGTCCCTGTTGACATGACACTATTTGAAGTATAAGATGACGTCTTTTCCCAACATGGAGTCACTTATGTCAAGGTCGCTGTCTACCTGGTTCATCCCTCAATAGACTCTTGTGTTACTTATACCTTTTGTATATTGTAAATAATACTGTTTTGAACATAGATGTACAAATCTGTCTTCAGGTCCCTGCTTTCAGTAATTTTGGGTACATACCCAGAAGTGGAATTCCTGAATCGTATGGTAATTCCATTTTTAATGTTTAGAGGATCTGCTATAGTGTTTTCCATTGCAGCTGCACCTTTTTACATACTCACCAACAGGGCACCGGGTTCCAACTTCTCCTCATTGTCACCAACACTTATTATTTTCTGTTTTCTTGTTTCTTCCTTTTTTTTAAAATTTATTATAGCCATCCTAATGGTTGTGAGGTGGTATCTCACTGTAGTTTTGATTTGCTTTTCTCTAATGGTTAGTGATGTTGAGCATCTTTTCTTGTATTTTATGGCCATTGGCACATCTTCATTGGAGAAATGTCTATTCATATCTTAGAGCCTTCTGTATTCATTTTATTCATTCTTTAGTTTATTCATCCATCAGTATTTCTGAGTGCCTATAATGTGTCAGGTATTGCTCTACGTGCTACGCTACAACAATGACAAGACAAAACAAGCAAACAAAAAATAACCAAAGAAACAAAAAACAACCAAACAAAAAAGAGCTGCCAATCTTAATCTATTTATAACATAATTCTTGCCTTGGAGGGCTTGTCACGAGAACGAAATAAAATGATGTCTATAAACCTCCAGCAGAGGATGGGGCCTCAGTCAGCTCCTCCCTGCATCTCCTCCCCTCGCTTCCAGGATGTCCACACTCTCCCTCTGCTCTTCCTCCATCCCCTCTGCCATCTTCTCTCCCCACATTTTCCTGCATTTTTCCTTTATTGTGTGAATTTCAGTAGCTGGTGCATCACAGAGCCAGGGCCGCCATGCCTCCAGGGTCCTGGTGGGGGATTTCCGCCCCTGCTTCAGCTTTTCTTCTGAAATATCAGAACACATTTTCAAAACACCTAATGTTCATTGTTAATCCTTCCATGGAACCACTGTATGTCAAAGCCCAGATGGAACCTCTATGAAGAAAGCTGCCATTTCACAATAACAGCCTTTGTCTGACACACGTATTAGGAATCTTTGATGAAGCAAGAGATATGTTGAGGCTGGAAACAGAAGAGAACTCAAATATCTGCAAGGAAGATGGATGCAACGTGTGAATGGGAGCAATGGAGCATTGACCCTGAGTCATGAACAACTGGCTAAAATACAGGCGACCATCCATCAACTTCTGGAAACTTCTTCCAGTGGAGTGGGTCTCTCAGCAGTGGCCAAACAAGTCTTCTCGTGTCCTTAGGAAGAGGTGAACGGGGCCCTGATAAATGGCTCCTTCTTCTCCAAACTTCCCTTTGGGGCTCATTTCCATGTGTCCAGTGAGTTGACGGGCCTCAGAGGCTGCCAGGTTTCCCCTTTTCTGGAGGGGTGCATTCCACACTGTCTGCTACTCCTGGACAGAGAAATTCGAGACGGGAGGGAAAACATGTGAGGCTGCCAGCCCTGGCCTCCTCCTCCATCAGGAGCTCCTCTGGCCCCTGTGTCCCAGCGCCAAGCAGCCCACACAGATGGGTTCTGTTCGCTTCTGTCCGGGCACACAGGCCCCGGATATTGGATTCATCACCAGCTTTGATGGATGGTGATGGGAGCTGGGACTCTGCCAGCCGCAGATGACTTGGAGGTGTTCAGATGACAGACGACTCTGGGCCTGGGACAGGGCAGGCATGAGCCTCACAGTGCACCTTTCTACTGGAACAGAAGCATCCACAACGGTCCGGGCACAGCAGAAAAATGCATCCCTCTGTGAGGATGTCAGGGAGGGACTGTGGCTTCAGCATGTCCCCATCATACTTCTCTCCATGGCCACCTCCCAGCCTCCTTCTAACAAACTTGCTCCCCACCTGTCCCCCTACCCCCAATTCCCAATTTCCTGGGGTCCCGGCCTTTGTCCCTCCTCCTGGGCTGCCCATCCTTAGTATGAAAGTTTCCTGCCTTCTGCCCCATTGAAACGTCTCTGTTTTCTTACATCTTGTCAAAAAGACAGTTGCTATTCTTAGAGCTTAACTAAACTGGTAAGCGAAGGTGCACCAAGTATTGAAAGATGCATGGCTGTGCAGTTGAATAACTGGAATTCCTGTTCAGACATCATCCCTAATTAGCATGGAAGATTAGGAAGCCATTGTTTCCTAGGATGATAAGACATTGTTTGCACCCTACTGAGCATCTCTCATTGGCTTAACCAAAAGGATGGAAAGGAAGCAGAGAAGGAAACAAGAAAGATGGGAGCTTCATCAGTATATGGTCCACTGTCATTTTTTTTTTTTTTTTTTTTTTGAGACAGAGTGCTGGAGTAAACTGGTGCAATCTTGGCTCACTACAACCTCCGCCTCCGAGGTTCAAGTGATTCTTCTGCCTCAGCCTCCTGAGTAGCTGGGACTACAGGCCCGTGCCACCATGCTTGGCTAATTTTTGTATTTTTCATAGAGATAGGGTTTCATCATACTGGCCAGGCTGGTCTCAAACTCCTGACCTTGTGATCCGCCCTCCTCAGCCTCCCAAAGTGCTGGAAATACAGGTGTGCACCACCGCATCTGGCCGGCCCACTCACTGTTATTTAATGCTTTCTATGGGATGTTCTGTGCTGGTGGTTGCAAAAGCATTTTGTAATTTGGTAGGACACAATCTCTGGGGAAGTGACGTTCTCTGACTTGTCAGTGGAGCAATTCTGTTTATTTTCTTTTCTTTTTGAGACAGGGTCTTGCTCTGTCACCCAGGCTGGAGTACAGAGGCATGATCTCGTCTCACTGCAGCCTTGACCGCCCAGGTTTAAACCGTCCTCCCACCTCCAGACCAAGTAGCTGGAACCACAGGCTTGCACCACCACGCCCAGCTACTTTTTTGTATTTTTTGTAGAGATGGGGTTTCTCCATGTTACCCAGGCTGGTCCCGAACTCCTGGACTCAAGCAATCCTCCCGCCTCAGCTTCCCAAAGTGCCTGGATTACAGGCATGAGCCACCACACCTGGCCAAATTGTATTTCTGACCCTAAATTCTGATGGTAGGAGGCAGAGTTTCAGCAAATCTCCAAATTCAGGTACCCACTTGAAGCTGGGCAATCCAGACCCCATCAGAATAATTGCAGCTGCTGTGTATTGAACATGTGCCATGGGCCAAGTCCTGTGTCAGGCACAATGTGCTCTAACATACATGTCCCACTGACCCTCATTATAACACTGCTGAGATTCAGATTTATCAGCCCATTTTTCAGATGAGAAACTTGAGGTTCGAGGGCTTGCCAAAGGCTGCACTGCAGGAAAGCGGCCTAGTCAGGTTGGAGCCTCACTGGACTCACACGACCCCAGGGTCTGTGTTCTGTCTGTGGCCCACACTCCTTCCTGCTTTGTGCTGGACTCTCCGTGTAGTGAGAATGTGTGTTCCAAGTAAGCCCAGCTCGAGGCTTTGCTGTGTTTGTAAAGGGATTTTCTCTAAGGCTTACAGAGAACTATATCTTCTTAGAGGCCAGAATTGCCGTATCTCCTGATGTATCATTTGACCACTCAGATGCTCCATCTTCATCCGTCCTTGCCTTTCCGCCTTCTCCTCTTCACTCCTGACTACCCAAATAAAAAGATCCTTTACTACAAGAAGAAAAATCTCCAACCCAAAATGATTTAGAAACCTATGAACAGAATTGCTGACTTTTGTCATTGAAAGCTGCAGCAGTAGGGCTAGATTCAGGTGTAGCTTGATCAAGTTGTTCAATTGATGCCATCAGAATCTGGTGTCTCTTATGTCTTAGCTCAGACAGACTTTCCTTTTGTGGCTGTAGGATTTTTCATCTCTTCTTAGATTCAAGGCCTCTGGAAAAGAGTGATTATCTTTGTACCAGCGTTCTTTTACTGATTCGTTGATTCAGCAAATATCTAGGGAGTGCTACTTTGTTCCAGAATTTTTCTAGGTGCCGGACATACAGGAGGCAAAACAGGCAAAAATCCCTGACCTCCTGGAGCTTTTGGTTCAGTTGGAGGGACTAACAATAAATGAATTGACAAATAAATATATCAAAGATGTTGTATTTGGTTGGTGAAAAGTAACTGCTGTTTTTGCCATTGCTTTTAATGGCAAAAACCACAATTACTTTTGCACCAATCTAATATTTTTCTGTTTTCACACTGCTATAAAGAACTGCCCAAGGCTGGGTAATTTATAAAGAAAAGAGGTTTAATTGACTCACAGTTCAGCCTGGCTGAGGAAGCCTCAGGAAACTCACAATTATGGGGGAAGGGGAAGCAGACACTTTCTTCACAAGGCAGCAGGAGAGAATGTGAGCACGAGGAGTGAAGGGGGAAGAGCCCCTTATAAAACCGTCAGCTCTCATGGGAACTTACTATCACAAGAACAGCATGAAAGAAACTGCCCCCATGATCCAGTCACCTCCTGCCAGATTCTTTCCACGACACGTGGGGATTATGGGGATTACAATTCGAGATGAGATTTGAGTGTTGACATGGAGCCAAAGCATATCATATGTGATGTGCAGCAAAGAAAATTAATGCAAGGCAAAGATAAAGAAGGCAGAGGTGGCTATTTTAGAGGGATCTGGAAAGGCCTCTCAACAAGGTCAGTTTTCAGAAGAGACCTACATGAGATGAGCCCTGTGGATGCTGATGAAAAGAACATTTCAGGCAGGGGACCAGCACCTGTGAAGCCACAGAGGAGAGACCATGCTTGGCTCATAAGCCTGGAGGTGGGTGTGGCTGGGGTAGGAGGCCAAAGGGGAGGGTGCCAGGAGGGTGGATAGTTGCGCAGGAGGTCAACCTACATCGCAGACTCTGAAGGAGTCTGGTGTTTATTCTAGGTGTTGAGTGAGTAGCCAATGGAGGAGAAGAGCAAGTGAGAAACTCTCCTCTACACCTAAAGGGCCCTCTGGCAGCAGCGAGTACCCTGGCTCTTACCAACATGGTCATTTCTGGCTCCACTCAGGACGTGAGACCCTGGTGGGTCTGAGCCGAACAGTGGGCAGAAGAGGTTCTCAAGAGAAACATCCATTACTGCCAGCAAACTGCAGGGCTCTGCTCCAGCAGCCCTGGTGCCCACTCTGGGGTCTCACCTCCACAGCCCTTCTTGAGGCTCCTCTCTTTCTTCATGTGGACCCAGCAGGTTCACACAGATGGGGCCACCACAGGTGACATAAGGCAGCCATGGCCTCTGTTCACACAGCTATGACTTCTCGTCATCTCTGCTAGATCAGGAATTGGCCAACCATCTCCTCAGGCTAAATCCAGCCCACTCAGCCCATTTTTGTCCTGCCCCTGAACTAACAATGGTTTTTACAACACACACACACACACACACACACACGCAAGAATATATGGCAGAGACAACACGTGGCCCTCATAACCTAAAATATTGGCCAGGTGCGGTGGCTCACGCCTGTAATCCCAGCATTTTGGGAGGCCGAGGTGGACAGATCACGATGTCAGGAGATTGAGACCACCCTGATTAACACGGTGAAACCCTGCCTCTAATAAAAATACAAAAAAATTAGCTAGGCGTGGTGGCAGGTGCCTGTAATCCCAGCTACTCGGGAGGCTGAGGTAGGAGAATGGCGTGAACCTGGGAGGCGGAGCTTGCAGTGAGCCAGGATCGTGCCATTGCACTCCAGCCTGGGTGACAGAGCGAGATTCTGTCAAAAAAAAAAAAAAAATTAAAATATTCATTATCTGGCCCTTTATGGAAAAAGCTTGCCAACCCCTGCCCTAGATTATAAACTATTTGGGGAGGACCCTTTTTTCTGCCTATCTCTGTGTCACTAACAGAATTGGTTCCAATGGCAGCATCTGATTGTATCGTGATACGATCAGCCTTCCGTGATCATCAGGAACTACACAGTGTTTCAGAGAGTGCAGAAAGAATCTTTCTTTGTACAGTCTTTTGTACAAAGGAGCCATAATTTTGTACAAAGGAGCCATAATAAATGGTTGGCCTTGAGACTTAGGTTGGACATCTGCCATTTGTCCCTTCTATTCCTCTGGATCACGGCACCCCCAATCCCAGCATCCGTTCTACTTCTCTGGATCAGAACACCCCCCAACCCCTTTTTAGTTGAGCAATACCCACTACTCTCAGCATTTGAGTTTCCTGGGGCATCAGCCGAGGTTCCAAAAGGGAGTCCTAGACCCACCCTGGGCCAGTGAGCTGAAATTCTGATTTCTATTGAAACTCTTAGCCAGGGGATGTCTCTTTTAATTGACTTTGGAAGTGAAAAGAGCTTAGCCTGGGCAGCCTCAGGCCACAAGGTCCCACCTATGGAGTAGGACCACCTGAAGGTGAGCCCAAACAGGAAGGTAGAGCTGAGAGATGGAGGAGGGAGACAATCTAGTAATGTCATCGGACCTCACAAGTGTATCCTTGTCATCCAAACTTCTCTTCCTGGCTGTAGGACCCTAGTAGAATGATGATCAAATCTATTGACTAAATCAGACCACTTTTGAGAATAAATGGGTGTGCTCCTCATTATTATTGGACAGCATTATGTTGGGATTGTCCCAGGGAAGACAGGAGGGATGGTCAGCCTAGACCTGGGTAGGTTACTTTAGGTCCCTTTATCACATATTCTTCATCCAAAGAAGACCAGTCTCCAAAGGGATGTGGTGAGGATTAAATTAATGGACACAAGATCTTAGAAGACTGCCAGGCATTTAATAAACTATTGAAGTGTGTTCGCCATTGTTGTTAACATTGTCTTTATTATTGTTTGCCCCCATTTAAATCTCCTCTCATGTTTAGAGAATTTTCCATCTTATAATTTCATGCCTTTCTAAATGAAAGATTAGCGTTCAATACGGCATTTTATACTTAATGAGTTAGATTGATTTCTCCTGCTTGTAACTAAGACTCATAATGGATAAAACTCCCTAGATGCAAACATGCCTGCAATCGTCTTCTGGACTTTTTAGTTAAATAAACCAATCCTCCACTTCCATCTTCTCTTATCTTCGAATGCAGTTTAATTTAGATTCCTGCTACTTACAGCTGAAGCTTACTAATGAATATACATACATGCTCTCAAAATTGGGCAGTCAGGAAAGGTGCTTGGAATAGAAAAAAAAAAAAAAAAAGAAAAAAAAAACACATCATCATTCTTGTGGCTAGGCATGGTGGCTCAAGCCTGTAATCTCAGCACTTTGGGAAGCCAAAGCGGGCAGATGAATTGAGGTCAGGAGTTCGAGACCAGCCTGGCCAACACGGTGAAATCCTGTCTCTACTAAAAATACAAAAATTAGCTGCATGTAGTGGCGTGCAACTGTAGTCTCAGCTACTTGGGAGGTTGAGGCAGGAGAATCGCTTGAACCCAGGAAGTGGAGGTTGCAGTGAACTGAGATCACGTCACTACACTCCAGCCTCGGCAATAGAGCCAGACTCCATCTCAAAATAAAACAACATGGCATTATTCTTGCACAAAACTTTAAACTGCAGTTCCTTAAACACCCCTCTCTCCATTATGTAATATTTTCACCCTCACTCACCAGCCATTTAAACAGAGTCCCTGGCTACCTAAAAACAAAGCTAAACATAGGCAACAGGTATTTCATATCTTATTACCTATATTTCTTTCCCGATTGCTGGTTGAGAAAATGTGAATAAAGACTCTGGTCTGTTGCTGTTTCCTTTGGGAGGGCTCTATGAATACATTGAATCTTTGTGTGTGCTTTGCACAGTGATTGTCTTTGCAAAAGCCTATCTTCCTTCTCACCTTGGACTTGCAGTTGCCTGATATCTAGAGTGCTTTGTGAATATATAAAGGGAAAAGAAAATATAGCAAATTCAAAATGTCATGTAACCCACCAGTTGCTCCCACTCTCTAGAAAATGCACAGTCCCAAGAAAAAGAGGTTCTCAGAATTCAGACCTTTGTGAAAACCCCCTAAGATTTATCCTCTTATCAACATCCCCAAATAATTTATTTGGATATGATTGAGGGTTTCAACCCAAGAGAAAAAAAATATAAACATCTCTGGAAATAGAATTCTCATTCATGCTCAAAGTTTACATTCTAACATTATTTCCATATGCCCTGTCAGAACTAGGAGGAGGAAGAGGAAGAAAAATGAGATTTTAAAATCAGGACTTGCTTGTCCTGTATTTTTATAGGCAGGAACAGTGTTTGATGCCACCTTTGAAGTGAGGGCTGCTGGCCTGTCGTTCTGCAGAAATCCAGGCCATGCCTAGGTGAGATTAGGGCCAGCGGGGTTGTCCTTTAAAAAAATAAATAAATAAAGGGAAATCCAACTAATACTTTCAGACAGATCAGTTTTGTGTGAGTGTGACCTTAAATCTTATTTAAAAAATTATTATACAATAAAACTGACCTTTGTGTAGTGTGCAGTTCTATGAATTTTAATGTGTGTATAGGTTTGTGTAACCACCACCATTATCAGGATACAGAACAGCTCTATCTTCCCCAGAAAAAAAAAAAAAAAGCCTTATGCTAGCTTCTCGAAGTCACCCCATCCCCTTCCCCATATAATCTCACATCCTTCTTGTATTGTATGGTTTCTTTCTCCTTGAGAAAGTCATATAATGGAAATGTACAGTATGGAATCTTGAGACTGTTTTCTTTCATTCAACATAATGCCTTTGGGAATCAAAGGAGTAGCTGTGTTTATCAATAGTTCATTGCTTTGTATTACTGAGTGGCATGACCCCAAAAGTATCTGAAACAGATCTCAATCAATTTAGAAAGTTTATTTTGTCAAGGTTAAGGACGTGCCCATGACATAGCCTCAGGAGGTCCTGATGCCCAAGGTGGTCAGGGCATAGCTTGGTTTTATAAATTTTAGGGAGACATGAGACATCAATTAATATGTGTAAGATATACATTGGTTCTGTCCGGAAAGGTGGGACAACTCAAAGCGAGGAGGGAGCTTCCAGGTCATAGGTAGGTAAGAGACAATTGGTTGCATTCTCTTGAGTCTCTGATTAGCCTTTTACTGAAAATGCAATTCACGCGTGAGAGGAGGGTAGAGGAATAGTCACTTATGCCTTAGTCTGGCTTAGTGAAACAATAGGGCAGAGGAAGCAATCAGATATGCATTTACCTCAGTGAGCAGAGGGATGACTGAGTTCTGTCTGTCCTTTGTCCACAAGGAATTTCCTTGTGGGTAAATTGTGAGGGAGGTGGACACCTTTTTTTTTTTTTAATCTTTGTAGCGATCATATTGAGAGAAGAGAGACAGACCCTCTCATATTGTTTTATATTGTTTTATACCCAGAAAAGGAAAGAAAAGCAAAACAAAAGGCAGGTAGCCCAGCGCCTAAGAACCAGACCCAAAACCAAGGAACCAGACCCGAAACCAGGCCAGGGCCTGCCTAACCTAAGCCTGGTAGTTAAAATTCCACCCCTGACCTAGCAACCGATGTTATCTATAGATTCCAGAGATTGTACAGAAGGACATTATAAAACGTCCCGTCCTGTTCTGTTTCGTTCTGATTACCAGTGCATGCAGCCCCCAGTCACCTACCCACTGCTTGCTCAATCGATCACAACCCTCTCACGCGGATCCCTTTAGAGTTGTGAGCCCTTAAAAGGGACAGGAATTGTTCACTCAGGGAGCTCGGCTCTTGAGACAGGAGTCTTGCCGATGCTCCCAGCTGAATAAACCCCTTCCTTGTTTAACTAAGTATCTGAGGAATTTTGTCTGCGGCTCGTCCTGCTACAGTATTTAGGAACAAAATGGGAGGCAAGTTTGCCCGATGCAGGTCCCAGCTTGACTTTTCACCTTGGCTTAGTGATTTCAGGGTCCCCAGACTGATTTTCCTTTCACAGTGGTCTCGCACCAGCTGTTTTTACCCCAGTACCTGATAAAGGCCATTTGGGTTCCTTTCATGTTTAAGCAATTACGCAGAAAGTGGCTATAAACATATGTGCACAAGTTTTTGTGTAGACATAAGTTTTCTTTTCTCTGGGGTAAATACCCAGCAGTGGGGTTACTGGATCAACTGGTAGATGTATGCTTAATTTCATGAGGAGACACAAAGCTGATTTTTACAGTGACTATACCATTTTGTATTTTCCAAAGCAACACATCAGTTCCAGTTGCTCCGTAACCTCTCTACCACCTGGTGGTGTCAGGATTTTTATTGCACCCATTCTAATTCTAATAGGTACGGAGTGGTATCTCATTGTGGCTCTAATTTGCATTTCCCTAGTGATTAATGAGATAGAACATTTTATCATGTGTGTGTCTGCCATCTATATATCTTCTTTGATGAAGAGTCTATTCACATCTTTGCCTCTTCTTTAATTGGGCTGTTTGTTTTCCTATTGCTGAATTTTGGGAATTCTTTACATATTCTGCATTCAATTTTTTTGTCTGTCAGATATGTGATTTGCAAAGATTTTCTCCCAGTAACAAACTTGACCTTTTATTCTGTTAATAGGGTCTTGCACAGAACAAAAGTTCTTAATTTTTATGACAAATATATTAATTCTATCAATTTTTTAATGGATTGTGCTTTTGGTATCACATCTAAAAGCCATTTTCCTAACTGCAGATCCCAAAGATTCTTCCTGTTTGCTTAGGATCTATGTTTCCATTTGCTCCATTAGTGTTCATAATTGCTTATTGGAGGATTTTTATAATAGCTGCTTTAAAGTCCTTGTCAGAAAATCTCTATATTTGTGTTATTTCATTATTGGGGTCTATTCGTGGTCTTTTCCCTTGAATACTGAGATTTTCCTGGTTCTTGATAAGCAAGGAATTTTGGATTTTATCCTGGACGTTTTATATATTATGTTATGAGACTCTGAGTCTTGTTCAAATATTGGCCATCAATATCATAAGGTTGCTTAAGAGCTTGTGTCTGGAGTTGGTTCTTTCCAGTGGATTCATGGTCTCACTGACTTCAAGAATGAAGCCGCGGACCTTCGCGGTGAGTGTTACACCTCTTAAAGGTGGCCCGGACCCAAAGAGTGACCAGCAGCAAGATTTATTGTGAAGAGCAAAACAACAAAGCTTCCACAACGTGGAAGGGGACCCCAGCAGGTTGCCGCTACTGGCTGGGGTGGCCAGCTTTTATTCCCTTATTTGTCCCCGCCCATGTCCTGCTGATTGGTCCATTTTACAGAGTGCTGATTGATGCATTTACAATCCTCTAGCTAGACACAGAGCGCTGATTGGTGCACTTACAATCCTCTAGCTAGACAGAAAAGTTCTCCAAGTCCCCACTCCACAGAGGAAGTCCAACTGGCTTCACCTCTCACTTGGGCATGAGGGAATGGAGAAAAGAAAAAAACAATGGAGATGTCCACACCCTGAGTATTAAAAGTTCCCTGAATCAGACCTAGAGGGCATCTCCGAAATGCCCCTGGAGCTCTGTCTTTGCCCCAGTGCTCACTTCTGAGTTTTAGGATCGGGTTCAGTGATACCAAAGGACAAAACATGGCAAATTTACCACCAGTGCGTATGGTTTGGTTCTGTGTCCCCACCATCTCATGTTGAATTGTAATCCCCAATGCTGGAGGTGGGGCCCAATGGGAGGTGATTGGATCATGCCGGTGGTCCTTCATGAATGGTTTAGCACCATCATCTCGATGCTGTTCTCATGATAATAAGTTCGTGAGTTCTCATGAGATCTGGTTGTTTAAAAGTGTGTAGGACCTTCCCCCTCTCTCTCTTCCTCCTGCTCCTGCCATGTAAGACGTGCCCGCTTCCCCCTCACCTTCCTCCATGAGCAAAAGCTCCCTGAGGCCTCCCCAGAAGCAGATGCTACCATGCTTCCTGTACAGCCTGCAGAACCATGAGCCAATTCTTTCATTGATAAATTACTCAGTCTCAGGTATTTCTTTACAGCAGTGTGACAATGGACCAATACAACCAGTTTAGTGACACTTCACATTCTGATCTTCTTCCGTGATCCACCTACAACTATTTACTTTTCAGAGCTCTTGAATTACTGCTGTCTTTCCAGGTTCTAGATCTTCATTCAGTGGGAGAAACATGGTAAAGTGTATACATAACATCTTACCTCAACCACAATCTGTAAATATCAGTTTTTGATTTAAAAAAATTTTTTTTGAGTTGGGGTCTCATCTGTTGCACAGGCTGGAATGCAGTGACACAATCACAGCTCGTTGCAATCTCAAACTCCTGGGCTCATGCAATCCTCTTGCCTCAACCTCCCAAGTAGCTGGGACTACCAGCGTGCACCACAAGGCTCAGGTAAGTTTTTCTATTTTTTTGTAGAGACAGAATCTTACTATATTGGCCAGGCTAGTCTCAAACTCCTGGCCTCAAGTGGTCTTCCCACCTTGGCCTTCCAAAGTGCTGAAATTACAAGCATGAGCCAATGCACCCAGCCAGTTTTGTAGAATAATGATTCATTCATTTATCTAATATGTTTATTACAATTATCCCTGCGTCACAACCCCACGTATGTTTGCCACCTCTACCTCTGGGATGTGAGCTTCTCCAGTTCACCTCCCTGGTTTCATTCATCCTGAGTCTATCCCAGGACTAAGCTTAGGATGAGACTTAGAATAAACCCTTATAATAGTACTTAACATTAGTATGTAGCAAAAGTCAGAAAATCTAACTCAAACTTGTTTAAACATTTTTTTCTTTGCACTCATAACAGAGAAGTCCAGAGGTAGCAGGCTTCATGACAAGTCGAATCCAGCATTGCACATGTTTTAATTTCTCTCCCTCATCTGTTTTCTGCAACATTGGCTTCATCTGTGGACTTTAACTTCAGACAATTCTGAGTTCTCATCTGTGGCAATAAAATGGCTCCAGGATGTTTAGAATGCAGATCCTCACACCACAGAAACTAGGGGAAGGAGAAGGGTCTCTTACTGTATCTACTGCATGAATCTTGAAATTTTTACCATTTCGATAGCCTTAATTGGGTTTTGTGTTTCTCCCTAAACCAATCATCAAAGCCAAAATAATAGAATATGCTAATTGGTTTAAGCTAATCTAAACTGTCATATAGAGCTGAGTCTGGTAGGAGTCCTACTCAAAACACATGCCTGAGAATATAGGAAGATTACATTTTCCAAAACAAAATCAGACAATAAACAATGAGAGAAAGAATAAATGGATGCTATGGGGTAAATCATGTAGATTAATTTTGAATGTCAACATCAAAAATATTAACTCGTCCTGGCTTAATTATTTTAAATAATCTATTGGTTCAGGTAAACAATAAGTCCAGAAATTTGGATATCAGGAGTGGCTTGATCAAGTTCCCTCTCCAATTTATCTTTTATCCTCTGTGTTGGGCCCTTCTCCTCATCCTCAGCCTGGCCTTCCAAAATGACCCAGCAGTTCTGGGATCCAGATAACCGTGCCTTTCACATTCAGAAGGAGATTTCCAAAGAAAATATGAGTTTTTCACTGATTGGGCCACCTTGTGGGAGAGTATTATATGTTGATTGGATTAAGCCTGGTTTCACTGAATGAATCATTGGTTCATTAAAGTAGGATTACTCTAGTTAGCTTAGACCAATCCAGGTGTACTGCTGTAGTTGGGGGTGGGGTCAGTTCCCCTCTGAGACATGGGCTACCTGAAAGACAGGTGAATATCCACAGAGAGTATTACAAGGAAGGGACATGGGTGATTAGATACTGGGTAGGCACATAAACACAGAAAAACTGCCAAAACTACCAGATATAACTACCAAATCTTTCCAAAGCAGATAATAAATCTTATTAATTTTGAAATTCCAGAAAGTTCTGTGTATGGCACTTAGTAGGCACTCTATCAATTTTTGATGACTGAATTAATGACTTAAAACAACCAGGCTCTAAGGAATAAAATTCTAATCACACTTAAAAATAGGATTCACAGTTCTAGGACTAATTCCAGTTGTAGGCACTATCACTGAGAGACATACTTTGCTATAGCTGTGTCTATGAAGAATTGTCAAAATATTTTGAAATTAGGTAATAATTTGATATCTATTAAGATTCTATCTTCAAAAGTCTTTTTTCAGTGAATACAGAGCATTGAGGACAGAGCAAACTAATGTAAAAACATTTATTTCATGTCATCTTATCTTGGCTTCCAGGCTAAGGGCTGTCATAAGTTGACACTTGTCAAAAAACTCAAAACATGGATGGTTCTTAGGAAGGAAGATGACGATCATTTATAACACCGTGCCCTATAGGTGATTTTGATATCAAAGGCTATAGAATTCTAAGGAGGGTAAAAACTCTTCCGAATTCTTGGTCAAGGTGAGATTTGAACAGAGTACTGTGGATCAGTAAGATCATCCTAAAAATCAGGGCTGGTGTCAGGTGTTAGATGAGATGAGGTGTTAGGTCCAAAGCAAAAGCTTAGAATCCAGAAAAGGCAAGGTGTGTGGTACCCAAGACCACTCACAGGACTGATGACTGACTGTGAGGATTCACAACCCTCAGCATGTTGTCATCATCTTGACTTGATGTATTGCAGAAAAAAGCAAAATCAACAAAGAAAAATGGTGCATGGGTGAAGTCTGGGAGAAGTCAGGCCCAAGCTTCCAAGGGTCTCTGCCATTGAAGTCACACAACATGTGCTCAATTCCCCCAGCAATGAGGTGTGGCAATGCCTGGGAAGGGTTGTCTACCAGGGAAGATGATTAGAGACTTGGTGCCTGTGATTTTTATTCAGGGCTGGTTATGGGGCAGCCTTGGCCTGGCATGTACCAAAATTCCAGACTCCCAGAAGAAAAACATGTTCACCAGGAACCATGCTCTTTTGTGTAAACAGTTTAGGCACAGCGAGATGTCTCAAATGTCACATGCTGCCTTGACATCTTTGAGCCTCACAGAAACCCAAAAGCCTAACATGAGTTTTCCTGCCCTCACCAGATATGTCACCCACCCAAAAGGAAGGAGTCTCTACCTGGCCAGTTCCCATACCAGCTACACCAGCTGTACCACATCTGGTCCTCAACCTCATGGATGCACCTCCCTGCCAACCCACAGAATTATTGAAACAAGCCAACTGCATCCTCCTGCAGGGACCAGGGGCACCTCAACCCTTGTTGCTACAAAGCCTGCCACCCACAGCCCTGGCTGGTTTTCTCTGCTCCCCAGCACAACCCTGCATGGCCCTGCACGGCGTGTGGTGTCCTCCTCCCCCAGGGTGTTAGTAGACGTGACTGATGAGCTGCCGCCAAGATCATCTCTCCAGTGTTGGGCATCGTGTGTTCAGCCATCTCATATGCTTTAGGATGGGACATCCCTCCCTAACCAGTGGGATAAATAAGAGGTAGTTGAAACAAGCACTGTGGTTGTCACTTGGATGCAGGGTGTTCCTAGGAACCCACTTCATCACATGGGGTGGGTAATAGATGGGAGGACTCATTTGTTTATTTCAGGACAAAGGCCAGGGGTTGAGGATCACAGTGATCAAAGTTCTTTTGTGTCCATAGCACAGAGTGGTGGAAGTTATAAAAAATCTATTTTTTATGTTTGACTGTTGTGGGGAGGGAGGCGCCATGATGGGGTGACAGCCTCCCCAGCTGTCTCTTGTCCCACCCTGGGAATGTCATGTCTGTGGTCCTGGAGCCCCAGCAGGTGGTCCTGCCCAGCCCTGCCGGTGAATCTAGCCATGTCATTGTCAAATTGCCCTTCGCTTTGAGCCGCTTTAGTTGCCTTCAGCTACAAACTCTCAGTTCTAAAGACTTACTCTGAAGACACTGGGGTGTCTCTTGTTAAATTTTTATTTAAAAGACACTGGGTTTCATGCAAGGAGTTTAGTCCTGGGGCTGCAACACGGCGCAGAATGAACACAGAGCATGTTGCTCTCCTGGGTGACTCCAGGAAGTAAACACTCTGTTCCTCAACAGGCCAGGCATGGTCTTGCCTCGGGGTCTTTGTGCAGCCGTGCCTTTTGCCTGGAGCACCTTTTACTCTCTTATAAGCTTGATTTGCTCCCTCCTTTCCTTCGGGTCTGTGTTTGGCTGTCACATCCTCAGAGTGGCCTTCCCCAAACACCTTTAATAAAGGAACCCCCCAGTTACTCTACTTAGCTTTCCCCCACAGAGCTCCTGGTCACCGGATAGATTGTGTGTCATTCCTGATCTCTGTTCTTCCACAAATCCTGAAGAACAGGAAATTCATTTTTTCACTGCTGTATTCCCAGCACTTGCTACATAACGGAAGCTCAGCAAACATAGTCTGAAGAAAGGATGAGGCCACGATGTCTGAGCCAGAGCCCCCTGTTTTCAGGGACTAGGAATGGGGGCTTAAAAACAATCCTCCAGGGAAGTGGCATTTGGAGCAAAGAGAAGGACATGGGACTGAGATTCGAGAGATGTGAGTGCGGCTCCTGCTCTTGCCCTGGGCCAAGAATTGGGTGAATTGTTGTTATCCTCTGTGACAGTTAATGTTAAGTGTCAACTTGATTGGATTGAAGGATGCAAAGTACTGTTCCTGAGTGCGTCTGTGAAGGTGTTGCCAAAGGAGATTAACATTTGAGTTAGTAAACTAGGAGAGGCAGATCTACCCTCAGTCTGGGTGGGCACCATTGAATCAGCTGCCAGCTCGGCTAGAATATAACCAGGCAGAGGAACGTGGAAGGACTAGACTGGCCGAGTCTTCTGGCCCCATTTGTCTCCTGGGCTGTATGCTTCCTGCCCTTGAACATCAGACTCCAAGTTCTTCAGCTTTGGGACTCTTGGATCTTCGACCACAGACTGAAGGCTGCGCTGTTGGCTTCCCAACTTTTGAGGTTTTGGGACTCGGACTGGCTTCCTTGCGCCTCAGCTTACAGATGGCCTATTGTGGGACCTCACCTTGTGATCGTGTGGGTCAATACTCCTTAATAAACTCCCCTTTATATATAAATCTATCCTATTAGTTCTGTCCCTCTAGAGAACCCTGACTCATACAGATTTTGGTAGCAGGAGTAATTCTAGAGGAACAGAGTATTAAGGATGGAGTTCTTTTGTTGATTTGGGGGTTTCTGGAGTTGGCTGCTTAATATGATTAGACTCAAAAATGCTAAGGACTCTACTTCTAATAGCATGGAGAACACCAATAGTCCTTGCAAAATAGATGCATTTGATACTCCTGATTCACTGCTCATAAGAGGCAGGAGCTTAATGACTCTATACCTGATATCTTTGACCCTACGTGGAGAACCAAGGAATATAATGAAGTTGGTTGGTTGCTCCTAAGTTCACTGGACAAAGTGATGAAAGAAAAAGAGCCTCATTTTCTTTATCTGAAAACAGAAACAAGGTTGACCAGCAAGTGGCTGAGCCAATGAACCCAGGCAAGATGTGAAGAGACCTTCCCCTCTGGGAGCTGATGAACATCGGCTTGTCCCTGCCTCCTCCTCGACAGCCCCTGATTTAATGCAGAGATGGAGGCAGGGGAGCATCTGAGTCTGTTCAGGTAGCAGCAAGACTCCTTCCCCCCCACACCAACCCCAGCTAGCCTCGGAGAAGGCTACACAGCCTTGCGGAGAAGGAGAAGGGGCTGTGAAATCTGCTGGATTCATTCCTTTCAAAGCACTTTACCAATGTGCACATGCAGGCCCTCCATTCTCTCAGGAAGATAAAAAACAGCCCAGATAAGCTGAGATGGATGAGTCTCTCTAGAACAGTGCACGATACCTAGGGTGATCAATAAAGTGTTTGTAGAATAAGCAAGTGAATTAATAAATATGTGAATGAATGAAACCATTTTTTTTGAAAATGACTTCCGTTGAGTTCCACAGAGCAGAATTTGAAAGCTCAGTGATTTGTCAGTTGTTGCCAACCCATCTCCGTGGTTCACAATAAGCACTAATTCTCACACGCACAGATTCACAGGTGGCTTGTGGCTCTGCGATCCAGGCTGGGCTCTGCTGGGTAGGGTGCAGGCTATGGATTGGGCTCAGATCTGCTCCACACATGTACGCACTGGACCCAGTATAAAGGGACAGTAGCTCCTGTTATAAAGAGAGCACACGCTCATCACAGCGGATCCCCAGGAGCAAGAGTGAGCCAAGCTGCACATTTAATCACTTTGCTCTCATCACTTCTGCTGACTTCCAAATGGTCAAAGCAAGTCACACGGCCAAACATCAGCAGGGTGGGAAGTGTTCTCCACCTGCAGTGTGAAGGGGAGAGAGTGAATATTTGCTTAATGATAATCTAAACTGTCACAAAAACCCTGGCCCTAGAGAGTGGCTCGACCAGCTTTAATGTTGTGATGGGTCATGATCTAAGAGACTCTGAGATTGCTATTGCTTTAAAATTAATTAATAAATGAAAATAAATGCCAGAATCTGACATACCCTGAGGGATAAGTCACAGTGACAGCTAGTGCAGGCGCACCCCATAGCCACCTGCCAGGAACTTCAAGTCTCAGAGGCACCAAGTATGTTGGGCAATTGACCTTGGGGGTTCTGGCCAACTCAGGGATGGGAGATTTGAGATCGTCACTTGCCTCCTGCAGGTGGATCCAGCACACGCTTTAATAACTCCAAATTCAACTTTAAACTGCAGCTGCTGTCATCGCCTGGGGACCCTTATCTTTTTACATGTTATCGTAGATCAGTTGCCTGCTGCTGCAATAAAGAACTCTCAATGGGTTGCCTGGAGTTTCTAACTCAGTGCTCAAAAAAACCTGGTGGATAAACCAGATGGGCTTTTGTTCAAGGGTGATTGGTGCTAGACTCAAGCAGGCAATCATGGGGTCTTGGCTTCCTGGAGGCAGCCCCTACTGCACCCATGAGCTGAAGGGAGGATATTTGCTTCCCCTGCAGATGAGGGCAGTGGTGGTGTGGCCGGGCAGTAGCAGGGATGGAAGGTGCTGGACAAACACCATGCTGTATAGCATTCACCTGTATCATCTGGCATTTGTGAAAAGGCATTTGCCAGCTTTCTTTAATGCTTGTTTGGTTCCCAACCATGTCCTTACCACTATACAGTGAAGGGAACAGGGTGGTTGGTCAGGCATTAGATCAGCCATCATCTCATAATCAAAAAATCAAAAAATGATAGATGGCGTGGATGTGGTGAAAAGGGAACAATTCTACACTGCTAGTGGGAATGTAAACTAGTGCAACCACCATGGAAAATGGGGGGGTGGATGCAGATTCCCTAAAGAACTAAAAGTAGAACTACCATTTGATCCAGCAATCCCACTACCCGGTATCTACCTAGGGGAAAAGATGTCATTATACGAAAAAAATACTTGCTCACACATGTTTACAGCAGCACTACTCACAATTGCAAAAATGTGGAAGCAACCCAAATGCCCATCAATCAATAAGTGGATAAAGAAACTGTGATATACTATGATATATATATACACACTATATATATATAGCGTGTGTGTATACATATATTTATGTGTATATATGTATATATACCACTCAGTCATAAAAAGGAATGAATTAATGGCATTTGCAGCAACCTGGATGGGACTGCAGACTATTATTCTAAGTGAAGTAACTCAGGAATGGAAAACCAAACATTGTATGATCTCACTCGTAAGTGGGAGCTAAGCTATGAGAATGCAAAGGCATAAGAATGACACAATGGACTTTGGGGACTCAGGGAGAAAGAGTGGGAAGGGAATAAGGGATCAAAGACTATAAATTGGGTTCAGTGTATACTGCTAGCGGGATGGGTGCACCAAAATCTCACAAATCCCCACCAAAGAACTTATTCATAGATCGGCCATCATCAGATTGGAGTACTCACACCTCTGGGGATACATGACAATTTTTTAAGGGTTCACAGGCATAGACAGTTTTAAGATCATCAATTTCCAGACCCCCTACCCACATGTATCCTATTTTTCACTTCCTCCTTCACAAATACCCTCTTTCATTATATTAAAAGTGGGAGTTGAACAATGAGAACACATGGAGACACGGAGGGGAACATCACACACTGGGGCCTGTGGGGGGGTGGGGGATAGGGGAGGGACAGCATTAGGAGAAATACCAGATGTAGATGATGGGTTGATGGGTGCAGCAAACCACCATGGCACGTGTATACCTATGTAATGAACCAGCAAGTTCTGCACATGTACCCCAGAACTTAAAGTATAATTTAAAAAATGGGTTTATCAGTCAGGATACTAATACAAAACAGAAAGCACACTCAAATTGGGTAATTCAAAGAAAGTTTAATACAGGAAATGTTTATAAAGGTGTGGGTGAAGTAAAGAAAGCCACAAAGGATAGTGCAGCTCTCTAGGGATAGTGGGGCCCTGTGCAGAGTTAGAAAAGAAAGAGGTTTCTAGAATCTGGAGACAGGAGAGGCTGTGTAGAATGTGAAGGAGCTGTGACCTTCCTGAGAGAGATGCAGCCACCCTGGGTCACCCCACAGATGGAGCCCAACTTTATTCTTCCCTGCCCTGACCTCCAACCACTGTCAGGGAACATAACTTGGAGGCAGCTGGGAAGGGAGCCCATTGCTGTGGTCCATGCAACCAGCCTCCCAGGACAGAAGGAGGATGGGGAAGGGTGGATGGTGGAAGACGTCCTCACACAAAAGCCATCACCCAGCCTGCGTCTTACAAAGGCGTCTTCCCCTCCTGGGAAAAGTCCTTCAGGGCACCAGGCAAAGACACATTTTGAAATATTAGCTTGAGCATTGAGAACACAAACGTCTCTGACAACTGGGTACCCCATCTGGGTGTATAACTGGAACCACATCCCTTTACAGTCAAATTGTTTTCAATTCTTCACTTTCACTGAAATTGAAGAGGAACCTAATAGGGATGTCAGCTCATAGATTATCAAAAATATTTTTATGATAAATCATTGTGAGATTTTTGGCACATAACCTGGAGGGAGTCCAAACAAGTGCATGGCTTCCAACAGAAGGCCCCCCTTTCCCATCTGCTTGTTTATGTGAACGAATGCTCAGTGCTTACACCAATAAAAACAGAACGGTGTGAATAAAATTGATGATGAAACTGCCTCCTTAAAATAACAAGTAATATTCATGAACACATTAATGGAAAAAAAACAATCCCACCTATCGTACTAAGAGAAGAATAGCCAAAGAATTTTACTTTTTTCAGATTAATAATTCTTTATCCTGAGCTCTGCCATACTTATGCTGCTTTGATCAATTGTGCTCTGCGAACAACTGGAATGATCATCCATAATGAGAAGTTTAAAAAAACTTATTTTAAAATGTAAAGACTTATAGTCAGAGACATTTTTTAAATTTAAATTTAAATGTATGAGCATATTTTTGTTGCAGTCAGTGATATGTGATAATCAATAAAAAAAACTTCCAGGAATAAAACTATGATACATTATGATCAAATTCTTCTAGGAGTGTACAAGTTGAAGGGGAAAAAAGAACAATGCAAAGTTCCTAACCATGAGAAGCTCTTGTATGTATTTTTTAAAAAAGCAATTATGACAGGTATCAAATCACAATGGTATTGAGCCTCAGCTGGACATACTTTAAGTTATATTACAGTTTTCTCTTAAAATATCCAGTATTTACAACATGCTGAAAATTTTACCAATTTATTTATTTATTTTACACAAGTATATATCTTAAAAATATAAAATATATATGTAATTTACAAATATATAATTACATCCAAATATAAATTTTAACTTATAAAAAATTTAGCTGGTAGCTTAGGAATGCAGGAGTACAGACATGATTTTTCAAGTTGAAAGAGATGCTACATGTGTCTGCAGAAGTCAATAGGGTCAGATCTGTTTTTTGAAGGGCCTTGTTTGCCCATTACATGCTGGGGAAACAAGGAATGAAATAAGGTGACATTCACAGAGGATGTCAAAGGATGTCTAGTTCAAGTGCCCAATGACAAGGTAATAATTTGCTGCTGGAGAAGGAAAAGATTGCCGTGGACCAAGGTGATCACATTGGGAGGCGGTGGGGCACTGAGGTTAACCCAGGACTTGGAGGAGTGTTGAATCGATCTAGTCTTGGAGAAAAAGTTGCCAGGGAAGTGGAGAAAAATAGAAGTGACTTAAGGATCCTGGAGTCCCCTCATTGGCAAGCAGATCAGCTGGTTGACACTCAGTTACTCTCAATTGTGATGACAGTAGTAATATTACTATTTGATATTTATTGAACACTGTTTTTAGGCATTGGCCTGAGACATCTGGATATACAGATATAGGCTCTGAGATTCTAGCACCCATCCTTGGCCACTACGCTACACTACTTCTCTTGTACTTCCTGGGCTGTTGTTTATGCAGTCTTTCTTTCTCTCTCTCTTTCTTTCTCTCTCTTTCTTTCTCTTTTTTCTTTCTCTCTTTCTTTCTCTCTTTCTTTCTCTCTTTCTTTCTTCTTTCTTTCTTTCTTTCTCTCTCTCTCTCCTCCTCTTTCTCTCTCTCTCTCTCTCCCTTTCTTTCTTTTTTTTTTTTTTTGATAGAGTCTCACTCTGTCACCCAGGCTGGAGTGCACTGGTGCATCTTGGCTCACTGCAACCTCTGCCTCCCGAGTTCAAGCAGTTCTCCTGTCTCAGCCTCCAGAGTAGCTGGGATTACAAGTGTGCACCACCACACCCGGCTAATTTTTGTATTTTTAATAGAGACAGGGTTTCACCATGTTGGCCAGGCTGGTCTCAAATTCCTGGCCTCAAGTGATCTGCCTGCCTCAGCCTCTCAAAGTGCTGGGATTCCAGGCATGAGCCACCCTGCCCGGCCCCTTTTTTCTTTCTTTTAGCAAATAATTGTTGCATGTTGACATGGGCCAGGCAGTTGGATATATTTATTCATCTTAACTGTTGGTAAGTTCTCATCTGCATTGATTTCCTTGCAAAAGCCTCATTCTTGGCATGGTTTGATTCTCCGCTTCTTGCTTGGGAAGGAGTGGCGACTCCCTTCTCCCAGCCTTGGAAGGGAGCCATGGTCTTTCTGCTCCCAGGTCCAACCCATCCTGGCTAGTTCTTTGAGTGTCCACTGTAGAGGGGACAAAAGTCCACTTTCAACCTCTTAGGATTCCAGCTGGGCTCTAGAATGAAATCAACATAAAATAGATTAAGAGGAGAAAAGCACACAAATTTATTTAGTACAAGTTTTATGTGGCATGGGAGCCATCTTAAGGAAATGAAGACCCAAAGAAGCAGAGTCAGTCCCTCAAACAGTGAAATTGGACAGAGAACAGTAAGTTGTGAAAAAGCAGCTCACTCATGTGGGGAGGCTGAAAAGGTAAGAGTTGTTTTAACAAGGTCTGTACATAATTATCTCGGCTAGGACTCCCCATCGAAGAATGTTTCTTTTCTCCTGGCACAAACAGGGCATCTTTCACATAGGAATTTTTATCTCCTGTCTTCAGGAAGAAAATGTGAGATCACAATGCCCTTCTTGCATCTGCTGTTTTTCAAGCACCTTTAGCTCACAGTAATCCTCAAGTTGAAGCAGCATATTTGGGGTGGCACACTCTCTCACCCTTCACCACCTTTCTCAAAACCCTGAAACCTCTTCCAGTCTGCAGCACACCCTCCTGCTCAAAGTTTACAAAGTTTTGCACAGAACATCTAATCATATTGGACACAGAAACTACCTATTACACTTCTGAATCTCCCCAAGATTTCTAGCTCAGAGACACCCCCTGAGATGAGATCTGAGATTTTGTTCAGTTATGAGTTACCCCGAAATGGACAGTACCTTAAACAAGATAAAGTGTCCTTCTGTCTTATGTAAAGGAGGACAGCCTAAGGCTAATACAGTGGCCCCCATGCCATCAAGGAGCAAGGCTCCTTCTAGCTTGTCAATCTGCCATGATCAGCAAAGGGTTTCTCACTCATAGCTCAAGGTGACGGCTCCAGAACAGATGCCTGAGTCTGCATTCCAGCTGGCAGATGGACAGAGGGAATGTTCTCACTCCTTAAGATACCTCTCAGAATCTGGACACAACAAATAGGTTTATATTCCCCCAGCTAGAACTTCTTAGCCACATCTACCAGCAAGCCTGGATGGAAAATGGAGTTTTTATTCTATATGGCCATATGCCAAGTAAAATATCTAATAAAAAAGAAGGAAAACAGATGGTGAGGAGGAGCCACCACAGTCTGCCATAGCATCTCAACACATCCTCTCCACCTTGACTTGACCCATCTCTCCAGCCCAGCCCCATCCTCTGGTTCTATATCCCCCTGAGGTTTGGAGATCAGGACACAGAGCCTCCCTGTCTGTGAGCAGCCCTCCTCCCCTTCCCCCAGGAAAATCCTATCTTAGGAGTTACTAATACCAATACTGAGTATTTCCCAGGTCCTTGTTCTTCTCTGACTTGTAACATTTAGAAATTGTAAGAACATGTTCACAGATGGGCCTTTCCATTAACTTATAATCCAATTTTCATCTTTTGAAGCAAAAATAAAGGTTTTTTGCTCAGTTAGTTTGTCAGCTGTCACCAGGAGGTGGGCAGGAAGGGCCCTTACATGTCAGATGCTTGGGTGGTGGCCACACAGCACTTAACAGCTGTTGGAGCATGAAAAGGATGAGCTCGTGATGGTGCAAGGTCTTAACCAGAACATCTGCCAGGATGCTTGCAGAAAAGGAGTTTAGTCAATGTCGGTGTTGGGGATCCTCTGGAAGGAACAGTAAATCAGTCTTTTTGGTGTCTCAACAGCGGGGAATAATGCTGTGTGTGTCATCCTATAAGGTACTGACATTTCCACTAAAGACACAGGAACTATGAATTGGAGCAGAAACCCTGAGAAATTCCAAATTTAAAAATAATAATAATTTTTAAAAGTAAGCAGCTTAGGTGGTGATAATCTGAATTAGCTCCAGTTTTGCTATTGGACCCCAAAGTGGAAGCATTGATGAGCTCAATGTACTAATAATCTTAAATATTTAGTTGAAGTACCACCCAGACGCGGTGGCTCACACCTGTAATCCCAGCGCTTTGGGAGGCCGAGGCAGGCAGATCACCTGAGGTGGGGCGTTCGAGACCAGCCTGGCCAACGTGGCAAAACCCTGTCTTTACTAAAAATACAAAATTACAAAGTGTGGTGGTGTGTGCCTGTAATCCCAGCTACTAGGGAGGCTGAGTCAGGAGAATTGCTTGAACCCGGGAGGTAGAGGGTTGCAGTGAGCCGAGATCATGCCACTGCACTCCAGCCTGGGCATCAGAGTGAGACTCCATCTAAAAAAAACAAAACAAAAAAAAAAACAATATTTAGTTGAAGTAATAGTATAAACACCCACATTACACCCAATTGTTGGACCACAGGGCATTTATTCTAATCACTTGGTTAGAAAGAAATTTAGACTTTAGAAAGTCCCCACTGAACTATTTATAAGCTAGGAACCAAGAAATAAACAATTATGAATTAGGGGTCAGTTTATTCCTCCAAGTTACCATATACCTTATTTACTCTGAGTTTATGTACATTGTTTTCTTCCAAGGAAAACTTCTAATAAAGATTCCTCAGAGCATTTTTTTCCTTCTTTTTTCTTTTGTTATGTGTGGTAAATAAACTATTGATTTTGTTTTCATGGTAATTTAAGGGATAATTCAGCTCCATTTGATAACTACCACCTTAATGTATTCAAAGTAAACAAATTGTAGGGTCTCAATTAGTTATTTTTGCCATCAAAATCGACCACATCATGACAGGCACTGTGGAGATTGCTGTGTGGGTTGTTTGGGCCCTAAGTTGTATGTGACATTAGTGATTTGGAGACCAATTGCCAAAGGGAAAAAAATTGATATGAGACGCCAGGGAGACTCACCCAGAGTTGTGTGCTCTTCGAGGGTAAATTAACATTGGATTTCTTAAAAAAAAGTGAATTGGAATGTGATTTGGGGGAATTCAACAGAATTGATTCTAGTTAGGCCAAAAACATCTTTCGAATGTCTTTGCCGAATGAGCGTATTACCGGTTCACTGTGAGGGAAAGAACAGCAATCTTTAAAGAGGCACACTCTGTCTTTGAGGACAGGGGTCCCCAATCCCTGGGCACAGACAGAGACCAGTCCATGGTCTGTTAGAAGCCAGGCCACACAGCAGGAGGTGAACGGCGGGTGAGGGAGCATTACCGCCTGAGCTCCACCTCCTGTCAGATCAGCAGAGGCATTCAAGCTTGCCCAACCCACTGCCCGGAGCTAGCATGCAGCCCACGACGGCTTTGAATGCGCCCAACACAAATTTGTAAACTTTCTTAAAACATTAGGAGATTTTTGTTTGCAATTTTTCTTTTTTTTAGCTCATCAGCTATCATTCGTGTTAGTGTATTCTATGTGTGGCCCAAGACAATTCTTCCAATATGGCCCAGGGAAGCCAAAGGCTGGCCATCCCTGCATTAGATTCCCACAGGAGCGTTCTCCCTGTTGTGAACTGCGTGTTCGAGCGGTCTAGGTTGTGGGCTCCTTATGAGAATCTAACTAATGCCTGATGATAGGAGGGGGAACAGTTTCATCCTGAAACGATCCCTCCCCACCACCCCCCATGTGTTGAAAAATTGTCTTCCAAGAAACCAGTCCCTGGTGCAAAAAAGGTTGGGGAAGGCTGTTTTAGAAGACATTAGGTTGTAAGTGACAGAAAACCCATGTCCCACTAGTTTAAACAAAGGAAAGGAATGTATTGCCTCATGCCAAGAAAAGGCCAATGACAAGCTGGCTTTGAGCATATGCAAATCCACAGACTGTGACTCTTTTTCTCTCCATCTCAGCACAACCTTCTTAACATCACCCTGAGGCACATGTGACCCCCACCCAGGGGGCTCTGAAGGCGGAGTCTTACACCTTCCATCCTTCCGCCCCTAGCAAGGCCCAGGGTGAGCTTTGATGGGGTCTGACTGGGTCACATGCCATTCCTGAGCCAATCATTGTGGCCAGAGGGATGTGGAGCCTCATTGGTCAAACGGGAGCCACATGATCATTTCTGGAGCTGTGCTGAGACCAGCAAAGCCATGGTTCCCTGAGCAAGCTCAGAGCATGGCCCCAGAAGTGTGGGGTGAAGGCTGGGCAGGCACAAGACATCTGCCCACCACACGTCCATCCAGACAAACACCTCATCGGCTTCCAGAGTCAACCGGAAGTCATTGTGCACCTTAGCCCTGTTGGCCTTTGGGTGCTGGGCCTCATTGCCCCATCTCTGTCCCCAACCACAAACACAGGGTACCCCCCGAGCCTCTGCTTCCAGAGCTTGACTTTGCCCACACCCCTCCCTTTCACCCCTCTTCAGTTCCAACTCCTGGGAATGTCCCACATGCCCCCTTCTGACCCCGACTCACTCTGCTTTCCTCTCCGATGTCCTGATTGGGTTTCCAGCTGCGTCACAGTTCAAGCATGTGAGCTCCCTAAACCATGTGTCTGTCGTCTCTGACATCAGCTTGCCAAGGGCCAGTGAGCAAGTGGGTGAGAACCGCCTGCCAAGAGCAGCCCTGCTTCCTTGCCCACATCAGGAAATACCAAACATGAACCCACCATTTTTTTCAATCATTAAGTGGCATTGGGTCAAAAGCAATAAAACTCTGACGCAATCCAAGTTTTCATGGGAATGAAACCCAATGGTGACTCGCATGTATGGATGTATTGTGTAAGTGTGTAAGTTTGAAATAAAATGCGAGGTTATTGTTGCAGTCAGATCACACATTTTTATCGGCATTGGAAATGTATGATACTACTCATGTTAAACAGACATGCACACACAAATAATACTTTATATTTTCTGTGGGTAGATCACATCATCATTATAGCTAACATTTTTGTGTATGATCACATTTAACTCTCATGACAATGCCATCAGCAAACCACTGTTTCTGTTTTCATTTAACAAACAAGGAAACTGAAATACAGTGAAATTAAGTGACTTGTCCACGATCAGATGATCAAATAGTGAAGTCAGGTGTGTAGTCGAATTAACCTTTTTCTTCTCAGTGAAGGTGGGGGTGGCCAGTGACATGAAAGAGGAAGTGACAGTTGTCACTTTGGGGTTGATATCTTTAAGAAGCAGTGTTTTGTTGTTGTTGTTGTTGTTTTCCAGGCTTTCCTCCTTTTTCCAGATTCTTGATGGTGGAGGAACTGCTATCACAGATATACGAGGGTTTACTTCAGCAGGTAATACATTTTATTGCTTTAAGCTTTTGAGATTTGAACTAGTACATTAAGACATTAATAAATTAGGGCATTCTAGATATCTGTGTGTTCTTGATGGCTAATGGTTAAGAATTAAAATTTTATTTCACTTTTAGAAAATGTGGGCTTTACCGGGCATGGTGGCGTGCACCTATAATCCCAGCTACTCTGGAGGCTGAGGCAGGAGAATGGCATGAACCCGGGAGGTGGAGCGAGATGGCGCCACTGCACTCCAGCCTGGGTGACAGAGCAAGACTCTTGTTTCCAAAAAAAAAAAAAAAACACACAAAATGTGGGCTTTAAATCTTTTAAAAAAGTTATACAGATGTTTATTATTCTATTTATTGTTCTATTATTTTAACATCTCTGATATTTTTAAGGTAAAGTATATAGCCATATCTCCTTAGGTAGAAATACTGAATGTAATTTTTCTTAGTTGTTCTTTTCAAAAAATTTTTTTTATTATCAAAGGATTTCTGGAACTTACTCTGTGCCAGGAACTATTTTAAATGTTTTACAGATATTAACTTCTTTAAACTTGACACTAACCCTTTGAGTCAGGTTTTATACTTAACTTTCCCATAGTTAGTGAGTAATGAGGCTAGTATTTGACCCCAGGCAGTTTGTTCCAGAAATCTGCCTTTAGCATCTATTCTATCTTCACTCTTCAGGTCTCAGAGACTTCAAGAGGAGCTTGGCACATAGTAGGCCCTCAGTAAATGTGTTGCATGCATGAGTGAATGAATGTATGAATTCCACTTCACAAAGGGCCATCGTTACATTATTTCGTTGGAATACCACCCCAATCCATTGCTATGCGTGTTATTTCTATCCTCGTGTCACAGAAAGGAAACAGACTCTGACAGAGTGAAAGGCAATGTGACCCAAGAAGGTGGAGAACTACTGTCCCAGGCCTTAAAACCAATAAAAGCAAAGAAAAGGGTGTATTTTCCCTTGGAGGGAACGGGTGATCCTGTTCCTTCCTCTGAGATGACACAAACGGGGATGTCTGCATTGAACATGTATTTCCTTGCTGTTTCTTGTTGCTTGAGGAATATTCTATGCTCTCTCTGTGATAATAAGGCATGGAGGAGGCCTGGAACAGCCTGTTCTGGGCCCCTGCCTGCTTCGGGAAAGAGTGCCCCCCTAGCAGGGAGAGTTGCTGCAAAGGTTGCATGAGGTAGCATGCACTGCACAAGCTTAGAACAGAATCTGGAACACAGTAAGTGTGCAAAAAGTTTTTGTTCATGAAAGAATAAATAAAAGAATTCAAATGCAATACAAAAGATCTTTATACTGTAGGATTAGACTAGACCAAAACAAAATTTAGATATATTTTTCCTCAACTTCCTCGAAATAGACATGATTCTCTCAGAGCAACTCCAGCCCTATTGTTCTGTATAAGTGGTGGAATTCCAGCCACTGGCATCATCAGAAGAGTTTTATTGTGTTTTCTGCAGAGGCTGCAGGATGCAGAGTTCAGTGTGTGGCTTCTAGAGCCAGATACCTGGGTTCGAATCCTGTCTTGGCTACTAACTGTAAAACCTTGGGTAAAATACTTAGCTCAGTTTCCTCATTGTGAAATAAAGATAGTCATGCTATGGGGACTAAAGTAAATATCTGTAAGATATTTGGACTGAAGCTGGAACATCTATCCAAGTTACCATTAACAGAGTTGGCTACGTATTTTAAAATGCTTTGCAAACTGTCAAGTCTTGGTGGAAGTGTGTTGTTGGTTTTATTCTTATTCCATCCATGTGAGTTTACGCAGATAGGACAATAATTATCAGCAAAGACAGGTCATGTTTTCCTCATTGGTTTCCTGGCCTCACATATTTGTGTAATCCAGATTTCCCCAAGAGACATCAAGCCAGACCCTCTCCATTTTCTCCTTGCCTAATAGGAAGTTCAATCTTTTCCTGGGTTCCTAACCCCAGATGATGTCACAGAGCTTCTCTGTGATCTGCCCTCCCAGGCTCCAGCCTGCCATCCTGGTGCTATCCCTGTCTAGTTTCCTTCATGAAGCAATGACCACAACAGTTCCAACCCCCTTACCTACACAACACGCATGCTTCTTTATGCACAGTGTCCGTGGGGCTTAGACCTCATTCAAGCTGACAGAGCTGTCAGCAGAGACAGGGCCAGAACCAGGGTCTCCCATCTTCCTAGGGCTGCACTCTACAAAACACAGTCAGCATTCCAAGAAGAGTCCTGACATAATGAGAGAGGCACTGCATGGCCCTCACTCATTCGGCCAGAAATGTATTCACTAATTATTCAACAAATAGTTACGATGCTTGCTGTGTGTCAGGCACTGTTCCAGGTAAGAGGACATTGGCACTGCATTATGTAAAAGGAAAGGAAAAAAAATTGGCTGATTTCTTCTGGAAAATATGTTTGTTCCATACTCCGAAAGCATTAGTGGCTCCAGAATTTTTTACAGAAGGGTCTCAGATGTGGCAATGTTCTGGAAGGAGGAATGATGGAAACATTGAGTACTCATGCATATCTGCTCCTCCCCTCCTTCTGGGAACAGAACACCTCCTGTATTAGTCTGTTCTCACACTGCTAATAAAGACATACCTGAGACTGGGTAATTTATACAGGAAAGAGGTTTAATGGACTCACAGTTCCACATGACTGGGGAGGCCTCACAATCATGGCGGAAGGTGAATGAGGAGCAAAGTCACGTCTTACATGGCAGCAGGCAAGAAAGCTTGTGCAGGGGAACTCCCATTTATAAAACCATCAGATCTCATGAGACATATTCACTACCATGAGAACAGCATGAGGGAAACCGCCCCGATGACTTAATTCTCTCCACCTGGCCCGCCCTTGACACGTGGGGATTATTACAATGCAAGGTGAGATTTGGGTAGGGACACATCCAAACCATATCACCTCCCCTCCCCTTGAAGTTAGATGGGGTCATGGGGCATGTTCTAGGCAACTGTTGTGGATGGAAGAAGATGAAGGTTTCACTTCAGAGTGAAACATTTCTGGGGCTCCCTGACCTGCACCATGATGGTGCCAGAGCTACGAGGTGGACAGTGCAGGATAGAGGCCACCTGGATGGCTGAGTCCACATGGAAGATGCTGCCCACGAGAGTCATCTGGACCCTCAATTGCTTTTTTGTGAAAAAGAGAAAGGAATGTTGCTGTGATTTCTGCAATTTGGCTGCAATTTGAGAGTTATTTGTTGTTAGAGCATTGCCCAGTCTTTCCTGACTGATATGGGATCGGGAGAAAGTTTAGGATACTGGTCTTGAAGCTGAATTTGCAGAGTGTCACACTTTCTATTTGGAGTGTAGGTCCCCTATAAGCAGCAGCAAAACAGTTTCCTAGAGATTTTCTTACATAACTTTGCTTGTATATTTTTCTTAGTACCCTGCGTGGCAGGATATAGAGAGAGTGCTGCCTGGGGTTATAAATGGACTAAAGCTTCCCTTTCCAAGTCATGCCTTGGAAACACTATTAATTAAAATATAATAAATAATAATAGACTCAGTAAATACATTTTTACACTAAGGAAGATTAAACATTAATTAATAAATAGGACTCGATGTTTAAGGGTTTCTTTTTTCTTTTTCTTTTCTTTTTTTGAGACGAAGTCTTGCTCTGTTGCCCAGGCTGGAGTGCTGGAGGCATGATCTCGGCTCACTGCAACCTCCACCTCCCAGGTTCAAGCAATTCTCTGCCTCAGCCTCCCAAGTAGCTGGAATTACAGGCACCCGCCACCATGCCTGGCTAATTTTTTTGTATTTTTATTAGAGACGGGGTTTCACCATCTTGCCCAGGCTGGTCTTGAACTTCTGATCTCATGATCCACCCACCTCGGCCTTCCAAAGTGCTGGGATTACTTTTTTTTTTTTTTTTTTTTTTTGAGACAGAATCTCACTCTGTCGCCCAGGGTGGAGTGCAGTGGCACGATCTCGACTCACCACAACCTCCACCTCCCAGGTTCAAGCAATTCTCGTGCCTCAGCCTCCTGAGTAGCTAGGATTACAGGTGCCCGCCAACACACTTGGCTAATTTTTTTGTATTTTTAGTAGAGACAGGGCTTCAGGATGTTAGTCAGGCTGGTTTCGAACTCCTGACCTCAAGTGATCCACCCGCCTCCGCTTTCCAAAGTGCTAGGATTACAGGCATGAACCACTGCGCCTGGCGTGTTTAAGAGTTTCTTAAGGGCCACCTCTCACGGTGACTTAATTAAGAAGCTCAGCTGAGAAGCATCGGGCTATTAAATAGAGGTTGACGGAGCCCTGGTTGATTCAGGGCTGGATAGAGACACGGCCTTTATTAGTCTTCTTCGCTTCTATGAAAGCAAAGCAGGTTTGTGTTCCACTTTGGGACTAATCCATTTGTCACTGTGAAGTCTCTAAGGACAAGGATATGTCCATTTCAAACCTCATTTGCAGCTGCTTTTTAGTCTTAGTGGTTTTGGAACGGAATTCATCTGCTTCAACCCCTTGTATATTTGGTTACCTCTTGCAAATATCTAGTGCCCACAGTGAAATTCCAATATAACATTAACAATTTGTTTTCCCTGATATCAGCTCTGTTTGTCACAGGCTGGAACCCAGGCCCATAAAGAAATGTCACTTTTGGTCTCTTTGTAATAGTTGTATGCAAACAGCATCCAAGCCTTCATTCTGTGATAATGATTTCAAGGAGAAATAAGACTGGCTAGGGAGGAGGGGAATGGAAGGAGGGGAGTGGAAGGAAAAAGGAGGAGGGAAAGAAGGGGAGCGGTGGTGAGGAGGTGGAGTCATGGAGAGAAGGGAGGCCTGGGGAAGGAATAGTGCATGGGTGCCCATGAGCAAATGAAAACACACCTCTGCCTCTACAACATGGTGGGGTGGTGGTCGAGACCAGTTGCCCTGACCAGCTTGACGCATTGTCAGGGACAGACACGATGGTGTGTGAGCAATGCTATGGAGAGGACCCAGTGCTCCTTACAAAATATTAGTGATTCCAGTGCCAGTAGGGGACAAAATGCCAGGCCAGTAAGTCAGAGAGCAGGGAAAAGGTTTTCGAATTCAGATCACCTCATTCCCGAGGGGCACACAAACACCATGCAAGGGTACCTGGGTATGGACCTCAAACTCAGTGTGTTCTCATGCCCTGCAGTGCTCACCCTGAGAACACGCTTGCTGTTCTTTCCCATCTACCCTTTCATAATCACCCTTTTCCCTTTTAGAAAAAAAGTACCATCTTCACTTATCTAGAGCCTTTCCAGAATGCTTTGCTTTAGGCATGCAAATCCCCCCACTCCACATTCTACAAGGGGACAGCTTGTAAGAGTGGGGTCTGGGACAAGTGTCCTTTAATTAAGACTCCACAACCCCCTCCATCCATCTCCTAAAGACTTTACTTTTAATAAAATATTGCTTTGATGCTTAATAATTATTTATCAAAATTTACTGTGTTTGTGTTGTTTTGATCACTTGGGTGTTACAAATAACACCAATGATAACTCAGTTCTGATGAAATTGTAAACATAGTATATTTAAAAGTAAAACAATTGATAGCATAAAAATAAATTGAAATAAGATAAAATTATCAGGAGGAAGTAGAAGGAGGAAAGGAAATGACACACATTTCTAACTATTAAGAAAAGCTTGTTAATACATTTTAAAGATCAAGCATATTAACCAACTATGATATTTAGCTTCCATTGGATGCATTTGAAAGTGTGTCCAGAATTGGTGTGTTCTTGGTCTCGCTGACTTCAAGAATAGCCGTGGACCCTCATGGTGTTACAGTTCTTAATGGTGGTGTGTCTGGAGCTGTTCATTCCTTCTGGTGGGTTCGTGGTCTTGCTGGCTTCAGGAGTGAAGCTGCAGACCTTCACGGTGAGTGTTACACTCATAAAGGCACACCCATCCAAAGAGTGAGCAGCAGCAAGCTTTATTGCAAAGAGCTAAAGAACAAAGCTTCCACAGCTCCAAAGAGAATGCCAGCGGGTTGCCACTGCTGGTGCGCGGGGCAGCCTGCTTTTATTCCCTTATCTGACCCCACCCACATCCTGCTGATTGGTCCATTTTACAGAGAGCTGATTGGTCCATTTTACAGAGAGCTTATTGGTCCATTTACAATCCTTTAGCTAGACACATAAGTTCTCCAAGTCTCCACTAGATTAGCTAGACACAGAGCACTGATTGGTGCATTTACAAGCCTTGAGCTAGACACAGGGTACTGATTGGTGTGTTTACAAACCTTGAGCTAGACACAAAGTGCTGATTGGTGCACTTATAATACTCCAGCTAGACATAAACGTTCTCCAACTCCCCACCTGACTCAGGAGCCCAGCTGGCTTCCCCTAGTGGATCCCGTGCCAGGTCCTAGGGCAGAGCTGCCAGCCAGTCCCCCGGGTGTGCCGGCACTCTTCAGCGCTTGGGCAGTTGATGGGACCAGGCCCCATGGAGCAGCGAGTGGCCCCCATCGGGGCACGGGAGCCCATGGCAGGGGGGCTGGGTCTCTAGCACTGCAGGCTGCAAGTCCCGAGCCCTGCCCGGCGGGGAGGCGGCTGAGGCCCAGTGAGAATTCAAGCGCGGTGCGGCCGCCCGGCAGTGCTGGGGGACCCAGCGCACCCTCCACAGCTGCTGGCCCGGGTGCTAATCCCCTCACTTCCCAGGGCCTGCAGCACTGGCTGGCCACTCCGAGTGCAGGGCCTGCCGAGCCCGTGACCGATCCCAGGGAAGCCGGCAGGAGCCCCCGGGAGAGTTTTCTTTGTGAAGGGCAGGGCGCCCTGGAATGGGTTCGCTGAGCCTGCGCCCACCCACAACTTGCGCTGGCCCGGGAGCGCCCCACACAGCCCTGGTTCCCACCTGCGCCTCTCCCTCCACACCTCCCAGCAAGCAGATGGAGCCAACTCCGGCCTTGGCCAGCTCAGAGAGGGGCTCCCACAGTGCAGCAGTGGGCTGAAGCGCTCCTCAAGCACGGCTGGAGTGGACGCTGAGGCTGAGTAGGCGCAGAGAGCGAGCAAGGGCTGCTAGCACGTTGTCACCTCTTGAAAGATGCGACAGTTTTATTGCAAAGCATCAATATTTACAGTACTCTTGTCATTTACACAACTTCGTCATTTTTGTCCTTTGTATTTTACCCTCTAATTTTTTTTCCTTTGCTCTTTACTTCCATGACCAGAAACTGGCTTTCTCATCAGGGCTAATTTTTCACAAAGAATCTGCATTTGAATCAAGTCATGAGAGATATACAAAGCAGATGAGAGAGAAGCCCAGGCTTCCCTGGCACCCACATTCTGAGTAGTGGGCCAGCCCTGCTCAGCAGCCAAGCGGACTGGGTCCACCCACCAGCCCTGCTCCACATTTCTGCATACCATGGAGTACGGTGGTTGTGACTACTGCTCACCAAATATTCTCCCTGTCCCTCCAAGCACTTTCCCACAATCTTAGAAGGCAGGCGCAGCCATATGACTGACTTTGTCTAGGACATGTGGGAGAAAATGGTAGTGTTGCTCTTGGGCAAATATTTTAAAAGCCAATCTTTATGAAGCCATGTTATCTTCCTCCTGCCACAGTGATTGTAGAAGGATGTGCCAAGAGGGAGGTGCTGCGAGCCTGAGCTGCAATGTATAGAAGTCTCAACTGACCCTGTGGTGGCAATGCAGCCTTCTTATTTAAACCACTGATATTTTTGGTCTTATTTTTTACTGCAGCACAACCTCACCCACCCTGAGTAGCATCATGAGTCATTTGCAAACAGTTGAAACTTCAGATGTTAACTCTGTGAAATGCAAAGTTATTCCACATTCAGCTCCTCTTTATAACCATTTATTTTTTTTTTTTTTACAAAACCCACCATGCTTTGTCAAGTCAAATTTTTGTATCTGCCTTTTTGGAATAAATTTCTCACATGGACAAATTAGCATTTTCTCTTCTGATTTGACCTCAGGACCTCAGGACCTCAGGACCTTTGACCAAGGACCCAGGGATTCACCACTCATCCTGTTGAATACTTCCCATAGATCTTTGAGCTTGAGGTCAGTAGTGATCACTTCTTGGCTCCTGCCTTCTATGACTCTTGAGACATTTCTTTAAAATTCCGTTTCCTGCTCTGATCCCAGGTCAGAAGCTCTTGTGCATAAGCAGGCCTGGTGTCCATCAACATTCACTATCAAACAAGAATGTCAGGGTGAAGGCCTTTCCCACAGAAACACCAGGTGCAGCTAAGGGAAGCCATAGGAAGTGGGTCATTAGCCCAGAAGAGTGAAGAAAACTGATTCGTGAATCAAAAGGACATTACCCACTGTTCCACTAAAGAAGATACAGACTCGAACCCTATTCTGCATTTACCAATCCACTGATGAGTGACCAGCTCTGAAGGCTGATGGGAATCTTTGCCCCTTTAAACCAACCAAGAAGCTCATTTACACATTAAAAAAGAAAAAAAAATCCATTTTAGACAATGATTTTCTGGCTTAATGGTGGTAGAATAACTGTGATTCTCACTCTGTAACTCTAAAAAGATATTTTTTCCTCCATGCACATAAACATTTCTCCATCTCTCTGGGGTCTTGGCATATCAGGGATCCAACAGTTTTTAAAGTAGAGGAAAACCAGAGCACCCAATCCAGCATCAACATCCTAATTAAGGTCAGCCCCTCTTGGGTAACCCTTAAGCTGCACATGTTCGTGTTCCATTGGTTCTGGTTTTAATGTTTTCTTAATTTCTCCACTATACACCCAACTGAAACCACCCAAAGCTACTTAGATGCTCTGTCTTAAAGGTATAGAAGGATGCCTGCAAGAGAAAGCTGATAGCTTGATAACTCTTCTTGCAGAACCAGCTGAATCTAGAGACTGAGTAGTAACCAGCCATCTGGTATGATTTCAGGGCTCTATGTACCATTGCCTTCTTCCTGGATTGCTATGTGCCCTCAATCCTACCATTACTGCTCCTTTCAGGCTGAGACACCAAACACTCCTTTTAAAGTAAAAACAGCATATAATTGGAAGATTGAATCAGTCAGCACTCTCGGTTGCATGCAACAACAACAAAACCTACGTTAAATAGCTTTAAATTAAATAAATTTATAGTACCAGATAACTAGAATGTGGAAGGAGTAGCTCATTAGTTTCAGGCACAGCCGGATCCAGAGGCTCAAATGTCAGCAGTTCCTGATGAGTGTCTCTTGATCCTTCTGCTCCTCTTTTTCCCTCTCAGGGCGGTTCTTAGAGAGCATCTCCTGCTGTGGCTGCAAGACAGACTAAGCCTGGTAGAAAAGAGCCTCTGGCACTCCCAGAAGCCACAACAAAAGTCTCATTGCATCTCATTGGACCTAAGTGTCACATACCCATCCTGGACCAGTTAGAGCTGTGGAAGAAAAGAGCCTGATGGTTTTAGTCCACCTGACACAGAGGGTTGGTCCAGCCATCGGAGGGTGGTTACCCAGGGGAAACTGGGATTCAGTTACCCAAAGATGGTACAATAGGTTTTGGATAGCCAAAAATAAATACACTACAAAGTTCATATTCTTTAAAGAGATTTATAAACAAGAATGAGATGCACAGAAGCAAAGTTTCACTATCCCTGTCTAAAGGTGAAACCACTAACTTATTACCTGGGTTGACATCTCAGATTAGATACCTGTGACCTTGGAAAGAGAAGTCCTATTAGTGTTGGGACACAAACCAGGAACGTTTGAACTGAGGAAAGGAATTCAAAGGTCCTAAGATGGAGAACTGGCCAAGTGAGGCACAAGGGAATGGAGGCAACCAGCAGAATGGAGGGAGGTTCTGGATGGATCCTCAATAGAAAGAAGAACATAACAACAATGAGGGCAGCCATGGATGATGGGCTTGCTATGTGCCAGACACTATGCTAATCACTCTCTGCGTATTAACATATTCACATTTCACAGCAATTTTAATGTTTACGAAACTTACTTCCATTTTACAGTAAGACAACTGAGACACGGAGGGCTTGATAAAGCTAGTGGTGGTGATGCTGAGACTTGAACTCAGGCAGTCTGTTCCAAAGTTCACATGCTCAGACAAGATATGGAAGAATCGCTCAGAACCAGAGCACCAGAACGGTGATGCTGGCAGTAGATGCTGAAGCTCCTTAGAGCAACTGTCTCTTCGTGAGTGATGGGGAAACTGGGGCCTCCATAATTGGGCACTGTTCCACCCCAGGATATTAGTTAGGACCCCTTCCTTCGGTAGCCAGCAACAGAAAATGCAGACCAGACTTGTTTCAGTAAGAAGGGAATTTGTTTTCTCCCAAAACAAAATAACAAGATATCTAAGTATGGTGCTGGTTTCAGGGACAGTAGATTCTGGACTCAATTCAACTTGACTCAGTTTCCCTGATGCCTTGACTCTATCGTCAGCTGTGTTAGCTTCATTCTGCAGCTCTAGATAGCAAGTTATGGCACAGCCTCATCATCCAAGTTTCAATCCTGCAGAAAAGGGCCACAAGTTTCCAGGGAAGTCCGGAGACTCATTCTGATTGGGTCACGTTAGGTCATGTGCTCACTCACCCCTGATAAATTGCTGTTGCCAGGGCACACCACATGGTGATTAGCTTAGCTCTGGAAAAGCTACATACTGATTGGCTTAGCTCTGGAAAAGCTGCATGCTGATTGGCTTAGCTCTGGAAAAGCTACACGCTGATTGGCTTAGCTCTGGAAAAACTACATGCTGATTGGTTTAGCTCTGGGTCTTGGGCTCGAGTTCTCACTGCAGCTAATATAGATTGAAATATAGAGGGGAGATTTTTCAAATGAAAATGGTGAAGGTAGGAGTTTTGTTTCTAAAATAAAGTGATAGAGGTGCAAGGACTAAAGAACAGCTGTTCGTAATACGCAGTCTCCTATGTGAGAAAAGTTTATTGTTTTCTTAGCTTATATTGCAGCAAATTCAAATGCATGTAACCCACAATGACCTCTTCCAGGCTGTTATCTTGTAAAGTGACCCATATCCTTTCATCTATTTCCATACTCACCTATGTGTGTTTGGAAAATAGATTCGAGGCCAGGCGCGGTGGCTCACGCCTGTAATCCCAGCACGTTGGGAGGCAGAGGCGGGCAGATCACCTGAGCTCAGGAGTTTGAGGCCAGTCTGGCCAGCATGGCGAAACCCCGTCTCTACTAAAAACATACAAAAATTAGCCGGGCACGGTGGCAGGCACCTGTAATTCCAGCTACTCGGGAGGCTGAGGCAGGAGAATCGCTTGAACCAGGG
This sequence comes from Pongo abelii, assembly GCF_028885655.2. NCBI lineage: Eukaryota > Metazoa > Chordata > Mammalia > Primates > Hominidae > Pongo > Pongo abelii. The sequence continues at coordinate 52,358,742 of NC_072006.2, read as the reverse complement.
AGGCGGAGGTTGCACTGAGCCGAGATCGTGCCTCTGCACTCAGCCTGGGTGACAGAGCCAGACTCCATCGCAAAAAAAAAAAAAAAAAGAAAAGAAAAAGAAAGAATCAAACTCAAAGACATTATGTTAAATAAAACTAAGCAAGTTATAGAAAGGATGCTTTTAGTATAATACTGTTACTATAAAGATTTGAAATATGCCAACCAATAAATATAATATTTGGGACTATTAAAAAATTCAGTAAAAATGTTACTATAAAGATTTGAAATATGCCAACCAGTAAATATAATATTTAGGACTATAAAAAATTTCAGAAAAAATATAATATACCTGAGCAAGACAAGAAAATGAAGTTAGAAGATGGCTACTTCTTGGTGAGAGAGCAGGAGATCTAATGGTAGAGGAGTGCCGAGGAAGCCTCAAAGGTACTTCTGAAGTCTGATTTCTTATGGTGGAGGGATGACTGCCCAGGGGCTTATTAACTAACATTTTGTTAGTCTGTATGTCTAAAAGGCTTCTCTAAAAAATAAAAATAACAAAAATCAAGTAGCAAGTGCATGGCCCATGACCAATGCATCACTTTTGCCCTGAAATGATGTGATGTCTGTCCCACGTGAGTCTGTGAATCTTCTTAGATAACCTCAAAAGTATGAGGATGCTCAACTCGTTCTCCTTAGCAGCAGGCTCCTGCTCACTCTGTCCTCCTGGATCCCTTTGGATTTGTCTTGCTGGCTTGTTGAGGAGTGGAGACGCCCTCCTCCCTGAAGCATTTCCTCACATGGTGATTTGTCTATTGAGCATCAGTCAAGATCCCGGGAGGACCTGCAGGCGCGGCTGTTTCCCCACAGGGACCTGGACCTTCTCCAACTGCCCAGAACCAGGAGACCCAATGTCAGGAGCGACTCTGTGCTGGGATCCAAGTGGAACCACAGGTCTGTGCAGCAGGAGGCGAGAAGCTCATGACTACAGAGAGAGGCATGGCTGGGGACCTGGTGCCTCTGCCCCGTCTCCATCTCTGCACCTCAGGGCAACAGAACACTCCAGACCTCTCTCACAGTGGCCAGTGTGACCTGAGGCTGCCCATCTCCCCGCCAGCCTGTCCTGAGTATGAAATTCCAGCATCGGAGAGTCCTTCCTTTTTGGTTTTGCTTCTTTCCTTTTTATAACTGAGCATCTTCCAGGCAAGATGGCTGATTGAGCCATACCTGTCCACCTGCGGCGGGGCTTCTGGCTGGCTGATGGAGGCATGTCTCTGGGGTACAGCAGAGCTCAGGGTGGGGACAGAACAGGGGGAGCTGGGAGGCAGAAGAAAAACCCTGCAGGAGACGCCCTACAAGCTTTTTTCCATCCTGCCTGCTTTTCCCTGGGGAAACCCAAGTCTACGCTGGTGGTGGGGGCAGGGGAAGAACTGCTTTATCTTAAAGTCAATCATTGATGACACCTCCTTTCACTGAGTATTGATTGGGTTAGGGTGGGTCTAACAGATAAACAATTCTTAAGAATTCAAGTTTAGCAAGTCGTTTATAACCAGAAGCTCCTGCATTACTTACAGAAAACAGATAACAAGCCTGCGGCAGAGGCAGATCAAGTACCAAGAAGGAGGGAAAGATTTATGCGGCCCTAAGTCAACAAGAAAAACCACAGTGAGAATCAAAGTGTCAGCGTCTGCAAAGAAGATTCCCTCAGAGCTGTTCTCTCTGCTTCCAGATAAATGGAAGTGAGAAAAGTATATCTATTAAAATGCGTGTGGCTGTCAGCAACCAAAGACCTGATTAACAGATCTGAAGAATCATATAGATTGTCCCCTGTAACAGAGGGGATGAAGAATGCAGCTCAACCATATCTGTCTCTCTGCTCTGCCTTCCTTAGCAGATTGACTTGTCCTTAAGCATGGCTCCTCATGCTCACAGAAAGGCTGCTTCGGTTCCAGCCTGTTGTTCTCAACCAATTATTTTCAAAGGCAGGAAAGAGAGTTTCTTCTTGTGCCTCTGTTGCATTACGAAAGAAAATTTTTCCTTGAACTCTTCCCACCTCAGAATATTGACTCTCTCGTTGCATTGGTCAGGTTTGGGTCCCATAGCTGCTTCTGGATGCAAAGGAGGCTGAGCAAGAAGCATTTGGTATATTTGGGCTCTAGAGGAGGAGAAGCAAGCACCATGCAAGACAGAGATAGGGGGCTGGGGCTGCAGCGGGCCACATTGGGGGTGACCCTTAGCTCCCGCCTCATAAAGACAGCTAAAGCCTTCTGTCCAGTTTTATTTTGTTTTTTTCTCCTGGGGGCTACATGGCCATTTGGACAGGATTGTGTGTCATACATTACCATCCCTGAACCCTTACACTAAATTCTAGAAATGACACCCCCCATGAGTTATTGTGACAATGCAAAACTCTAGATGTTTTTAAATGAGCAGAACTGTCCCCTGTCTACATCAAAGATTCTTAAAATATGTGACTTTTGTTCAGGCCGGTGTGGTGGTTCACACCTGCAATCTTAGCACTTTGGGAAGCTGAGGTGGGAGGATTGCTTAACTCCAGGAGTTGGAGACCAGCCTGGGCAACATAGTGAGACCCTGTCTTTACAAGAAATCAAAAAATTAGGCAGACATGGTGGCGTGTACCTGTGGTCCCAGCTACTCAGGAGACTGAGGTGGGAGGATCACCTGAGCCCTGGAGGTTGAGAGTGCAGTGAGCTGTGATCGCTCCACTGCACTCCAGCCTGAGTGACAGAGAGAGAAGGGGAGAGAGAGAGAGAGAGAGAGAGAGAGGCTCCTGGATTGAGGGGAGGGTTTCAGGGGGTGTAACATGTTTAATGTATCACATGGAGCACCCACCCCCAGTTTCAACCAGAGCAACTGGGTTTCTGGCCAGTTTTACAAATTGAGATTTTATAAAAGGTTTTCTTTGCAGAAAATATTTATATTTGGAAATAGTTGAGAATGACTATTTGAGTCTCAGCTGGAGTTGGGTGAATTCAAACTGTCTTTTTCAGGAGAACAATCAGTCAACATGGTTATTTTACTCAGCAAATATGTCAGACTAAATTTTTGATAGTTGATAGAATAAATTGTGGCTAGTTGACAGATTGCATTTTCTTCTGTTTCTTCCTTTCAGGGGGCATCTGTTTTTCAGATTCAGCTTTTATTCTCACCAGAAATGGATCTTAGAAACCCTTGTGTGTGCTGGCCTTAGAGTCATGGAAAACATTCCAGGCAAAGTAATCCTGGCTGGTGGCCAGATTGTTTCTTTTTGTTTTGGTGTTTAACAAATTTTTTCTTCTAATTCATGCATCTATGGTGTGTTAAGGAAAATGGGATAATTTAGGTTGTGTTTTTTTCTTCTTCTTCCTTTAGAATGGAAAAATAAAACTTGGCTAGAGTTGACTGTCTCCTAATCCCCAATAGGAACCTGACATTTTTATGTTGCTTTTTCACCGTCTCCAACCTGGCCTGAGGTGCAGGTGGGGAGCTGCTGGTAGAGTGTTACCATAATCCCACCCAGCATGACAGAGACCTGCCTGGGGGCTTCAGGGGAGACTGAAGAGTCCCAAACACATCTCTTGTCTAGGGTGATGAAAAGCTGATCTGGGCTTGGTACCAAATATTACTTATCAGATTCCAAGTGGCATTGTCTTCATGGAACCTGGTCCTGCTGGAGTGCTTGTGGAGGGTGGGCTCCATCCAGAGAGCAGGAGGGGCATCTGGGCACTGGGCAAGGTGGATTCAAGACCCCCGGTGCAGGTCCTGGCTGTGACCACTGTTTGGTTCTGGCAAAGACCAGGGCATTATGGAGATGGGGAAACAGAAAAGAAAATGATTCATCTGGCTGGGAGCCCAGAAAATGTATGCTAATGCCTTTGTACAGGCAAAAATAAGATTATAAAGAGACATTGCAAAAAAAAAAAAAAAAAGCCCAACCTTAATCCATTAACATGGAAACTAATAATGTGCTGAGATTCAAAGAGTCAGAGAGAGAACCGTCACATGAGTCAAGTTGTTTATGAAGTCAATTCTTTCCTGTCCACATCCCGTTCTCCTTCTTGATAGACATTGCTAGAGTTCACAAATAACCCTAGCCTCCTACTTCTTCCAGGCCCACAGGACACATACACTCCTCTACGCCTTACCCACATGTCATGAATAGGCATGTGACCTCTCTCAGCCATTGAAAGCTGAGAGAAAGCAACAGGTGCTATTGCCTTATGATTACAATTTTATTATTCAGGATACAGATCAGGACTAGCCGAATGAAGAGACATATAGCGCAAGGTCTCAGAGGGTCTTCAACATGAAGCTTCTGTGCCCTCTCCATGGAACAAGGGCACTCACCTGCCTGGCACATCCAGCCAGGAAGTTCCACTGAGCTTCTAACAGGTGCTAGTTCTAAGGAGAAGCATATAAGAACTACAGTGTGATTGGCTATGCTGTTTTTATGCTGTGGTGGTCTTGGGAGCATGCATTGAGATGGTGCAGCCTCCAGCAGACTGGATCACGGAATGACTATGATGAAGGGAGCCCGCCACAAAGAACCCACATTGGACATAAAGTGTAAGTGGTTTTTAAAACATTTGTTGTGTTTGGCCCTAGAGATTTGGGTCTTATTTGTTACTGCAACCTAACTTTGTCCATCCTGATTGATATGCTCAACATCTTCCACCACAATATCCCATAGCTGGACACATTAGAGGCTCATGACTTCCTCTAAACCTACATCCCAAAGATTATCAGTTCTAAACTTCCTCCAGGCAAAAGAATCAGAATTGTTAGATGAGATAGCTGTTGACTTCAGCACATCAGGAATTGCTGCTCCAATACTGAATCTGATGAAAAAGAAAGGAGAATTTAAAAGTGCAGACATTGGAGAAAAACGCTTTAATGGTTATGTCAAAGGAGATTCAACTCAGAAATAGAAATAAAGTTGATCCTTAAACAATACAGATTTTAACTGCATGGCTCCACTTATACACAGTTCTTCCACCTCTGCCACCCCTAAAACAGCCCCACCTCTTCCTCCTGTTCCTCAGCCTACTCAACATGAAGATGACAAGGATGGAGACCTTCATAATGATCCACCTCCACTTAATGAATAGTAAATATATTTTATCTTTCTTATGATTTTCTTCATAACATTTTTTCTCTAGCTTACTTTATTGTAAGAATGTAGTATATAATACGTATAACATACAAAATATGTGTTAATCAACTGTACATGTCATCAGTCAAGCTTCTGGTCAGCAGGAGGCTATTAATAGTTAAGTCTGGGGGAAGTCAGAGTTCTACACAGATTGACTGTGTGGGGGTCATCCATGCCCCTAATGCCCACATTGTTCAAGGGTCAACTGTAGTCTGGTGACAGGTGGGAATTAACCTGTGGGACTTGGGTGGTGATGCTATTTGGGATTACCTGAGCTCAATAATTATTGTCACCCCCATTGTGAGTATCTTAAATCTATTAAGAAGTGAGAGGAGAAAAGTATGTTGTAACAAGAGGCTGGACAACATGTCTCACCCACAGCTACCGAAATCAAAAGGCTCCGGTTGCTTTTATTCCTATAAAGGATAAGATGTGGGCTGGGTATGGTGGCTCACACCTGTAATCCCAGCATTTTGGAGAGGTCAAGGTGGATTGATCACTTGAGCCCAGGAGTTCAAGTCCAGCCTGGATAACATGGCAAAACCTCATCTCTACAAAATAATACAAAAATTAGCCGGGCATGGTAGTGCCTGCCTGTAGTTCCAACTACTCAGGAGGCTGAGGCAGGAGAATTACCTGAACCCAAGAGGTTGAATCTGTAGTGAGCCCTGATTGCACCACTGCACTCCAGCCTGGGCAACAGAGCAAGACCCTGTCTCAAAAAAAGTAATGAGCTGTGAAGATATGTAAAAATGTTGGCAAACTGCAAGTATAAAACATCAAAATCAATTTCATTTTATTTAAAAAAAAAACTTGGCTCAGTGTAGTAGACAAGTGTTGATTTTGGCCCACATACACACACACACAAACATTATTTTTAGTAACAAAATATTCCCCATATATTTTCCAGGAGACCACCCCCTATCCTGCCATTTCAAGCCAAGAGAAATAAAAACATATGTCCAAATAAATATGTGTCTATGAATGTTACAGCAGCATTATTCATAATAGCCAAGAAGTGGAAACAGCCCAAACCTCCATCAATTAGTGAATGAATAAAAAAACAAACAGAACTGTGGTGTATCTATATTATGAGCTATTATTCAACAACAAAATTAAACACACTATGATATACACCATGACCTGAATGAATCTCACAGACATTATGCTAAGCAAGAAAAGCTAGAAAATAAAACTAATAAATAATAAATAATGTTTGTAAAAAAGAAAGAAAATCAAGTTTAACAAGTCACAGACTTATGACTCCATTTATAATGACGTTTTCAAAATGAAAACTATAGGGATTAGGGATCAGATTAGTGGTTGCCAACAGCTAGGAAGAGAAGATTGACTACCAAGGGGCCACATGAAGAAATTGTGAGGGTAATGCAGCTGTTTTGCATCGTGATTTTGGTGGTGGATAGGCCAATCAACACATGCGTTATAATCTATAGGCCTCTATGCCCACGAGAGGTCCATTTTACCATAGGATCATTTTATAAATAAAATTATTTTTAAAAATCTTTTGTGGATTAAATTTGGCTTTGGGCTCTAAAATTGATCTCCTGGATCAGAAGCTCTTTGGATGATCCTACTTTATTAAAGTTGAAGCTTTAAAGAAAATATACATATTCCATTCTTGAGCAAGTTGATTCCCTGAGGTTTTTTTAAAAGTAAAATTTAACATTAATTTTGATTTTGTTGGCATTCCAGCCAATTAGCATAGTTCATTAGAATGTTTGGTTCAATCCAGGTGACTAAAGGTGCTTATTTATATAATTAAATACATATGTAAAAAAGTCACATTTCAGAAAATATGTAAATGCAATTTTTAAAAAAGGAAGGTGCTTGATTTATGAGGCTCATCTTTCTTCGGGAGCTCTGAAGTTTCAAATCCTTCTGCAATATTTATTATTGTTCAGCTGTCTCTTAGAGAGGAGACTATGGGGTCTCCGTAACCCAGATCCTATTTACTTATTTGTTATTTAAATATAATTATGATAATAATAATAATAATTATTATTATTAGATACAGGTCTTGCTCTGTCACCCAGATTAGATTGTAGTGGTATGATTATAGCTCACTGCAACCTTGACCTCCCAGGTTCAAGGGATCCTCCTACATTAGGATTCTGAAGAGCTGGGACTATAGGCATGCACCACCAGGCCTGGCTAATTTTTTAAATAATTTTTATTTCATTTTACTTTTCTCAAGATGGGGTCTTGCTATGTTGTTCAGTCTGGTCTCAAACTCCTGGGCTCCAGTGATCCTCCCACCTCAGCCTCCTAAATCACTGGGATTACAGGCCTGAGCTAGTGTGCCCAGCCACAGATCCTATTTGATCTAATCATTTAAGGAATAGGAGGAAGAAGAAGTGCAGTAAGAAAGAAATAGATTGTGCCACATATTAGTCTGTTTTCACACTGCTATAAAGATACTACCCAAGACTGGGTAATTTATACACAAAGGAGATTTAATTGACTCACAGTTCTGCATGGCTGGGGAGGCCTCAGGAAACTTACAATCATGGTGGAAAGGGAAGCAGTCATCTTCTTCACAAGGCGGCAGGCGAGAGACAGCAAGCAAGAGCAGGGAAAACTATCTTATAAACCCATCAGATCTTGAGAGAGCTCCCTCACTATCAAGAGAACGACATGGGGAACCATCCGCATGATCCAGTCACCTCCCTTCATTGACACATGGAGATTACAAGTGCAGATGACATACGGGTGGGGACAGAGAACCAAACAATATCATGCTGCTTTTTGTCTTTGATGGAGGTTGAAAGATAATTTTTTTTTTTCAACAAAGAAGACAGAGGAAGCACTGGCAAAGAGGAAAGGGAGAAGTCAAAAGCACTGCCAGGTCTTAGAGCAAACTCTATGAAAAGAGACACTCGGGTGCGTCAGAGGCTCCAGATTTCCCTTCCTTCTTCCTTATTAACTGAACCCTGATGTTAATTGAAGAGATTGTATTCCCAGCTAAAAAAAAATTCCCAGGCTCTCTTTAATCAAATGTTCACGTGACACAGACCCAGCAAATGTTTACTCAACATAAGCTACTGGGCAGGACTTCTGGGAAAATGCTTTAAAAGGAGCTGACTCAGCAGGCAGGTGTCTGTTGCCATTGTCTATCATGTTGGCTGGAACTGTGGTGGCCATTTTGAGAGCATGAAGACAGGGCTCACCACAAAGATAGGGTCATGGAAATCCAGAAAGGGCATGGGTCCCAGATGCTATCATGGAGCTACCATTCCATCCCTGGACTACCTGCCTCTAGACTTATTTAACATGAGGAAAACTAAACCCCTAAGTTACTTGGAGAGGGGCTAGGGGTCTCTGTAATTTGTAGAACTTGTAGCCAAAACAAGTCTCAAGAAACTTCATGCCTATTTTTCAACCACCCATAACAAACCACCTCCTGATGTGACAGTGCCTATATCTCTCCTCTTTCCAGGGGGGCCCTTCCTTGAACTGAAATGATAGATATTTCTGCCACTTTTCCATTTGCATGGAAAACATTAAATTATAATATATCATTTTCATTTCACGGTACCATCAAATACATCTTTGAAGTCAATAATAATAAAGCTCATCCCAGCAGTAATTTCCTGATCATCAAATTTTTGAATATATAGTTTAATTTGTTATCCCTGTTGGCAAGGCAGTTGGTGGGTGTGCTACACCCTGGAGATTTCACTGTTATTTTTCCAAAGGGATGTAAGTCAATCTTCAGATAACTTTCGATTGTATACATTGTTAAGAGACACCATAGAATCAGGAAATCAAAAAGCTAGATAGAACTTCAAGAAAAATTCTAGCTGAGATATTGTTTATGTAGTAGGGTGAACATTTGCAAGAGTTGTCCGCAAAGTAATCTGGTGGCAATCCAAAGCTTTTCTCAGTCTTATGAAAAACTATGGATATTCTAGGACACATTCAGGAGGGTGACCTTCCTGTTCCTCTACCCAGCTCTCTCTGATTCAAGCATCTCTGAGGTCCCCATGCCTCCATTATTAATGATGTGGATCAGACTTGGCTATGAGTTGCAAATAGCAGAATCTACTCTAACTAGTTTAAGCCAAAAAGGAATGTATTCAGTGACTCCCAGAAGCTCTGCAAGGCCAGAGAATCAAGCTTGGAGGCTGTATAACAGCAACAAGGCAGACCCACAGCTACTGGTGGTGCTGGGCACATCACTGACACAGACAATAGGGGACAGTGTGACAGCCACCCACCCCCAACCCCTCACTGCTCTGTAGCTTCTGCAAGCCCCGTATGTCTCTTCAGTACCCTCTGCAGAATGGTCTCTGCACACTGCCATCTTTTACACAACCTTCTCTTCTTAACGAGAGTCTAGTTCGTACCCCTCTGATCAGTGCACTCCATGTCACATGTCTGCCGTCTAGCTGTAAGGCAGATGGGAATGTAGATTTCTGGCTTTTTTTTGGGGATGTGCAGACACATCAGGGAAAAATTTCCCTGACATATAAGAGTTTTCAGAAGGTTCTGGAAACCCACAAATCATGACCAATGCCATTATCAGTCATACTCCCAGCACAGGTATTGGCACAGGTATTGTAGCTCAGCTCTTGACCACAGTAACATCACTTCCCATTTCCAGGCTAAAAATTGGCAAAGGAGCATAAGAAGAAGAAGAAGAAGAAAAAGCAGATTCAAATTTCCAACTGCCTGGTTGAGAAACACAAAGAAGGGAGCTAATGATCGGTACAGAAAAGTCATGATATAAATTCCAGATGTTATTCCAGAAAAAGGTGTTTTTGGCATGAACTTGTAATTCTAATGTAATAAAAACCATTTCATTTTAGAAGAAACAGTGTCTAGTTTTCCACATATGTGCGTGTGTATCAAAGTATGATTCTCAAATGTTAAAAGCATAATTCTCATGAGCTGGATGGTAAGCATTTGTCAAATCTATTTCATTACTAATGGAACTAATAGGATGGCAAAGTTGATTCAAAGTAGGGTATAAGAACAAGGATTCCATGCAGTCAATCAAAAAGAAGAAATGCTGCCATTCAATTGCTGAGTTAGCTACAATCACTTCAATATCTTAATGGTCAATAACGTTATAATTTGGGGATTATCTTTAGTGCCATCAGAAAAGAAAAACCTTCTACTTTATAAGTTTCCTATATCTTAACCTCTAATAATGTTATAATTTGGGGATTATCTTTAGTGCCATCAGAAAAGAAAAACATTCTACTTTATAAGTTTCCTATATCTTAACCTCTAACTTTTCAGAATTATAAAATGTCTGGGCCCTAACAATGGTAAATAGGAAGTCAAACAAAGTCACATCTCACGAGGGACTCAGGTCCCACCACATGGACTTGTTAGACTGCCCTACACCTTGACACTATGTGTCTCAATCATCTTTATACCTCATTTTCAAGTTTTCAATATTTTTTAAACATATATGAGCTTTCCCCCATACCTCAAAGATAAATATATTGGTTTGACTGGGGCTTTTTCCCACTTAACACTTGTTCACTCACTCATTTATCCAGCAAACATTGATTGGGCTTCCGTTGTGTGTCAAGAACTCATGTAGACAAAAATAAATTAGACATAATTCTAACCCAAAGAAACAAAAACCTGAAGTTAATTCTTACAAAGTTCAATAACGGAGTTGTTAAAAATAATAACAAATTGCTGTGGGATGGAGGGGAGGAGGAAGCAGTTCTGCCTTCAGTTTGGAGGTCAGAGGTGCAAGTAAGTTAGGCAGGCAGCCTCAACGTTTCTTAAAAACCTACTAGGTGGGCCAGGTGTGGTGGCTCACGCCTGTAATGCCTGCACTTTGGGACACTGAGGCGGGTGGATCACTTGAGGCCAGGAGTTTGAGACCAGCCTGGGCAACATGATGAAACCCAATCTCCACTAAAAATACAAAAATTAGCCAGACATGATGGCACATGCCTGTAATCCCAGCTACTTAGGAGGCTGAAGCACGAGAATTGCTTGAACCCAGGAGGCGGAGGTTGCAGTGAGCGAGATCGAGCCACTGCACTATAGCCTGGGCGACAGAGTGAGACTTCATCTCAAATAATAATAATAATAATAACAATGCCTACTAAGTGCCAGACATATCCCAGGCTGTAAGAATCCCAGGATGTGTTGCTTGTGCACATGGGCTGGGGCAGGCCTCTGGTGCTGTAGACCGGCCAGTGCCCGTTCCCCACTCTTCTTCCCTGGACTTCAAGTTCCCCTCGAGGATCCCATGCCCGCTTGGTCACCATCTCAGTGGAATGGATGACCAAGGTGCTCTGCCAGAGAGTGAGCGTGGGGCCCAAGCCCACACTTCCTTCCTGGGAAATTTTACCTTGAGAGGACTGATACAAGAAACAAGAGTGAGTAGGCCCTCACCCCAAAATGTATGCCTCAAAGAGATTTCTCAGACTTGACCCAGGTCTAGTCCTTCTGTCACCTGGTCCCTTAGCCCCTCTGTGTTCTCCGAGTTACCCCACATCCATCCATAGATCCCTGTTTTGGTAAGGCTGACCAAAGCTAGCTTCCATTGCTTGCAGCCAAAGGATCCTGGCTGGTGAATGCAGCAGCTGGAGGAATGTGCCAAGGAAGGGAGGTGGGTGGCCTTGCAGAAGATCCAATACCAGCAACCCCCACCCTGTCTACCCCTCTCCCCCATCCAATATGTTCACAGTCTTTACCATGGGATGGGACCACGGCATGACTCTTTTGACAGACTGACAAATCCCAGGTAGGGGAATTCACCTTCTCAGCCCCAAAGTCACAGTTTTCAGCCCCTTTTGGCTACCAGGCATCATGCCAGGAACAGAGGATGTAATTCCTGCCCTTGAGGAACTTCTGTAAATGATTTAAAAACACTTGCAGGATGGACCCGAATTTATCCACATGAACTTGATGAGAAAATGCTCCTATCATGTGCATTTCACACCTGATAGGATTTGGATGTTTGTTCCCTCCAAATCTCATGGTAAAATGTGATCCCCAGTGTTGGAGGTGGGGCCTGGTGGGAGCTGTTTGGATCACAGAGGCGAATCACTCACGAAATGGCTTGGTGTCCTCCCACGGTAATGAGTTCTCTTACAATCTGGTTGTTAAAAAGAGTCTGGAACCTCCCCAATCCCTGCTGTCTTGCTCCCTCTCTCACCATGTGATACCCAGACTCCCCTTCACCTTCCACCATGAGTAAAAGCTTCCTGAGGCCTCACAAGAAGCAGACGCTGGTGCCGTGCTTCTTGTTCTTCTTGTACAGTCTGCAAAACTGCGAGCCAAATAAACCTCTTTTCTGCATAAATTACTCAATCTCGGGTATTCCTTTACAGAAACATAAAGCAGATGAATACAACATTGAAAGGAGAGAACTGAACTGACTTGTGGAAGCCCTAGCTTCCTCTGGAGCTCAGTTTCACTGGGGGAAGGAGCTGCCCTTGCTGTGAGGCAGGCATCGTGATTCTGTCAACATGGCAGACCAAGCCCAGTGCTTGAAATGTGTGGAGAGTTTGTATCGTCAGCATACAAGAGACCCAACTGAGTTGACTTTCTTACTTCCCCCAGCATTAACTGGAAATTCCAGCCCTTCAAACAAAAATGGCAGGCCATCTGTGGTTTAATATTTGAGCTGCTTTCTGTCTCTCAGCTATTAGAATTTTTGCCTGGGAGATTTAGAGATGGAAGCCCCTCATAATTGGGTCAAGAAGACAGTGGCAAGGGAATGAAGAGAAGGCTTAGCCTCTCCCTCCATTCTTGTCCTGGAAGGTTTGTAGGAAAAGGAAGCATTTCTGCAATATCCACTCTCGATAGCACCTGTTCTTGGTGGGCAGCGGATTGCCAGGGTGACTTCTCAACAACTTTTATTCTAAAATTAAAACAAAAGCATAATTTTCCAAAGACATCCGGTAGCACGGGCCATGCGGCTGCATCTGATCCATTTCCCTGGCAGGAAGTACGTGGCAGCGCAGGAGGGAGCCCTCGGCGCTGGTGTTCAGCATGGCTGCGTTGGTTTTATTAGTTTGTATTTTGTATTTGGAAAAATACAGAACATTTGGCCAAGGATCTGTCTTTATTGAATGGCCCCGCATACCGTGGTCAACACATCAAGCTGGCATCTATTCCAAAACACACCATGAGGAAAAGCAGAGATATGACGTCTCTTATCTTCCTGAGCGGTACAAGCCATGTGACAAGCAAACGGGTGGGTTTGATGGAGTGTAAGACAGCTTGTCATCCAACAGCTAAGTGGCCTTGTTTCCTTTCCCTGGGATAATATTGGATTTCATACCGATAGCATCAACAAGAGAAAGGCTCGTACCTAACAGCTAATTTCTGAAGAACATATGTTTCTGCTCAATTTAGGCACCTTTATGGCCCCTTGTGACATTGCAATACTTTCTGCTGCAAAACAGACCTCATTCGACTCATCTGTCTTACATCTAATTCAAGTCAAAACCAGTAAAGCGAGCCAACTCCTGGCCTATTTGTAATTCTTCCACAAATTATTGTCGCTGATTCTCTCGTGCTACAATTTTTTTTCAGGAACCAGCAGCTGAAAAAACAAATGCTGATCAAATTGCAGATCTCATTTGCTTTTCTGTATTATTCTCTTAAAAGAGGAAAGTCACAAATTGGGATCCTAATGGGACGACAAGTCTCATCTCTATAGATACTGTATTATTATTTTTATTTTTTAAAAATCACAAACCCGGAGCACCTGTCTACCTTTAACTCCGTAAACACAAAGCGAATCCTTTGGCAATCTGCACACTTCTCGATAAACACAATACACTCCCACAGCTCAGCATTCAGGGTGCTCAGACCAGAAAGCTTAGAGTCAACCTGTATCGGGTTTTATTGTTCTCCTTCAAACCATTTTACAAAAACATCCCATCCATTTTACAACCACTTCAACCACACTTCAACCACTTCTGTCGCCACAACTGCTACTGTCATGGTCCATCACTATTGAAAAGGAAACCGTCTCCTCTCTGATTTCCCAGAGTCTGCACTTGCCCCAGCTGCTCCCCTATCCTATTCTGAGCACAATGGTCAGAGAAATCTTTCTACCTACAAGCCACAGGCAAGATTCCAAGATGGCCCCATGATTCCTCCTTCCCTCCTTTAGAGTCTGGGCAGAAACGAAATCTGATGGGATATCGTGCCATGGATTAGGTTGCTAACCGACTGAGTTTGAGTTGATCAAAGGTGAAAGAGTCTGGATGAGCCTGACCTAATCAGGCACATTATTGAAAGAAGCTGAGATCTTTGGGAAGGAACGATGGAGGGGACCATGTGGTGAGGGCCTGGTAGCAACAGCCAGAGGCTGAGTGTGGTGATGAGCTGACAGCTAGAAAGACACAGGGTCTTTGGCCCTTCAGCGCCAAGGAAACTGATTCTGTCCAACAACCCGGGGGAGTTTGGAAGTGGATCTTTCCCAAGTGGAGCCCCTAGATGAGGATGCAACCAACTAACATGCGGATTTCAGGCTTGTGGGGACCTGAGCAGAGAGCCAGCTCTAACATGCTTGACTCCTTTACCCACAAAAACCACACAGTAATAAACCTGTGTCATGTTCAACTACTAAGATTGTGGTCATGTATTACACAGCAATAGAAAATGAAAATAATATTTCTTCCCTCTGTTCAAAACCCCTCAAAGTCCTCCTGAGTCACTAAGATAAAACCCAGATCCTCACAGAGGCCCATGAGGCTTTGTGGGTGTCTGGCCTCCCTGCCTCTCTGGCTTCTCTGTCCATGCATCTCCCTCCACTCTCCTGTGGCCATACTGGTCCCTCGCTGCTGCTGGAACATGCTCCTGCCTCAGGGCCTTTGCACTTGCTTTTCCCTCTGCCTTTCCCCAAGATATTAGCCTGTCTCCCACCTTTGTGGCCTTCAGGTCTCTGCTCCATGACAGCGTTCTCTGAGGATCCCCACTTCCACCCAACCCCCTTCCTGGCTTCATTTTCCCGCTCAGCATCAGCCTCCTCCTGGTATACACAAGACACATTTTGTCTTTTTTTTTTTTTTTTTGAGATGGAGTCTCACTCAGTCGCCCAGGCTGGAGTGCAGTGGCGCAATCTCAGCTCACTGCAAGCTCCGCCTCCCGGATTTAGGCCATTCTCCTGCCTCAGCCTCCTGAGTAGCTGGGACTACAGGCGCCTGCCACCACGCCCGGCTAATTTTTAGTAGAGACGGGGTTTCACTATGTTAGCCAGGATGGTCTCGATCTCCTGACCTCATGATCCGCCCATCTCGGCCTCCCAAAGTGCTGGGATTACAGGCATGAGCCACTGTGCCTGGCCACATTTTGTCTTTTTATTGATTGTCCTTGACCAGAGCATGAGCTCCATAGCATCAGAACCTTGGTTTTGGATCCCCCGCTTTAGACTTTGAGTGAAAAACAGTGCCTGGCACATTGCAGACACTCAGTAACCTCTTGAATGAATGAATGAATGAATGAGGGGTTAGTTGGAAAACCAAGCAAAACAGAGGGTTCCTTGGAGCCTTAAATGCCAAGGGAAATGCGGCATGTGAACCTCAGGGTGTCTCTATACAGAAAACACCAAAACCACAGAGTTTCATGAGACTGTGTCGTTAGCACCTCCCAATCTTTGTGCTTTTTAAAGAAACCAATGAAACACAGTTTCCACCTTGGCATGTGCTTTTTATTGTTTTGTTTTGAGATGGAGTTTCACTCTGTTGCCCAGACTGGAGTGCAGTGGCATGATCTCAGCTCACTGCAACCTCCACCTCCCGGGTTCAAGCAATTCTCGTGCCTCAGCTTCCCGAGTACCTGGAACTACAAGTGGGTCCCACTACACCCAGCTAATTTTTTGTATTTAGTAGAGATGGGGTTTCACCATGTTGCCTAGGTTGTTCTTGAACTCCTGAGCTCAGGAAATCCACACTTCAGCCTCCCAAAGTGCTAGAATTACAGGCGTGAGCCACCGCGCCCGGCCTTGGTGTGTGGATTTTTAATCAGCCTTTCTTTGCCTGCTCAGCAGCTACTGGAGCTCCTGGGTCCCCCAGATGCCCGACTAGTCATGGAGCCCTTTTCCCTTTGGAGAAAATGAGGCTGACATGAGCAGTTGCTGTGCTGCCTTTGTCAGTCAGGACCAAGACACACAGCACCAAATGTCAGCCAAAGATGAGATCCCCGCAACAAGGGGCTAATTGGTTGAAACATTTTGCATAATTGGAAGATGAGGTTAACAGCAATAAGGAAAATTCAGGTGGACGTCCAAGGGTTTATGAAGCAGACGCTGAAAAATAAATAGATCAGAGGGCGTCCAACTAGCCCCGCCTGACTCTGCTATTTCTCGGATAGTGATGGTGCCACAGAAAGGATGTGTGTTTGCTTAAAATCAAGGGCTGCAGAATTGGGTCAGGGACTTGGGTTGAAATCCAGCTGCCAGCTCTCCAGCTGTGTGACCTTGACAAGGCCCGCCCCCTGACCTTTCCCCAGTCTGTAAAGTGGAACAACATTCATAAGAAGCATGACTGCCTTAGGGGCTGCTGGAGGGTCCATAATCCACAGGAGACTAGACCACTTGGGGGTTTCCAGGCCACACACGCACAGGGCACTTTCTCACGCAGGGCTCTGCTGGCTGGATACTCACGTGCTCCAAGGAAGCCACTCGTCCACCCCATGGGGTGGGTACTGCCGCTCTCCTACTTTCCAGAGGAGGGAACCCGGCATGCAGAGGGAGCCTCTTGCCCACAGCACACAGCAAAAGCCCCAGCGTTCTGAGCTCAGGGGCCGGCCCCATCCCACTGACAGGTTTGCTTCTATGAAAGGATCATTTTCCCTCCCACTGTTGACTTGTTTGATCATCAGTCCCTGATGTCTGGGCCATTCCTTGAGCCCTAAATCTGAGGAGTCTGAAAGGTTGATGCCCAGGCAGCTTGGGGGTGCCAAGAAGACCTAGTTTCCTGACATCCCACCCCAGACCCAGGGTGGGGTGAACGGCCGTCTAAGGAGCCAGTGTCAGCCAAAGCAAAGGCACCGTGGAGGCCATACTAGGGGTCATTGCTCAGTGACAATGTCACATGATGCAAAATTCATGGGATAATGGAAAAGAAATTTTCTGCAGGTCATGAGAGGTCAGCTTTTCCTGAAAACCCAAATGCATAGAGAGGAAGAAGGTGGGGACAAAGCACAAGCAGCACTTTTTAAACGAGACGAAGAAAGAGAAAAATATTTATGTCACTTGTTCCTGGAAGAGTTCATGAAATTACAGAAATTTTTAAATCCCCAAAATGGATCTTGGACAACTGCGCCCCTCCCAGGTTTAACTCCATGGTGAGAGGCTGGCAGAAGGCTCTCCCAGTTACAGGATCCGGCACCAGCCTGTCCTCAGTGAGACCTGCAGGGTTCGGGAGAATTCACCTTAGCCCTTTGCTGAACCCCTGAGTCTCGGCTGCTTCCAATGCTGCAGACACAGGCACCTCAGAAGATCCCTGGCATGAGGAGTTGCCTCCTTCAGGAAATGCCCTCACTTTCAGAGTCTGGTCATGCCACAGGTAGGTTTATGAACAAGATGGTTTGAACAAGAGAAGTCAGTGTTCTTGTCCTAGAATTTTTTTTTTTTTTTTTTTTTGAGACAGATTCTTACTCTGTTGCCCAGGCTGGAGTGCAGTGGCACAGTTTTGGCTCACTGCAGCCTCCACCTCCCAGGTTCAAGCAATTCTCCTGCCTCAGCCTCCCAAGTAGCTGGGGTTACAGGTGTCTGCCACCATGCCCTGCTAATTTTTGTATTTTTAGTAGAGACAGGGTTTTGCCACGTTGGCCAGGCTGGCCTCGAACTCCTGACCGCAGGTGATGCACTCGCCTTGGCCTCCCAAAGTGCTGGGATTGCAGGCATGAGCCACCACTCCCAGCTTGTCCTAGAACTTTTATCCTAGTTTAAAGCTTATGCTATCCTTTTATGTAGGTTATTAATAATTATCACTAATATTAATAATAAAATAGAATTATTAAGGATGATAATCATTTCATTATAATTAATACCTAGATACTAATACATTAATAATAACATAATTACTTTAATTCTTTACAAAATCGTGCAAAATAGCTCTCACAAACTACATTTAGTTTGATGTAGTTTGTAGGAGGATGTCAAGGAATTCTTACAACTCTACCTTATTGTAGATGAAAAAATAAAACTGGGCACAGAGAGGGGAAGTGACTTGCCTGAGGACACACAGCAAGTAAGGGACTGAGCTGAAGCCTGGGCCTGGCTCCTCTCCTATGTCCAGGCTGGCTACTGGTGGGAAGAGGAGCACTGGAATGGGAGTCAGGGGCTCTACATTCTCCCTGGCTTCCTCAACTAGCCCTGGGGCCTTGGGTAGGTCACTCCTTCTCAGGCCTGAGTTGTACCACTGTTGACATGCAAGCAAATGAATCATGGAGCAACATAATGCCCCAGGATCTTTTTATTTCTGTTATTCTGAGACATCAACAGCTTGGCCTCCAGCTCTCTTTGGTGATTTCTCCAGCTCACCCTCCATTCTCCCCACTCCCACACCTAAGGAATCTTTAAGAGTAATTTTATTCTACCTTTGGTAAGACAATTGCAGACAATAACTAATGCATTCTCCCCATATAATAGAGGAACTTTTTAATTATTTAAATATTTTAAAAGATCAAAACTCTATAAACAGGAGCAAAGTCTCCCCTCATCATCTCCTTCCTGGGCCTGACCCCACTCCTTAACTGCCCATGGTGTTGATATCAGTGTGCCGATGTCCAGACCTGATTCCCCAGTTCTACCTATTTGTGTGCCTATAAAGACAAGATCATATTTTTGTATGCACATGTTTCTATAGATGGCTTCTTACATCACATATGGTCTAGCATCTTGCTTTTTCCCCCTCAACCATATGCACTACAGACCTGTCAGCCTTGCTGCATACAGATACCTCATCCCTTATACCTGCTGTGGTCTGTATGTGTCTATGTCTGGAGCTAACCCCCATGTATTAGTTCGTTCTCACACTGCTATAAAGGCATACCTGATACAGGGTAATTTATAAAGAAAACAGGTTTAATCAGCTCAAGGTTCTGTGGGCTGTACAGGCTCCTGCTTCTGGAGAGGCCTCAGGAAACTCACAATCATGGCAGAAGGCAGAGGGGAAGCAGGCATATCTTCACATGGCCAGCAGGAGAGACAGAGTAAGGAGGTGCTACACACTTTTAAACAAGCAGATCTCAGGAGAGCTCTATCACAAGAACAGCAAGGGGTAAGTCTGTCCCCATGATTCAATCACCTCCCACCAGGCCCCTCCTCCAACATTGAGGATTACAATTTGACATGAGATTTGGATGGGAACACAGAGCCAAATCATATTACCCTAGTTCATATCCCCTTTCCCCTAAGGATGGACACTTAGGCTGTGAGTGGCCATGAGCACGTTTGTGAACTAGTTCCAATTCTCTGCCCTCTGGGCAGGTGGCAGTGCAGCTGCCCTTCTCTGCCCTGCACTGAAGGTAGTCATGATCTTGGGACTTAATATTGAGCAATGAAGTGAAAGCACAAGTCCTATGTGTCACTTCCAGGCAGAAGCTTAAGAGGCAGTCCCTGATTTTCCAGGTGCCCTTTGTCCTGCCTGGGCTGTCACAGGAGCATGAAGAGAAAGTCACCCTCTATGGGATCCCTGAGTGGGCATGACGTAGAGCAGAAGCCCCACCTACCTGAGGCACAGGCAGCATGAGTGAAAAACAACATTAGGGCCAGGTGCGCTGGTTCACGCCTGTAATCCCAGCACTTTGGGAGGTCGAGGTTGGCGGATCACGAGGTCAGGAGATTGAGACCATCCTGGCTAACACAGTGAAACCCCGTCTCTACTAAAAATACAAAAAATTAGTCGGGCGTGGTGGTAGGCACCTGTAGTCCCAGCTACTCGGGAGGCTGAGGCAGGAGAATGGCATGAACCCAGGAGGCGGAGCTTGCAGTGAGCCGAGATCGCACCACTGCACTCCAGCCTCGGTGACAGAGCGAGACTCCGTCTCAAAAAATAAAAAAAAATAAAAAACCTTAGCTGTTCAAGCCCCTGGTATTTCTGTGGTGCTTGTTTTTTTTTTGTTTGTTTTTTTGTTTGTTTGTTTTTATGAGATGGAGTCTCGCTCTGTTGCCAGGCTGGAGTGCAGTGGTGTGATCTCAGCTGACTTCAACCTCCACCTCTCGGGTTCAAGTGATTCTCCTGTCTCAGCCTCCAAAGTAGCTGGGACTACAGATGCGCACCACCACGCCCAGCTAATTTTGTATTTTTAGTAGAGACGAGGTTTCACCACGTTGGCCAGGATGGTCTCGATCTCTTCACCTCGTGATCCACCCGCCTCGGCCTCCTAAAGTGCTGGGATTACAGGCGTGAGCCACCTTGCCCGGTCATGGTGCTTATTACTGTGGCATAAGCTAGTCTGTTCTGATTGCTGTAAATTATTTTGGGGTGGACTGAATAATTGTGCCCCCAAAGCTCTTCACATCCTAATCCACAGAATCTGTGAATGTTATCTTACATGACAAAAGGGACTTTGCAGATACAATTAAGAATATTAAGATGGAAAGATTAACCTGGATTATCCACAAGGGCCTAATGTAATCTCAAGGATCCTTATCAGAGGGGGGAAGGTCTCTGAGGAATCACCACACTGCTTTTCACAACGGTTGAACTAATTTACACTCTCACTAACAGTGTATAAGGGTTCCTTTTTCTCTGAAACCCCACCAACCACTTGTTGTTTTTGACTTTTTAATAGTAGCCAGTCTGACTGATGTGAGATGATATCTCACTGTGGTTTTGATTTGCATCTCTCAAATGATCAGTGATATTGAGCTTCTTCTCATATGCTTCTTGGCCACATGTATTCTTTTTTTTTTTTTTTTTTTTTTGAGATGGAGTCTTGCTCTGTCCCCCAGGCTGGAGTGCAGTGGTGCAATCTCGGCTCACTGCAAGCTCTGCCTCCCGGGTTAACACCATTCTCCTGCCTCAGCCTCCCAAGCAGCTGGGACTACAGGCGCCCGCCACCATGCCCGACTAATTTTTTTTGTATTTTTAGTAGATACAGGTTTTCACCATGTTAGCCAGGGTGGTCTCGATCTCCTGACCTCGTGATCTGCCCGCCTCGGCCTCCCAAAGTGCTGGGATTCCAGGCGTGAGCCCCTGCGCCCGGCCAGCCGCATGTATTCTATGGCGGCATGTGTGTGTTCTGGGTATGTACCCAGAGGAATACACATCATTCTATCATAAAGACACACGCACTTGTATGTTCATTGCAGCACTATTCACGACAGCAAAGACATGGACCCATAAATGGTAGACTGGGTAATGAAAATGTGGTACATATACACCATGAAATACTATGCAGCCATAAAAAAGAACAAGATCATGTCCTCTGCAGGAACATGGATGGAGTTGGAGGCCATTATCCTCAGCAAACTAATGCAGGAACAGAAAACCAAATAACATGTTTTCACTTACAAGTGGAAGCTAAATGATGAGAACACACGGACACATAGAAACAGCAGACACTGGGGTCTATCAGAGGGTGGAGGGTTGGAGGAGGTGGAGGATCAGGAAAAAATAACTAATGGGTACTAGGCTTAATACCTGGACGATGAAATAATCCATACAACAAACCCCCATGACACATGTTTATCTATATTAAAAAACCTTCACATGTACCCCTGAACCTAAAATAAAAGTTTTTTGTTTGTTGTTGTTGTTGTTTTTTTTAGAGGAAGACCAAGCACTCCTGTGTCTCACTCCTGTAACATCAGCACTTTGGGGAGTCTGAGGCAGGCAAATCACTTCAGGCCAGGAGTTCAAGACCAACCTGGCCAACATGGCAAAACCCCATCTCCACTAAAAATACAAAAATTAGCTGGGCATGGTGGCATGCACCTGTAATCCCAGCTACTCAGGAGGCTGAGGCATAAGAATCTCTTGAACCGCGGAGGTGGAGGCTGCAGTGAGCCAATCTAGCATCACTGCACTCCAGCCTGAGCAACAGAGTGAGACTCTGCCTCAAAAACAAAAAAAAGGGGAGGAAGAGGGGACAGAGTCAGAAACAAGTGATGTGGCCACTGAAGTAGAGAGAGAGAGAGAGATTGGAAGATGCTCCATTGCTGCCTTTGAAGATGGAGGATAGGGCCGTGAGCTAAGGAATGGAGGTGGTCCTTGGAAGCTAGAAAAGGCAAGGAAATGGATTCTCCCCAAGAGCAGCCTTGTCAACCCATTTCAGACTCCAGAACTGTAAGAGAATAAATGGGTGTTGTTTTAAGACATGAAGTTTATGATGACTTGTTACAGCAAGAATAAGAAACTAATACATCTTCCAAATTTTTGTAAAACAAACTATGTTCAATGAACATCCTTCCAAATCTCTTGGCTATATATGAGTTTCCCAAATTAGATTTTTAAACGAAGGATGTATCCTCTAAAAGTGTGTGTTCTTTTTTAAGAATTAAAATGAACTTCCTGCTAAAGAAAATTATATTCGAAATTTCTGAAATATCTGAGGTTAAATACAGAATACTACTTAATAACCCATCACTCCCTGTTTAATATGAAGCTCCAGGTAATTGGCATCCATTCTCCCCATCTGATAGTTTTATTGAATTAGGCACAGTCATAGTTTGTGGTTAGGCTGGGGATGGTGAATTTTGTTTCTTGGCCTGAAAGCACTCACAGAGAACCTCTTGCTGAGAAGAGACAAATTTGGAGTCCTCTTCTCCTGCCCCCTTCCCTGTATTTATTTGCCGTGATCATACATGTGCACCCTCTATTGCCTGTAGATAGGCAGCTGCAGAAAATGGCAGGACAATCACCTTACAGGGTATGCCCTGGTCTCCGAACCCCAGTGTCATTTTGCATTTTGCTCCCCTGTATTTAGCCCAGGAGCGGGTTAGGGAAAGTCACAAACTGCCAGTGGAATGAAATCTTCAACCTTCCCAACCTTTGTCCAGACCTGTCTCCTATTTCCCGCATTTATGGCTAAAACTTGTTTTCTTTTTATTTTTCTCCCTGGGAACCCTGAGATGGGGCAGGCCTATGGACTAGGCAGGATTCTTAATGGCTGGTTTGATTGATCAGGACTCAGCTGTTCTCTCATTTTCGTATACAAAGGTTACCTAGCTCCAGAAACAATCAATGGATCACTAATGTATGCAGGCATGTTCTCACCCGCTTTCAGGCTACAGGACATTTTATAGACAGACTGCCAAGTCATTTTAAAGCTGTGAGCACTCAAAATGTTTTTATAGCTGAGCCCATGCTGGAACGCACTGATTTCAAGGCTTCGCGTGGCTCTGATTCTTTATAAGCTGCTAATGGGTACGTGGGGAGAGAAAAGTCAGATTGGAAAGCTTGCATTTAGGATGGTGAAGTAGAATGCCCGTAGACGATGGAGAGATGTCATTATGCTTCACAATGACATCTACCTCTACAGAGTATCTAAAGAGGTAAAGGCTAGAGGTGAGACTTTGAAAGATACCTGTGGCTTTACTGGGCACTGAACTTGGCCCACAGTGACACTGGTCTAAACTGAGGCTCCCTGAATTCTCACCTAAAAGACACTGATTTCCAGAGAGGCAAATGGCATGGGTCGGGGAAGGTGAGAACAAGGCAAGTGCAGAGGAAAAGGAAAAGATCTCATTAAAAAGTCCTTTTCACCATTCACTACTGAGAGGATAATAGTGATGGAGAAGAAGTTACTAAAAGTCAGCATTAGCCAGAAACTCATGCTCTGAAATTGACAAGACCACCAATAATGATTATTCCACATACATGTGGCTTCTCTAGTGCAAATTTCATAATTTGAGTTTCTGGCATTCATTGCCCCATCTTCTGGTAACCAGACCCTGGTAACTAAGCAGTCACTCTCCTGTTGCACATCACCGGGTTCAGGATGAGCTCCAGGTTTGGATCTAAGGGTAGAAAATGTGACCAGGTCTGGCCAATTAGCTGGTAAATCCCTCTGACCTGGAAGTGATTCAGGATGAGCATGTGACAGGAATTAATCCAAGCAGAGTGAGCCCTGGCTCTGGAGCAGGAGTGACAGGGAGAGATGCTCCCTGGGTCAGGCTCTGCTGGATGTCCACCCAACAGCTCCCCACCCCTTAGTTCCCCAATCCAGAGGCTGAGAGTGCCACTTCCTTGCTTTCCCATCCTCCTTTGCAGGGAAGGCAGAATCACATGAATCAGTCCAGCCAGTGGACTCTGAGGGAGTGTCTGTTGGGATGTAGGGTGGGGAGGTGGAGGGTTCTGGGGAGGATTTGACCTGTCTGATAAAAGAGAGATGTGCCTGACAAAAGGCTTGCTTTCCTACCTTCATTGGACGCTGTTGTGTGAACACAGAAAGTGGCAGCCATTTTTGGGCTATACCAAAATGAATCACGGAATTACAAAGAAATCTCCCTAGAGCCTTAGGTTTTGAGTTACTGAGTCATTGTCTGAGCTAACTACCTTCAGGCTTCTTGTTATGTGTGGGGTGGGGTGGGGAAAGGGGGAACTAAGCCACTTTTTAGACTGAGGTTCTATTATTCTGCTCAAATCATTTTAAGTGGACTTAAAACATAAATGGTTCTGGAGCTACTAGAAGCCATCTTACCTCCTGCAGAGCCCAAGAATGACTCTGTCATGGAGGAGAATGGAGCTGAAATAAACAATCCTGGTGGCCTGTTTAATCCCCTGAACCCACCTAAGTCTCACTTCTGAGTTTTTCAGTTGTATAAATCAATGCATTTTACTTTTGCTTAAATCAGTTAAGGGTGTCTTTCTCTTGCAGTTGACTACATTAAACTTTAAAACTTTTGCATAACAAAGGATGTCGTTAAAAATTTAAAGATGTTCTCTACAGTAATATTTATAACAGCAAAAGTAGATGAATGAATGAATGAATATATAAGCAAATGAAAAATACTTAGGTGTCTATAACACAATGGTTAAATAATATATGGTGCACCCATACCGTGTGTGACTATGCAGGCATTTAAAGGAATAAGGTGGGTCAGTGTGCACTGGCAGAGGGCTATATCCCAGACATCTATTACATGAAAAAGGGAGGTGAAGAATAATATTTATAGGCCAAGCACGGTGGCTCATGCCTGTAATCCCAGCACTTTCAGAGGCTGAGGCAGGCAATCACTTGAGGTCAGGAGTTCGAGAGCAACCTGGCCAACATAGTGAAACCTAGTCTCTACTAAAAATACAAAAATTAGCTGGGTGTGGTGGTGTGCGCCTGTAATCCCAGCTACTAGGGAGGCTGAGGCAGAAGAATTGCTTGAGCCCAGAAGGCAGAGGTTGCAGTGAGCCAAGATCACACCATTGCACTCCAGCCTGAGTGACAAAGCGAGTCTCCATCTCAAAAAAAAAAAAGAAAGAAAAAATACATTTATCTGTATGTATGAATAACTGACATATATGCACTTTGCATGCCCACATTTATACAGCTACATGCATAGAAAGTAATCTAGAAGAACATAGGCTACTTATATGAAATAATACTGAGTAGGGAAGTGAAATTGTGGGAAAGGAGGATGCTTTTATCCCATACACTTCCAAATTGTTTCAATTTTGATAAAAGTCTATTTTTTGTATTCATTGTGAGATTAAAAATAAAATTAAGATTTGAAAAATATATAAAATAGTTGTGATGCTCTAAATGGGCTCTACTTAATACAAAACATTTCCTAATAAAGAAAGAAGAAGAGAGACGATAAGCAGCGTGGACAGGTGGACATGCAGCCTGGAAGCTGGAACGTTCTCCTTGGCTTTCCACCTTGGTCCTTCAGTCTCCATGACTAAAGCCTGAGAACCAGCTAAGAATGCGCTCCCAGCCAGCATATTGGGAGCACCCCTTGACCCCAGGGGGCCAGCCCTCTGACACAAGTGGGACCCAGTCTCTGCCCCCTGCCAACCAAGCTCTGGCACCTTAGAGCAGCTCTCCAGGCCCCAAGCTGAACATGGCTGCAGGAGGGCTTTTTCGTTGAGCCCCTGTGGCCCTCGTGGCAGTTCCATCCAGCCCAGTTCCTCGGAGACAGCCTTTAAAGGTATCAGTTCCAACCTCTAGGGTGACGAAGAGAAGTGAATCTCCATCATTTCATGTTTCCCTCATACATGAGAAACCAGCAGTTGGGGTAGCCTGCTTCGTGTGTATAAAGCTGCCACTCAAAACAGTATAGGCCGGGCACAGTGGCTCACACCTTTAATCCCAGCACTTTAGGAGGCTGAGGTGGGAGGATCATCCAAGCCCAGAAGTTTGAGACCAGCCTGGGCAACACAGGGAGATCTATTATTCTTAATGAGAGTGGCCATGCTGTACATTAGGTCTCTGGAAATGTGTACCCTTTGACTGTCTCCCCATTATTAATGTACTTCTTTTTTTTTTATTTTTTGAGATGGAGTTTCGCTCTTGTTGCCCAGGCTGGAGTGCAGTGGTGCAATCTCGGCTCACTGCAACCTCTGCCTCCCAGGTTCGAGCGATTCTCCTGTCTCAGCCTCCAGAGTAGCTGGGATTACAGGCATGTGCCATCACACCCAGCTAATTTTGTATTTTTAGTAGAGACGGGGTTTCTCCATGCTGGTCAAGCTGGTCTCGAACTCCCGACCTCAGGTGATCTGCCCACCTTGGCCTCCCAAAGTGCTGGGATTACAGGCATTAGCCACCGCACCTAGCCTATTTTTTTTTTTTTTTTTTTTTGAGACAGGGTCTTGTTGTGTTGCCCAGGCTGGAGTGCAGTGGCATGATCTTAACTCACTTCAGCCTCAACCTCCTGGGCGCAAGTGATTCTCCCAACTCAGCCTCCTGAGTAGCTGGGGCTACAGGCACGTGCCACCACAGCCAGCTAACCACCACACACGTGCCACCACACCCACCCATCTCTAAAAAAAAAAAAAAAATTTGTTTTGAAATAAAACAACAAAAATAATAAATGAAAATTTTTTAAAAAAGAAAAAAACAGCACAAAACCCCAAACAAGTCAGCAAGAGTCTCACAATGTGCTCGTATTCTAGAATAATAATGTTCACAGTGACCGCAATAGCAGGCACTTCCTTAACACCTGCTCTGTCGGAGGAGAAGCGTGTTCTGTCCTGAGCCTCGGCTGTGCTGAGCTCCTGTTGTGTTCCAGGCAACAGAGTCTCTCTTGGGCACGGACTGGCATCATGCTGCAGGACAGATGGATGTGAGGGGAATGGTGAGGCCCTCCAGGGCCTTGTGGATTCTTGTAACATCACTGGCTTTCACTCCATGGGAGGTCACAAGCCACAGGCTGCTGGGAGTTGAGGAGTGGCAGAGGTGACTCCACTGTTGGCAGACCCTCCGGGCTCCGTGGGGAATAGACCATCTGCAAGGCAGTCTGCAGCCAAGGATGAGCAAGGAGACCCAGGAAGAGGCACCCGCAAGAATCCAACGGGAGATGATGGCAGTTAGGGCCGCAGCGGGAGAGGTGGCATGCTAAGAGGTGAGCTCAGTGAAACCGACAGGATTTGCTACCAGGTTGGGTGTGGGAAGGACAGAGAGAAGTGTGAGGGCTGACTCTGGCTCAGAGGCATCTATTTACATATGAAATCAACACCAAAAATACATATTCTTTCCAATTTAATTATAATATTTATCAAAGTCATACAGGGTAATAGGATTATATGGCTGATAATGAAAAGCTGCAGTTTCCCACCCCAACCCCCACTACTGCTCTCCAGGAACAACCATTTTCAGCAATTTTAGCATGTCTACAAGTATCAACTCACTTCCGAGTAATATGTTTGGGTTGCTATTTGCTCATTTTTCTAGTTATTACCTACTGTCTACTGGCTATGAAGCAAAAATCATGAGGATTCGTTCTCAGACCAGAGCCCCTCACACATTCCCCTTTACCCATCTTCCTGGGAGAGCCATATTGAGCCTTCACATACGTAAGAAATATAGAGGAGCCTGGGCAGCATGGACCCCGTCTCTACAAAAAATAAAAATTAGCTGGGTGTGGTGGCACTTGCCTGTAGTCCCAGCTACTCGGGAGTCTGAGTTGGGAGGATCGCTTGTGCCCGGGAGGTAGAGGCTGCAGTGAGCTGAGATCACACCACTGCACTCCAGCCTGGGCAATAGAGCAAGACCCTGTCGAAAGGAAGGAAAGGAAAGGAAGGGAAAGGGAAAGGGAAACAAAGAAAGAAATACATTAAAAATGGGGAGACAGTCAAAAGGGTACACATTTTCAGAGACCTAATGTACAGCATGGTGACTGTCATTAAGAATAATATACTGTATATTTATACTCAATATTGTACATGTGAAATTTTCTAGGAGAATAGATCTTTTTATACTCAATATTGTACACGTGAAATTTTCTAGGAGAATAGATCTTAAGTATTCTTACCACACAAAAAAAGGCAACTATGTCAGGTGACAGATATGTTCATTAGTTTGATTGTAGTATTCATCTCACAACATATGCATACATCAAAACATTACTTTGCACACTTTAAATATATATAATTTTTATTTGTCAATCATACCTCCAGAAAGCTGGAGAAAGAGAAATGCTCAGTGTTAACACCACCATGGGTAAAAGCATCCACAACTGAGCCATGAGGTATAAAATTTAATCATCTTTCTTTTACACATTTCTTGTTCTGTTTCATTTTTGTTTTCTCGAAAATGAGTAATGACTTTGAACTTTTCCCACTTCCCTAGTTTTCTCCATAGCAGTTACTAATCCACCCCTAAATTCCCTGCCCTGACTCATCAATTCTAACAAATGTTTAGTAAGATGGTAACATAGGGGAAAGTGGCAAGGGCCAGAGTATTGAAGGGATTTATAGGAACGTTCTGTACTTTTCGCTTAATTTAAACTGTTCAAAACACAAAAACATTCTATCAACTTAAAAACAGAAAAAGACAAAAGGGAGAAGTCACCCAGTCACCCGTATCCTACCACACCTTTCTTTCTTTCTATTTTTTTTTTTTTTTTTTTTTTTTTTTTTTTGGTAGAGTTAAGCAAAGTTAGCATGGCCAGGTTCACCAACACCATTGCCTCCCTAGATTGGACCTTGGACCTTGGGCCATCATACTGGGTGCTCCCAAACCTGACAGGCTCCAGGAGAAACACAGACTCCTGGGCATGTCGCCTGGGCAGCTCGAGGCAGAGCAGACCTGCGCTCCCCAGTCCTCATGGCCCTCTGCCTGAGACGGCCCCTATCCAAGCAGCTTCGTGGATCTAGAAGCAGAGCCAGCCCTTCCTGGCTGCCACAAGAAGACCTTCCAACCACTTTCAGGGCTGGCATGAGCCCCCTCCCATCTTGGGATGTGATGTCCGTCTTACCTTCTATGGCTGAGGGCAGGGAGCCTCTGGGAGACCAGGAGCAGGAGGCCAGCCAGCTGCGTCAGCCTCTGAAACCACAGCCCCTCCCTGTGCAGCCCTCACTGCCTGTGTTCTGTGGCCAGCATGGCCTTGGCCCAGTGCACAGACAGACCTCGGGGAGTCAGGCATCCGGGACCAGACTGAGTCTCACAGACGCATATGCAGTGTCAGGCTCCATGTCCCAGCCAGGGGCCAGCCCTGTTTTTAACTTTCTTTGCTGGAGCTTCATAAATAAATAAACACAAGAGTGTGTGGACGGATCCTGCCCTGCTTTGGATTCCTAACCCCAGCTGGTCTGCTCCTCAGGTGCCAAGATCTGAATAATTAAGATGAGAGAAAACCTCTGACTCCTCTCATCTGCCATTTGCAGGAGGGCAGAGGTCCCTCCTAGAAGACAATTCTTTCACAATTTATTGCATTGCATTGATTTGTGTTTTTGTATCAGCCCCTTGCTAAGCTCCAAGCTCCACAACAACTAAAGCAGTCTGTGAACAGTTTATCCCTCGTCCCTATCCCTCCCATTCCACAGGCGAGGTCACTGTTTCTTCAGGAATGGTCTGAGTCTTATTAAAAATGCAGATTCCCAAATCCCACCCCTAAGCTACTGAAGTTGGGCTCAGAGAATTAAACATTTTTAAAAGCTCCTCAGGAGATTCACACACACATCTACCTTTGAAATATTTTGGAGTAGATGAGAAACAGACCTATTTATCTCTATGGATTAAAAATGAGACTGGTATTTCTGTTTATATTTAATGCAGTTATTCATACAATTTAGGTCTAGTTTCTTACTATTTGTTTTCGATTTGCATCACCTTTCTCTTTTTCTGCCTTATTTTTTCTTATCGAGTATTTTTATTATTCCATTTTGTCAATTCCAATTAGCTCATTCATATTAATCTCTTCATTATTCTTTCACTGTAATATTAGAGATTATAACATATCTCCTCCAGTCATTATGGTCTGCCCTAAATTAGAGTCTTGCCACTTCCTGGACAATGAGGAACCACAGAGCACTGCAACACCATTAAACTTGTTTCCTGGATAGACGCATCATCCCTGTCACATCATCTAATTCTACAGATACGGTAAGCCCCACGGGGCATTCTTGTTATTGTTTTGTGTACTCATTAAATTTACCAATGTATGAACCCTCTCTGTGGCTCTCCATTCTTTCTTGCGCATCTACACTTCCATTCAGAATCATTTTTCTTCTGCCCGAAGAACTCTCTTTGGAGTTCATTTTAGTGCAGATCTGCTGGCAATAAAGTCTCTTGATTTTTGCTTCTCTAAAAATGCCTTTATTTCATCTTCACTTTCAAAGCATATTTTTGATGGATATAAGATTGTAGATAGGCAGTTATGTTTTTTCAGCAGTTGAATCTATATCATTCTGT
The DNA here is from genome assembly GCF_028885655.2 of Pongo abelii. Classification (NCBI taxonomy): domain Eukaryota; kingdom Metazoa; phylum Chordata; class Mammalia; order Primates; family Hominidae; genus Pongo; species Pongo abelii. The sequence goes on along the minus strand of NC_072006.2, from coordinate 52,327,860 downwards.
TATCTTCCAGTTCCATCGATCTTATTGAGAAATTCGCCGTTTACTTATGATTTCTTCTTTGAAGGAAATGTATAGTTTTTCTCTGGCTGCGTTTAAGATGTTGCCTTTGTCTTTCACTCATGGCAGTTTTACTATGATGTGGTGAAGTGTATCTTTCCTTGTTTTTATTATGCTAGGAGTTCTTGAATCTTTGATTTCACATATTTCACTAGCTTTGGAAAATCCTCAGCTAATATATTTTCATATAGTGCTTCTGTAGAATTTGTTTTTGTTTTGTTTTTTTGAGACAGGATCTCATTCTGTCGCCCAGGTTGGAGTGCAGTGGCGTGATCTCGGCTCACTGCACCCCATGCCTCCCAGGTTCAAGTGATTCTTTTGCCTCAGCCTCCCGAGTAGCTGGGATTACAGATGCCTGCCACCACACTATGCTAATCTTTGTATTTTTCATAGAGATGGGGTTTCACCATGTTGCCCAGGCTGGCCTCAAACTCCTAGGCTCAAGCAATTCACCTACCTTGGCCGCCCAAAGTGCTGAGATTATAGGCATGAGTCCCGGCACCCAGCCTTAGAATTTCAATTACGTGTATTCAGATATTTCATCATATTCTATATTTTCTGATGCTCTTTTTTATATTTTCAAAGTTTTTATGCCATACCTCAGCCTGTAGATTTTCAACACACCTATCTCCTGCTTTGTCTAAATTGTTGATGTACCTATCACTTGTATTTTCAATTTTAGTTATTTTATTTTTCAGTTTGAGACTATTCATCTGATTCTGCTTTATAAATTCCATTTTTCTGATGAAATGCTCCAGCTTTTCATTTTTTAAATTAATATATCACTAATTGCTATTTCAAAGTTTGTATCTGATCATTTCAGTAACTAATCATCTGTGGGTCTTTTCTTGTTGTCTATTTTTTTTATTGCTTGGTTTTTGGTCATTTGCACTTGCTCCTGTTATTAATACTTCTGATGACTTTTTTTTATGACTTCTGGCTATTTTATTTGAAAAACTGAGTGTCTCTTGATATCTTTTCCCAGAGAGTAAATTCTTCTGTCAACCACGATGGTAGACACAGATTACCTTAATCAATCCAGGATTAAGGTAATTTAAGGCTGATTTTCTGTCTTTATAAGGCCTACTTTATTTTGGTTTGATCTTTCTTCTAGGGCAATTCCTTGGAGGCTTTCAACTGAAAGATTTGCATATTTTCCAGAACACCTGTTTGTTGAGCCTTAAACCCTAATTTTTGTTGTTACGGCATCATGATATTGATGAAAACTGCTTGGTTTCTTAGCTTTTGGGGGGCTGACTTTCAGCTTGGCTTCTGAGCATCTCATTCTGGATCAGCAAACACTGATACAGAAATTCAGACTCACTGTCAGGGGTCCCATTTTCTCTGACATCTCTGTCCCTCCAACCCTGGCTTTCTTGTCAGCTTGAATGTCAACTTTCGTCTCCCCAGATCTGTGAACTTGGCATACAACTCTGAGCCACCGCATTCTGCTTTCTCAACCCCTCTGCACTTACAAATTGGCTACTAGCTCAAGGAGATTCAAGGCTACCAGCTTCAAGGAGAATGTAGGGCTCACCTCGTTGCAGTTCACTTTTCCATGGGATTGTGGACCCTCAAGTCCTGGCAGCCTGGGTTGCTTTCTGATGCCTTCAAACAACTCCTAAATGCCTACCAGCACCAGGCAGGTAAGTCAAACAGTGAAGCAATCCAAGCATGATCAAGAGGGTACATTCAGTTATCAAAGATGAGCTATATTTGGCCATGGTGATGGGGAGACTCTGGGACTGGAGGATCTGAGGTAGACCAGGAGGAGAATGTTCCACCCTAAGGGCATGTTGGTAATAGCTGCCTGTGGCAAGATAGGAAGGCGGACTGAGTATTGAGAGAGCTCCATTATTTTAACATATAAGCTATGTTTGATGTTAAGAACACACACACTTAAGTTTCTGACAATTTCATTTTAAGCGTTGTGCCTCCAATAATAATAATAATAATAATAATAAAAAACAGTTTGGCACAGAAGTTTATAGCATAGGCTGTGGAGCCAGACCATCTGGGTTCAAATCCTGCCTTACTCCTGCCTAGCAGGTGACCCACAGTAAGGTATTTAACCCCTCTTGGTCAGAGTTTTCCCATCTTTAAAATGGGAATAATAAGAGTGCCTATCTCAAGGGGTATTGGGAAAACGAGACAAGTTAACATACATGAAACACACAGAACCCAAAATCATGAGTGCTAGGAAAGTGTTCACTAAACAAACGAATGAAACAGTTTGCCAGACAGAGCCCCTCTCTAGGCTGATTTCAGCCCACAGCCCACATGTTGAAGTCTCTGCCCTGGTCCAGCCCTCCTTACTCTATGGATGGGGCAAGAGGAGGTACAGAAAGAAAGAGGGGCCTGCTCAGGCATTTGCACAGCTTGTTAGTTGTAAAGCTGGCTCTAAGGCTGGAATTTTCTTTTCATACATTTTATCAATTAAATTGTGTGTTCTGTAAGTCAAGCAGCTAATTTCCCTTGAAGACAGAGGGGTCAAATCTTGCTCAAACTATAGATAATTCCCTAATTGCTATGTCTGCCCCAAATCCATTGTGATCATTAGCAGAGCCCCCTGTGCTCCGGCTGAGAGAGGAGAGGGAGGCTCAGGCTCATCATTGCTCATCTAAATGTTTAATAATGCTCCAATCTGCAGATCATTGGGGCAATCAAACCCAAATTAGCCTGATACTCAAAGCCACGAATAACAAGAGGAGTGAGAGGGATAAAGTTTCTTTAATGAAAATTTCATCAATGCAGATTTCTCATTGAATATTAAGGTTTTGGCTTGAAGACAGCATCAGAGTGGAGTCTGCTGTGACATTGACCTTTATCGCTCGGAGACACAGGTGCAAAGTCAGGCTGGTTTCGCTCTCTGAGTGACAGCACAGTGGATCATCCTGGCAGTTACAGTGAAGGAAGGTCCTGAGCCTGGGGTAAAGATGGCTCAGCCCTGTTCTTTTCAGGGAGTTTCTCTGCAGGTCCCGGCATCTCTCCCCACCAAGGCTGCCCTTCCCGGACCTCCCACTCCTCATTCAGGAGCTCCTCCCTTCTTCCAGCTGCGCAGCCCAAATCCTGGGAATCCTCCCTGATCCATGCATGCTGTCCTCTAACTACTGCTGTTCAATCCATCCGCAAGTACAGTCAGCCTGACCTCTGTGAAGACCTGCCCAGAGGCTCTGGTCATGACGGTGACAGCCAGCGCCCTTTCAGTGGCATGCAAGGTCACGCACAGATCCAGTTGTGTCCCCTCTGACCTCAGCCCCCAGTGTCCTCCTCTCCCATCTTCCTCCAGCCACATTGGTCCCTGCCCCTCAGACACGCTGCACACACCTTTCCAGGCCCACACTGGCTGTCCCTCTGCCTTGGACCATCTCTCCCAGAATCCATGAGACCCCCATTCTTTCAGCATCCTTGATGAAAGCGGCCTCCCTGAGTGCCTGCTTAGACTTCTGCCCATCCCCCTCTGTCCTGTCATCCTCTGCAACCTTCCTCCTGGGGGTCATCAGCACCTGGCTTCTGACTTCGCTATTGTTTGAAGTTCATCAGGTGCTCAGCAGCAAGGCTGGAGGAAACAGACATGAATAGCAAGGACCTGCCAATTTCTAACAATAAATTCACCAGGAGTAGTGTAGCACCTACTACGTGTCAGGACGGGTCTAGGTCCTGGGGACACACCAGAGGACAAAAGATCCAGAGTCCCTGCCCTTACCAGGCTGCCCCTCTGTGCACCCACAGACCCTGGACCTCCAGCAGGAGGGGGAGGAGCCTTGGCTGCCAGAACAGCTCTCAAGGAAGCCCTTTGGCAAAGGGGCGGTTGGAGTTGAATTCTAGAGAACAGAACAATCCACCCAAGTGAAGACTGATAAAGGGTGCACAGGGTTGGAGATTTCCGGAAACAGGGGGGAGGGCTTTGCCTCCAGCCAGTGTGACCGAGGAGGACACTATGAGATGGCAGGGCCCTGTTTTCAGCGAAGTCACACGCTGAGGTTCCAGTGGACATGAATTTGGCAGGGACGCTCTTCAGCTCAGGACAGCTTCCCCTTTCCCCAGATCAGCATCCAAGCACCCACTCTCACTCACCTTTGGAAAGACCTTCAGGCCCCGAGGGTGGTCAGTGAATGTTTCTGTTGGTGAATTACATTCTTGATGGTTTTGCCTTGGCTATGTCCTTGCCTACAGCTTCCCAGGAGTTGAAGGTCACATTTGGGGCTCACCCACCTTGAAGCCCCCTCTTCCCTTCTCATCCTCAGGGAAGCTTTCTGTTTCTCTATTAACCCAAACACCCACTTTGTCTCTACTGAATGACGTTGTCTTAGTTGTTTGCATTTTGAAAAATTTGTGCCTTTTGTCCCTATTTTCCTAGGCAATGAGTCAAAGGGCAGGAGAAGCCCCTTCACCCTCCAGCCACACATCACCATTATACACACAACAGCACAAAGGGGGTCTCTCTCCCATCAGAGCAGGGAGAAGACCCTCAGGCCTTGGGATGTGAAGCAAGTCACTTTTTTCTCCTCAGCCTCAGTTTACCCCTTTGCAAATGAATGGGTTTGTCTAAATGGCTTCCAAGGGCTTCTCCTGACTCCAACACTCTAGGATTCAAATATTTATTGTAGAATTCTCAGCATTCCATTCTCTGAATCTTTCCCTCATTCAATTCCTCAGCAAATCCTCATCCAGAGCTCACTCTGCCACAGGCCCTTTTCTTACTTAGAACAGGGATCCAGCAGCGAACAGACAGATGAAATTCCACTCTCTTGTGGGTGACATTCCTGTGGGTGCACATGACAATAGCAAAACGGGAAGAGAGGCAATCAATTCCAGATGGTGACAGTCCTGTGCAGATCACGGGGATATAGTGTCAGAGTGCAGAGGGCTTCCTTGGGAAGGTCAGGGGCGTTCTCTGAGTGGGCGACACCTGGGTGAAGAACAAAGGGCAAGAGGGCGCAGGTCACAGGGCGGCTGTGGGAACAGCATTCCAGGACGCAGGAGCAGCAGGTGCACAGGCCCTGGGGCAGGAGGACTGGGGCGTGGGAGGAGGAGCCAGAGGCCAGTGCGGCTGGGATAGGGGAGTGAGGGGAGGTGGTGGGAAGTGATCTGGGGAGCCAGCAGGACTCTGCTGGGCCTTGTGGGAGGTGATGAGGAGGTAGAGTCTGCTGTTCCCAGGGCAGTGTGAGCCGCTGAAACATCCACTCAGGGCCACATGGTCATTTTCAGGAGCTCACTCTGGGTACATGCAGAGAGTAGATTTCAGGCGTGGGAAGAAGAATGGGAGCAGGAGGGCCCATGGGGGCTGTTGTAGTGACCCAGGTGAGGACAGAGGTGCAGACTTGGGGACAGCAGCAGGGTGTGGAGAAGAGTGGACAGACAGGGGTGCATTTTCAATTTAATAGATTCCATGGCAGCCAGAAGATGAGGGAGGGCCTGAGGATGCTGCCTGCTCACTGGCTTGAGGAACTGGGCGTTTGGTGGCACCACCAACTGGGAAGGGGACACTGGGTCTTTGGTGGCTTTGTTGAAAAATTGCCAGATCTGAAAGCCTGAGAGGCACCCATGACTGACCCTCCAGGCTGCCCTCCCAAGGGCCTTCTGGACAGGAGGCCATGGGTACAGAGGGACCAGCATCCTGGTTCCCATATGCCAGGCCCGACCCAGGGACTGAGCCCCAGGCAGACCGCGGAACAGCATAAGACCCAGATCTGGTGCTGCCTGGGCAGAGCTGAGCCCAGGATTTATGAAGGAAACTGGCGGGAACGGAGCAATTCCTTCAAACAGCGCCTTGCTCCTCACCATCCTCAGTGGCACCCTCAACCACAGGAGGGAGAATGGTTAGAGGATGGCATTCTTACAGGGTCCTTCAAGATTGCCATTTGCATTTGAACAAAGCTGTGTTTTCTTAGCCCCAGCCCCCTCCATAAGCCCAGGCTGTAAACTGGAAATAAATTTAACTGCATACAAATGTCAAGATTCCAGATACCCGACTTAATCAAGGACACATTCTTCATTACTCCGGCTGTTGTACTTACTTCTCAGGAGACTCCGGGGCCCTCATTAGAGACTGAGTCATCTTATAAGTGCAATTAGGAAGATAGAAAGAGACAGGAAGAAAGAGAGAGAATGAAAGCTGGAGAAAGGAAGAATGAATGAGAGAGAGGATGACAGAAAAAAATGAGAAAGGAGAAAGAGGGCTTTCAACATCCAGATGAGACCCCAAATTTTCATTGATTTCTTCAAATGTTCTCTGGACAGGATGACTTTAAATATTCTTTTGTTTATTTAAATTTTTGAGACATTATTTGATGCTGGATGTTAGCCACAAAAACAGCCTTCTAAGAGCCAAGAATTTGTCTACATTCCCCCTTTGGAGGTGTGTTAGTCCATGTTGTGTTGCTATAAAGGAATACCTGAGACTGAGTAACTGATAAAGAAGAGAGATTTAACTGGCCTCTGCAGGCTGCACAGGAAACATGACGCCAGCATCTGTTCAGCTTCTGGTGAGACCTCAGGAAGCTTCTGATCATGGGGGAAAGTAGGCATGTCACATGGCAAGAGAGAGAGCAAGAGGGAGGGGAGGAGGTGCCAGGCTCTATTAAAAACCAGATCTTGAGTGACCTAACTGACCAAGAACTCACTCATTACCAGGGAGAGAGCATCAAGCCTTTCATGAGGGATCTGCCCCCATGACCCAGACACCTCCCACCAGGCCTCACCTCCAATAATGGGGATCACATTTCAACATGCAATTTGGAGGGGACAAATATCCAAACCATACCGGGGGCACTGGTAACTTTCTCAAGTCAGCACCAGAAACTCCCCTTTGGCTATAAGAATCACCAATGTAACAATAACTCAGACATGGGTAGCCCTACCATGTGCCAGTTTGAAATGCTCAGCATGCAGCAACCAGTTCATGCCTCCCAGGAACTACAAAGGCAGAGCTTCTCTCAGCCCACTTCCTGTTGGGGGGAAAAAAGGCACAGGAGGTGGAGAACTTTCCTGGGTCACACGTGAGCCCGCAGGGCAGGTTGTGCTCCCAGGACCCCCTTCCATGGGCCCTTCTCCAAAGAGGTGGACCGAAGAAGCTGGTGGATTTATTTTCTGGCCAGATAGATGATTCCTGGTTAACCCTGGCCTTTGGAGGACTTGCCCTGGACGTAAATAGTGGATTTGCCAAATGGGAGGAGCTGGCTGTCCTTGGTGAATTCCTGGTCAGTTCTGGATGGAGCCAGAGCAGTGGAAACCTGGCAAAGTGAAGCTCAGGTTGTCTCTTAGAGGAGGCCTAGAGATGATGCGCTCATCCTGCTGGGGCTGCGCCCACCATCCCCTGGCAGCTGCCTGCCCTGCAGGACCCAAAGACAGAGGCAGAGAATCAATGCTGCCTCCTGTGTTGCAACCACAAGGCAAGAAGTCCTCAAGATGCTTCCCGGCAAAATCTAGAAAGTTGGCCTCCAGGAAGAGTCTCAGGCTCATGTGGGATCATTGTATGTTTTCCCAGGCTAAAAAGAATTTAAACAAATATCTCTATTACTGATAACAGAAGGCTGCCTTTATTACTCCACATATACAGTTACACAAAGCAGTGAGTTGTTACTCACTTTAAGCAACATTCCAACCACAGGAAATTTTGTGCCAAAATCCTGCCTCATCTTTCTCTCATGACGATCCTGGTCCTTGTGGCTTCGGCTTATGGAAACCACTGGTGGGAAAGATACGAATGTTTGACATCTTCTTTTCCCTTATGATATACACTTTGTAATGCCAAGATTGTATTATACACGTTCTATTGCCAAGATTCATTAGTATGTCTCTGAATAAAAGATTTCATGCACCAATAGCAGATATATACATTGACGGAATTTACTTATTTAGGGGCCACTGGGGAAACACATATAAATTATTCTTTCCTTGGAAATAAATTTTTTGTCCCTATGACAGCAAACTACGAGACGAATAAGGAGCATGAACGTAACTCAAACAGAAGGAAAATCACCGCTTTATAAAGAAATAGGTAAACAGTGAGTAAAAGAACGCAGAACAGAGTACGTTTATGGATTCTAAATCTTGCCAAAGCCAAAAGAATTTTTAAGAAAATACTCAAAGTGTCTTGGTAACCTTAAACATATCATGTTTAAACATCTTTAGTAGACAATGGGACCCTCCAGGAATTAAAGCCACTATTTAAGAAGAAATAAAAAATGAACCACAGCTAACATTTTGAACTTGTAATGAGAAGGAAAAGTGTAGACACAAAAGGAAAGTCCAAACCAAACAGTATTCACAGGAAGTTTCCAAAAAATCAAGGTTTTAAATTTTAATTTAATGTATCTGTTTCTGCCAAATATTAACTATTGTGTCTTTTGCCTTTCCTTTTTTTTTTTCTTTCAGGAAATGATAAAAAGAGGCTGATGAGTTTCGGGTGTGGTTCAGCCTGGGAAGCCTCCTTATTCACAGGAAGCAGTGCTGGGCTTACACAGCATCAGGGGATCATCCATCACACTGTGATCTAAACTGAGGCCTGCAGAAGTTGGAACAATGTTAAGATGAAAGCTTAAATCAGCCCCAATTAAAAGATGGTATGTCATTGAAATCACAAGGATGTTCTCTATGAGGCCTTAGAGCTGAAGTTCTCACACAGTCGACTCCAGCACCCATCAGTGCATCTCAGACCTTTTCTAGGTTTGGTCCCTGCATTCATCAGGACTCTAGATTACAGGTGGCAGAAATCAAATCAAATGGCTCAAATAAAATGGACAATTACTAGTTCATCATATCTTTTTAAAACTCCAAATATAGACTTTCAGGCATGGTTAACTTCAGGTTCTAGGTCTAGGCAGCCTTCTTCCCCATCTTTAGGTCTGCCTTCCCCTCTGTGGGCTCCATTCTTGGGCAGCCTCTCTTTGCGGTGTGGCGTGGCTTCTGGCAGATCCAGCAACTCCCATAGAGATGTGAGTTTTGTATCCCTCAGTTTCCATGGGAGAGCTAAGTCTCATTGGCTCTGACTGGACCCCTTGGCTATCATTGAGCCAGTCTCTCTGGCCAAAAGGGCTGGAACACTCTGACAGTTCAGTCCTAAGTTAACTCATGCCACTGTAGAAAAGCCCCCAGTCTCAGATTTCGAAGAAAGATGTGGCTCTTTGTAAGAGCTGTGTCATAGGAAGGGGGAAAGCACTCACCAGTTTCCTAATAGAGCAAAACGTCACTTGTAATCTAGGGTCCTGATTAATGCAGAGACCAAACCTAGGAAAGATCTGGATGCTGGAGTCTACTGTTTGAGGACTTCAGCTCTAAGACCTCATAGAAAACATCCTTTCAAGCTTTCTTCTATACCCAAGGTCCCTCCAACGTTTGCCTGGAGAGGAGAGACGGTGACTCTTGGGTGAGGAACAGGCTGAGTGGCAGAGGGGCGAGCAGACCTCCTCATTGTGGATCCATGTCTTCATAGAGGCTTTTGAGAGGACCCTGACCACATGCATTTGGAAGAGGTCACTATATTTTTCCAGTAAAACATTTAGGATCTGTAAAGAGGTCACGGTATTTGGCTAGGGGATAAAAAGAACTGAGAGTTTCTTTGCCAGTTGGGATTTTTAACTTGTAAAATACGTGGCTTGAAATTCTGTTGATTTGGCTGGGCGTGGTGGCTCACGCCTGTAATCCCAGCACTTTGGGAGGTTGAGGTGGGTGGATCACTTGAGGTTAGGAGCTCGAAATCAGCCTGGCCAACATGGTGAAACCCCATCTCTACTAAAAATACAAAAATTAGCTGGGCGTGATGGTGGGCGCTTGTAATCCCAGCTACTCAGGAGGCTGAGGCAGGAGAATCGTTTGAACCCAGGAGGCAGCAGTTGCGATGAGCCAAGATCACACCACTGCACTCCAGCCTAGGCGACAGAGCAAGACTCTGTCTCAAAAAAGAAGATAATTGGGAAATGTTATTTGCATATTTAAGTGATCAAGTTGAGTATGCATTTCTAGGGGATCTTGGATGACTTAGAGTCACTGTGCCTCCTCTCCAGGCAAACCTTGGAGGGGTCTTGGGTACACTTGGGCATAGAAGGAAGCTTGATATTTTGCTCTATTAGGAAACTGGCAAGTGCTCTCCTCCTTCCTATGACATAGCTCTTACAAAGAGCCACATCTTTCTTTGCACAATGTCACTCCTGCCATCTCTCCAGTCTCATCTCCACCCCCATTCCTACCACTCCACATTGGTCTCCTTTAAGTTCCTCATGTGTGACAAGTTCTGTACACAGATGTTCCCTCCATCTGGGATACCCTTTCTGCCACACCTTCAGCCAATGAGCCTATTCTTATCCTTCTGGGCCAAACTTGACTGTTACCTCCTCCAGCAAACCTTCCCTGACAACCCTGTCCACCAGGCTTTCCTCTCCCTCACCCCCAGGATTCTCCACCTCACTTCATGTTTGTTTCATTCCATGTGTGTCTGTGGAGTACCTACTCTATGCCAGGCACTTTCTAGGGGCCAAGACTACATCACTGAGCAAGCAGACAAACATTACTGCCCTCATAGAGTTTATATTCTAATAAAGAGAAGAAAGAAGTAACCCAAATAATAAGGAAATGTTATAGTTTATTAGAGGGTGATGAGTGCCATGGAGATCAATATAGCAGGAAGGAGAAGAAGGCTGAGAGGATTCAATTTAACAGGAATATGGAGAAAAGGGCTCCCTGAGGAGGCAACCTTTGCACATGAATCTGAGGGAGTAAATGATACAGTGATGCAAATATCTGGAGAAAAAGTCCATGCAAAGTATAAAATAAATAAAAACAGTGCCAGGTTGGAAAGGGAGGGAGTCAGGAGTCAGTGGCAAATATTCAAATATTCCCCTCTTGATGTCTCAGCAGACAATGAGGAGACACATTCTACATGGTTTCTGAGAGGGTCTCCAGTGGATTGAGCCTAGTTGTCCGCCTGTGTGCCCAGTTGTCTATTGGTGCATAGCAAACCACCTCAAAACTTTGTGACATAAAACAAGAACCAGTTTATTCTGCTTGTTGACTCTATGAGTCAGAAAATCAGATAAGATATAGCCCTAATGTGTGTGAGGCCTCTGCTGGAAAGAGTTGAAGTTCTGCCAGTGACTCAAATCACTAGAGGCTTGAATCATGACAGAATTCTTCACTCACTTGTGTAATGTCTGCCTGCAATGGCTCACAGATTAGCCTTGGCTAGGACTCTCCAGCAGAAGGCCTAAATGTAGCCTCCTCATGTGGCTTGGGCTTCCTCCCAGCATGGCAGACTTCAGGCATGGTAGCTCAGGATTCCAACAGCAAGTGTTTTAGCAAATAAGGTGGAAGCTAAATGATCTTTTATGACCAAGCCTTAGAAAATCACATAGCATAACTTTTCCTAGCTGGAAGAGCCACAGGAAAGGACAGGGAGCATAGAGCCCACCTCTAGATTGGAGGAGCATCAAACATCTGCAGCCATATTTTAAAACTGCCACACAGTAACTAACTCAAAATGCATCCTTATATTAGCTTCTTCTCTTTCTCTATTTCACTCTTCCCAGTCCCCCCACTTCAGTTCCTCGGATTGCTTCCATAATCTATCTGAACACAAGCCCTTGACTCAGGCTCTGCTTGTGGGAGAACCCAAGCAAAGACACTCCCTATAGCTTCAACCTCAAACAATTTGGGGACCTTCCAGGTTTGCAAGATGTCGTTTGGTTTCGGCATAAGTGAGTTATAAATTGAGTCCACTTCAATTGGAATTTCTAATGGTCATTGGAGCAAAGGAAACACGCCAAAATCTGACATAGTCACACACTCTTTCTTTCACAGGACTACTTGGGTTTTCCAGTTTTATTTCTCTCCCCTTTAGCAGCTGCTTACTTTTACTGGACAGAATAATTCATGGGAGAGCTTTATAATAACCTTTAAATTCTCTACTTTATGAAGAGAAAGAACAATACTAAATGCATGAATATTAACACAGGTGAATGTCTCCCCTCTCTTTTGATTTGGCTTCATAAACCCTGCGACATGGCAGGACTTGGATCAACTCAAATTGTATCAAATTTAAGTGGTCTCACTTTTTAAAAGTCCTCTGGGAATTCAAATATATTTCCTCTACAGGTGATTCATTTTTCTCCCATCCACTTTGAACATATAAAATTCAGAATATATCAAGCATAGCATCGATTTATTTCAAAATTCACCATTAACTAGGACCATTTTTAGACCCTGTGTTCTTGCCCTTCCCTAAAAGTAGCCTGCAGCATTTTCATAATAAAAAGCAGTTAGCATGCTTAAAATCTTGAATGAATTAGAAATTATTTCCAAGAAATCCATGGGTCAATTTATAAGCAATAAGCTTTTTTTTTTCATTTGAGGTGTGCTTTACAAAAGCATTTTCCTACCTCCTCCAACTCTGGGTGATGGCTGTTGATTCTGATTGTGGCTGAAACCATGATGATGAAGGTAATAATGATGCTGCTGATGGCAGAGGTGGTGATGGTGATGATGAAGTTGATGCTGCTGCTGATGGTGGAGGTGATAATAAAGTTGAGGGTGATATTGATGATGGTGGCTGTGTTGCTAGTGATGGTGAAGGGGATGGTGATAATAATGGTGGTTGTGGTTGTGGTGATGATGAAAGTGAGGGTGATATGATGGTGATTTGTGGTGGTGGTGATGATGAAGGTGGTATTGATGATGGTTGTGGTGGTGGTGATGATGAAAGTGATGGTGATATGGTGGTTATGGTGATGAAGGTGATGGTGATATTGATGGTGGTTGTGGTGATGATTAAAGTGATGGTGATATTGATGGTGGTTGTGGTGGTGGTGATTATGAAAGTGATGGTGATATTGACGATGGTGGTTGTGATGATGGTGATGATGAAGGTGATGGTGATATTATGGTGATTGTGGTGCTGGTGGTGATGATGAAAGTGATAGTGATATTGATGATGGTGGTGGTGGTGGTGATGAAGGTGATGGTGATATTGATGGTAGTTGTGGTGGTGGTGATGGTGAAGGTGATGGTGATATTGATGGTGGTTGTGGTGGTGGTGATGATTGAGGTAATGGTGATATTTATGATGGTGGTTGTGGTGGTGGTAATGAAGGTGATGGTGATATTGAGAATGGTGGTTGTGGAGGTAGTTACGTGAAGGTGATGGTGATATTAATGATGGTGGTTGTAATGGTGATGACGATGAAAATCATGGTGATATTGATGAAGGTGGTGGTGCTGGTTTCTCACATGGGAAACACTGATTGAAGATAAAAAAGTATTAACTGTGGATAGTTCATTGAAAAATACAAAATATTCCTTTCACATTCCTGGTGCCTCTGTTTACACTTTTAACCTCATTGAAGTGTTCACAGGTGATCACCAAAGATCCTAATTTGAGAACCTTAACCACAGAAACATCTGAACCCGGATGAGTCCTTCCAGACAACAGTGCAGGTCACGTCACTGGGTCAGGGTTTCCTTGGATGGGACTGAAGAGGTGGTTACCATGCAGATCTCTAGGAGAATGCATTGCTTCAGCTCAAGAGGAAGCATTACGGATTCCTCAATTGGGTCAACTGTGGAATAACTTAGGAAAAGAAGTCCCTGTTTGAAGACACACCATATAAACGAATCTCTCTCTTGAAAAAATGAGCCTTTGATATGGTTTGGGTTTATGTCCCCACCCAAATTTCAAGTCAAATTGTAATCCCCAGTGTTGGAGGCGGGGCCTGGTAGGAGGTGATTGGAACCTGGGGGCAGACTTCCCCTTTTGGTGTTCTTGTAATAGAGCTCTTATGAGATCTGGTTGTTTAAAAGTGTGTAGCACCTCCTCCCCACCTTCCTCCTTCTCTGGACATGTAAGACGTGCCTGCTTCCCCTTTGCCTTCCACTATGATTGAAAGTTTCCTGAGGCCTCCCCAGCAGCCGAGCAGATGCCAGCATCATGCTTCCTGTACAGCCTGCAGAACAGTGAGCAAATTAAACCTCTTTTCTTTATAAATTACCCAGTCTCAGGTATTTTTTATAGCAATGCAAGAGCAGACTAATACAGCCTTTCTTTATCTGCCCTCAGTGGAAACTGACTAAGGAACACATCACATCACATCACATCACATCACATCACAAGCAGATGTCAACCTTCACAAAAGCATCTCAGGCTGCACTCATCTGGTGAAGAACTTTCCACGCCATTTGTGAGAAGGGCCACAGGACCTCCTGCACCATCATGCTTTCATCTAAAGCAGACTAGCCAGGTTCGTAAGTCATCTGCACAAGCCTAGCCAGTGTACAGTGACCTGCTTTGATGCGGATGACCACAGGGAAGATGTATGTGAAGAGTCAGCTCACCTGGGAGCCACCACACCCCATTTGCCTTTTCTTTTCTTCCAAAATAAACAAGTAACTCATGCAGCAGTTTCACCCATTATCAAAGGCAAGAAAGAGATGGGGATAGAAGTGAATATATTAATCAAACTCAGCTCACAGACCTACTCCCTTCTTCAGTTAGAGCCTGTAATTTGGGTGCTGTGATTTCTGAAGTCAGTGAAATGCTAAATAGAAGCATGTCAGCTGGTATCAAATAGATCCTCAAAATAACATTGCTGGGAATGGATCCTTTGATAAAATACTCCTTAAAAGTTTCAAGATACATTTTTTTTTTACAAAAAAACATTGGCAGAATTTTCTTCTAGTTTCCAGCTTTACAAGGATGATTTTCATTCCAAAATGTTTTTAAGCTTGCAAAATATCTTACTTCTTTCACTCCCCCTATACTGAGTTGTCTCTTTTGCATTTCGCAGTTAATTTTAAATCTGAGATGGATGACTTCTTTGGTGCTGAGTCACTGGAACAGAAATGGCCTAATTTTCTATTACATGTGAGCAAAATGGGGAGTCTGAGGCTTGTATATGGGCAACATGAAATATCCCTTAAGAGACTGAAAACTACAAACTCTGCTAGCCAAAAGAATCTCTGATGTTCTCCAAGCATGGTTTTTCTCTTGTAGGTTTTTCCTGGCAATAAAAAGGGAGGGTTTTTTTAAATTAAATACTTAATACAAAAATTAAGTATTTTTATCTTCCTAGCTAGACCATATGTGCTATGAATTTAGCATCTGATTTTTAACTGTCCTAGTGCCATTCACTATCCTTTGAATCTCAGAACAAGTGCTTGGTAAATTCTTACTGACAGCTTGATTAATGTCTCAGAGAATCACGAGATGACAGATTTGGGTGTGAGGTGGGATCATTGAAAAAGAAGGAAAAGCCTTGCTTTCATTAAAAACAAAGTAGCTGTTATGGACCAGATTGGATTCCCCTCCAAATTCATATGTGAAGTCCTAACCCCCAGGACCTCAGAATGATGTATTTGGAGACAGGGTCTTCAAAGAGGTAATTAAGGTTAAGTGAGGTCATTTGTGCCAGCCCCAAATCCAATAGGACTAGTGATATGATTTGGATCTTGCCCAAATTTCATGTTTAATTGTAGTCCCCAGTGTTGGAGGTGGGACTTGGTGGGAGGGGATTGGATTATGGAGGTGTTTCTCATGAATGGTTTAGCACCATCCCTGTGGTGCTGTTCTTGTGATAGTGAGCGAGTTCTTGTGAGATCTTGTCATTTAAAAGTGTGTAGCACCTGCCCCTTCTCTCTTGCTCCTGCTCCCATGTGAGGTGCCTGTTCTCCCTCTGCCTTCCACCATGATTGGAAGCTTCCTGAGGCCTCCCCAGAAGCCCAGCAGATGCCAGCATCATGCTTCCTGTACAGCCTGCAGAACCGTGAGCCAATTAAACCTCTTTTCTTTATAAATTACCCAGTCTTGGGTATTTCTTTACAGCAATGTGAGAACAGACTAATACAACCTGTGTCTCAAAGAAGAGAGGACACAGACACATGCAGAGGACGCAGGGAGCAGATGACCATCTCCAAGCCAAGGAGAAAGGCTTCGGAAGAAATCAACCCTTCTACCCTCCAGAATGCCGAGGAAGTACATTTCTTGTGTTTAAACCACCCAGTCTGTGGTAATTTGTTATGGCAACCCTTGAAAATGAACACAACCACTATCTTCCCTTTCGCTGGGGTTCCATTCTCTGAGAGCTGATATTGCTTATTCACATGCAATCCGCGAGTGAAATATGACATGTTTTTACATCAAAGTCAAGGATGAGAGACATTTGAACTTGAGCTTAAATATTCAATTTGTACCTGGCCAGATAGACTGTCTGTAAAATGCGTTGTCCCCAAAGAGTTTCAAATGATTTATAATCCCAACAGTGAAAAAGGAAGTGGCCTTCTTATATTAGTATTTGAAATACTTTCCAACTCCCACCAAAAAAGTAACAGGCAGTTAGATCATATCTCAAAAACTAATCTGAGCAGAAATGTCAAGCCCTGAACTGGCCAGCCTCTCTATTAGGAAGCAGATCTGGAGAGACCAGGGCTTGCCACCTGCTTCTCTCATGTTACCTAAGCCTTATAATAAGAGTATGGATCTTCGAAAAAAAATAATGCATTAAAACGAGAAAACATAGAATAACCCATGTTGAGTTCATGCTGAGCACGGAGCCCACTCAATGCCCCTCAGTCATTGCTTCCCTCCCTCCACTTCAATGGTCACAAACCTTCAGCTCCCCTTAAAGCTCTTCCTCTCTGCCGGCTTTTCCAGATCTCCAAAGCTCCCTCTCCTCCCCTGGCTGGCACCCTGTGCTCCCAAAGCCTGGACTGGGCCTGGAAGGGACATTCTCCTCTGTTCTCCTCCACTTTCCCCCTGCAGCCTGGGGCACAAGTGTCGGGAGAAGGTACAGATGCCTCAGCTTGTTGTTCCCCAACTCCTTCCCCAGTACTTGGATCCCTTCTCTGCCCGGGGCTCCCTGTTTCAGAACTGGCCCCTGAGAATTGCATCTCTGGGGCTCCCTGCCCTCTGGCATCCAGTTAGGTTCAGCCAAAGGGACTCTCCCCTGGAGGTCATAGGGCAGGAGGGGAAAAGTCAGGGTGCCTCTTCGCTACTCTCCCTGTGGTGTGACCTTCCCTGCAGGGCTCTCCCTGGGCTACCCATGCACTCTCCTCCACCCACCCCTCCAGCCGTGGGCTCTGGGCAGCTCCCTCTTCTTGCTGGTCCCCAGGTGCTTTCATCATTTAACAGTTCCCTTAATTCTGCCCCAAACCCCCGCTGTGCATGCCTCTGTTTCCCACTGGGGCTGGGGCTGAAAAAAACTGCTAGACCAAGGCCAGGCACGGTGGCTCATGCCTAGAATCCCAGCACTTTGGGAGGCCCAGGAGGGCGAATCACTTGAGGTCAGGAGTTCGAGAACAGCCTGGCCAACATGGCGAAACCCTGTCTCTACTAAAAATACAAAATTAGCCAGGCCTGGTGGTGCACGAGTGTAATCCCAGCTACTTGGGAGGCTGAGGCACGGAATCACTTGAACCTGAGAGGCAGAGTTTGCACCAAGCTGAGATCATGCCACTGCACAAACCAGAGCCCAGGAAACAATCAGGAACCGAGTCCCTGACCCAAAGGGGGCTCAGCAGAGAGGAACCGGAGTCTGCAGCCCTGGGTGCCACAACTCTGGTTCCTGCCACAGAAACCAACGATGCCACACATGGCCACCCCCCATCCCCAGTCCTGCGCCTCATTGGCCCTGTGCACACAATGCCACGGGGTGCCCCAAACCACAACCTGCCCTGGGGCTTGGCTCCTGCAGCTAAGCCAGGCTAAGAGCAGCAGGGAGGGGTACAGGCTCTCCTTGGAACCCTGACTCAGCCCCTTCCAAGCTGTGTGACTGTGGGGAGGTTATTTGCCCTCTCTGGCCTCAGTCTCCTCCCCTTTAAAATGGGTGGCATGATGGACCTGCCTCGTGGGGTGGGAGGGGCTTCAGTGAGATGCTGCAGGCACAGTGTTCAGATCCAGGCCTGCACAGGACGGTCTCAGTAAACCCGAGCTCTGGGGATTTCCCTGTGCCTGGGACGACCTGCCCGGCTTGCCTTCTGCAGCCCAGGCCTCTCCGTAGACTGTGGACACTGCACAGATTTCTTCCATGCATACGTATTCTCCTCAACCCCCGCTCCAGGCCACATTCTTCCCTTTAAGGAAATTCTATGTCCTGCGGTCAGTGCCTACACCCCTGCCTCACCACCACTCACCCCGGCACTCCCACTGGGCTTCCCAGCCCTGCTCCTCAAAGCCTCTCCTGTGGAGCTCCCTGTGCTCCCCCTAAGAACCTGCCCAGTCCCTCTTGGGTGTCCACAGGGGTTGTCCTGGGCTGTTGTTCCTCCTGGTCTATCCCTCTGCTACCGTCTGAAGGTGTCTCCCAAAATTCTCGTGTTAAAACCCAATTGCCAACGTGATAGTGTTAAGAGGCGGGGCCTTCAGGAGGTGATTCCAGCATGAGGCCAGAGCTCCTGGATGTGACTGGCACCCTTCTACCCATTTGGACCCAGAGAGCAGCCCTCACTGGACACTGAACCTGTCAGCGCCTTTGTCTTAGACTTCCCAGCCTCCAGAACTGTGAGAAATAAAGTTCTGTTATTTATAAGCTACCCAGTCTCAGGCATGTTGTCACAGTAGCGGGAATGGATGAAGGCCCCTTTCTTGTTCCCATGCTCAGCCAGGCTTTCTCTGCCACCCTTGTCCTCTTCTCCTGCCCCTAAATCCAGGGGTCCCTCCATTGAGTCTGCCTCTCACTCACTCTGCTTCCCCTCCTGGGGGTCTCAGCCCCCCTTAGACCACAGACACATGGGGTCACAGACACACAGGGGACTCCTTAGCCACACCAGCCAACCACTCTCCTGGCTTCAGACCTGCAGGTCCACATGGGTGTCCCACGGCACCTTCAACTCAGCCCGATAAATTCACCCCCAAATGTAGGCTCTTTGGGGGTCACCGCCTCGGTGACAGGTGACCCTGTCCCTCCAGGCCCATCCGGAACCCTGGGCAGCTCTTTTATCCCCTGTCTCCTCCCTCTCCCTCTTGTCTCAAACCCAAGTCCTACTGAGTTGACTGCTAAATGGCTCTTGGCTCTGTTCTATTCCTTCCTCCTCTGCTGTCACCCTCCTAGCTCAGGTGACCATCCTCTCTCACCTACATGATGGTCTCACCCACCTCACAGACCACCCTGGCCCTGGGCAGCCCCTCCTCCTCATCCCCCACACCATGGACAGAGGGACCTTCCGTGGTCACGTCACATCCCTGCTAACCTCACTGAGGTCTCCCACTGCATTTAAAGACACCCCCAGTGCCACATGTGGCTGAGAAGGTCCTGCATTGTCTGCCCCTACAGCCCCAACCCCTGCCTTCTTCCCTTGTCATCCTCACCTCAACACTCTGCTTAAACCCCACTGAACTTCACTCAGGTTCTTCAACTTGCTGCACCATCTTTGCCTCCAGGCCTTTGCACATGCCATTTCCCTGCCTGGAACTCCTTTTCCTGCTCTTTTTGCCTGCCTGAGTCCTCATCATCATGAAGTCAGCGCAGCCACAAGCCCTCCTGGAAGCCTGTCCTGGGTTTGCCGCTCCTACCTGCTCCCATAACAGCTGAGCTGCCCAAACACACAGACAAGTCACTGCCGGGCACTTCTCATTTCCACAAGCAAAGGACAGTGACCTCATAGTAAACTACTGAAGGAGCAGCTGTTGTTTCTCCCTGCCCATTTTCCCATCTTCCATCTACAATTTTTTTCCATATAATTCCATTTTTCCTTGAGAAAGTCTCTCTTCCTTTCCCCAAATCCATGTGGCAGTTCCCAGGGCTGGTCCATTCCCGGTGGGCCTGTGACCCAGGTCTGGCCCATCCGTGTACCACATCCTCCTAACCACAGCAATTGACTTAGGATGGAATGTGACCCAGACTGGCCCAAGGATTACCCTGCCTCAGAACAGTTAGCAAGAAGACCCTCTTTCTGGTAGGGCTGAAAGGGCTGAAAGAAGATACACCTGGTGTTCCATTTACTGCATAACAAATTGTTCCAAAATCAAAGAGCTCAAAATAACTATTTCATTATTCCATGGGTCCCATGGGTCAGGAATTCAGACAGAGCAGAGCAGAGTGGTTTGTCGCTACACCACAATGTCCAATGCCTCAGCTAGGAAAAATCAAACACAGGGAACCATCTAGAGCCTCTTCACTCAATCTGGTAGTTGCTGCTGGCAATCAGCTGGGCCCTCAGTTGAGGCTGTCAACCTCAGCACCTCCATGTGGCCTCTTCATACAGTCTGGGCTTCCTCCCAGCGTGGCAGCCTCAGGACAGTAGGACTCACATGCCAGCTCAGGCTTCCAAAGGCAAGTGTCCCCAAAAACAAAGCAAAATCTGCACTGCTTTTTCTGACCTAGTCTCACAAGTTGTGCAGCACCATTCTCACCTCTATATACTGGTTTCCAATGAGTCACAAGCCTGTCCAGCATGAAAGAGAGAGGACATAGACTGACTTCTTAGTAGGAGGAATGTCAAGGCCACATTGTAAATGAGTGCCTGAGATGGGATATTGTTGTAGCCATCTTTGAAAAATAGAAGCTATTGCCATAGCTGGTGCTTGCAAAAGCAAAGAGCCTTTCTACTGATGAAGCGAACACAGAGGAAAGTAGAGGCATCAGAAGGGAGGGACCCAATGCTAATAATGTCATGTGAACACCTGGATCCATCCATGCCTAAAACCAGACATTCTGGATCTCGTACATGAACCAATAATTTCTCTTTTTACCCTAAGAGCTATATTTCAATCATTCACAACCAAAGGAGTTGGTGTTTACTAATCTTTACCTGATTAGTAAAGAAGCAGCACAATGCAACAGGTAAGAGTGTGCTCTTTGGAACCAGAAAGCCCAGGTTTGAATCCTGGTGCTTCCTGTTCAAGCTGTTTAGCTTTGGAAACAGATTCTCAGTGGTCTGGTTTGCACCACTTGCCTATATTTTGAAACTAGCCCAAATGTCCCATAGAGCTGATGCTTATGGTTTTTCTGAATAAACATAAAAACTGATCCTCCCAGTTTGGTCTCAAAGCTTGAGAAAGTTACATTTGTGTTATCTGAGTTCCTTTCTCAGGAAACCAACCATCAGGACTCCCAGATAGTAACAAGGAATTGAAACTCACCAGATGACTACATTTAGACAATGAAACACCAGACCCCTCACCCATGTCTGCCTAAGCCATCACTTGCTTCCTATTGAGCAACTCCTCTTCCTTACCCCTCCCTATTTCCTGTCTTCCCACACATAGTTACATTTTGTCCCTGCTACGTAAACCCCTAGTTTTCCTCAGTGAAGGAGACGGATTTGAGGCTGATATCTCATCTCCTTGGCTGAAGCAACTGATTAAAGTCTTCTTCCCTGACAATACTTCTGCAGCATCTGATTAAAGCTTTCTTCCCTGACAATACTTGTTGTATCAGTGCTTTCTGTGTAGCAAGCAGCAGGACCTAGCCTGAACCCCTGGTGTTTCAGCAACACTTTAACCACTTGATTTACAGAAACCATCAAACTGCATGCAGAGGTAGGCAAACAATTTCTTAATCTAACCATGAAAGAAAAGAATGATAATTCAAACTCACTAAAATTCAGAAGTTCTATTCATCAAAAGCATCATTAATAAAGTGGAAGGGAGTAAAAAGGCAAATCTCAGATGGGAAGAAGACATTTGTAATATCGTATACTTGACAGTGACTTGTATCTAGAATATACAAAGAATTCCTAAAAATCAGTAAGAAAAAGGCAACCCAATTAGATAAGGAACAAAGGATTTCAACAAACCTTAACAACAGAGGACATCTGAACATCCAATAAGCATGTAAAAATATTTTTCATATCATGACTCGTAAGAAAAATGCAAATTAAAGCCATAATGAGATACTTCCACACATCCACCAAATAGCTACAATGTCAAAAGACAGACAATACCAAGTGTTAGCAACGATGTAGGACAACTGTAACTCCCATGCTGTTGATGGGAATGCAAGTCACTACAGCCGCTGTGAAAAATGTCTAGAAACATCTACTAAAGCTAAATAAATATCCACCCCTCCCCCCCATTACCCAGTCCTTCCACTCTGGGAAATTATGCGACAGTAATGAGTATGTACATTCACCAGAAGACGTGTATGCATGTCCATGGCAATTGTATGCCTAATAGAAAAAAAAATTAGGCCAGGTGCGGTGGCTCATGCCTGTAATCCCAGCACTTTGGGAGGCTGAGACGGGCGGATCACAAGGTCAGAAGATCGAGACCATCCTGGCTAACACAGTGAAACCCCGTCTCTACTAAAAATACAAAAAATTAGCCAAGCGTCCTGGTGGATGCCTGTACTCCCAGCTACTCCGGAGGCTGAGGCAGGAGAATGGCGTGAACCCGGAAGGCGGAGCTTGTAGTGAGCCAAGATGGCGCCACTGCACTCCAGCCTGGGCGACAGAGAGAGACTCCGTCTCAAAAAATAAATAAATAAATAATATTAAACAGATATCCATTAGCAAGAGAATGGATAAGTAAATTGAGGTCTATGCATGCAGTGGAATGCTATGTAACAATGAAAAAAAAATGGACCACTGCTACAAGAAACAACATGCAGACATTTACAGATCCAGCAAGGAGCCAGGAAAGCCAGACACAGAGGACTAAATATGCTATGAACTTATTTATACGAAGTCCAAGGACAAGCAGGGCTAATCTCAAGACTAACCTATGGAAGTTGAAATCAGAGTAGTGGTTTATTGTGGGTGTGTGTATTAGTCCATTCTCACATGGCTATAAAGAAATACCTGAAGCTGGGCTGGGCGCTGTGGCTCACCCCTGTAATCCCATCACTTTGGGAGGCAGAGGTAGTCAGATCACCTGAGGTCGGGAGTTCGAGACCACCCTGACCAATATGGAGAAACCCCATCTCTATCAAAAATACAAAATTAGCCAGGTGTGGTAGCACATGCCTGTAATCCTGGCTACTCAGGAGGCTGAGACAGGAGAATCGCTTGAATCCAGGAGGTGGAGGTTGTGGTGAGCCGCAGATTGTGCCATTGCACTGCAGCCTGGGCAAAAAGAGCGAAACTCTGTCTCAAAAGAAAGAAACAAGGAAGGAAGGAAGGAGGGAGAGAGAGGGGGAGAGAAGGAGGGAGGGAAGAAAGGGAGGGAGGGAAGAAAGGGAGGGAGGGAAGGAGGGAAGGAAGGGAGGGAGGGAGGGAGGGAGGGAGACCAGAAACTGGGTAACTCGAAAAGAGGTTTAATTGGCTCATGGTTCTGTAGGCTATCCCGGAAGCATAATAGCTTCTGCTTTTGGGGAGGCTTCAGGAATCTCACAGTTATGGCAGAAGGCAAAGGGACAGCTGACATGTCAAACAGCCGGAGCAGCAAGATAGAGTGAGGGGAGCTGCCACACACTTTTAAACAACCAGATCTTATGAGAACTCAACTCAGGACCAAGGGGGGATGGTGCTAAACCATTCATAAAAACTCTACCCCATGATCCACTCATCTCCCACCAGGCCCCACCTCCAACACTGGGGATTACAATTCTACATGAGATTTGGTGGGGACACAGGTCCAAACCATATCAGTATGTGTTGAATCACAAGGGGTGTGAGGAAGCCTTCTGGCTGTTGGAAATGATCTGTATCTTCCCCTGAGGGTTGTCACATGTGTGTGTCCATGGAAAAGTGTACTGTGTTTATACTTAAGAAGTGATCGAACTTAACTTTAGATGCTCGCACTGAGATTCTTCTACTGAATCTGTGGTCTTTCAAGTTTAGCCATTCGGTGGATCTATATTTGTTCACAGTTACAAGTACTGTGACTCCTGTGACTATTACCATGTATAGTGTCAGTTGAATTGGCCTTAGGGCGGCATATTGATGAGTTCCTCATAAAAAGACAATTATAGATGTCCCTCAGTATCCCTGGGGAATTGATTCTAGGACCCACCCGCCCCCCACAGATATCCACAGATGCTAAAGTCCTTTGTATAAAAAGACATAGTGTTTGCATATAACCTATGCGTATCTTCCCATATACTTTAAATCATTTCTAGGTTATGATACCTAACACAATACAATGTAAATACTAGGTAAATAGTTTTTATACTATACTGACTTTTAAAATTTGTTTTCCTTTCTAATTTTTGTTTTAGTTTATTTAAATCCAGATTCTGCACAACATATTGATTTTTTAATCTGTATTTTTAAATTGTTGGGGTTTTTTTTCAAATGTTTTTATTCACAGTTAGTTGAATCCACAGATACAAAACCCATGGATAGAAACAGCTGACTATACATCTTACATTCTATGGCTGAAGTCCAGTTACAGGGTGCCCTTAGATGGGGGTGAGAGAAAATTAGCAAAGATGATGTGACCCAAGGTGGGGAAATCCAGCTCTCTTTATTTGGGCTTCAGCAAGAGCTGACCAAATCTCTTTTTTTCAACAAAGGGCATTTTTAAGTTTCATGAAGCCAGAACAGAGGAACTGAACTAAATAATAATGTTGGGTGTTTTTTTTTTTTAAATAAAGAATGCTTCCTAGTGAATTCCGTGCTGCCAATTCATGCCAACATTGAGGCCTACAGCATGGATAATTTGGACCTGCTGCTGAGAAGAGTAAGACTTTGTGTTAGCTGTGGGCAAGATTGCATAGACCTGGGATGCTCCTGGATCCTAAAAGGGAACTGTTGCAAACATGCGCCAGCCAGGCCAGACCCCACCCGTGGTGGTTGCCATGGTGACAACACAATGGATTCCTCAGGGAGAATGTGGCAGCATCTCTGGTCTTAGGGAAGTGCTTGTGGTAATGAATTCCACCCTGGCCTCTTCAAGGGCCAGCCTAAACACAGTTAGGCAGAGATATTGAAGCGTTTGCTCTCCCTGCTCCGTCCCTTGGTCAAGTTGTTTCTCGGGTCAGCAGGAGGCCAGGAGCTTCCCTGTAGACCATGCACACCCTGTTCTGCAGAGAGAAGCCGAGCATCCTCCCTGGAAGTGCTCAGGCCCCACTCGGGTGCACAGAACCTTCAGTTCACAAAATGCTCCTGAGCTGCTCTTCCCACCAGCTTCGCCGAGGTTTGAAAGAGCCATATTAGTGTTCTTTTTTTATTTCTCTAAGACATATTATTTTCCCACATTTCACACACACACACACACACAGAGGCATGCATGTGTGCACATCTGTTTTCCAGAGAACAAGTGTTATTTGTTATGTCATTCAGCCAGAAGGAAGTTCACACAGCTTTTCACAGACCTGTCTTCAACTCACAGAAAAAAATCCCTTTCTGAACATCCCTGACACCTTCTCAGCCCCCCTTTTTGAGACGGAGTCTCGCTCTGTCGCCCAGGCTGGAGTGCAATGGCTCAATCTCGGCTCACTGCAAGCTCTGCCTCCCCGGTTCACACCATTCGCCTGCCTCAGCCTCCCGAGTAGCTGGGACTACAGGCATCCGCCACCACGCCTGGCTAATTTTTTGTATTTTTAGTAGAGATGGGGTTTCACTGTGTAAGCCAGGATGGTCTCGATCTCCTGACCTCGTGACCTGCCCGCCTTGGCCTCCCAAAGTGCTGGGATTACAGGCATGAGCTACCGTGCCCTGCTCCCCGTCTTCTTAAATACCTGAGGGGTAAGGCATATATCAGTTAGCATGTTTGGTGTTGCAAACAACAACAACAAAAGTCCAACTGAACTAAACATTAAAGGAAGCATTAGGTTTCTCCAGTTGAGGTAGAGGGCCTCAAATGGGTTTGATCAGTCTTGGCTCTGTTTCTTTGTGCATCTCTTGCTCTGACTCCAATGCCAGAGACTTCATTCCCTCTGAATTTCCTTGTGGTCACAGACTACTGTTTGCATCCTCACTTTCCAGAAGGGAAAAAGCTTCTGTTTCCCAGTTGTGAATCAAAAGTCTTATCTTCAAAATCAATTAATGTAATCCATCACATCAACAGGCTAAAGAAGAAAAATCACATGATTATATCAATAGCTGCAGAAAAAGCACTTGATAAAATTCAACACTCATTCATGATAAAAACTCACTGAACTAGGAATAGAGAGGAACTTCCTCAATTTAATAAATAGCTACAAAAATCCCATAGCTAACATCACACTTAATACCAAGAAACTCCACTTAGCTTTCCCACTAAGATCAGGAACAAGAAAAGGATGTTCCTTCTCCCCACTGCTTTTCAACATTGCACTGGATGTCCTAGATAATGCAAGTCCTAGCTAAGACAAGAAAAGGAAATAAAAGGCATATAGATTGGGAAGAAAGAAAGAAGACTACCTTTGCCTATAGATGGTCTGGATTGTCTATGCAGACACACTGAAATAATCAACAAAATAACTCCTAGAACTAATAAATTATTATAGTGAGGTTGCAAGATACAAGGTTGATATACAAAAGTCAATCACTTTCCTATATAGCAGCAATGAACAAGTGGAATTTGAGATTAAAAATGCAATACCATACACATTAGCACTCTTCAAAATGAAATAGTTATAAAACTCACAAAATATGTATAGGTTCCATATGAAGAAAACTTCAAAACTCTGAGGAAAAGAATTTTTTAAACTAAATAAATGGAGAGATAGTCCATGTTCATGAATAGGAAGACTCAATATTGTCAAGATGTCAGCTCTTCCCAACTTGATCAACAGATTCGATGCAATCCCAATCAAAATTCCAGCAAGTTATATTAAGGATATTGACAAACTGATTCTAAAGTTTTTATGGAGAAGTAAAAGACCCAGAATAGCCACGCACGGTGGCTCACGCCTGTAATCCCAGCATTTTGGGAGGCCAAGGCGGGTGGATCACAAGGTCAGGAGATCGAGACTATCCTGACCAACATGGTGAAACCCCGTCTCTACTAAAAATACAAAAAAAAAAAAATAGCCGGGCATGGTGGTGTGCACCTGTAGTCCCAGCTACTTGGGAGGCTGAGGCAGGAGAATCTCTTGAACGTGGGAGGCGGAGGTTGCAGTGAGCCGAGATCGTGCCACTGTACTTCAGCCTGGGCAACAAAGTGAGACTCTGTCTCAAAAAAAAAGAGACCCAGAATAGCCAACACATAGTAAAGGAGAACAAAATTGGAGGACTGACACTACCTGACCTCAAGACTTACTGTAAAGCTACAGTAATCAAGACAGTATGGTACTGGTGACACTGATAGATCAATGAAACAGAATAGAGAGCCCAGAAATAGACCTACATAAATAGAGTCAACTAATCTTTGACAAAGGAGCAAAACCAATACAAATGAGGCAAAGACCTCTCAACAAATGGTGCTCCAACAACTGGACAAAAAAAAACCACAATGAACCTGGTCGCACAGTTTACATCCTTCACAAAAGTAACTCAAAATGGAACACAGACCTAAACATAAAATGCAGACTATAAAATTCCTGGAAGATAACATAGGAGAAAATCAAGATGACCTTGGGTTTGGTGATGACTTTATAGATGCACCAAAGGCATAATCCACGAAAGAAAGAATTGATGAGCTGAACTCCATTACAATTGAAATGTAATGCTCTGCAAAAGATACTGTCAAGAGAATGAAAAGGCAAGCCCCAGACTGGGAGAAAATATTTGCAAAAGACACATCTGATAAAGGACTGTTACCCAAAATATAAAAAGAACTCTTAAAACTAAACAATAAGAAAACAATCCGACTAAAAATGGGTCAAAGATCTTAAACTACACCTCACCAAAGAAGACGTACAGATGGCAAATAAGCATATAAAAAGATGCCCGCTGTAGTAAGCAATTAGGGAAATGCAAATTAAAACAATGAGACCAGCCCCGGTGGCTCATACCTGTAATTCCAACACTTTGGGAGGCCGAGATGGGAAGATCCCTTGAGCCCAGGAGTTTGAGACCAGATTGGGCAATGTAGGGAGGCCTCATCTCTGTTTAAAAAAAAAAAAAAATTAGATACCAGCAACCACCTATTAAAATAGAGAAAATCCAAAACTCTGACAACAAATGCTGATGAGGATGTGGAGCAATAAGAGCTCTAATTTACTGCTGGCAGGAATGCAAAACGGTACAGCTACTGTGGAACACAATTTGTCAGTTTCTTGCAAAACTAAACCTACTCTTACCATACAATCCAGCAGCAGTCATGCCCCTTGGTATTTACCCAATTGAGTTAAAAGCTCATGTTCACAAAAAAAGCCCTGCTTATGGATATTTACAGCAGCTTCATTCATAGTTGTCAAAACTTAAAAGCAACCAAGATGTCCTACAGTAGGCAAATGGATAAATAAACTGTGATAAATCCAGATAATGGAATATTATTCAGCACCAAAAAGAAATGAGCAATCAAGACATGAAAAGACAAGAAGGAACCCTCAATGCCTATGGCTAAATGAAAGAAACCAGCCTGAAAGGCCATGTACTATATGATTCCAACCATACAACATTATAGAAAAGACAAAACTATGACAGAAGATCAGAAAATTAGTGGTTGCCAGGGATTGGGGAAAGGGAGCAATGAACAGGTGTAGAACAAAGGATTTTCAGGGCAGTGAAAATACTGTGTATAATATTGTAAGGATGAACATATGTCACTGTACATGTATCCAAACCCATAGAATGTATAAAACCAAGAATGGAGCCTAATGTGAACTATAGTCTTTGGATGATAATGATGTGTCAATGTAGGTTCATCGATTTTAGCAAATGTGTCACTCTGGTGTGAGATGTTAATGGGGAAGATGTACAGGTGAGGGGGCCAGGGATATGTGAAAAACCTCTGGAACCTTCTGCTGATTTTGCTGTTAATCTAAAACTGCTCTAAAAAATAGTCTATTACAATTGAAAAAGTTCTATCTTCACTCTGATTGGATCAATTCTGAACCAATTCTAGTGGCTAAGGGGAATACTGTGCATTCATTGGCTTAGCCCTGGGTTATGTGATCACCTGTGAACCAATCTCAGTGGCGAGGGGAATGTGATCCTGCTGTGGACCCATCTTCAGATCACCAAATGTTTTCATGATGAAATATTTCACCTTTCTTAGTCAGTCTGGATGGTCTAGACTTGAAAAAGTAATTGACTCTGCTTCCAGCTCTCTTCCCATACTCCTGAGTTAAAGCAGACACTATTAACTCCTAAGGATGGGGGCTGCAGGACTCACAGAGAAAATGGATGCAGAGAGCTGGCCTCCAGGACCATCATGCTAACAGAAGAGGCAAAACACACATGCTCACACAAGCACACTGTTCCGCAGCAGCCAGGCCTATGCAAGCCTACCCTCAAAATTCTGAGGAAGCTGAAAGGTCGAACAGAGAGGCTGACAAATCCAGTTTCTTAGGAAGAAACATGTAATAGCGATGTGCAAACAAAAGCCATGTCTGTCTCCTGGTTGGAGGCGAGACAAGGTGGTGGATCCCCACACCATTACTCCCCAAACCCATAGGGAAGCAGTAATTCAGAAGGGATGTGTAGAACTATTGAAGTAAGATAACATCAAGGTTGTTTGAACTAAGGGAAGGATTTACAATAAGTACCTGCTCTTACACAAGGAACGATAGATAAACTGAAAATCTTAGAAGTCTTCCTGAAACTGGGAGTAATCAAAGCCAACATGGTGGATTTGCTTCCAAAATGGAGCTGCTCTGGCCTCCACATATGTACACATGTACACACACACACACACCCAGCACATGTGCTCACAGGCACACACCCCAGTGCACATAGACATATGCACACACATACACCATGCACTTCTCTGGAAGAGAGGGGTCTAGGGAATAATCTACTTCCTGGAGACCCCCATGGCTCCACCATCATAATGTGGGTTGACAATTTGAGGTATGGATTAGTCCACTTCTAAAAAGTAAAGTTTGTTTTTTTTTTCTCTCAATGGGGTTTCTAAACTGTTGCACAAAAAAAGGAGGCTGAGATGATGTCCAGCAAGAAAGTCACCTGTATAAAAAGATCTCTGTCATGAGTGGGGCCCAGAAGTCAGGGTAATGCCCAGGAAGGACCCCAGACAGACCAGAGGAGTCAAGTCCTGATGCCAAGTGCAGGGGCTCAGAAGTCAGGGTAATGCCCAGGAAGGACCCCAGACAGACCAGAGGAGTTGAGTCCTGATGCCAAGTGCAAGGGCTCATAGCCCAGCCTCCCTGCAGGACCTCACTCACTGAGGTACCCACCCCAACAACAGGGTAACTCCAAGAGCCCCTTGCACCTCAATATTCCATGAGGATCTCCAATGATGAGTTTCCAAGGGCAATTAGTGAGAAAGGAGAAAACAAGAAACCAGTCAGGCAGGCAGTTAGGGTGGGTCCTCAGTTGAATTCTTTCAAACAAAGGAACAGCCTGATAACTCGAGCTACAGGCACAGATAACGGAACTTGCACAGGGGAGCTTGCCTGAGACATGCTCACATCTGCACAGGTAAGAAAGGCTACACAGGTGACTTGCCCAGACATGCCCACAATGGAAAATTCCATCCCCTAACACATGCACAGTAAGAAGAACAAACAATATGAAGTAACTGAAGCTAAGGGGCCACAGGTGCATTAGGAGGATGGGGTGGAGCTACCAGAAATTCGAGCCTTATACAGATTAGATGCCCAGTCCTCATCAGTTTCTAATAAAAGCCTTTGCATTCAACAGTAAAAACAGCAACCCTCTTTCAGGCCCCCTCTCTGTGGCAGAGAGCTTTCTTCTTTTAGTGATTAAACTTTCACTCCTACCTCACCCTTTGTGTCCATGCTCCTTAATTCTCTTGGTCCTGAGACAAAGAACTCTGGATGAGATCAATTGGAAAGATTGTAACATTTGGAATTGACATGCTACCTAGGGAGGTCTTTACTCTCCAAGCCTAAAGAAAATATTGTGCTTACTTCTCCAACCTCCCCTGCCACAGTTTTTGGCCAGGGATGGAGTGAGGTGGAGGGTTGTGCTTTGGGTGAATAGAGGCACAGAATGAAAAATAAACTACTTTTTGAAGCTTTGTATCTGCTTGTACCTACAGTCACTTTGTTTCTAAACTCAAAAATCCCTTTTACAAAGAAAAACACTAAGCCTTGTAATTAGGGCTTTTCAAAGCAACTCAGCTCCCCCTTACAGGGCCAACTGCAGACAAACTTGAGAATGGTTGTAGAGCATAGCAGATACCTGGTGCCGAATGTGATGGTAACAAGAGTCCAAGTTGACTGATCTCTCTGGCGAAGAGATGAGACTGCTGAAAACGGCATTTATCAGTGATGTGGGCGTGTCATTCAGTCCCATTTTCAAGGGTTTATTTTTGTGGTTTTGTTGCCTGCTTAAAGTGATTTGCTGGTGCCGTTCTTTTAGTCCTCTCCCTCCCTGCCTAGAAGGTGATGTAGAGGTATTTGCACTCCCAGCAGGAGACACAACCCTTGGCAAAAGAAACTCTCAGCATAGGATAAGCAGTTCCAAGCTCTGGCTCTGGAAGTCATGCAGGCTGTAGCGTGAATCCCATGGCAGAGCACCAGAGAAGAAGGTGCCTGCAGCCTTTGCAGTCCTGAGGCTTCCTCCTCCTCCAGAGAGGGGGATAGTTCCTGCACTCCCACTCTCCCATCTTGTAAGTCGCAGAGTCAGAGGCTGGTCCTAACTCTGGGCGGTGGACTGGGGGTGGGTCTCGATGGAGTCTGTGCCATTTGTGGGGGCGGGTGAGAGAGCACCCTTCCGTGTAGACTCTTCACCCTGGACTCTTCCATTGGGAGTCTCACATTCTGGCCACTTACGCTGCACTTGCATATTTCAGAATCCTTCCTCTAAATTCTTCTGATTACTGTCTTAATACTGCCCATTTCAACATATTATTGAAACAGATTATTGCGAAGCTATCACTTTAGGAGAATGTGCTTAGGGGTAAAAGCTATATCCCAGCTTTTCTTCCCCTGCCCCCAGCTCTATTTCCCATCACTACCATGTTATAGCCCTCAGGGGGACTTGGTTAAATATCCAAGGATCTCACCACTGATAAATCATAAAACATTGCTTAGAGGCATATTATATAGAAGCCAAGAGGACAACTGTCTTATTCTCCGAGGGCTGCAGGCAATCTTCTCCTTGTCCCATAACAGATTTCTAGTTAATAGATAACATTGCCAATTGTCAGAAAATAGGTGGCCCCTCTGAGACAGGCCCACAGCCCTTTCCTGGCTTGGCTCCATTCATCAAGCTGAGTTTTGTCTCAGCGGTGTCACATCCAAGTTAGGGTCTCTGCTTGCTGCTTCCTCAGTTATCTCCTTGAAACAAATTTCTTTAAATTGACTCTGCAGAATACCATTCCAGAATTTGCCATCATTTCTAATGAATGTAAATTTCTGTAACAATTTTCAAAATTGGCCACCAGCATCATAGGTTCCCAGCATACACATCATAAATTTCAGAGGCTTCCAGACCTGCATATCTCGTCACTGAACAGATCCGAGCTTAAAATCAGAAGAACTGAATCATCATGTACTCTGAGGCTTAAAGAAACATTTAATCCAAGTAACCAACACACAGTAATAAAAACACTTTTATCATTACTTTATGATATTAACTTGTAAGGATACCCAATTAAAAACCTATTGATTGGTCAAACATTTAGCCCTTTGAAAAGTATTTTTTAACAATTACTTTGTGCACAACACTGTTAGGTGTGATGAAGTGTCCACAGAACCACAGTACAGTTCAATTAAATGAGGCAAATAATGATGAGTTCCTGCCATGCCTCAAGAATTCTGCTAGACTGTGTGATCCAGAAGTGAGCAAAATGCAGATCTTATCGCTGTCAAGATGACAGAGTAAAGTGATGTATCCACTAAATTAGTAACTCTAATTTAATAAAGGTTTTGTGCTAAATAGAAGATAAGTTCACACTGGACACAGGCAAAGGCTGGCAAACGCCTTCATTTCCTACAAGTTACATGCTTCATGGGGCACATGGGTGCTCAAGGAGACAGTGGGCCTTGGTAGCCTACGAGAATCGTGGCTATGAGCACTGACCCTAGACTCAGACCCCTCAGGCGGAAGCCAGCTCTGCTCCTACTCACCGTGAATGTGCTTAGGACATTAGAATGCTCTGGCCTCAGTTTCCGAATCTCTAAAAACCAGACACTGATACCTAATTCATTATGGATGAGACAGTGCCCGTAGAGAACTCCTGTGAGGCGTGCCTGGGCCCAGAGGTGGAGCGGATGGCTGTTACTATTGGAGGGTTACAGCAGGCTTTGGTTCCCACTGGATCCACTGAGAGCTCTGCCCGTCACCGCAGCCAGCAAGACTGTCTTCAGTACACAAGCACCATCCTGCCTCAGGAACATGACGTTGCAACCAGACGTGGTACCAAGCTGTGTGCCTCCCAGCCTAGCAGAGGCTTCAAAGCCATCAAGCCCAAACCCCGCCATGCTCCTTGTGCACTGAGCCGTCCCTACACAGTGTGGGAGACAACTTAGTGTGGGGCCACAGTATGGGTTAACCTGGCTGCTCTCTGGCTGGCTACAGTCTGCCAAAGCAATAAGCAGCAGTGAGAAGTTAAGTAAACATCACAAAGTAATTAAGTTGCTATGGCAGTAAATCTTAGTGACTCAGGTTCAGAAAAGGAGTGGCTCTCAACCAGGGGCAGTTTTTCCCTCCAGGGACACTTGCTAATGTCTGCACACAGTTTTGGTTGTCACGACTAGGTAAGGGCATAACTGGCATTTACTGAGTAGAGGCCAGAGATTCTGCTAAGCATCCTACAATGTGCAGGACAGTCCCACAACAGAGATTGCCCAGCCCTAAATGTCAACAATGCTGAGGTTCAGAAACCTGTACACAGCAGCAGCAATGGCTGGTGCTTGTTGGAGGAGGAGGGTGGCTTAACTAGAGTCTTGAAGGACCACGAAAGTTAGAAGAGCAGGCAGGAGAGGGAAGCCTTCCAGGAGGGGTCCCAGCACAAGCAAGGATGGGAGGGAAGAATGTCTGAGGGGCAGTGAGCAGGCTGGCTAGGCTGGAGGGGCGTTTGTGCAGGTGATGTGTGGAGGGCGTGTGGGGTTTGCTCTCCAGGCCTAAGCAAATCCGTGGGCTTCCGCTGAGAAACTCCCCATCCCTGTCCATGTGGTGAGGAGGGACTTTCAGTCAAATGACAACACTGTCCCCGAGTCCAGGGAATAACATGTGGCCAAGACAGGACCATCCTGTCCTCCTGTGGGGACCTGAATGGTGAACAGTGACACATGAGTGGATTCACCATGATGGCCACACAGAGGACCCAGGAGCTGCCCTGATGTCCCCAAGCCCCGTGAATCTGGCTCTTCACATTTAATTTTCCTACAAACTTACCCCATTTCTTCCCATAAATGTCTTCAAAAAATTAAATCAAGGAATCCAGAGTCGGTTTCCATTGCTTGCACTCAAAGTTGGATGGGGGTCTGTGGCTTGGGTCTTCCTCTGCCTTCCTGCCACATATCTTCTAGTGCCTGGACCCTGAGCATGGTGACAGCAGAGTCTGCCGAGCAGATAAACACTCCACTGAATTACAGGACTGTGGTGTGTTGTGCACTGATGTCTGCAAGACACACACACACACACACACACACACACGAGAGAGGACAGATAGGGACAGCCAGGTTCACAGCAGACACTGAGCAACCACTTTCCTTTCTTCCTTGGTAACAGAGCCACACTTTTGTTCACCCCTCCAGTAGAAAACAATGTGCTGAAGGAAGGTGGCCCTGCCTCAGCCCTAAGCGGAGCAACGTGATTGGTCAGTGGTTCAAGGCCAATCACAGTAATCCTCTCCTCTTTGCTTGTGATTGGTGTGAGAGTAGGTCTGTCACCCAGTTCTATTAATAGCTAATGGGACCTAAGGGACATCTACTAGAGGCTTCTGGGAAAGATTTCCCAAGCCACACAGGAGAAAAATCTCCCAGCTCTCCTTCCCTTCCTCTGTTCTGGACACAGGCTGGTGATGCTGGAGCCACGACCGGAAACCCCAAGGCAAAGACCAGAGAATCCCAAAGATGCAGACAGAGACCTCCTAGAGCTACAGAGTAAGCCAAATTGGAGTTGCCTTTTCTGGACTTCTTGTTAAGTGAGTTAAAAAAAATGCCTTTGTAATTTAAGCCTGTGCTTCTAGAACTTTAATATTCAATAGCCTTTTCAACAAATAGTGTCAGAAAAAAATTGGACACACAGACAAAAAATTAATCACACCCTAACTGTCATACAGGATACAAAAATTAACTCAAAAATGGATTTTGGACTCATAATGTAACATGTAAAACTATAAAACTTTTTAAAAAAATACTTAGGAGAAAATCTTCAGGACCCAGGGCTAGAAGAAGAGTTCTTAGACTCGACACAGAAAACACAATGCACAAAAGGAAAAATTGATCAACTGGACCTCAATAAAATTTAAAATTTTTGGCCGGGCATGGTGGCTCACGCCTGTAATCCCAGCACTTTGGGAGGCCGAGGCGGGTGAATCACGAGGTCAGGAGATCCAGACCATCCTGGCTAACGCGGTGAAACGCCGTCTCTACTAAAAATACAAAAAATTAGCTGGGCGTAGTGGCGGGCACCTGTAGTCCCAGCTACTCGGGAGGCTGAGGCAGGAGAATGGCGTGAACCCGGGAGGCAGAGCTTGCAGTGTGCCGAGATTGCACCACTGCACTCCAGGCTGGGCAACAGAGCGAGACTCCATCTCAAAAAAAAAAAAAAATTTAATACTTTTGCACTGCGAAAGGCCTTGTGAAGAGGATGAAAAGACAAGCTATGTACTAGGAGAAAATATTTTCAAACCACTTATCCTACAAAAGATTTAATACCTAGAATAATATAAAGAATTATTAAAACTCAACAGTAAAAAAAAAATCCGTTTAGGAAATGAGCAAAAGACATGAACAGCTATTTCACCAGTGGTGATATATGAATGGCAAGTAAGTACACAAAAAGATGTTCAACATCATTATCCATAAGGAAAATGCAAAATAAAATCACTAAATACCCACAATGAAAGTGGCTAAAATAAAAAATAGTGATAACAGTAAATGATGGCAAGGGTATAGAAAAATTGGATTGCTCATACAATACATTGCTGTTACACAGATGCTCTGGAAAACAGTTCAGCAGTTTCTTCCAAAAATTAGACATGTGCTTACCACATAACCCAGCATTTGCACTCTTGGGCATTTGTCCCAGAGAAATGAAAACTTGTATTCAGACAAAAATTTATATACGAATAATCATAGCAACTTTGCTGATAATAGTGAAAAATTGGAAAACAACCCAAATGTCCTTCAATGAATGAGTTAAACAAACTGGTGCATCTCTACTATGAAACACTATTCAGCCATGAAAAGGAGCAAACTATTAATACCTGTGATGGTGTGGATGAATCGCCAGGGAATTAAGCTCAGTGAAAAAAGCCAATCTCAAAAGGTTATGCCCTATATGATCCCACTTAGATAACTTTTTTTTTTTTTTTTGAGGCTGAGTCTTGCTCTATAGCCCAGGCTGGAGTGCAGTAGCGCAATCTCGGCTCACTGCAACCTCCACCTCCCAGGTTCAGGCGATTCTCCTGCCTCAGCCTC
This sequence comes from Pongo abelii, assembly GCF_028885655.2. Lineage (NCBI taxonomy): Eukaryota > Metazoa > Chordata > Mammalia > Primates > Hominidae > Pongo > Pongo abelii. Next base: position 52,291,336 of record NC_072006.2, on the reverse strand, counting down.
CCAAGTAGCTGGGATCACAGGGGCCCGCTATCACACCTGGCTAATATTTGTATTTTTAGTAGAGACGGGGTTTCGCCATGTTGGCCAGGCTGGTCTTGAACTCCTGACATCAAGCGATCTGCCCACCTTGGCCTCCCAAAGTGCTGGGATTACTGGCGTGAGCCACCGCACCCAGCCCCTATAGCATTCTTTAAATGACAAAATTATCAAAATGGAGAGCAGAATAGTGGTTTCCAGGCATTAGGAGTAGAGGAAGGAAGGAGAAGAGTATAGCTATGTAGGAAAACAGCCTTTTGTGTGGCAAGAGTGACACCATCTTGAAGCAAAACTGCCATGATGACTGGTGTTTGACTCTTGCATACTAAGGTGCTCTCGAAGTGTAGATAACCTCTCATATAAAGGGAATTGAACAATGAGAACACTTGGACACAGGGTGGGGAACATCACACACCGGGGCCTGTCATGGGGTGGGGGGAGGGGGGAGGGATAGCATTAGGAGATATACCTAATGTAAATGACGAGTTAACAGGTGCAGCACACCAACATGGCACATGTATACATATGTAACAAACCTGCATGTTGTGCTCATGAACCTAGAACTTAAAGTATAATAAAAAGAAAAAGAAACAATGCCTATAGCATAGACAACCCCTCATAAACATGTGTATCTAACCTCCTTAGTGGTCACAAGTGTCACAATCTGAGGTGTGAGTAGTTGCACATATTTTACAAAAACAAAAGCTTCCTATCTAAAGGATATTTTCTGGAGAGTGGGTGTAGGGATCCACAGTCTGGCAGCCACCTGAGATATTGCTTTAGTAGGTCCCTACTAAATGTTTCTTTCACAGAAGCTGGATTTGTCAGCTTCTTTCTTCAGCCTCTCAGCTTGCTGGGCTTTTGGGGAAAGGTTTACATAGACCTGCTCTTCATGGAACAGGCTATAAAAGGACAGCGTGAGGAATGCTTAGGAAGGAACTGTTTTGAATCTTAAAGGTGGTGGTCACATGAATCTAAACATATAACAAACTTTCAAAGAACTAAATACACACTAATTAGTGCATATAAAACTGGTGAAACCTGGGTCAGATACATGGATTGTATCAGAGCCAATATTCTGGTTGTGAAACTTTACTATAATTAGGAAGATGGTATTATTGGGGGGAAATGAGTGAAGTGCATGTGAGGTTTTTCATGTTTCTTACAATCACGTGTGAATCTAAAATTATTTAGCCAAATTGCACTAAATTTTTTGTGGCTCCATGTATTAATGTGGGGAACCCATTTCCTGAACTCCACGAAGGCAGTTAAATAATATATATTACATATCAGAAATCAATTCCTTTTGGTATTGTAATTTTTTTTTCAAACAGGAAAACGCAGCGGGGGCATTGGGGAAGCTTTGGAATTAATATATAATTAGATATTTAGCCAGGTAGAAAGCTTAAGCAAAATAAACTTGACTCTAAGTAATTAAAAAATTTAATATGCATACGAATCACCTCGGTAATCTTGCTAAAAAAAGAAAAGCAGATTATGATTCAGTAAGTGTTGGTTATTACCTGAGATTCTGCATTTCTAATGAACTGATATTGCTGGTTCATGGACCCCATTTTAGGTAGCAAGAAGATAAGCCACTTTTAGCTGCATGTTCTGTTACTTGCTGGCAAAAGCATCCTAACTCTTTTGATCATTTGCATAGTAGCCCCGCCCACTGGAGGAGCCCAGAGTCTTATCTTCCCATCAATCAGATTCACCCTCCACCTGTGGGAGGAGCCAAGAGACAAGTGGTGGGGAGAAGACCGTCCTTTTTCCAAAAGGCAAGAGCACTTCCGTGTGTTGTGAGCCTGGGTGAGGGAGAGACCGAGGAGGATGGAGGTACAGCCAGATGGCAGGCACAGATGCTGATCTGGGGATGTTCTGGGTCTTCGGGTGCCTCTTTATGTTCTGTTTACGAAACCCAGACGCCCTTTCAGTGAGAAGCAATTCTGCCATGTTTATTTTTTGCTGGGGAAAGAAGCCACAAAACTCGAATATTTATATCCATTGTGCAGTCTTCTCCAGTTTCCAGGCACATCTTCCTTTTCTATATCTTGGAGAGCATTTCAAGCCTCCTGGAATTTTTCTTCAAGGAGGGGCCTCAGGGCCACTGCTACAGGGTGACTCATTGAGCCGCCAGGAGGCCTGGGCTTCCCTCCTGGAATCAGGGATTCCATGTGGGCCTCTCAGACCCAGCTCTCCTGTGAAGTTGAGAGCTTCAAGCGGGTCTTCTAGGGAGGTCAAGAGGCAGAGGGAATATTGGAAATGGCTCTGCCACTAGCATGCTCTGTGTCCTTGGGTGAATGATTTGGCTTCTCTGAAAACCAGTTTCTTCCCCTGCGAATGGTAGGAGTTGCATCAGGTGATTTCTTAGGATCCTACCTGCTCTAAGTGTTTCTTGGTCTCTAAATTCTCATAAACAGGACTTAGCTTAGGTTAGTACTCTCCATCTTGGCTGCATATTTGAGTCACCTGAGGGACACTAAAGATACTAAACCCAGATGTTCTGATCTGATAGATCTGGGGTCCGATGTGGGCGTCAGAAATCTTTAAAACTTCCCAGGTGTCAGTAACATACAGCCAGGGTTGAAAGCCACTGGGCTACACCTGATTTTACAGAAGAGGAAACTGGGCTGTCATCTCTGGTCAGCAGGTCAGCCACCAGCGGAATCCAGTGAATCCCGCTTGCAGTTGTGGGACCTCACAGCCACCCTCTGCAGTGCAGCGCATCCCTAGGACCTGGGGAACATTGCACCTTTCCATTCTTCAGTAATCTTCTCCTCCATCTCTTTCCCTCTCCGCCCCGCCCCTCGCTCCAATGAGCTAAATTTTTCTCAAGTAGCTCCTGCCTCTGTCCTGTGAAAGTCCCTGCCAGGAGGAGTCACCACACCTGTTTACCTCCTTGAACTAGAAGGAAGGAGGGAAATACAGGCAGAGACAAGCAGAACTCGGGGTCTCCCATGTTACTCTGCCGCCCACCCAAAGCACCTTGCTCCAGGTTTGTCACAGGACAAGGGGAAGCTGCTGTGAGGACACTGAGGGTGATGGAAAAGTTGAAAAAGAAGGAGGAGAGAAATAGCACATCTGTATTTAGACATTATCCCTGGATGCTTCTTTGCATGTTAGGACAGGCTCACTACAATCTAGTCATGTTTAGCCCTTTAGGAGCCCTGGGGTAGTGAGTCCAGAGCCAGCACTGGGGGCTTTTCTCCCAGCCCCTTTTCAAAGTCATGTTGACCTTTGAGCATCTCCTGCCCCAGGAGAGCGCTGCAGCCACTGCAGACAGCATGAGATGCTTCTCTATGCGGGCCCAGCTTCATCCTTCTGTGCTCCTGATGATGGAGGACAGAAAGTGGTTCTTCCTTCCTTGCAAGCATTTCCGGTCTCGGAAGACTCTCTGGGGAAAGAACACCAAGAGGGAGAGGCTTCCTAAGTCCCTTCACTGGGGGCTTATCCATGACCGACGTTCCTGGGGAGACATACATTTCATCAGTCACTTTCCATCTCCCTCCACTCTCCCTCCTCCTCTCTGCAAGCTTACACTGTAGCCCGATGGAATTACACAGAGTGCCTTGCATATGCCAAGGTTCTTCCACCTCTAGTCATGCTGTTTCCTGTCCTGGAACCCCCTTCCCAACTCGATCCTGCTGAGCAGCCTGGGATCTGTGTACGGGATGCCCCTCAGAGTGACCCAGACACAGAGGAAGCTGGGGTGTTTATTCCCCGCCCCTCAGTCACGGGTGCAGGCCTGCTCCTGGGGCATTCATCCCCCAGCATCTCCAATGCCAGGCAGCTCAGAGAGCAACTTTCCTGTCCAAGGAACACTTAGAGACCATTCCTAGGAGGAGCGAATGTCCACCTTGTGTGGCATCATCCTGGGGTGCTCCTTCTGGGGGGGACCCCAGTCCCTCCTGCCCTTCCACCCAGAATCCTCCTGTCTCCTGGGTGAAAACTGGAGGCCGGATTCTAGCTCTGCTGTGTCTCTCAGACTCTAGTGAGTGTCAGAATCTTCTGGAGGCCTTGTTAAAACTCCGATGGCCAGGCCCACCCTGAGGTTCCGATTCAGGAGGTCTCAGCAGAGCCCGAGAGCTAGTTTTCCCAGCAGGGCCCCGGGGTGCTGATGCTGCTGCCCCTAGGACCACCCCTGAGAGCCCTGGCTCTCCACCAGAGCCTGCCCACCTGGAGACAGTGACCACAGGCCACAGGTCACCCCTCACTGCTTCACTCCACGCCCTCTCCTGTGACCTCATGTCCTCCCACTTCCCCCTGAGTCACGTGGCTCCAGCCACACCCGCCTCCCCGCTGTTCCTCACCCAGGATCACCAAGGTCTCTCCTGCCCCGGCGCCTGTGCACCTGCTGTGCCTCTGCTTGGGGTGCTCTTCCCAGGGCTCGCTCACCTCCTCAGAGAGGCCTCCTGACCCCTGACACGGCCTTGCCCTTCACCTCTATCGTCCTTTAGAACAGCCCCCACCTCCCGCACATCATGCAGTTGCAGGTTCAATGGCTACTGCTTGTCCTCCAGACTCGAAAGTAACCTCGCAGTGGGCGGTGGGCAGGGGGCGGGGCGGGGGCGGTGTTTTGTTCCCTGCTCTGTCCCAGCACCCAGAGCAGTGCCTGGCAGGGGTGGGTACACACCTGTTAGCAAGTGACTCCGATGCAGGGACCGTTCTCTCTGATCTCTAAATCCACCTTTCTTATGTTGTAGTAGCAATATTGAATGTTGTTCCATACATCATCCATTTTCTTTTTTGACTCTTAGATCGTAGTGCCTTAGAGAACAACTGGGCAAAAAATGGACTTTCAGACACGGCAGGTGCCCAGGTCCAGCCCCCACCCTGTGGCCCTTCAGGGACTGCACTCATTTATTTTTCTCTTTTCTGGCTGTCTGCGAGCCAACAGCTCTCTCCTGGCTTTAATTTTCACCCATTTAAGTTGAAAAAAAATCAAAACAAATGAAATGCACTTAAGAGAAAGCCTTGAGGAGTTACTGGGCCACCTGAAGTGAACGGACTTCTTTCGAGGAGTTATCAATTGTTGTTATCAATTACTTATTGGGCCATGATATGTTCCTGGCGCCACCAAGACGGAGAGGAGACAGGGTCCCTGCCCTGAGGCATCCCAAAGAAGAAGGGAGCATTTGTGAAACGAAAAAATGTCCCAGATGATAAGACAGTTACACGTCACACCTCAAGGCTGCTCTACGCTTTTATTATATTTTTATTCTTAAGGATGTTCTTTTTTTTTATTTTAAAAAGTAATTGAAAAGTTTATAAAATATTCCTAGAAAATAGAGAAAAAATAAAATCTAACTCCAGTGTTTTTAATGCACATAAAAAATCTACTTGGTTTATAAAATTAGGATTTATTATAAATGTTTAATTTAGTTAGTTTGGAAGTTTTGTTAATTTACTTATCAGATTCTGCCTTGAGTTTTCTTCACATATATACCATGTGCATTTCTTTAGGCCATCAAGCAGCCTTCAAAAACATAAATTTCATTAGTTACAATGTATTTCATACATTGTATTTCACCAATCTTGTATTTCTGGACAATACAATTTTTTTTTCTTGTTTTGCTTTTGGTTATTATAATCAATATTGCTGTGAATATGCTTAGTTTAGAAAGCCTTGACTCGCTGTTATTATAATTTCAGTTTATAATCAGGAAGAGGGAAAGCCTAACTCTAAGGTTGAAACTAAATCTTAAAGCTAGTTACACAGCCTCTCTGAGCTTTGCTGTCCTCTTCTGTCCTATGGTAAGAATGATACTGAGGTCCTAGGGAGTTGTGAAGCATATGCTGTGAGACAACACAGCTGAGCAGCCCAGCCAGAGCCCCCTAGGGAAGCCATCAGAGGTCAGCAGCTCCCATCTCCATCCCTCTTGACTCCTAATAGGCTGGGACAGAACTTTGCCCTCCCTTCTTCCTGTCCAAAAGGTGCACAATGATAATGATGCTGATGGTTATTTAGTAAGAAACTTCTCAACAGGAACAGTCATCAGGAGGGGGCACAGTTGGATTCTCTCCAGCGAAGATGTCAGGGTGGACAGAAATGTCAGCGTGATCCAAAGAGGACACAAACACTCCCGCTATTTTATTGTCACCATAGAAAGGCCAGCTCTAGGTTTGATGAATGTTTAGTGAAAGAAAGTTTGCAAAAGTCAAAAAGAAACTGACATAATGATGGCCAAACAGGCTTTCTCTGCATTAGAAGAACTCAGTGGGTCCTTGCATGTCTGATTAGAGAAAAACAAAACAAACAAGCAAAAGCTCCTCTGATGCACAGAGTTAGTGCTCCACTGAACTAGACCAGAAGAGCTTGTCCTGCCCCTTGGAAACAGGGGCCAACATGATCTGTTGGCCCATCATCTGACATGAAGGGACCCATCATCTGACATGAAGGGACCCATCATCTGACATGAAGATGCCCCGGGGGCAATGGAAAGCACGGTGTGTCGGGAGAAGATGGCCCTGAGGGCAGGTGCATTCGGGTGCATTCGGGTGCTAGTGAGCGCTGCAGCATGTTGGGTCTCTAGTTTTGTATCAGTCAGCTACTCTCACAATCACACTATGTAACAAACCACCCCCAATCTCAGTTACAAACAATAGCATTTATTTCCCATTCTCATGTCCACAGGTCTGATGGGGTTCATCACATCTGAGCCAGGACTGGCTTTTCTTGGCTGCAAGCTGAGAGCTGGGTCCAGGTCTGCTGTACTGAGGGTCTCCCGTCTTCCTTGGACAGGGACAACCAGAGCCTATTTATCTCATGATGGAAGGCGGAGAACAAGCAGGCAAGACCAGCCGTGCTAGCACTTGCCACCTCTTTGCCCATGTCACACCTGCTGACGTCCCATTGGCCAATACAATTCACACAACCAAAGCCAACATCAATAGGACAAGGAAACAGACTCTGCCTCTAGATGCACAAACTACAGAGTCACGGACAGAGGACACGGATCCAGCGAAGGAAGATGGAGAATGAGAACAATGACTCTCAATAACACAACCTCCCACAGGTTTCCAAATCCCCAACCCAGGCATATATCCAAGGAAACGGAATCATGGGTTCAGGTTTTAGAGCAAGCAATTTCTGCTCTCCCTGCCTAGTTTCCACACCCTTAACACAGGGGCAATGATGTCACATCAAATCATATCACACAAGTTTGTGATGATGTTTCAACAACTAAACACCAGAAAAATGCTTAGGGCAGGGCCGGGTAGGAGGGGCAGAAGACAATAGTAACTTAACATCACTGCTAACCCGCAAAGTTCTGGGAATTTCTTTGAATGTCTAATTAGAGAACCATGTCCCCAACAATTAACATTTCTTTTGCCTTTTTTTGAATCTGAGAAAATACTAATTGTCACAGGGTGGAATATTTATCTGATGAGCGTATAGAAGTTAAGGGCTCATTGAAATCACAGTGCTAGGTTTGGGTCTCATCCCTCTTCCTACCTGCCTCTCTGAGCCTCAGTTTCTCATCTGTAGAATGGGTACGATCCCAACCTCATGTGTTTGTGGCAGTCAGGGTTAAATTGGCTAATGATTCTAAAGTGCTCTGTGCAGGCCTGGCAGGTACTGAGCAACCTCGGGCCATAGAGAGAGCACTGACTTGGGAGTCAGGAGCTGGGACCTCAGGTCCTATTCCGCGGGGATCTGGGAGAAGTCCCTTGGATTCCCTGAGCCTCATCTGCCCCACATGCTAGTGAGGTGGCTGGACCAGTCAGATCAAGGACGTCCCTGTGGCTGTCTAACTTCCCCTTACTCCCTGTTCAGCAAAGGGCAGGTGCTGGGCCTGGCCAGGCTCCCACAAAGCCCAGGCTCAGCTCGTGGCCCTGCTCAGCTCACAGCGGGTGTGGGGGATGCATTTCTGCCCTCAAAGGACTGAGCTCCAGTTTCTTTCTTCACTGAGTCCTTTACTCTCTGCCTGCGGGTGGTTATTTAAGACATCTCCCGCCTGCAGGGGCCTCTTAGAGAACAAACAGATCATTCCTTCAGCTGCAGTGCAGGCTTTACTGGGCTTGTTCCTGCGTCAAGTGGACAGACCCTTCCTAAATGGAGTCACCCCACAGGCCCCACACTTGGAGAGGGGCAGCCAGGAGCCTCCGAGGCTCTGCCCAGCCCGTTCTGAATGTGCTCCCTGCCCTGAGCGGAGCGCTTACAGCTCCCCGCATCAAGGTTTCTGTCTCCCCAAGGATCTTCCTCATAAAAACCCTTCTTCTCCCAGATCCCACAAACCGACGTTATAAAAAACACAAACACGCTATAAACACCATGTAAATTGATCACATACAAATAATATCCAAAAAGAAGAACTTGTATAACCATTTTAAACTATAAAACATGTCTGTTGGGATTTGTGGGAGATCATGGATCACAGCCTCTCCCTGCTCCTGATTCAGCACCGTGAGAAATGGAAGCGAGGTTCACCCTGGGATGGGAAAGCGTCAGCTGCCACTCATGAGGCTGGGGGGCACGGGAAGCCCCTCATCCGTGGACACAAACAGGCGTCCTAACATGACCTCCATGAGCAGAAGTGGGCAGACAGGGCTGAAAAGCTGACCTTACAAGGCTGAGGACCTGCCTTGAGCTCTGCCTGACTGCAGAGAAGGCAAGTTCTCTTCTTGCAACCTCAAATCTTCCAGGTAAGAACCGAACGAAATCCGGCCTTTGCGTTCTCTCCACCAGCTCCCGGCTCACCCACCCAGCAGCTCAGCACCTGCGAAATCCATCTCCCGATGCACACTTGCTAACCGGGTGGGTGTGAGCACAACGATGGGAAACAGCGGGAGTCCCCGGAGTGCAGACTCAGGAGTGAACCTGCCTGAAGAGTGGCGTCTAACGCACACGCTGTGGTCAGCTCCACCCCACTCTGGGTCCCGGGAATAGGAGCAAGTGAGTATTTTGCTTGCAGGGCAGGTGTTTCATCCACATTATTGCAGGAACAGATGAATTTAATTAAAAGAACACCACAGTGGGCACCTCATCCAGTGATGCCTCCCTCTAAGAACATGACACTGAGATGATCAAGGTTCTAAAAGGGCGATCAAATTACTCTCCGAAAATGAAGCTGCTCAGACAGAATGACAATTAAATTAATAACAAGGAAGACAATGCCCAGATTTCATCTCAGCTCACAGCCCCTCCTGTGTGCTGTATGATTGGGTTCTTGGGGGTGGCTCCAGATGCAGGGAAGAGTCAGGATTTATCCACAAGGGTGAGCTGACTGACAGCATGAGGGTCTCCTACAGCGGAGCTTGCCAAGGTCCGTGGCTCCCAGGGGACCCGTTCCAGGGCTAACAGATGAAGCATGGAAATGCTGTGTGGAGTGACCTGAGCAGCCGTTCTCAGGAGAAAACAGACAAATCCTCCTGCACCCTGGCTCACCAGCTTTGTAGCCTGTATTGTGTCATCTTTGCTGAGCTCCACCAGGTCACCCCTCCTGCTGGCTTTGTGATACTGACATTTCAGGCACTGGCGCAGATACATTGGCCTTCCTGGCTGGGATTTCATGGACGGAGTGAGCAGTGCTGGCTTGGAGGAGCCGTGGCAGCACAGGGCCTGTGCTCTCAGCTGATCAACGCCTTGATAGCCAGGAAAGGCCTGTCCTGACCCCAAAGGGCCCTCGCAGCACTGTTTGAAATTGCTCTTGCCATGTTTGGAACGGATTCCTCAGTACGTTTCAGACTCATTGTTGTGACTTTGGTTTCAATCCAGGGACACACCTTGGCCAATGGAGTGTCTCCACAGCATCTATGATCGCTCTTTCCCAGAGACAGCATCTCAGATACCGATGCTGAAAGAGAAACAGCAGCTGTCCCCAGGTGGCAGGAAATAGTCCATTTTAATGGCAATTTCATAAGTGGCAGATGATTTTTATTGTAATTTTCTGGTGAGCTGATTAAGTGGAGGCAGAGTCAGTTCTGAGGCGTCAATATCTTTAATAACTCGGGGAGACCACGGCCATGCTCAGCAGGAACACTGAGTCCATGGAAAACAGGCCCTGGCCTGCTGATGTGCATAATTCCACGTTTGCCCCCCATGTAACCAGGATGGTAAATTACAGGTGTCAGATAATCACGCTCTGGAGTGGCTACTTGAGGATGCGATCTACCAGTTTAAGCTCCGTCTGACACATGATCAATAGCCCGTGATGCTGCATGGAACTGCAGGCACAGCGTCCAAACCTGTAGAGCAGTGGCTCCCAGCTGTGGCAACTTTGCCCCCCAGATGACATTTGGCAATGTCTGGATATGTTCTCAATTGTCACAACTAGGAGAGGGGGATGCTATTGGCATCTGGTGGGTGAGGCCAAGGTTGCTGCTAAACCTCCCATGATGCACAGGAGAAGTCCCCACAGAGACACATCCTGCACAGACTGTCCATAAAGCTTAAATGAGATGCTCTGACTTGGAGCCACAGTTAACATTCCATTCCATTGTCTGGGTATCTCCAGGGATGTACGTAGCTGGATGTCTAGCTTTTCATCTGGGTATGACCGGCCTCACGCAGAATCAAAACCGTGTGTAGGTCGAATCTCTTATTTGCTCTCCTGCTTCCTTTCGTTGTAATTTTCTCCTTCTCATTAGTATTTTCTGTTACTGGAGGAATGGTAACAAAACATAAAATGCTGGAGAGTTACGATTTTGTTTTTGTCAATAAAAAAGTAATTTGCCAGTGGCTCATAAAAAGCAGAAAATTAATTAGAGAAGACATGAGCTCTATCAAAAAGCTGATCAGGGTGGCTCATGCCTGTAATCCCAGCACTTTGGGAGGCCGAGGCGGGTATATCACCTGAGGTCAGCAGTTCGAGGCCAGCCTGACCAACAAGGTGAAATCCTGTCTCTACTAAACATATGAAAACAAAATTAGCCAGGCGTGGTGGCAGTTTCCTGTAGTCCCAGCTACTCCAGAGGCTGAGACAGGAGAATGGCTTGAACCTGGGAGGCAGAGGTTGCAGTGAGCTGAGATTGCGCCAATGCACTCCAGCCTAGGTGATGGAGTGAGACTGCTTCTCAAAAACAAAACAAACAAAAAAACTGATCAGCTTGGGAGAGCAGCAGAGAGAAGAGTCCAGATGCGAACTCGTCGTTTTCAGGAGAGTGCACAGAGCAGGACCTCGCGGGACTGGCCCAGAGCTCCTCAAACTAACGTCAGTTCAGCAGATGCAACTAGCATTTTAAAACATTAATCACAGAGTTGAGTAGAAAATATCAAAAGGTATCAGTATTATTTTGTGAAACTTTGTATTCATATATATGGGGTGTGTGTGTGTGTGTGTGTGTGTATGTGTGTATGTACCAGGTTCCATTGTAAAATAATTTCTTATGATGGGTTGTGATCAAAACAGCTTGAAAAACACTGGAGTGGCTTCAATGACGGAGGATTGAGAAATAATTAAGTATCTGTGAGTAAATTTTGCAAATAAAAAGAACAAGAAGGCCGGGCACGGTGGCTCACGCCTGTAATACCAACACTTTGGGAGGCTGAGGTGGGCGGATCACGAGGTCAGGAGATTGAGACCATCCTGGCCAACATGGTGAAACCCATCTCTACTAAAAATACAAAAATTAGCCAGCGCCACGCCTGTAATCCCAGCTACTCAGGAGGCTGAGGCAGGAGAATTGCTTGAACCTGGGAGGCAGAGGTTGCAGTGAGCCAAGATCATGCCACTGCACTCCAGCCTGGCGACAGCGAGACTCCATCTCAAAAAAAAAAGAACAAGAAAATTACGAACTCTAGGAAAAATGAAAGGTGTATAAGAAAGAAAATACAACTATATTATAATACTTAGCTCTGCAGAGAATAGCATTTACCTGGTCACATGACATAAAGGCTGATTATGATGCAATTAAAAATAGTGATGTACCATATAGGGTGGCAGGAAAGGAGCTGGTGGGTGGTATAAGAGCTAACTCCTCATCTAGCTTAGCAGACATTAGATAACACTAGACCTTGAAAGCTCTATGAATAGCTTCCCTGGCTTCCTCTTTCTTTTCTTTTCTTTTTTTCTTTGAGACAGGTCTCACTCTGGTTTCCCAGGCTGGAGTGCAGTGGTGTGATCTTGGCTCACTGTAGCCTTGACCTCCTGGGCTCAGGTGATTCTCCCACCTCAGCCTCCCAAGTAGCTGGGGCTGCAGGCGCACACCACCACGTCTGACTAATTTTTTGTCTTTTTAGTAGAGACAGGGTTTTGCTATGTTGCCCAGGCTGGTCTTGAACTCCTGGAATCAAACAATCCACCGCCTCAGCCTGCCAGAGTGCTGGGATTACAGGCATGAGCCTCAGCACCCGGCCAAGCTTCCTCTTTCAGGATTCGGAAATAATGTGCGGAAACAGCTAAAGGACTACTTGTGGATGTCTCTGAGAAGAGGTGGGCAGGGAACAGACAGATTCAGTGGTGTTTGATTTGATGACCATGTATCTCTTTATTTAAAAAGGGACCATTCAGGACCAGCGAGGTCACGGTGGTGTTCACTGGAAAGACCCCAGGGACCCAGGTGGCTCTTGGCTCCATCACCTACAACCCTGTGACCTTGAACAAGTCCTTCTCCAGCTTTTGACACCAGTTGACCAACCTCTAAAACAAAGAGGCCAGGCCAAATTATTTTGACTTGTCCTTGGAGCCCTGTGAGTCTGTCTCACTGTGGAGTGACTTGGGAGTCTGGGCACCACCCACCTTGCCTCTATGTCAAATACCGTGCACATCTCAAGCACAGTGCCTGGCTCAGCACAGGCAGCAGGAAAGCTGTGTGGGTATACCTCAGGGTTGGTGGACACGGTAGACAGCCTTCGCTCTCCCAAGATGGGGGAGGTCCTGTACCATGACTTAGGGAACGGCTCGTGCCTAAGCCCCCATCCCCTCCACAGTAGTGCAGAAAGGATGCTCTCCTAATCAGCTAATTTTCACAAAATGTGGTATGCCCTGGTGGCATCCCCTGGTAGAAGAGTGGATGACTTCCAGGAGCACATAGAGGGGGCAGAGGCTGCAGGCTGACCCTTGATACCCCTCATCCCCTACATTTAACACTGCAAATCCCAAAGTTTAGCTGCCCAGACCAAAACTGAATTTCCCATCCTGCCTTGCAGCTGGTGTGTACCTTCCCAGTGTACCCTTAAATGCATGGGTTCGCCCCACTTCCCCTTTTCCTCTTCCCTCCTGTCTGATGTGACTTGCACCTCCTTAGACCAGGTGGACAAAAACAGACTTTGTCAATGACAGAGCACAAGACTGGAGGGCCGAGGCTCAGCCCAGGGAGCTGCCCAACCAGCCAGCGGGCCCCCATGCCGAGGCTGTCACATAGGAGAGAAGCAAATCTCTGGCTCATGAAGTCATGGGTACGTGGGGTCTGATGAATTTACTTACAAATAAATATGGGAAGTATATTTTTATATCAATAGCCATTTATTCACTTTAATATCCATTAGAGAAAAATATCTCAACTAGTGGAATCACCCCTGCGATTTCACTAGATGAACCCACCAGCAATCCTGGGGACGCTGAGGACCCTCTTCAGCACATGGCCCTCCTGACTGTTGAGGGAGCCAGCATGAAGCCCCCGTCGGTGCCCAGCCGGCCCGAGCTCCTGGACTCAGCCTTGACCGACACTGACTCTGTTCCCACAGCAGCCGCTTTGTTCGTCTCCTTTGTGGACACTTAGCTCAGCGCCTGTGCTGCTCGGCTGTGACCTGACCTTCGAGGGTCACCCCCTGAATTCACTTGCTGTGACCTGTGCTGCAGACCCCGTCAGGAAGCTCCTGGTCTCCCCCGGCCCCTCCCCCGCCTCATTTGCACAAAAGACCTCATTGTTCGGCAGGGTCTGCTTCAGACGTGCCCTGGTTTCAGTTTCCGCAAACACCCAGCACTGGCTTTGGGTCAGGGGTCACTCTGGAATGAACGGCGCGCCCTGAGCAATCCCACATCGCTGTGTGATCCCGGCTCATCCACAGGAAGCCCCGGCCCAGGCACCCAAATGGGTCCCAGAAGTGGACCAGATGCAGCGCAGACGGTGATGCGGGGACGCCGGCATCTCCAACAGTGGGAAAGAGGAAACTTTCTACTTTTCATTAAGCCCGTCCTCTTCTCCCCCAGGGTTAGGGGGACACAGTGTCTTCACTGGCCATGTTGGAACGTTCTGGGGAGTGAAGGGAACGTCCCCAAGAGCAGTGACTTGACCTTCGCTTTGGCAGAGATTTGAAATTCTCTTCTTATCGATCTTTAAATCTGTACACGCAGGAGTCTGTTTTACATCCAGCCGTCCCTGTGACCTCGGGCGAGTTCCTTACCTTGTGTTTCGTCATCTGTAAAGTGGGAATAATGACCGCACGGCCTCGCGTGCTTGTCAGAACCAAATCGGACGATGCACGAAGACCCATTGGCCCGGAAAGCCGCAGCTGGGCCCTGACGATGCCACGCTGTCCATCTGGGGAGGGGAAGTTCATTGCTAATTCGACGCAAAGGAGGAAAAATGCACGTCCCCCTGAGCTGAAAGAAGGAACGAAGCCAAGTCCACCAGGCCACCGGGTCTCCTTAGGCTGAGGAAATGGACAATGAGGTCGACATCGCAACTGCAGAGAGCAGCAAAGCCCTTCACTACCGCTGCCCGGACCCCGCAGCGGCTCCTACAGCCGTCACAGGTCACTGGGCCCGGAGCCAGTTAGGGAACAGCCGCGTCACCATCCAGGGAAGCCGCTCCCAGGCGCTGATCCCCGGAACGGTGGATTTGCTAACAGCAGCCACACAGACACCTCACCTCACGCCAGGCTGCTGAGCTCAGCGGGGGGCACGATTGTCCAAGCAGGGGTGGGGCAGGGCAAGGCAGACCCGGTCACATGGTGGGAAAAGCCAAAAAAACCTGCCTGATTTGGTAAAATGCCAGGAAACTGCCTGAACTGGGCATTTTAAAGTTAGTTTTTAAGGCGTAGCCATTTGTTGTTTGTTGTTGTTGTTTTTGCCTCGTGATCTCCTGTCTCCCTTCTCGTCACACAATAAACTGTCTCCAAGGCAGCCGCCCTCCCCTTGCCAGGACGTGCGAGGCGGGGAGGTCAGGAGCTCTGCTGTGAGGGCACCACCCGGCTTCCGGTTTGTGCATGAAAACCCGGCTCTGCTTTTCCATTCCGTGAAGACTGGACTTCTCCAGGCTGCTCGGTAAATAATCACGGATTCCACTGGGAAGAGGAAACGTCCCCACAGCCCTTTCTCCATTGTGCACCCAACCTCCAGGTATTTTCAATCTCTCAAAGAGCCCCGACTCCTGAAATTTAACAGCTAAAATCGTATTTTTCATTTCCTGAGATTCTCTTGGTGGAATCAGGCAGCCTGGCAGTGTGCAGCACCTAGGGTGGCTCATGATGAAAAATCCAGAGGGGACTTTGCCTTTCTGCATGTCCTTTTGTCACCAGAACCCGGGGACCAGCAGGACCCAAAGCTCCCTGCGGGATCAGCTGGGTCTGGGAATCACTGCCCTGGGCCCAGTTGGACTTTTCGGATGAGGCCGGTGTTTGGCACCTGGGCTGCGCAGGTGGGAAGGACAGAGGCGCTGATGGAGAGAGGGAGGGGAAGGGGATTCACGGCGGTCCTGGGGGAGCCCCACAGGTGCCTTTGGCCTCTGGCTGCTCTACCTGCCCTCAAGCTGGTTAAATTCCCCCCTGAAAGAGAGTTCCCCATTGGGCAAGTTCCAGCGAGCTTGGGCCAGGCCTGTGACCTCAAGGTGGGTGGAGCTCTAGAAGGCCTGGCCCTCACTCCCGGAGTCCACATTCACCCTCAAGGCAGTGAACGGCGCCCCACTGCGCATCTACTCACTAACCAGGCACGGGATGGTTTCCATGGTTCCTGTGTCTTAGACCAGCTCGCTTATGGTGATATGGGACACCCTGAGACCCCACCATGGTGCAGAGTGACATTAATGCATTAAATTAGCAGCATCTGCAACACAAACACATTTCCTTGTGAAGCCTGTGACGTTCTTTGGTAAAAGGAATCATTACATGTTTGCAAACATTACACTCGCTGAGGAAGGGCCTCGGGCTCTGACAAATGATAAATGGGAAAATTAGACGCTTCAGGAAAATGCAAATATCATCCTTTGTAAGTCTGTCCCTTGGCAGGGAAAAAAGAAAGGTTTCCCCAAAGCAGCAAGGCATTCCTTCTACTCTTTTAAGCGCCAGGAAGAAGGGCTGTGACTCTTTCAGGCACTTGCACGGATCTTGATTGTCTTCCACAGTCTCCCCAACGCCCTGGCAATGTGTGGGAGAGAAGCCTGTGATTTCAGTGGACTGTCCTCTAACTCAGCCTTTCTCACCTTTAATTCATGATCACCCCCTAAGGAACCTTCGTGAAGGTTTTTTTCTTACTCGCCCCCACCATGAATTTAATACTACAGAAATACTGCAAAATGGTTTATGCACTGTGCGTACATCTGTATTTTTACATAATGAGAGAAAAATCTTTTCACCTCCGGGAACCAGCTCTGGCCCTCTTGGGAGAAGTATTCCCCGCTGAGGAAGCATGTGCTCATTCCTTCTTTTGTTCATTCATTCAAATGTGCAGAAAACGTGTGTATCTGATGTAAATTCTGGGCCCTGGAAGGAGGTGTGGGAGCTGCCTGGGGCCTGGGGGCAGAGCGATGCAGGAGAGGGGACAGCGAGGACAGAGTCCAGAGACACGAGGGGAGGGATGAGGCTGAGGAGCAGCCAGGAGCCCCGTGTGGCTGGGGTCGAGGGGTGTTAGAAGATGAGGCCAGAGGGGTGATGAGTCACAGTGGGGCAGAGAGAGATGGGTCATCTCAGGCCTTAGGCGACCCTGTGAAGACTTCAGCTTTTACTCTGAGGGAAGTGAGAGCCATTGGAGGGTTTGAGCAGAGACAGGACGTGGTCTGGTTTACTTTTGAATGGGATTCTGTGTCTGAGGACAGGTTGGGGGTGTGGGACAACAGCTGGAGCAGCAAGACCAGCAGGGAGGCCAGGCGGAGGTGATGGTGACCGGAGCCGTGCGGTCAAAGTGGAGGAGGTGAGGGAGTCCAATACTGCAGATCCCTTGCAGGTAGAGCTGCCAGGACTTGCTGATGGATGAGAAGCGGAGTGTGGAAGGCAGGGAAGAGTGGAGGATGACTCCCAGGTGTTGGCCTGAGAGCTGGGAGGGTGGGGCTGCGATTTACAGAGATGAGGAAGACTGCAGGAGGACTGTGCTCTGACAAGGCCCTCTGCTGACTCTGAAAGACACAGGAGAGCAGGACAGAGTGGATGAGGGTGACTCTTAGTAGATTTATTACATTCTCCCAGCAGATCCAAGTACATAATTTTCAGAGCCTGTGCAAAATGAAAATGTAGGCCACATGCTCAAAAGCAGGAACAAAATGTCATTATAGGTACTAAAATAAGAAAGCTTTTGCTTTCTTTCTGCAGTGTCTCTCTTGACCTGTCATGGTGTTTATTATTTGCTACTCAATGTTGCGTTCCCTCAGATATGAGGATGTTCGTAGGGTAGCTCAGACCCCCCACAGTCAAGCCCTTTCAGGGGCAGAAGGTGAAAGCAGTCACCAGCAGGGTTATTCTCCTGAGTAGCATCTCCAGGGTGGCACCTTTTCAGTAGCCTTTTCCAAAGGAATAAGTTAGTATGACAGTTGTCACAACTTCAATGAAAAGCAGCCGATGCAATGGGAGATGGGAGAAGGAACCATCAGTGATGGGAACATGAGACACCTGGGGAAGGTCAAGGGCTAGCAGATCCTTTATATGGGCTCGGCCCTTCTACAACCTGCAGCAAGGCTCAGCCCCCACCATGGCCCCACCCCCACCATGGCCCCTCTCCACGGTGGCCCCGCCTTCATTCTGGCCACGCCCCTGCATGGCCCTGCCCCTAACAAAACCATGTCCCTCTACCCCGGCAAATCTGGTCACACCTCCAGGCTGTCAGGCATCATTGTGGCTAGGGTAGACCCTGACAAATAGCTTTCAGGGGTGAATCTCCTCTTTCTGTGCAGATGAAACCTGTCCAGGCAGGAATTCTTGCATTTCTTCCCCAGCCCAGCCGCCTCCTTTATTGACACCCTGGAGGCCTCCTCGTAGTGTATTTGGGACAGGTGGGCTCCTAATCACTCAACAGATACCTACTGAGATCTGCTCTGTGCCCAGGTTTCAGGTCCTGGCCCCAGCGGTGAAGGAAGAGGGCAAAGCGCCCTCCCTCTGAGGTGACGTCTCCAGGGCTGGTCACAGGGACTCCAGGGCCACGAGCACATGGTTGACCACTCCGCAGATTAGCCCACCCCAGTCGTAAGCTCCTGGAGCAGCTCCCGGCTTTCTGGGTGGTTTCTACCCCGTGGGGCGATTTATAACCGAAGTCCAGAGAGCGAGAGGTTGATGGGGGGCCTGTCCTGTCCCCATCTCAGGGGGGCAGGAACTGCTTAGAGCTCCGTGCGCGTGGGACCAGTGGCTCCGACAAAGCCTTGGCCAAACTCTGCTTCCCGATCCTTCCCCTCACCCAGTTGCCTCCTGCCTACAGCATCTGCGGACGCTCAGCCCCAGGAGATGCGAGCTGCTCGGGGACCGCCCTGAGTTTCTGAGAGTCCTGGGGGCGATGACACCTGGGTCCTGTGCAGATGACACTGGGGAGCCTCGAAGGCTTCAACTCGGGCTGAGCGTGGGGGTGGGCTTGGGGGATGCTCAGTCCTGACCCCACCATCGCGGCCCAGGGGACATATGATGGGGGTTGTGTCCCTTCAGAAAGAGACAGCAGGTCCTGCTGTGCGCACACGCTGGGAAGAGACGGTCCAGCCTCCACCAAGTGGAACCCAGAGCCCAGAGGGAGGGCCCTGCCCCTTCCACTCGGCCTGGCCAGTCCTGTCTGTGGGTTTCCATTGTCAGCCGTGAAGAGGAATTGAGACTCACAGGTGGGGTTAAGCGGAGTGAGGAAGGGCTTGTTAAGCTGGTTAATTCTGGACGCCCCGGGAATCTGAAGATGGAATTGTGAAACATTCATGGATTTGCCCCAGTATTCCAGCCAACCATGCCTGTGTGGGTCTGTGTGTGTGTGTCTGTGTGTGGGAGGGGGAGGGAGGCAGGGGCGGTATGAGTGTATGTATGTGTTGGTACTGGTGTTGATGGTGTATAGTTCTCTCACTTGGGACTCTTGCCTCCCAACCTGATTTAACACGGGTTGAGCCCACATGGCCTAGTGGTTAAGAACATAGTCTCTGGAGCTAAACTGCCCAGGCTCAAGTCCCAGCTCTGCCCCCTGAGCAAGTGCCTTGACCACTCTGCCTCAGCTTCCCCATCTGTAGCATGGGGAGCTTAGTAATAGTGCCGTATCTCATGGGGTTGGTGTGAGGACTAAGTGAGATCATAGATACAGGGCATGGGGAATAGTGCCCGGCGTGTGCCAGCTCCCGCCACTCTGCAAAGAGGACACGTCCTGCCTCCCCACGGCCGACTCACACCCAACAGCTCCTGCATGGACCTGGATAGAATGAATCTGCTGTTCTCCGGGGACCTCCATGCACCTGACTTCAGCTTGGCCTTCAGGGGTCATTCTCAGGATGAACTCAACTCCATTCATACCTAAAAGAATTTGAGCACTGGCTGGGGATCTGCTGGGTCTTCACTGATGAGCACCCCAGAGGAGGTGATCTCAGGTCAAATGTCCCTGTCTGAGAATTTAGGGGGGTGGTAGACTGGGGAAGGTAACTGGGGACTTGAGCTTATATTTAATGTCTTGGTTTTCTTACAGGGAAATACATTATGTATTACTTGTGTCATGAAAATTAATTTTAATTTAAAAATCAATTTCATGCAATATAGATTTCACCATAAAGTAACATAATTTTTAATTTTTTTGATTGAGATATTTGACAGTAGACACTGCATCATCCTGAAAGAACGAACTTTACAGTAAACAAATTTTAGTCCCTTAATAACGAGATCAGAAATAGCTACAAGGCTTGCCCCTCCTGCTAACAGTTATGCAGGGCTTTGCTCATACCAAAGCTTTGCCTCTCATGACTTGTTTCCATCCTTATGACAACGCAGCAAGGTTGGAAGAAGAGGAGTATGATTGTTTCTGTTTTGCCAAAGAAGATGGAGTGACTTTCTCCCTGCAGTGGGTTCCTATTGAAGTATTACAGCAACAATTCACCAGGCCCTTCTTCACCTGACCCCAAATCTCCCAGCACAGTAGCCCATGGCCCCGTCCCTGCCCCCAGCACCAGCAGTGGGCTGTGATTGGCCTGATGCAGTCAGCTCTTCCCACTCTCTGACCTTGACTGATTCAAGAATGGGCACCTGGCCCAGGAGGGCCAGTGAAAGGTAAGATGTTGCCTGGGCTCCCTGGCTTTTCCATGGTTTGCTCTGGACAAGGTGGATGGGATGCAGTTCTTAGAACCACTGCAGCCTTCTCTGCTACCACAAGAAAAGGCAGTCTGAAATCATGACCCGTGAGAGAGGAAACAACCAAGAGAACTTTAGGGAAACTGAACCACAGCCTGATCCAAT
Source organism: Pongo abelii (assembly GCF_028885655.2). NCBI lineage: Eukaryota > Metazoa > Chordata > Mammalia > Primates > Hominidae > Pongo > Pongo abelii. Next base: position 52,270,812 of record NC_072006.2, on the reverse strand, counting down.
CATTCCTGTTGCTGTTTATCTCTGGGATTTTTGAAGGCTTGAGCCCATGAATCTCCCTCCTGCTCACACCTGTTTGCACTGAGTTTTCCATTCCCTGCAGCCATAGCTCTCTATCTGATTCTGACTCTCGTGTCGCATGATAATAAGGGGTAGATTATTAAACCAAGACCTTCCCTGGCTGGCTCGTTGTGTGCAATACACACCTTCTCACAGCCAACCTGGTTCTTTACATCTAAACTTCAGAGTCAGACGAGAGACCCTAGAGGTCATCTAGTGCAGCCCCTTAGTGTAACCCCTGAGCAAAGTGAAGCCTGGGAAGAAGTCGTGAGCCCGGATCACAGGGCTGGACTTTCTATCCCCAATTGCTCCTGTTTTTAGGTTAACATGATCTAAGAGACCACCTGTGACAAGAAAACCTGAGCTTCATCTGTCAGTGCAAGGTCTGTATCTACACTCCCAAAATGAAGTGGCAAACATCAGCCATTGCAGACCACTCAGCGAGAAAACCTCCTCTGTTCCAAATATCTGGATACAGTCCTGATTCTAAATTGGAGAGTGACTTTACTATTTTGACTATCTGATATTTTTGCTTTTCTCTGCTAAATTCGATGACTTTTTTGAAAATTATTTTTATTCGATCATTTCACTGGGGTACAGATCTGCAGTGTTTTTCTAAGCACATATTTCCATACCAACAAAAAATCTTAAAAAGGAGCAGAAATGGAGAATGGATTAACTTACCTTTTATTCTATCCCTACTCCCTATAGACTCTCTCACGAGGCTGGGGGTTTTATTTTTCTTCTCTTCTAGTTTCTATTAAGACAAGGACACATGGACTGACATGCAATCTCCAGGTTACTTGAAGCATGGCTGTGAGAGATGCATCCCAAATTGGGATTTTTCCATGCATGGCCACGTTCAAGGGTGCAAAAGGCAGGAGCCACTCAGAGAGTGTAGCTTGGGAGGGCTTTGTGTCACTGTCCAGGTGAGATTTCTCACTCTCAGAGTCTCACCTGGTTGAAAATGTTCATCACGGTAACAGCAGACCCTTCAAGTCTGTGTCACTATTACAGCAAAGATGCTGTGTTGAATTTTCATGGCAAAAACAACTGCAATTTTAGGCCACTGTAAAACATCTTTTGTTTTGTGCTGAGCCATGGAGAGTGAGAACTTAAGCGATAAACACTTGGCATCTGCCGTCCTTCCAAAGCCTCTTTCACATTCACTTACTTCCCTCAATCCATTCAGAACAGTGTCATACAAAAGTGATTTTCAGGCTGGGCACGGTGGTTCACACCTGTAATCCCAGCACTTTGGGAGGCTGAGGCGGGCGGATCACTTGAAGTCAGGAGTTCAAGACCTGTTTGCCCAACATGGTGAAACCCCATCTCTACAAAAATAAAAAAATTAGCCCGGTGTGGTAGTGGGTGCCTGTAATCCCAGTTACTTGGGAGGCTGAGGTGGGATAATCGCTTTAACCCAGGAGGCAGAGGTTGCAGTGAGCCGAGATCATGCCACTGCACATTGCACTCCAGCCTAGGTGACAGAGCGAGACTCCGTCTAAAAAAAAAAAAAAAAATGAATGCCAAGCACGGTGGCTCACGCCTGTAATCCCCCTTTGGGAGGCCGAGGTGGGCATATCACGAAGTCAGGAGTTCCAGACCAGCCTGACCAATGTGGTGAAACCCCGTCTCTACTAAAAATACAAAAATTAGCTGGGCGTGGTGGCACGCACCTGTAATCCCAGCTACTCAGGAGGCTGAGGCAGGAGAATCGCTTGAACCTGGGAGGCGGAGGTTGCAGTGAGCCGAGATCACGCCACTGCACTCCAGCCTGGGCCACAGAGCAAGACTCTGTCTCAAAAAAAAAAAAAAAAGTGATTTTCATCATCCCCCTCAGAGATTATTGGAGGGGACAACATCTTATTAATTTTTTACAATCTTATAATCAATTTTTAATTAATGAGACAATGATGAAAAACAGACTTTATGGAAAAAGAAAAATCACTCATGTAGTTGCAGCTACAGCCAATGTGTTTGAGACTAGGAGCTTTGGAATTGGGTATCTGTGTTCAAATCCTGAGTCCACCATGTCCCTGCCGTGTGAGTCCGGGGACATCACTCACTTGAGGACATCACTCACATGACAGTGTCACTTACCTGAGAGGCCACTATCTGGGGAGGTCACTGGCCTTCTCTGAACCAGTTTTACTCAGTTTTAAGGATTATTATGAAGGTTCAAAGTCAAAATATATTATTAAGGTCTTGCTTCTTGAAGTGTGGTCTGCAAACCAGCAGCCATCACCTAGATGATTGTTAAAAAATACAGAATTTCGGGGCCCATCCAGGTCCTACTGAATAGAAATCTAAATTTTAACAAGCCCCCCAGGTGGTTTGTGAGCACATTAACATGTGAGAAGCATTGTCTTCAAGCATGTGCATGCCGTTAGGTGCACAGCAGGCCTCAACTTAGCCTCCTGATTGGTGTACATCTTATCACATTATACTATTTCTTACTTAACAAAATGCATTTCATGCTGTTTTACAGTTTTCACTTGAGTTCATACTACTTCCTGGTCTACATGGAGCTATTTTGAATGTCTGCGTAATAGTCTACTGAATCATTATATCATGCTTTCTTCTCCCATTTCCCCATCTTGATCATTCCCAGCATTTTGCTGTTAGAAAATAGCACCTTACTGAGGCAGGAGACTGTTGGATCCAGGAGGCGGAGGTTGCAGTGAGCCAAGTTTGCACCATTACACTCTAGCCTGGGCAACAAAAGTGAAACTCTGTCTCAAAAAAAAAAAAAAAAGAAGAAAAGAAAAAAGAAAAAGAAAATAGCACCTTAGTGAGCATCCTTTTATGTAGAGATTTCCAGAGACAGGGAAGAAGGAGGGAAAGGAAAAGAGAAAAAAGGAAAAAAAGAAAAAGAAAAGCATGTATCTGTCTCTTTATAGTCAGGAGTGTTGAATGTCCCCTTTAATCTCATTGTAAACTAAGGGAGAAAACCATGCCCCTGGCTGCATCCACTGGGCAGTGATGGGGGTACAGAGACAATTACCTCACTGAGTCACAGCACAGAGCTTCAGGGATGCAGGATGCAACCAGGGCAGAGGTGTCAGCCACACCTCCATGGCACCGATGCCTCATAATCGACTTATGGAAAAATTATTTTGAAATTTGCTTACCTGCTCAGGAACTGAAACTAGAGAGAAACCCAGATTATGGGGGGACACTTGTATTGAAGGGCCTCCTCGTGAGTGGTCTCTGCACATACAAATCACCTTGCTGCTCAGGAGTTCAAAGCCCTGGCCTGGCACTTATTTCACAGGCTTGCAGGAGCTGACATCATTATGCATTAATGGGTGGCTCAATTGCAGGGAACCCTGGTGACAAGTGACTTCCTCGCCACACTTGGAAACGGAGCCCCGCCTAGCCTCTCCTGTGGCCTGTCCAGAAAGTTAAAGGCAGGCAGCACTTGAGCTCTGGTCTTCCGTCCCCACAGCCTTCACTGTCCCCCCAACGCAGGTGCCTCTGGCCCTAAGCCACTTCTCCAGTGGCCAGCCGTGGCACTTCTCCCTCTCCAGAGCCATGGCCTATTTTACATGAGATAAAAATCTGCAGACAAAAGCTCTTGCTGCCCAGAGCATGCGTTCTAGAACTCAGATAAATAAATGAGCAAGAAACTGAGCGTGTGCAAGGGTAGCCATGCTGTGGGGAAAAGAAGATGGAGGGAGGATAGTAAGGGGACCCCAGACTCAGGGAGTAGGAGGGGGGCAAGGGGATCAGGAAGAGTTGGTGGGGGGGGTCCTCATGCCTCAGAGCTGGGGGAGATTGGAGTGGGGATGAGGGAGGACTTGGGTCCTGGGCTTCTTGGCTGCTGACATGACCAAGGATAGAGGAGACATGAGAACAGCCTGCCAGGTTCCAGGTAGGTGATGGCAGAGCCACGGCTGTAAGCGGACAAGGGAGCTGGATCTCGCAGGGGCCCAGAGCTCTGGGCATCTCTTCTGTCCCACCTCTGGGGCTGAGCCTGGAGGAGCCTGGTCCGCAGCATGTTCCTTGTTGTCACTGACCCTGTGGAGTTTCAGGAACCCCAAGGGCTGCCCAGGGGCCAAAGCGTCTCCTGTGACCTCCCCCCTCCCAGCAGAGGGAGAACCTGGGACCCCCCTCTTTTGGAACACTCCTTCCAGAGGCAACTGCAGGTGGATTCTCATCCGACAAGAGACAGCATCACTCAGAACCCCTAGAAAGGCCATTGATTAAACGCCACAGAGGACAGCAGTGATGAGGTCTGCAGAAGGCAGCACGTAGCCAGAGGCAGGGCCAGGCGATGGATGGCCCCTGCTTTCAGAAACTCCCCGAGTCCCACTGCTCCCTGCCCTTGGGCAGGTCGCTCTGGAGTTGAAGAGTCATTAAGAGAAGCAGTTCCTTTTTATAACCAGTTCTCTTTTCTCTCTCAGGTGGTTCTGGAATAAAAACATAAAAGCGATGTCAGGTCACAAGGAAGAAGCCGCCTCAGGTGAATCTGGCTTCAGAGATGGGGACCCCTGAAGTGAAGCAGGAAGTGAAGGCTAATACTTTTAGCTGGATTGAAATGCAGGAAAGGAACATACTGCACAAGCCGGTCTCCCTGTGCCTGGGGATGAAGAGGTCTCCTTCCCATCCAGGGCTACTCAGAGCCCTCATCAGGGTCCCTCAGTGACTCCATCAGGTCTGAGAACATCCTCTGGGATAGAGAAGAAAAAAACAGAGATTCATCCAAAGCTCTTTGGAATTTAATAATAAAGGAGATAATAAACAGGCAATGGGGGCAGGCGCAGTGGCTCATGCCTGTAATCCCAGCACTTTGAGAGGCTGAGGCAGGAGGATCACTTGAGGCCAGGAGTTTGAGACCAGTCTAAGCAACATGGTGAAACCCCAACTCTACTAAAAACACAAAAATTAGCCAGGTCTGGTGGTGCAGGCCTGTAATCCCAGCTACTTGGAAGTCTGCGCCATGAGAATCACTTGAACCCAGGAAGTGGAGGTTGCAGTGAGCTGAGATCATGCCACTGCATTCCAGCCTGGGCACAAGAGTGAGTGAAACTCTATCTCAAAAATAAATAAATAAATAAATAAATAAATAAATAAAATAAACAGCCAAAGGTTCCCGTGCCCTGAGAGGGCCAGTACGTGGTCGTCATGCCCCCAGAAGGGCAGGCAGCACCGTGCCAGCCATAACATGGGGGCACTGCTCCATCGACTAGACATAGAAACAGTGTCCGGCCATGCCACTGTCCGGTGGAAATCCTTGGAGTCTGTTTTCACTTCTTCCTGCTGGAATGGAAGTCCAGGGACACAGCCCAGCTTCCCCCAGGCAGGCATTCTATTCTGCCCCATTCATTTTTGTTGTTGTTGTTAGTATTATGATATGACTACTTGGGAAAGATGACTCACATTTGCTTTGTATTTAATTCATGTATTCAGACCTATTTCACTTACGTATCCACAATTTTCTGAGCAAAGTATTTGTTTATTTATGGAGTGACTTCTCTGAGCACTAGAGCTGTGAACAGACGGACCTGGCCCAGGCCCTCAGAGGGTGAACGTTCTGGTAAAGGAGGCACAATAAACAGGGAAATAAACAAGATTGGTGAAGAGGGTGAAACTGCTCTACAGGAAATAAACTGGGAATTGAAAGAGCAAAGGGAAGAAAGGCCGCATTGGATGGGGAGGTGAGGACGGCCTCTCTGAAGAGGTGAGCTTTGAGCTCAAGCTGAGGACTGAGAAGATTCCAGCCCAGTAACAGCCATCAGGAGATCACGCCAGGTCAAGGGCACAGCAGGTGCCAAGGCCTGGAGGCAGGACTGGGCTGGACAAGTCCAGGGAACAGAGAGGACGCTAGGACTGAGGACGTACGAAGAGCAGGTTGCAGGGATGCAGGAAGGGGTGGGGGGTGTGGATCAGGTAGAGCCTCCTGGGACAGGGTGAGCCCCCTTGGGGTTCACATGGGGAGCAGTGGGAAGTGATTAGAGGAGTTTATATGGTGGGGGTGCAGCACAGCTGGTGCGCATGTCCGGACAGCCACTGATTGGCTGCTGGGAGGGAATGGAGGGAATGAAGGGTCAGGGCAAGCATGGAAACCGTCGGACCAGGCTGAACCCAGACCTACAAGATGCGAGACCTTGTGCAAATGTATCTTTCCTGAGCCTCAGGTCCTCGTCTGTGATTGAGGGAATCATGAGTCATCCTGAGGCTGTTCTGAGGCTGTAATAAGAAGGCGCCCACGGCAGAGCCCAGCACACAAGGTCAGTGTCTTTCCGTAACGATAACAAGCGAACCTTGACCTTCCCAGACTCACGTCCCTGACTCAGGAGATAACTCAGACCAAAATAACGTGCCCTTGGGTTGCCCTATGGGTGTGCTTGTGTAGACCCAGCCCATTGATCTCGACTGTCAGGGTTTCTTCAGGTGGTGAGAACGTGGCCCTGGTATTGGGACTGCAAATTCTAATTGACATCTCACCTGGGAACGGCAGGGCAGCTCATTAAAGTGACTCAACCCAGAACACAGCCATTAGGGAATTTGATGGTGAAGCCTGGGAGCAAACACCTGCCTTGGTAGTTCAACAAGAATCCAGGAAATCATCTTAAAACACAGGCCAGGCACGGTGGCTCACACCTGCAATCCCAGCACTTTGGGAGGCCAAGGCAGGCAAATCACGAGGGCAGGAGTTTGAGACCAGCCTGGCCAACATGGTGAAACCCCATCTCTACTAAAAAAATACAAAAATCTGCTGAGCATGGTGGCGGGCGCCTGTAATCCCAGCTACTCAACAGGCTGAGGCAGGAGAATCGCTTGAACCCGGGAGGCAGAGGTTGCAGTGAGCCGAGATCATACCACTGCACTCCAGCCTGGGCGACAGGAAGAAAAAAAAATACCTTCCTTTGCTCAAGCAATGGCTTGACGATCGCTCCTTTGAGCTCCAACACCCCATTCTGGGTTTAATTGAAACTGACACACCTTGGCAAGGATGTCCAGCGGCATCCACCTGCGGAAGGAATTGAAATGACACCACGAGGCAGCAGACAGACAAATCCTGGATATGGGGCATCCCACAGAGCAACTGCTCCCAGGAATTCAACAAGCAGTGGCATTAAAAGTAAAATGAAGGAGAGGGGATCACTGTCGACCAAAGAGAAGTTAGAAACTTAACAACCAAATGCCGTGTGGTCCTTGTTGAATTTCTGGAAAAGAAACCAGAAAAAAAAATCTGAGAAACACCTGGGGGAATTTGAACATTGGAGATGATTAGGATATTGCAACTTTGTTAGAAAATGTCCACTTGAGGTCTGGGATTTGCTTTAAAATAATTTGGCAGAAAGAGGGGAAAGAGCTGGAAGGAAGGGGGCAAACCCTGAGAGCTGTTGAACCTGGGTGTTGGGTAGATGATGATTCACTATATTCCTCTGGTTGAAATATCTATAGTGGGCCGGGCGCGGTGGTTCATGCCTGTAATTCCAGCACTTTGAGAGGCCAAGGCGGGCGGATCATGAGGTCAGGAGATCGAGACCATCCTGGCTAACACGGTGAAACCCTGTCTCTACTAAAAATATAAAAAAATTAGCCGGGTGTGGTGGCGGTGCCTGTACTCCCAGCTACTCGGGAGGCTGAGGCAGGAGAATGGCGTGAACCCAGGAGCCAGAGCTTGCAGTGAGCAGAGATCGCGCCACTGCACTCCAGCCTGGGCGACAGAGCGAGACTCCCTCTCAAAAAAAAAAAAAAAAAAAGAAAGAAAAGAAAATAAATATCTATATAGTGATTGTTTAATTGTGCTCAGTCTATTTTTAAAGATTGGAGATTTCTTGAGGAAGTGTTGCAGAATATTGCAGAACACAGCCCAGGAATTGTCATTGTATCATTTTTGCTCCTGCCCCTGTAGCCCAGTATGAACAGGGCATTTCACAAGGACATGAGGCTGGGACTGTAAAATATTACCAACTCTTCTGCAGATGTGGTTCTCTCTGCAACCCCCAGCCAAGTCCTGGATGCCAGGACGGGATTTTATTTGCACGCCATCTGCAGATACCAGCTTGCTCACTACACAAGTCGACAGACTGACGTGACTCTATGCAGCGCTGAGCACAACAGCCGGGGCCTGTCACTCAGCTCGCCAGCAGAGAGCCAGGGTGTTTTCAAGCAGAAATAATGGGCCACCGTGGCTTTTTAAAGAGATATGCTTTATCTCTGGGGCCGCATCCAGGCTGGAGCTGCTGGAGGACAATGACAGGCTCCTGGGCCAGCGAGGAGGCTTTCATACCTTGGCTTGTCTGCAGACGGAGGACAGCTGGGGCTTCGCAGGCCGAGGCACCCAGGGGTTGCGGTGATCAGCGGGGGGCACAGAAAAGCAGCCAACTCTGCACTCTGAGGAGGGTAGAGATTTGGAGAATTTCTGTTGGATTTGAAATGCACGACAGTTCCTTGGAGGAACCGGGAGTCCAGGTGGAATCTTCGCAGGCAGGGTCATGTGGTTTGGTCGCCTTCATTACTCAAAAGCAGGAATCTGTGTTTGGGAAGATATGAACTATGTACTTTTGATTGAAAACAGCTGCACACCCACAAATCCCTTTAGCCAGTTAATTGGACCATGACAGGCACTCCAGATGTCTACCCACATGCCCTTTTCTTACCAACAGGACCCCGACGATCACACGCTCCCTGGATGGTGCCCAGCTTCCTGGCCACTCAGCCTGTGTGACACAGCTCTAGCCCAGTGGAGGGGGAGAACAGGCAGCTGCTGGGGATTCTGGGAAAATGTGGTCTCTTATGTAAGCTCTTTCCTGCTCTCACCTCCTCCTTCCTCCTCTCCCATCTGGAGGCAGACAGGAGGCCGAGCATGGCAGCACCAGCAACAGCAGGAGGCCTCGAGGTAAAGGCACCAGCTGAGGATGGTGGCAGAAAGGCAGAAGGAGCCAGGCCCAGGGCGATATCCTGCAGCCCCACACCTGCTCCGGCCCCTTCGCCCCCGGACCTGTGAATCTGGAATAAGGCAACTTCCCCCCAGAGATGCCACCGTGCCTGGGCTTCTATGGCTTTGAGCTGAGCACAGCCCTGGGTGATGGAGAAAGACAATAGTGGTCACCCTACCCAGCAACCACCTACTTGCACAGGTATAAATTTCAGGTCAGCTGAATCCCTCAAAGCTAAATCCAGAATTTATGAATCTTCTTCCACACCAACCACACCAACCATCCTATTCCTTCAAGATTCTTTGAATGTGTGGCTAGGCTGTCCTACAAGTGCCGTTAGAGGAGGGAACAGGTCTTGTTGCATCCTCCTGCCTCCGCTTCCCCTTCTGTATGACGGAACCTGATTAGCATTTGAGGATTCACCCTCCCCACTCAATCCATGTGTCTAGGGTGAGCTGACCCTGAACCTCAGGTCTCAGGGTGGACACGAGAGCTGGACCTAGCCCAGCCAGCACCACTTGCCCTGGAAAGCAATGGGCTCAGTGAAGGAAGGACCTAAGCTGACCGTTTAGAGTGACTCTCGTGGCCTTTGTGGGATCCGCTCTTGTCCCTGGATTTGAACCTGAGAGTGTGAGGCTAGAGCTTCGGTGGGCAGCTAGCACCAGGCAGGGGCACCTGGAGGCTGCTGGGCCTCCTCCTGCCGAGGAGCCACGACCATGGCAGTGGGTGGACACGTGGAGGCCAGGGGCTCCAGGGGACAGTGTCCAGGGGTCAGACCCAGCTTGCCTGAAGATCGAGCACAAGTGGTCAAGCCTGTTAATGCACTCTCCGCTAAGCCACCGGAGTCATCAGGTCTTCTGTCACTTGCCCTGAGAGAATCCTGCAGCTATTAGGGCTGAAACTTCACCGGCCCTTGGGAAACCTCCAGCCTGCCCAGAAACCAAGAGAACATTTCCGCCTGCTGAGTTTCCCACCACAATCGTCCTCCCTGGGCCTCACCCACCTCCATGTGGGGCCATTTCCTTTGGCTGAATTCACTGGACTGTCAGGGAACCGCAGCTGGGGTTGACTTTGCTTGCTTCCGAGCGGGAGAACACATTTTGGTCTGTTTTAACACCTAAATGACACACATATGCCCTGCGTAATGCAGAAATGGAAAGTTCCTATGTGCAGAGGTCATCATAGGCATCTTTGTTTCTGAGGTTTTGCTCAAAGAAAACAAACCTGTAGCCAGCACTCCTTGCTGGGAGGTCAGACTCTGCTGCTGCAGCTGCTCCGAGGGCTGAAGTGCCTCATCCCTGGCCCAGGTTCCCTCGATGGCCTGGCGGCTCAGTCTCTCCTAAAGGCCTCTCCCCTCCCCCTGCTGACTCCGCTCCCCACCACCAAAGGCTCTGGCCTCCTGCGAACTTTGTTTCTGGGGATTAAAAAGGCCTCGAGGATCTTGCAGCTCCATCTGCAGAGGCTGAAGGAGCAGCAATGTCAGTGGCTGTTTTGCTAAACTGCAACCAGCCACCTCCCTGAAGTGGGTAAAATACTGTGAGCCCCAAGAGAAAAGTCCACTCATGGAGGTGCCAAAAGCAGAGAGGCGAAATGCCTCTGAAACACGAAGTCACCAAACAACCTTCACAAACCACGAGTGTCAGGTCACAATCACAGGCGGGGCTGGCCAGGGGTGGCTGTTCCTAACAGCCCCTTTGTGTTTCTGTCCATGAAACAGACTCCACGATGGCCCCATGGCCACTTCTGCGCTTCGTTTCTTCTCTGCTTCCTGGAGGCCCCTGTCCACTTCTTGTCCTTGTGGTTGGATTCCCTTCCCAATTCCTAGAACTCCGTGCTTTCCCTGGACCAGGGCTTCCCAGCCTTCCAGGGAGTGGGCTATAGAGCAGAGCATTCCTCTCCTTTCTGTATGTCTGAGGTTCTCTGAGCCCTGTAGTTTTTAGCTGCCCAAAGATGACACGTCTCCCCAAACTTGAGGCCTGATCCTCCCACCAAAGACGCTGTGTCCTATTACCTGCTCTCTTTTCATGTTGGCATTTATTATTTTCTGGAATTGTCTTGTTTAGTGACTTATTTACCTCCTTTAGTGTCTGACTCCTCAGACTAAACGTGAGCTCTGTGTAGTCTGAGGCTACATCTGTGTAATTCTCTTGTGTTTCCCTGGAGCCCGCAGCCATAGAGGGTGCCTGATAGGAGCTCAATCAATGTGAGGTGAAGAGATGAATGAAGGAAGGATGGAATGAATGAGTGGGGGCCTCTTGGTCACAGTCCCCCTTATTGTTGCTTTTTTTTTTTCTTGCTACTGCCTCTCTCCAACTTGATGTTTTCTGGACTCAAAACCTTATATGTCTGTCTCGTGTTGTTGAGTACAACTTTCTGCACATGGTGAAAATGTTCTGTGTCTGCACTGTCCAATATGGCAGCCACTAGCCACATGTGACTATGGAGCACTCAAAATGTGGCTAGCGTGACTGAGAAACTGAATTTTTAAAGCTATTTAGTTTTCATTGATACAAACTGAAATAGCCCCAGGTGCCCAGTGACTGCCATGGAGGACAGCACAGGTCTTGATCTTCAATGTCATTCTTAGCTGTGGCCTTTGAACCTCATCCTGCTGTCTGCCTACATCTGGCCCATCCAGACTCCCAGCTCTCACCCCACCATCAGCCTGGGGGTCACAACCTCCTGCTAGCCAGGCACCTTATTCGCCTTTGGTTTAGGGGCCCACAAGATTGGACCAGGTCTCAATTTGATTAGAGCATCTGAGGCCATTTCAGTCCAGTCTTAGCTCAAAGGTTTCCCAAGAATACAGGACAAATATGAATCTCCTCTCTACAGCCTAGGGCCCCCAACAGCAGACCTCCAAAAGCTCTAGAAGTCACTGAGACAAAAAGGGGGAACTGTCATCTATCGGGCAGCACTCTTTTTTTTTTTTTTTTTGAGACAGAGACTCTCTCTGTCGCCAGGCTGGAGTATAGTGGCACGATCTCGGCTCACTGCAACCTCTATCGGGCAGCACTCTTGATCACAAAGGACAGAACACCCACTCAAACTTAAATGAGCCACAACATGAATATCTTCACTCCAGAAACTTAATGGCCCAGCAGTATTTGACTATAGGCACAGCTGGATCTTTGTGCAAAATGACGTCATCAGGAAGGGATCTCTTCCATTTCTCAGGCTGGCGTCCTCCTGGATGGGCTCCCTTCTGGGTCACACAGTACTCATGAGATGACAAAGATGCCCCAGCAGATCCTGATCCTCCCATCATCCCAGCAAGGACAGTAGAAAAGAGAAGCCTCTTCCCCAATTCCCCAGCAGAAGTCCAGGGACTGACTCAGATCAGACAAGCTGGGCTCAGGAACCCACCTCCTGATGCCATCACTGAGTATGTTTGATTGGCTGGGTCTGGGTCACTTGACAATCTTGGAGCTGGGGAGTTGGGGGATTAAGAGTTGGGGAAGGGGGCACCAGGCACAGTGACTCATGCCTGTAATCCCTGCACTTTGGGAGGCAGAGGTGGGTGAATTGCTTGAGCTCAGGAGTTTGAGACCAGCCTGGGTAACATGGCGAAACCCAAATTAGCCGGGCATGGTGGTGCACACTTGTAATCCCAGTTACTAGGGAGGCTGGGGTGGGAGGATCGCTTGACTCTGGGAGGTCAAGGTTACAGTGAGCCCTGATCTAGCCACTGCACTCCAGCCTGGGTGACAGAGTAAGACCCTGTCTCAAAAAAAAAAAAAAAAAAAAAACCATAGTGGAGGAAGGTTGTTTCCCACAAAGGGAAGCCCGTGAAGAACTAGCAAAACAGAGAGAAACTGTCCAGGTAGGTGAAACCCAGAGATGCCCCTTCAGGGTGTTCAGAAGACCCCAGCCCCAGCCCCATGTGACACGTGTTGCTCTCTTCTGCCTACAGTGCCACGAGAACTGGGTCTGTTCAAGTGGAGTCCTGAAACCCCAGAACGAGTTGACATGTCCCCACCACAGGTGAACGCAGCCCCATGCGCCACGTCCATGTCCCAGGAGAACCTGCAAATTGATGATCTGTGCCGAGGTTGAAGGTCTTGTCTGATTAAAAACTGCTGTCCACTCCTCCACACATTCTAGATTGATCAATATCATATTCCCAGTGCCCCCAGCCTCCCCACCAAAATAGATTTAACCTAGAAAGAGAAAAGAGCTGCAGAAAATTAATCACTTTTTTATCCTAAAGGGACACCAGGGTGATGAATTTAAGCTTTGACTGGGGAAATTAGAGTCACAGAAATGGCCAGGTGGAGCCTGGAAATGTGAGTTCAGGCGGCCTGTTGTCCACAATGGCATCAACAGGGTCCAGGATATTATGTCATTTCTTCTCCCTTGCCTCAGTTCCCTTATCTGTAGAATGGGGATGATGTGGTAACAGCAGTGCCTACCACACAGGGCTGTTGCAAGAATTAAGTGAGTGTATATGCTCGGCACATAGGAAGAATTAGCTACTATTTATGGAGCCTGAATGGCAATTAAACAACATTAATAACACGCATTCACAAACACATCCGCACACACACACCCACACACTGCAGACTTCCGCCAGGCAGGCCATCACCATGCTCTTCCTTAGCCCACTCCCTGACTTCTACCCAGGCATGGGCCAGCAACTTAACATGGTCACTTCTCTTTGCACAGCTCTCTGAGTTGGCCAAGCACCTTGACATATGTCACCTTGGTCTTTGAGCCCCAGCAGTTGAGACTGATGGATATCGGAGTATTGGTTCATGCCACAAAGGAAAAAACCTTGACCCAGAAAGAAGGCATCTCTCCCAAAGTCAGGTGCCTGGGAACAGCTGAATCAGGACTTGAACCCTGGACTCAGATGCCAGGCTCACCCTAGGAGTCATCAGCATCATGTGCAGCCAGCACCTCTGGGCTGGGTACCGCTATAGGCTCTGGGGACACAGGTTCGTAAGTCAGGTCGGACACTGATTTTCCTTGGAGCTCACACACAGGTAAGGAGGGGGAGAGATGTTTCCCAAGTCAACACATGCTCAAATTCATTTCAGATGGTGATGAGGGGTCTTGAGAAGAAGAAATGGGGTGAGATGCTAGGAAGTGCCTTGGTGGAGAGGGCTCCTGGGGACAGGGTGGCCAGGGAAGTGCTCACCCAGGAGGTGACACCTGGCAGAGCCCTGAAAGGTGAGAAGGGGCAGCCATGCACAGGGCTGGGGACAGCATCCGAGAGGAGAACGGTTGGTCACACAGAGTCCCTGGGTTGGGAATGAACCTGGCTGTTTGTGGCACAGAAGGAAGGTCAGTGAGTCCAGGAGAAGGAGGAGGAGGGGTGAACAGGCCCCTGGCGCCTGCCCGTCTGGAAGCATCGCCAAGTTTCCAAGCATCTTCCAGGGCAGAGAAAGCTCCCTTCTGAGTAGGAGGGGCTTGCTTCACCAGCAGGAGGGGTGGGAGAGTAGGAGGGAGCCCTCATGTCCCGGCTGCAAGTCCAGGGCTGGAAAACCAGGCGGGCCTCCACGGAGGCTGCTCCTTCCCCATCGGGCCTCCACCATCTGGTTGGAGCATCTCAGACTGAGGAGCAGGAAGTGTGACTGTCACAGGCCAGCGCCTGCTGACGAACCTCCCAGCCCAGGTGGTGGCCTGTGGTGGGCTTCCCAGTGCAAGTGAAGGCGGCTTTGGCAAGGGGCTTCTCTCCCTTTCAGTTGCCTGCTGGTTCTGCCCACATGAAACTGAGCTGGTTGGCTGGGCTTCCTTTACTCTATTTGGTTTTCTTACTCTCTGAATAAAAGATGAAAAGTCAAAACATATGCATAATGCAGAATTATAACACTTGGATTTGTTTAACTTTATCTTTGCCGTTTCTCAAGTGTTCTTGCACCTAAAGCACACCATTGCATAGAAAAAGACATGCTTTGGAGAAAGTGATATGACTCCTGCTTCCAGGAATGGAAGGCATTTTTAACTCAGCTGCTCACATGTGTGAGTCTGCGTATGTGTGTATATGTGCGTGTCATGTCTGTGTATGAGTACTGACCATGTCTTTTATTTTCAGTATTCTGATGCTCTGACATTTCCAGGCCTTGCCGACCCTGGACAGCGTGCTCTTCCCATGCTTGCCAATTCCTAAGAGACAGGAAACAACTCATCTGGAGCATGTCTTGCAAATGAAAAACAAATCAAGAGCCCACACGCCCCAACCACCTCTTTTATTGGGCTCCCCCTCTCCAGGGCCAGGTACCAGACAACTAGGAACAGCCCCTGTTTCCCAGAGCCTGCTGAAGTGACTCAAACTCACAACCCTAAGCCTGGTTACTCTGCCTACCCATTCATTGCTCAATAAAGTCTCACTTCCTCCCTCTTCCTCTTGAAAGGAAGCATTCCCCACGTGGCCCTGCAGAGCACGGTTCCCCGGGTTCCCCATGTGGCCCTGCAGAGCATGGTTCCCGGGTTCCCAGGGTTCCCCATGTGGCCTTGAAGAGCACGGTTCCCGGGTTCCCCGTGTGGCCCTGCAAAGCACAATTCCCCAGGTTCCCACGGTTCCCCATGTGGCCCTGCAGAGCACGGTTCCCAGGTTCCCCGTGTGGCCTGCAGAGCATGGTTCCCAGGTTCCCAGGGTTCCCCATGTGGCCCTGCAGAGCACGGTTCCCGGGTTCCCCGTGTGGCCCTGCAAAGCACAATTCCCCAGGTTCCCAGGGTTCCCCATGTGGCCCTGCAGAGCACGGTTCCCGGGTTCCCTGTGTGGCCTGCAGAGCATGGTTCCCAGGTTCCCAGGGTTCCCCATGTGGCCCTGCAGAGCACGGTTCCCCAGGTTCACCATGTGGCCCTGCAGAGCACGGTTCCCAGGTTCCCAGGGTTTCCCATGTGGCCCTGCAGAGCACGGTTCCCGGGTTCCCCGTGTGGACCTGCAGAGCACGGTTCCCAGGTTCCCAGGGTTCCCCATGTGGCCCTGCAGAGCACGGTTCCCAGGTTCCCAGGGTTCCCCGTGTGGCCCTGCAGAGCACGGTTCCCAGGTTCCCAGGGTTCCCCGTGCGGCCCCGCAGAGCACGGTTCCCGGGTTCCCAGGGTTCCCCATGTGACCCTGCAGAGCACGGTTCCCGGGTTCCCAGGGTTCCCCGTGCGGCCCCGCAGAGCGTGCCATGTCTCCTGTTTCTCGGGACCTAGAATGTAATGAATGTCTTCCCGGATGACAGTACTTTCTGTGTCTGGGGGTCTTACCATACACAAATCCCTGATGAATAGAGTGAGTCTCTGTATCCCATTCTGCGGGCATGCACACAACAAATACACACATATTCACAGAGTCCCTTATGTGTGCTCAGACATGTGAACTTTGCATCACAAAACCACTGAGTGATGTCAGAGGCGCCATGAATCATAATGACAGCTCCTGGCCTGGTATCCAAGAGATCTCAACACGCTGCTAAGTCACTGTTCCCCGCTATGAGAACCGGTCACTCTCTTTGAGCCTCCAGTTGAAGGGAACTAAATTAATCTAGGATGACCCATATTGTGCCGCAGCTAATGACCCAGTTCACCTCTGGTTAGTTTTCTGCTTCTGGGTGTCCTGGGAACGGGTGGTGTTTACTCCACTTGGGACAAACCTTTATTAATGAGCCGGAGTGTTGGCTGCTCTAGGCTGAGTGTTTTAATAGAAATCGGCCCATGGGCCAGGGCGTGCTGAAGTTGCAGAATATGAATAAGGCCCTTCTCTTTACCCTCTCTCCTCTGCCTTGATTTGCATGACTAAGCTTTTATGCCTTTAAAAAAAAAATGTGTTTGTTTGTTTCTTGATTGTCGCTCCATCTCCTATGGAGGAAACAAATTACTTACTCACCAGGCAGGGACCTCAATTTGGCAGAAGTCCAGGTCTGTTCCTCCAGCAAAGGGGAGTGAGACAGCCACACTCATGCTAGTAGGGACAATTCCAGGAGAGCCGACATGGCCCAGGATGTGGGCTAAATGATTACACAGGTCCCCAGCAGACTCCTTAAGTGGGAAAATACTCCCTCTTAAGGAGTCCTAGCAAAGGACAGCGGTTGGGAGAGGACAGAAAAGAGTCCTTCCTTGTAAAATGTGGCTCAAACTAACAAAGAGCTCCAAGGTGTCTCTCAGTGAGGCAATGGGTTCCCTATGGAAAGAGAAGATGTTGCTAATTCTTTGTAGCTGTGTGATTCTCGATTCTATCAGAGTCAATGCCAGGCTTTTAACACAAATATTTTATCACTTCCCCTTTACTCAACTGAAATGAAATTCATAGAAAATATAACCTAGCTACAGGCATATTTCTTAACATAATTTCCCCAGAGGGATATAAAGAGAAAAAGAAAGGAATTTATGATAAAATAAAACATAGTTCAACATGTAAGTGCCCTGGTGATATGATTTGGCTGTGTCCCCACCTAAATCTCATGTTGAACTGTAGCTCCCGAAATATCCACGTGTCATGGAAGGGACCTGGGGGCAGGTCACTGAATCATGGGGGTGGTTACCTTCATGCTTTTCTCGTGACAGTAAATGAGTTCTCAGGATAATCTGATGGTTTTCTAAGGGGATTTTCCCCCACTTCACTCTGCACTTCTCCTTGCTGCCACCATGTGACGGAGGACAAGCCTGCTTCCCCTTCCGCCTTGATTGTAAGTTTCCTGAGGCAACCCCAGCCCTGCAGAGCTGTGAGTCAGTTAAGCCTCTTCCCTTTATAAATTACCCAGTCTTGGGTGTTTCTTCATAGCAGCCTGAGAACAGACTAATACACCTGGCATGACTAAGGTAGAACATGTAATTATGTCATCACATGCTTGAACTTGGATGCAGAATCACAGTGAACGAAGTCACAGATGTGGACTGACTACAGCTGTACTGTTCTGGGCAACTCAGACTCCACGAGAGGCTCTGCCATCGGTAAGGTGATTTTTTTCAAACAGGTGAGCAACATGCAATCATCCTGAAAAAAACAGAGTACAATCTTCCCGTAGTTTACACCATGGGAAGAGTGTGGTAAAACTCAGTTTAAAACAGTAAAAAAATACATATATATATTTCTATGTAAAATGGAATTCAGTTCTGGGCTCAGATCATTTCAAGCAGCTTTTTAACCTATGTGAACATCCAACAGGGCATTCAAAATTAGTGCCAATGCATGAAGCAGCAGCAGCGGTGGTGGGCTTCAGAGGATGGTACCAGAACTAGTCCCTCAGGCAGGTGTGGGTGTCCCATTTTTAGGCGATGAAATGCATCCAGAGAGAGAAGACACTCACCCAAGACCTCACAGCCAGAAAGGGCCAGAGCTGAAATAAAATCCTGTGGGACTCTAAACCCACTGTGGTTTCCTGCCTTTCTTCTAATGTCACTTGGCAGATCCTACAGCAGCCCAGCAAATATCACAGTCCCCATTGCAAGACTCACCCACTCTGTCTTTGAACCTGAACCTGAACTTGAAGAGGAGGATCACCTTGACCACTGTCTATTAATAGACTGTTGGAGTGGGAGTGGGTGCTATCAGACCCTTGCGTGGATCCCCCTTACTGAGCATGTGCGACTATGTTTGTTTTTTGTTTTATGTTTTTTCTTTTGAGACAGAGTCTCGCTCTTGTTACCCAGGCTGCAGTGCAATGGTGCAATCTCAGCTCGCTGCAACCTCTGCCCCCCAGATTCAAGTGATTCTCCTGCCTCAGCCTCCCAAGTAGCTGGGATTACAAGTGTCTGCCACCACGCCCAGCTAATTTTTTGAATTTTTAATAGAGACAGGGTTTCACCATGTTGGCCAGGCTGGTCTTGAACTCCTGACTTCAGGTGATCCGCCCGCCTCGGCCTCCCAAAGTGCTGGGATTACAGGCATGAGCCACCGCGCCCAGCCTGCCCCAGCCATTTTGAGTGGTGTCTGAAAATGGCTCACAGGTGTCCCCCTCCCCAGAGTACTGCCCTAGGCCACATGAGAACTTCCTTTTCCAATAAGCTGCAACCCCCATGCTCATCCTAGGGCAGCCCATAGCCAATGACTAGCATGGAGATGCAAATGCCAGCCCCCTGCCTCAGACTGGGACCAACTCTGGGGTACAATTCATGCTCCCGGGGTTTCCATGGGACCAGGCTGAAGTTACTCTCCTTCCTTGCTTAGCTTTTTTTTCCTGACCTATTCTGCACCTTCACTCCCTTCTCTCAGGAGCAGCTTCTCAATAAGTCACATGCATAAGCCCTCTGTCATAGGCTCTGCTTCTAGGAAACCTGACCTAATACAGGGTCAAGACAGAAACCAAGAGCCTAGTCAGGAGACTACTGCAATAGTCAGTTGAGATATGACGATGGCTTGGACCAAAATGGCAACAGTGGAGATGGAGAGAAGGGATTGATGACTTTAGAATATTAGTGACTGCATTAGGTACTCTTCCTGTATATCAATAAGCTAAGCCAGGAGTCAGCAAATGACCTTCTACAAGGAGCTCTAAACCCCATCCATAGGAAGGTCCCCTTTTCCAAGTTTGTCCTTCCTTGGGTTCATTCTCTTAGCCCTAGGGAGCCATATATACTTTTAAAAATATTCTACAGTTATTCTTTTATCATTGTTTAATACTTATTTATGTAACATTTTCTCTGTTTAAATCGCTGTGTGGTTTCTATCCCCTGATTGGCCTCAGGCTGCTATCCCAAGTGGATGGAACCCGGCAAGAAACAAACTTGATAAAGAATAAACGTAAAGTCTCAGGTTCAGCATTATAGAATGCAATTTAAAAGGTTGAGTTTGGGGATGAGAAACAGTAGCTTAAGAACCAGCACAAGATCCTTTCCAGCTTTAACATTCTATTGTTTATAATCTTTCCAATCCTCCCATAAAAATGGCATATTGAAAGATCACTTACTTGGAAATCAAAGAACACAGATTCCAAGCTGGTGTCTGCAATGAACTCTCTGTCTAATCTTGAAAAAAAATACTTCCCCTCCCTGAGTCTCAGTTTCCTCACCTGTCAAAGTACAGTTACACTAGATGTCCCCTAAGATCCTTTCTACTGTGAATTGCCCATGGTTAAGTGAGAGAGGATATGTACAAAGCAGCATTTCTTGAACTCTAAAGTGCTTAATGATGGTAATGGATTCTCCCATGATAATCTGTGTCCATTTGACTAAGTCTGGCACTCACTTTCTCTCACACCCCACACCCAATCCATCAGCATTTTCTGACAGCGCTACCTCCAAAGTAGATTCTTCATCCACTCACTTTTCTCTTCTCTATCACCCTGACCTTTATCCAAGCCCTCATTATCTCTTAGTCAGAAAATTACAATAGCCTCCTTGCTGCAAACAATGTGGTTTAGGCTGGGCATCTACTTTCCTTCCATGTGTCTGGAATCCTGGTGCGTGCTAAGCAGAGGGTGCCTATGGGACCCGCCCCAGTAAAAACCCTGGGTGCTAGGTCTCTAAACAGCTCCTGTTTTAGTCTGTTTTGTGTTGCTATAAAGGCATACCTGAGTCTGTGTAATTTATAAATAAAAAATATTTGGCTCATGATTCTGATGGCTGGAAGTTTCAAGATTGGATGTCTATATCTGACGAGGGCCTCGAGCTGCTCCCACTCATGGTGGAAGGTGAAGGGGAGCTGGTGTGTGCAGAGATCACATAGCGAGAGAGGAACCAAGAGCAAGATGGGGAGGTTCCAGGCTCTTTTTAACAACCAGCTCCATGGGAACTAACAGAGTGAGAACTCCCTCACCCACAAGGGAGCACATTAATCTATTCATGAGGGATCTGCCACCATGACTCAAACACCCCGCATTAGGCCCCACTTCCAACATTGGGAATCAAATTGCAGCACGAGGTTTGGAGGGGACAAACATCCACTCCATAGCAGCTCTCCACTCGTGTTAGGTGCCCCTACTCCCTGCCACTCCCACAGGCTCAAGCTCTGCTTTCACAAATACACATCGTGATGTCACTCCATTGCTTAAATCTCACCAATGACCCCCTACTGTAGTGAAATAAAACCCAAACTCCTTACTGCGCCCGAAAGGCCCTGCACAATCTGGCCCTTAGTGTTCCTTTAACATGGAGACCTTTCTTGCTCCGGGCTGTTGCTTCTCCCACAAGGACACGTGCTCTCCAGCACCTGGCATGGCTCGCTCCTCCACATCCCCAAGGTTGGCTTCCTCAGAACCCTTCCCTGACCACCCTGGCTAAAGCAGCCTTCCACAGTCATCACTTTTTATCAAACCATTCTTCACAGCACTTATCACAATCTGAAAATGTCTTATTTATTCATTTTCCATCTCTTGCTATCTCTCCAACCAGAATGGAAGCTCAGTGAGAACAGGACCTTTGTCTTGCTCAGTACTTTACCCCCAGCACCTAGCACAGCGCCTGGGATAGTTTGTGCACAATAGATATTTGCTCAATGACTAAATAAAAGGAAGTGTGTATGATCAATTGCAGATAGCCCACCTCGTGTGCCAGCTTCCCGGTTCCAGGGTCCCAGTTAAGTCCAATTACATGTGCCCCCTTTTATTCCCATCTTCCTCTCTGGTACTCTGTAGGCAGCTTCACACACCTGTACCGTGTATGAGTCAGGGCTTTAGTTGCAAACAACAGAACTCTGTCCAGTAAATTTAAGTAGAAACTTGCTAAAACATAGCAGGTAACTAGGAGATCTACCCAGAAGGGCTAGATAATTAGATTTAAAGTTACAGAGCCAGGAACTTGGTCCAAATCTTACCACAGAACTGTTCACATGAAAATACCTCTGGGTACCAATACTATAGCCTCTACTACCCAAAATACCAATATGGGACTCTCACATCTGATACATATCCCCTGTCAGTATATCCTGTGGACCTGGATGCAGCTCCTGCCGCTAATGGGCCATCCTGAGAAATGATTGAATGAGGCTGCTGTTTCTTAAAGTTACAAGATTCCAGTTCAAAATGTATGTCTATGGGTACATAGGATTAGAACAACCAGAGCCATTGGACCTAGCCCTTCCAGAGTAAGTCAGCGGGTCGGATAACTGAGTAATTGAAGTCTACAGAAGATATAAAGTTTGCTGAACACAAGAAAGTAGTTCCAAGTTTCTATATGGCTGAAAAGAAGAACAAATACTCACAGAACTCTTTAAGCAGCAGCCATGGATGATCTGTTTTCCCCCTTTAGGCAACTGGCTCTTATCACACCAGAAAAGGTTACAATAAATCATCCTCTAGTTACCTCTCTCCTCAGTGATGACAAATGTTGCCAAATCCATATGCCTGAAGGCCCCTGTCTTTTTAGATGGTTGAATCGCAGTCAACGTGACTCCCACCATTACTTATTCTTCTTCAACATACAGTCAACCTCAGCATCGATGTGGAAGAGTTTTGGGTGCTACAAATCTGGGACAGACACAGCCTTGGAGACCATGGGGTCGCTCCCAATTTACATGTATAAAAGGGGAAATCAGTGAAGAAAGGGTTGCCCTGGCTCAAGACTCACCTTTCCTCTCCTCCCTTCTCTCCTTTTTAAATATTCACTGAGTATCAGCCACAGGCCAAGCAATGTGCTAGAAGCAGAACATACATAGATACAAACAGAAGCTGAGAAAAACATAGATGTGATTCCTACAGTCATGGACAGTTCATTTGGGGTAGAGGTTGGGGAGGAGAGATATTAACCTAATAGTCATTGAAACAAATGTAATATGGAAACTAAGACAAGTACACCTTTTAAAGACAATAAAATCATGTGGCTCCCCTGCTCAAAATCTTCCTGTGACTTCATCCCACACACACAGAGTGCAATCCAGCCTCCTACCAGCCCCCTGAGATGCAGCTCCTGCCTACCTCTCTGACTGTCCTCTTGACACTCAGCCCTGATGACTGGGCCCAGGCACGGGGGCCTTTTCTCTGTTTCTTATACTTTATTTGGGCCTCTATCATTCTAGGCCTCTGCTGCTCACAATCAAACCCAATTCCACCAACACAGCACATTCAGGAGCTTCCATCTTTATTTTTAGGGCCAGGTGATGCCATAGAAGCATTTAGACAGCAGGAGTGATGCGTAGGTTTGATGCATTGAATGATCACTCTGGCTGCATGGAGGAGATGGGCTGGGTGTTGGATGTGGGGTGGGTGTTGGATGTTGGGTGGGGTTGTGGGGAGATCCTCTGTCCTCACACAGCATAGAGGATGCTGAGGCTTCCCAGACACTGAGCCTGCGGGCAGAGAGATGATGTCGAGTGAAGCTGAGTCTTAGAGGCCAGGTAGACCCTGACTGTTCCATGGGTGGGTCACATTTCCAAACCCCAACGTCCCTGTCTGCAAATTTGAAGATTTGAGACTCTGGGACTCGGATAAGGGCCCTGCTGCCTCTAAAGTCTTATGTGTCTGCCCAAGCTCCCACAACCCATGAGGGGCAAATCTTGAACCAGATGTTGCTGTCTGAGTTTCTTGCTCAGTGTCTTGGCTCATTCACTATCCCAGGCAAGGTCACCATACCTGGTCAGAAATGAACAGAAGGAGGTTGGGCAGGATGGCCCACACCTGTAATCCCAGTGCTTTGGAAGGCTGAGGTGGATGAATTGCTTGACTTCAGGAGTTCAAGACTAGCCTGGGTAACATGGCTCTAAAAAAAAAAAAAATACAAAAAATTAGCTGGGTGTGGTGGCATGTACCTGTAGTCCCAGCTACTCAAGAGGCTGAGGTGGGAGGATCGCTCGAGCCCAGGAAGCAGAGATTGCAGTGAGGTGAGATTGCACCACTGCACTCCAGCCTGGGTGACAGAGCACAACTCCATCTCAAAAAAAAAAAAAAAAGAAGAAGAAGAAGAAGAAGAAGGATCCCAGAGGAATCATTCAATGCATTCAACTTTCTGGGCTGAATGTGGCTGTGCCTGGAAGAGTTTTGTGTGCTGCAAATCTGGGACAGACACAGCCTTGGAGACCATGGGGTCGCTCCCAATTTACACATATAAAAGGGGAAATCAGTGAAGAAACGGTTGTCTCTGTCGCAACTACTCAACCAAAAAGAACCAGAAATGAACAGAAGGAGTGGTAGAACCATGACATCCGGTCCTGCTCACAAGATCAGATATAAGCAGAGGCAGGGGCAGCATGGAATCCTGCGAAGGCAGAGAGACTGAAGGCAAGAAACACCCCTGCTGCCCTCAGCCAGTGTTCGTTGATGCCCACCCTCCATGAAGGCCCAGGTGATGAGGCCCCAATCAGACAGGGAAACAGGCCTAGACACGCAATTCACTTAACTAAATGCCTTTGGAAAGTGATCGTTGCTGTGATGGTGTGAGAGCTGCTGGCGTAGCCCACATGCCCTCGACACACAGCCAGTCCTTGCTGGGCAAGTATCTGACCACAAGTCCCAGGCTCTAGCTGAGGGCTTCTCTTGGCCCCTGGGAAGTGCTGGGAGCTGACGCCCCAGATGTGGCCCTCTGCCACTGATAGATGTGAAGCAGGGGACTTGTGTGATAGCACACCCCCCATCTCATCTCACTGCCCCACTCCCCCGTAGGGTTTTCTGGAATCACCTCCCAAATAAACTCCTTACTCTCAAATCCTCGTCCCAGAGTCTGTTTCTGGGAACCCAACTCAGGGCTGATGGAAATCAAATGGAATAGCAGAATAGAACAGGAGCCAACGAACTTTCTGTGAAGTCATGGGCAGCATGACCCTGGGCACACACGCAAGACTTTAGAGGCAGAAGGGCCCTTATCTGAGTCCCAGAGTCTTAAATCTTCCATTTCTCAGACAACAATGCTGGGGGCCAGAAATGTGACCCACCCTTGGAACAGTCAGGGCCTACCTGACCTCTAAGACTCAGCTTTGCTCGACATAATCTCTCTGCCTGCAGGCCCGGTGTCTGGGAACCCTCAGCATTCTCTATGCTGTGCAAGGACAGAAGGTCTCCCCCCAACCTCACCCAACATCCAACACCCACCCCATCTCCTCCATGCAGCCAGAGGGATCAGATAGAAAATGCTTTGGGCTTTCTGGTCTATATAGTCTCTGTCGCAAGTACTCAACCAAGCCCTTGAAGCAAGAAGGCAGCCGTAGATGATACGCAGGCAGATCCATGTGGTTGTATCCCAATAAAACTTTATTGACAAAAACAGGCAGCGGATTGGATTTGTCCCCCAGCTGTAGTTTGCTGCTGTTGGCTAGAGAGTGGCCAGTGGTGGACGAAGAGCTCCATTGGATGGCCTGGCTGGGAGGCCTCCCAAGGGAGCAATGTGTGACCAGAAGTCACTAAATGAAGATCCAGGGGAGGTGAGGGCCATGCAGAGGGAGCGGCAGGACCACCAGGCAGGAACGCATCTAGATTGCTGGAGGAACAGTGAAGCGGCCAAGGGAAGAGAACAAACAGAGACATGACAATGATAGGAATGGCAGCTCATAGCTAACCAGCCCTGGCTGGGCTCCTGGCGCTTGTTGAATCCTCTCAATGTCATCCTCGGGTAAGTGTGACTATCGTCCCCACTTTCCAGAGGCGAGTGAAGGCACAGGGAGGTGAAGAAGCTGGCCCAGGCCACCCAGCTAGTTACCAGTGGGGATGGAACACTCCCCCTCCACCCAGGCTGGCGCTGCCTGAGGGGAAGAGGTCTATGTCACATTCACCCCAGGGTCCTGCGTAGGGCTGGTGTGCAGTAGACACCTGGGGATCATGGGTGGTAATGACATGTGTCCAGCACCAGTCCTGTGCCAGGGCCCCTTCTAAGAGCTTCATACAGACTAATTCATCTAATCTTCACATCAACCCTATAGGTCAGGGCTATGATTGTCACCATGGCATGAAGGAGGACACAGAAGCACCACGGGGTTAAGTCATTTGCCTGAGGTTGTGGGCTAATGAGTAGCTGAAGAGTGGGGTTAAATCTCAGGCCATCTGATCCCAGAGCCCCTTCCGTAACCCAGGTACACACACACACACACACACACATGCACAAACACAATCACACACACATACACACCCATACATATACACATACACACACACGTACACATACAAGCACACAAATACATGCACACACCAGCAACTCCAGAGAAGCCGCAAGTGAAGCACTTACTAGAAGACTGTTAACCCCCCACAGAGAACGGCCTATGTGATATCTGGGAGGCTGAGCTCGGTGAACTAACTGTGCCTGTTGGAGCTACAGCCCCGGGTATAGGCAGAGGTGGGTGCATCTTGGAATCCTGATTTTTGTGACTCCCACAGAAGATTGTCTGCCTTATTTTTCCAATGGCAGGATTTCAGATGCAATGGCAGCTCATAGCTATGCAGCCCTTGCCAGGCTCCTGGCACCCATCTGATCCTCTCAACAGCCTCATCGGGAAAGTGTGACTATTGTCCTCACTTTCCAGAGAAGAAACTTGAGACACAGAGAGGTGAAACACCTGGGCCAAGGTCGCCCAGCTGCATCAGTCAACCAGGTGGGCCGACCAGCACGGGCTGTGAAACAGACTCCTGTTAATCCAGGTGCCATCTCTTGCTCACTCTGTGATGAACAGGAAACACTTCACCATTCCAGGCCTCAGTTTTCCTATCTGTGAAATGGAACTAATAACATCACTTCTCCAAGGGCTGTCAGGCAGATTCAATGAGATCACGCCTGTGAAGTGCTTAGAACCATGCTTGGTACACACCAAGTGCTCACTAAGTGCCTGCTGAAACAAAGAATGTCCTATGCAGAAGCAGTTCCCTCCCTGACCCCTCAGCACCAGACAGCCTCTATGAGCCCTCCATAAACAAAAGCCATGGGTGGTATCATTGTTTGGAAGCATCATTGTTTCAAGAATGAAATCTCACACATCAACCAGAAAATTTCCCCAGCTTTTGTTCAGCTGTGCTGAGCTGATATGGATCCGAGGTCACGTGATTTTTTTTTTCCTTTTCTTGGCTGTTTCTTTTCTGTATGGATCAATAAAAGAGATAACAACTGTACCTGGATTTTGTGTTTTAACAATTTTAATAATGCGCAGGAAATTGGATGGCTTAGGGACTCTGCGTCACAAGGCGAGTCATCCCTGTCAAAGGACCAAGTGGAAGATGAGATTCAAGGGCAGGAAAGAGAAGGGCCCAGGGGGTGGGAATGGAATAATTTGATGGGCTTCAACAATCTAAATTAAATTAAACCTTGTCAGTGCTTTGTACCTATCACAATCTTCCAGTTAGGGGAAGAATGGGCCCCTGCAAGCAGTGAGTTGAAAATGAGAAATTTAGTTCGTTGCATCTCCAGTTAGAATAAAGCCATGTCATTTTCCCCAGAGTTTCTCTGGCCCTTCTGTTCCTCAAAATACACCCACGTGGCTGTCCCCACCTCCCAGCCTTGAACTCGCTGTGCCCTCTAGCAGACCTTTACATGCCCACCTTGTCCTCCGCATCCAAGTCTCAGCCCTAACAGGGGTCAGAGGGGCTTCTCCCCAGATACTGCATTGAAGGGGGGACCCATCCTGCTGCCCCCACACCCCACTAGTCCACTGCCCCGCTGTACTTTCTTCGCAGCACAGTCACTCTCTGAAAAGTTCTTACATACTCAGCTGTTCACCTGTATTTTGGTGAATTTTCTGGGTAAGTCCCATGAGAGCAAGAGTCTCATCATTCCTGTTTACCTCCCTCTCCCAGACACCTAGAATGCGCCGAGTACATGGTGTAGGTGCTCAATACATCCTTGTCAGGTGAGTGAGTGAATGAATGAATGAATGAATGGATGACCTGGCCACTATCTAATAAAGTTTGCTGCTTTTCCCTTACCAAGTGAGTTGGGCACAAATCCCCAAGCCATGTGTGTTTGCCCATCGTCCTGTGATGCCTTAAACACAAATCAGATTCTTTCCTCTTATTTGCCTGTAAATACCAGCCTTCCTGGAAAGACCCAGAATGCCTTGAGGGCAAGGGGTGTGCTCTGTGCCTCTCTGCATCCTCCACAATGCTTTGCACTTGGCCAGCTCTCAAAAGATACCCCAGGATTGGATTGGATGGATCAAATCAGATTGGATTGAATCAGATTGGGTCAGTTTGGGTTAGATCAGATCAGGTTGCGTTGCATTGGGACATGAGAAGCTGAGTTATCATCTAGAAAGTTTGATCACTTTTAGGGTATTTCAAATGACGCTGTCTTCCATCAGTAGCAGCTCTTTGGTCTCTACACCTTTACACAGACCACTCCCTCCACCCAGGTGCCTCTCCCTCTCAGTCCCACTTCTGGTGAACTCCCACTCATCCTTCTATTTCTGTCACTTCTTCTGTGAAGCCTTCTCTGATTTCTCCCTTGTTGTCCCACTCCCATCCTCAGCCAAAACATTGATCCTTCTGTCTCTATTATAGTTCAGTTTCCCTAGTGCCTCACCCAGTTTTTTCAAATGGTAAGAGAAACACACACAGAGAAATTGCTTTTTGAACAAATGATCAAAG